>NC_092518.1:118592971-119312971 GCF_047511675.1 Marmota flaviventris
ATGACAGTTCATTAGAATAGCTGTGATTCTACCTACAGTTTCAGATAATATGCTTTCTTAATTGCTGGATTTTGCAGATTTTTAAATGGCAAATACCAAAGGCAATGATCTGACATAATAATTTATAATCTTCCCCACTTAAGCTTTCTCAACGTCCTCTTGTTGGTATGATGGAACTGAATGTGGAAGCAGGCATTGTTAGCTGTATTCTTCTAATGAATGACATTTCTCATCTCCTTGTTATTTCAAAACAGATAGAAGATGAAAGGAATCTTCATGAGGATTTTGTATTCATGAAAACGATACAGAGATGCAACAAAGGAGATGGATCTTTATCCTTGCTGAACTGTGAGGAAATCCGAAGTCAATTTGAAGGCTTTGTCAAGGTAATGCACTCAGTTATTGGTAAAAGTCATTTAAAAGTTTTACTATATTTGTTAGGTTGGGAAACTGAAATCTGACAATGTGAAAGTTTGAAGATTTGTTATACCTACACATGCACATATACACATACATATGTAAAAATATATACATACTTGCATGGATAAGAATGTGTGTATGAAAAAAAAGCAAAAATTAAGCCAAAATCCTACATTAAAAAGGAAAGTTGGATGGGCTGGGGTTGTGGCTCAGCAGTAGAGCGCTCACCTAGCATGTGTGAGGCACTGGGTTTGATCCTCAGCACCACATAAAAATAAATAAATAAAATAAAGGTATTGTGTCCAACTATAACTAAAAAAAATATTTTTAAAAAGTTAAAAAAAAGCAAAGTTGGATGCCAGGCACAGTGGCATATGCCTGTAATCCCAGCAGCTTGGGAGGCTGAGGCAGGAGGATTGCAAGTTCAAAGTCAGCCTCAGCAATTTTAGTAAGGCACTAAGCAACTCAGTGAGACCCTCCCTATCTCTAAATAAAATACAAAATAGGGCTGGGGATGTGGCTCAGTGGTCAAGTGCCCCTGAATTCAATCTCCAGTACTGAAAAAAAAAAGGTGGAAATGGGTACATTCTTGCTTGATAAAAACAAAAAGGCTCTCTCTGGGGAAAATATACTTGTGGGCACATTCATGCATCCTCAGTAACTCACACATGTTGATGCCACTGAGAAAAAATGATGAAGAAGTACACCAAGTTCTATTTTTTGCATTTCTGTATCTCCCCACCCAAACCTTGATGTTTTCCCACTGGGGCACCATAGTCTGTTCCCCATTTTCCAGGAAAGCAATAACCATTGGCAGCTGCCATGTTGGCAGGTCACAAGTGAATATGTTGCTTACACCAGGAGTAGTAGGGATTCCTGACAGATGCAGTCCCTAGTACTTATCCCATGAAGGACTTCCAGGTACTAACAAACATATCTACCTACCTAGCAAACATATTTCCATGCCAATCAAACCAGACTTCATAACATACCACTTGCTCACAAAGTCAGTCCAGTAGAGCCAATCATGGCCAGAGGCAGAGAAGGTTTGAAGCCTTTTAACACAAAAGGCTATTAGCCACCCACTAGTGATATGCCCAATAATGGGTACCTAAAATAAGAACTTCTAGAATTTTTATATTACTTTGGTCATCACAGACATGATATCAAATGGCTCTTTTTCCTGAAACAGACCATCAGGAATTCTCTCTGCCCATTTCCCTCTCTGAACACTGAGTCAAGTGCCCTTGGCCTTCAGCTCACTTAGGGGTCATGTCCAGGAGGCAGCACACCACATTGAGGACAGCCCTGTGTCAGATTGAGTGGATACCTGAATAAACCAACAGGAATTTGTTCTCACATGCAGATAATGTGTAATTGAATAAGGGAGTAAGGGACTTCAGAATTTATTCTTGTCCTCCTGTACTGTCACCAATGTATAATTTAACCCAATGGTGAAAACTCGAAGAGCTTATTCCTGAGTCACCTACGGGGATCAAAATGTGGCTCAAATCTGTAGCTGAGTTTCAGGTTCTTTACACTAGGTTTTATGGAAATTAAAAAAATAATAGGTATAGATGGACACAATACCTTTATTTTATTTATTTATTTATTTTTTTATGTGGTACTGAGGATGGAACCTGGTGCCTCACATGTGCTACGCAACTGCTGTACCAGTGAGCTACACTAGGTTTTAAATGAAACTTCCAACCCTTTATCTGTAAGACTAACCAGATTGGGAAATTTGGGGTTTGTCCAGTTCTTGGAGGTTTCTAGCAAAGAGTATTGGGAAGTATTGCAAATTTAAATGTAAATAAAACCACATTTAAAAAATGATTAATTATCCAAATAGCATAATCCAAGGCTATGTGCTTGAGCTAATGACTTCACCTCTCTGGGCCTCTGTTTTCTGATGTATAACATGAGAAGGCTCAGATTATCTGCAAGGGCACTACCAGCTCTGACAGTCTGTAATAATATGATTAGCCCTCAGTCCCTTCCAATGGCAGTGAGAACAGTTTGTTGGTTTTTTCCTTCTCTCTCTTATGGAGAGTTTTACAGATGAACTGCCAATTCCTCGTGTCCTTATTTCAGATCAGAATTGTAAAACTTCCAAAATCAACTACCGGATAGGTGTAAGGAAAACAGTTGGTTTGATCTCTCTGTTTATGCATATATGAAAAAAAGTAACAGCTCCAAGTTTTGTATTTTAAAAAGATAGACCTTTTCAGGCAAGTCAACCAGTGACCTCCTCCTTTTTGTGACCCAGGAGGTCCCTTGTCTGAAATGTAGCAGGTATGGAACCCTGATCAAAGCCATCTGACAAAGTCCTTCAACTGCCCAATCCTCCTCCAATGCCTGACCTCTTTTCAAATACCAATTCCCCCAAATTTCTCACCCCCAAAATATTTTGGACTCTTTTTAATCCAACAGTCCAACTACAGAATAACCTCAGATAGGATTTGTGTTTTCTCATCTAATGGTAGCAGGCTTTCTTTCCAGGCTATAATCTGGCTTGTCCAGAGCAACAAGCTTAAATTTTAGGGCTTTGAGTCATAGGGCTTAACAGAGTCTTAGAAATTATCAGATCCACTGGGCCATAATCCCAGAAATTTAGAGGGCTAATGTGGGAGGATCACAAGTTCCAGGCCAGTCTCAGCAACTTAGCAAAGACCTTGTCTTAAAACTAAAAAATAATAAAATAATTTTTAAAGGGGTGGGGATGTAGCTCACTGGTAGAGCACTTGCCTAGCATGTACAAGGCCCTGGGTTCAATCTGTAGCACTGCAAAAAGGGGAAGGAAAAAATCAGTCTTTCTCTACTACCCCTACCAAGTGATCACCCCATCTTTATTTTAACATACCTACTGACAAGGAACTCATTATCACCTGAGGCAGGTAACCATGCTGTCACTTTGGGAGGAAAATGGGATTCAGGGCTCAGGGCTAAATGAAGGCATCATTTCGAAAAGAGAAATTTCACATAAAAACTACCTGTCTCGCTCCCTGCTAGAATGTTCTATTCAATGATTGTCTTCACATAATCCCTGAGATGCCTTTGAAAGAGTCAAATCATTTTGTTTTCAAGTTAAAGGGCAACCTGTCCATATGTGCCACATAGAGTTCTAATTAAGAGAGAAATAACTATTCCTAGATTTTCTGAAAATCAACTTTAAAAAGTCTTTCTGTTCAAATGGTGAGAGAAGCAAAAAGAGAGCGAGAGCGAGAGAGAGAGCGAGAGCGAGAGTGAGAGAGAGAGAGAGAGAGAGAGAGAGGGAGGCTCTGGGGAGTGTGGCTGGGGAAAGTTCACGAAAAGGCAAGGCCGGGTGCATAAAAGACAAACTTTGCTGACTTCACATTTTCATCTTGGCCAAGTCCTGACACCAATGCAAACATCTAGCCTAAAAGTATCTCAACCTTGATCATCACACTCTAGTTTTTTAAAAGACACTAAATAGTCATTTGTTTACTTGTTATCTCGCAAACATTTTCCTGTTGCCGCATTTTCACCAGGCCCCACTTCAGCTCAAATGGAAAGTTGAAGGCCTGCGGCCCCTGTGAGAGTTTTGAGACTCAGGTTCTCCTTGGGGCTCTGTGACTTAGCCCTCACATCTGGCAACTGAGCTGAGCCCACAGCTAAACAGTCAACAGGAGCAACACAAATTCCTTCTCAGGGAGGGATGCAAAGGGAGGGCTCTGTATGCAATTGATTTCAGGGATGGGAGGAAGCACAAGACTTTGACTATCAGAAGATGGGAAAATACTATTATCTTCCCACTTGTGTTCCTAATATAGAATAATGGAACAAATCAAGCCAGGCCTGCGAATGTGTTTCTACTCTTGGTTTAAGCCTTGGACTCTTTGGGTGACCTCCAATCAGCCAGTTAAGCCCCCCAGGCCTTTTGTTCAGTCTCTTTAAAATGGCAGAAATGGCCTTGATCATCTTTCAACCAATGTCAACGGCAGTTGTTTTTAGCTTCTTAAGAACCTCTAATATCCCTTCAGTTTGTGGTGAAAATAAATCTGTTAAGTGTTTTATCTGCCTTTGAACAAAGCAGCATTAGGAGATGACCTGTTTTCCTAATAAATACAAATTCAAATAAATTCAAAATAAATACACTCCATATAGGATGACCACCGAGAGAATCTCTTAAGCCCATTGACAAGAATAACAAAATTTAAAATGTCTGAAGGTCTTTTCATATTCTGGAATTTTTGTCTTAAGGTTAAATTTATTATCTTTTCCTATGAGATTTCAGGCCAATTTTATCCTAATAGATATACACTATGCTTTATGTTAAAAAATATACCATATACAAGTTCCCAGGGTAGAATCAGCTCTCCATTCAGCATTATTTGTCAATATCTGTCAAAGCCAGGGAGGTCGGGGTCATAGGGAGGCTCAGTACCACAGCCTCTGGTATAGAGAGAGCACTGGAATGGAGATAATAAGGCCTGGATTTTGTTTCCAGATTCTCCCCTGGGATTTCTGGCCTTGTGAACCCATCTGTCAGAGCCATGGGCTCCCAATTGGTATGATAGAATTAATGACAGCATCTTTGTCTATATGATAATCCTCACCAGAAACAGACTACAAAGTAATGACGGATACCAAATCAATGATATTTCTAAAATCCTGTAGCAAAGTTCCTGTCAAAATAACCTTTTGCAATGATTCTTCTTTTAGGATATAATGTTAAACAAAGAGGAAAAGAAGAAAGAAAGTGTTGAAATGCAAAAAGGTAAGCTGCTTTTTACCAATTTTGATGAACACTTGAAAAGTAAAAGGAAGTTTGAGGCTGATCATATTGAACAACCCAGTGATGAATCAGGAAAGTTTTAGCCCTGGAAATAAAACAGAAATACCATTTACAAATGGGTACTTTCTCTGGTCCCTCTGATTTGGAAAGGCTTGGTGTGTATGTTCCTTTAATCGTGACTACTAAATATGAAAAATCCCATTATATTCAATTTCTTAATTCAAAAACCATACATCCTGGTACCAACTTCAGAGGATGAGATGACAAGAAAGCCATCAATTGGTAAAGGCGGCATCGATCACCCAATGATAACAATTTTTTTTCATCGGGGACAGTAGCCAGTAGAGCTTCTAGGATCCAAAAATGATAGTGTGACAGCATTCTAATTTTTGTCCTATGCTTTAACTCAGAGTATCCTGAACATCTAGGGTTAGGAAAGGACCATGATGGTTCTCAAATCTAGCACAATCCCCAGAATATAAATCTCTTTTAGTAAAAAATAAAGGGGGACACTATCAGGTCCCTGTTCAAACATGCCTAGGTATGAGGTAACTTCTACCTCATAAGATGGCCTGGTCTACCTCTGAACAGCTCTAATAATTGTGGTAAGTTTAATATACTACTCAACAGAAGCCTTTCATCCTCTTGAGTTGAATTTTTTTCCAGTAGTTTCCACTCACTGAACCCAGTTCTGCTCTTTGGGGCTAAACTAACCAACTGTCTAGATATGGAAGACAACAAATATGGCCCCTGTACTTTGATTGTGTTTTTTATTTTCTGGTTTAAAATACTCTGTGTCTTCTAGTATTCCTCTGACAACAGTTTCTAGGCTTTTTCCTCTCCTAGTTACCTCCTTTTCTGGAAACACCCACTTTTACATGTTCCTTTTAGACTATAGCACCCCAAAAGCAGCACAATAATACCTGACATGACTTGAGCAACTGAAGCAGGAGAGAGTAACGTCAGAGAGACTAGTATATCACAAAGTTGGTGACTAAAATGCTATAGCTTGTGCAAATCTAAAACACATGAAGAAATGCATATAAATAGAGATATAGATACTATTTTCTGACACAAAAAGAGTACTCAGAGCCTTAACCATTGGTTGGTATGCTAAAGAGTCATCTGATTCCCATGGAAGTTTCATCCTCAGAATGACTACAAGATAGGTTGAGTGGTACCATGTTGTATGTTAATTATAGTGAAATTTGAGAAAACAGTTCATGTGGATGCTGCCTTGTAGTCTTCAGGAAAATCATAAACTTAACCAAACTGGCCTTTCAGGTCATGCAGTTTGATGTCATCATTTACAGGGTACCTTCAAAGTGCCTAGCACCACACATATAACTGGAAAAAAAGAAACTTCCAGACAGCCTTTGTACTTTCGAGACCAGCACATCTAATTAAGGAGCAAGCCTTTCTACATGAGAAACAGAGAAAAATCCAATAGTTTAGCCAGTTTCTTGACCAAATCAGACTCAATAAGCATCTTACTAGCAAAGTCTGCAGACACAACTTTGGGACCCACTGAAACCCCCAATGTGTGAGAGTTGTTCCTAAAAGCAAGATTCAAATTAGGCTTAATGAAGAAAGTATTTTAGCCTCTTTAAGTCTGTGTCAATTGGAATTGAGTACTGAACAACTATTAGGAGAATGGGATCAGTGAAAAATTTCTAGTTTAATTATTGATATTAGAAACCAACTTTTCCTTCAGTGGGAAGAATTTCAGACCACATAATCATTCTTTTTTATAACCTATTTTAGCATAGTCTCTGTGACACACTTGTAGAAACTGCACCATATAGTCCTATGAGCAGTTTCATATTTTCTTGGCCTGACAGTTTGCTTTTGGTTTCATTTCAGGTGATCAGAATCCACAAATTGCTGTACATGTTGTAAGTGAGGCCAGTAAAACAGCATCTGGTAAGTCCCATAGCATCTGAGCACCAGCCACTCAAGGGGGAAAGCTGGGATATAGAAGCAATGCAGCCTAATGATGAGGCTCCCCTCTTCCTCTGGGGCCCAATTTACAAACCTACCCATACACCTCAAATGCTGTCCTTTGTCTTCAAAGTGAGCTCAAATGCACAGATGGGACTTAGAGGGACAAAGGGAGATGGGAAGCAGTCCCCATGTTCTCATTATGTTCTTGCTCAATGGCTGATTCTAAGTGATGAATTACTGGGTGGAGGGACTATTATTCTGACAGCATAGAAGAGATGGCATGTAGTGACCTCCTGCCTGGGAGCATCCCTCCTCCTAACCCCTCTTCACTATGTGTAAATGGGCCTCAGGGGGTCTTTTCTGTCTTCTGTCAATCCCTATATGATTAACCCCAGCCTCACTGGGGCCAACCTCAGGGAAATTAAAGGTAAAATCATTCTGTAAAGATCAATAGGTGCCAAGACGTTAGATTTTCCAATGAAGTAACAACAGACGACATACTGTGATCTTTTCAACTCTGAATGATTTTATTTCCATATATGTTCTGCCATCATTCTAGCCCTTAGATTTTTTCCCAAATCTGTACCTTGCAAAAGCTGCTGTTAGAGAATGTGTCGCATCTGATAAATGATGGAAACACGTACGCTAGCATAAAATCCCCCATCTACATAAAAGCAAAAGCATCAGAGCAGTCTTTGAAAATTTCAGCAGATTGCTCTGGAATGGAGTTCTAAAGAGAGAGAGAGCACTCACACGTGTGAGCACGCATGTGACAGAAACAGAGACTGAAAGAAAGAGAGGAAGACACTGTCTTATTGCTGAGGCAGCTTGGGCTTCTCAGTGGACATAACACATACATGGTTATCATGGATCATGGTATGGAAATAAAAGCACCTGATAGAGAGCTTTTGAACAATGGGATTCAAGAACCATGACCACCACTTAGTGGTGAGTGGCGTCAGGCAAGTTCCTTTAACTATGCAGCAGTTTCCTGCCTTACCTACTTGACAGGGTGACTTTGAGTATCAAATCAGCTAATGTGGGAGAAAGTTATGCTGTCAAATTATGCTATACCACTGAAAGGTGCCACTACTTAGCTTACCTCATTGTGATTTAGATGTCAAAAGAGTGACATAAAGTCCCTAATTAATATCAGTTATTCCTATAATAGTTAATAATTCTATCAGATGTCCCTTTCTCAGAAAATACACTTAATGGAGAACATCACAACTACATTGTAACTACATTGTTATGCCCATGGAAGCCATTCACATGACACCTTCTCTTTTGGATTACATGACAGCAACAGAGAAACCTCTTAAAATCAACTCCTACTAGTCTTTGTCCACCTGTACCTAAATTTTTGCTCTTGGATATATTTCATGGAATTCAGACTCTCCCCAAAGGCTCATGACTGATATCAGTCCTACAATATCTTAAAGTCTGTATAAAGTAGTTCTGCAGGGGGTCAAATGGGAAGACAATAACATCCCTCTCCATCCCAATCTCCAGTTTCTCATTCCTACCCAGTCACGCTGCTGTAGACTTGACTTACATCTTACAGCAAGAACTAAAATAAAGAATTAACAAAGTGAACAAAATGGAATAAAAGATAGAGAACCTGTCCCTTTTTCTGAATGGTCCCAAAGTGAAAACATCATATGGGAAGCATAATTTCCAAAGTTTTTTTGTTGGGGGGGGACCTAAAAATGTCAGGCATTTCAGTATACCTCTCTCTTACCTGAGGATGAGTCTTTTTTTAATATTGTTTAGTTGTCAATGGATCTTTATTTTATATGTTTATATGTGGTGCTGAGGATTGAACCCAGTGCCTCATACATGCTAGGCAAGTGCTCTACCACTGAGCCTCAGCCCCTAAGGATGAGTCTTAAAGATAGAGTCTAGTGTCCTGATAGACCTAAGACCACTGAATAGGACTTTTAAAACAAATGCTCAAGAAAGCAAATGCATCAATACTTTCTCTTCTCCTCAACCCCCACCTCCTGTTAGCCAATCTAGCTCTCTGTGGGAGCTGAGATTTGAAGTTGGGCACATATACTACTTTGAACCCACTCAACATCTCAGCAGAGAAAATGGCACATGGTTGGTGGGTACTCTGGCTTAGCCACAAGAATACAGGCACTTTCAAGTTGGTGGCGCCCACTACAATGGGAGATCAAAACGCACATAGTAAAATGAACACACAGTTTATTTTCATACTTCCTTGCCTAATTTTAGTCCTTGCTGTGGGAGGCAGGTCGGTTTTGCTACATGATCAGCTAGGAAGAAACAGGGGCTTTTCTCTGAGCTAAGGCAGAGCTAGGTAGGGTAACAGCTCTTTGACTTTATGAAATTCAAGGCAAGCAAGGTATCCATGTTAATATTAGCAATGATTTTGTCTGAATAATTTGGTATGCATAATTCATGATGTGAATTTTGAAACCACTTGCACTTTCTTAAATCCAAGGGAAAATTGGCTTTTAAGAACTAAAAAGACAAGGAAACTCACTGTGAACTGTTACTTTATTTAATCTCCACAAGTTTCTGAAATGTGTTTGTTTTAATATCAGCTCCATATTGCCAGTGAGGAACTGAGGCTCAGGGAGATTAAGTGACTTGTCAAAGGTTGAAAAAAGCTAGCACTGAAATCCAGCTCTGACTCTAAAGCCCATGCTAATTTGTTATCCACAATTCCTCCATAACTCTGAGGGCTGGAAGGAGCCTTGAGAATCCATTCCTACACAAAGCTATTTCCAGTTAGAATGTGAACCATGCTCTTGCTTCCCCTTAACCAGAATTTTCTCCTCTTTTTTCAGTGCTACAGTGGGCCAAAAAAGGATATTACACCATGAGCAACAACTTGGTAACCCTTGAAAATGGGAAACAGCTGACTGTTAAAAGAGAAGGACTCTATTATGTCTACACCCAAGTTACCTTCTGTTCCAACCGGGAAGCTTTGAGTCAAGCTCCATTTATAGTCAGCCTCTGTCTGAAGTCCTCAAGTGAATCCGAGAGAATCTTACTGAGGGCGGCAACCAGCCACAGTTCCTCCAAACCTTGCGGCCAACAGTCCACTCATTTGGGAGGAGTATTTGAATTGCAATCAGGTGCTTCACTGTTTGTCAACGTGACTGATCCAAGCCAAGTGAGCCATGGGACCGGCTTCACGTCTTTTGGCTTACTCAAACTCTGAACAGTGCAACCTCCTAGGCTGTGGTCAAGCTGACAGTGGCAGTCTTCATAACACAGCAAAGCAGTTGAGACCACCCCCTGTTGAACTGCCTATTTATAACCCTAGGATCCTCCTCATGGAGAAATATTTATTATGCACCCCAAGGCATATAGGTCTGTAACAAGCGAATTACAGGATGGGCAACACCCTAACAGACCCTGCTCCATAAGAGCTTATATTCTGAAGCAGCAACCCCACTGATGCAGACACCCAGAGACTCCCATGAAAAGACGAGGTCATTATGCACAGATAGAAATCTGAGTAAACAGCAGATTATTAGCCAAGTTCAGTTTTGTTTATTTATGTGCGTGTCTTTCAGTGGATAATGTATTTGATTTACTAGTGAAGATGCGGAAGGGAAATGAGGAGCCTCAGCTCACACTCATGTGTGGTTGACTCTGGGTCCCTGAGGCTCTGATGGAGGAGGCCAGGTTCTAGAAAGTCTACCATTGTGGAGAACTGAGAAACCCTACCCCACTACTACCCTAACACTCATTCATTCTTTCTCAATCTCCATCCCTCCCTGTCTTTCTCACTTCACCACACACACACACACACACACACACACACACACACACACACACACAGAGTCAGGCTGTTAGTAATCAGCTGCCTTATTTCTACCCTGTCCCTATCTGCAGCACTGAGATGAGAGGCGGCAACAGAGAAATCAGCTCCAAGCCTGCCCTCTTCTCATCATGAAATGACTGTATTTAAAGAAAATCTATTTTGTCTCCCTATGGTATCCTTTGTTTCCAGAGTGAATTTGTCATTATCTTGTTATTTATTTTTTGAATAATAAAGATCCCTTAACATTATTGTTATTGTTTAGTACCTAAAACTCACAGCCAGGTTGGGGGAAGAGGAAGGAAATATTTGAAGGGGATTTTGCCAACCTTTGTACTACTCTCATAAACTTAGTTCTCAAGCTTGGAACACAACAAAATGTCTTGGTGACAACATACTCTCCAAAGTTTGTCATTACCTTCAATTCTTCAATGGATGACAAAGAGGCCTATTCGGTGAAAAGCAATCTGGGTCTTTATCTCCAGCTTGAATGAAAAGGTTAAAGGAGATTGACATTTAAAAAACTTAATCACAGATAAGCAAAACTGGAGGGAGGGCCTTAAATGAGAAGCAGTAGCCTATCATTTTAACAGCTGTCTAGGTTGTTCCATCTTAGACAAGAGGAAATGGAAACAGGATACCCTGTGGGTTTATTGGCCCCATAGTCTTCCACTGAGTCCAATAAAGTCATTTCTAGTTGCCTCTAATCAGGGAATTGTTCATGTAAGAAAAAGAGAGTGGCATCTTCATCTTTACTGATAGAGTGCTTTTTAAGACAAACATCATCTGTCCATCTAAAAAACTATTACTGTAGAAATAAGAAAGAGGAAGAAGCAGAAGTATGGCATCCACTCTTGGCCACCACCCCTGCTCTTCAGCCCTGTGGCTAGCACAGTCCTGTCTGGACAGGGTGACTCTGAAGAGCTTGCAGTATGAGTACCCAAAACAAGGCTGATATGCCAGACCAATGTACGTGGCTTGTATACTTTCTCCAACGGGAGAACTTTGATATGAACAAGGGTGATGTTGATTCGGGAGCTCACTGTGTATGGGTCCACAGTGCTTTCTTATCCTCCAGAAGCAAAGATCTTTCTACCCTGTTAACCTTTGCATGAGAGGACTGAAGGAAGTGGGGCAGCTGAGGAGACCCTGACTATGATAACCTTACAGGTATGGGCCTTCCTTAGGAAGGCCAGGATTCCAAGACTACCTGAGGGAAGGACCTGACCCAGTTAAAAGAGAAGGACACAATACACAGGTCCCAGCTCTCTCTCCCTTACAGTAGGTGAGTGCCCACTGTAGAATTGCCAAAATGCATTCTACTGTCATGTATTATTAATTAGAACAAATTTTAAAAGGCTATCAAATAACCACATTCCACATGACCTATTTCCTCCAGCCACTCCCACCCCACTTACCACCCAATAGTTCAAATTGTTAATCCACTGAATTGAATAATCCACCAATGAGGTTTCAGCTCTCATAATCTAACCATTTAACCTCTGAACATGGTTACATGGGACATCATATATGTTTCTAACTCATGAGCTCTTGGGGAAACACTTCATATCCAAACCATACCAATAGGTTCATCAGAAGGGAATTCATGTCCACATAGGCAGACTTTTTTTTTTTTATACTTTACAATCATGACCTCTTTTCATTTAAACATCACCCCTGCATTTCACCCTGTTTTCTTCTTCCTTGGGAATCATTAACTTCAAGATTATTTCTACCTGTAGTAACCAAGTTCCTAACAATATCTATTATCAAAAGTAATGTTATTGATACAAAACACTACATTTTCTAGGCTCATTTTCTCCCATGGTTTCTACTGCCCTCTAAATGTTATCTCCTGTAGTACCAACCCAGACCTTTTCCCTAAGCTTCAGTCTCATATAGATAACTGCCTTCAGCCTCTCAAACTATTTCATCAGGAGGACATCTTGATCCCATCCATCACCTTCTTTTCTTTATGTCCTATATACTTACCATGAGCCATCTCCCCGGGTTCATGGTTTTAATTACCACTTTCATGCTTCTAATGTAGTACTTTTAGTTTTTACCTATCCTCTTGAATTTGCCTCCATCTCCAAATGGTAGGCCCAAGCCTTAAACCTAATCCAAATGGAACTCTTGATCTTGCCCTCCACTTGATAGGATCCACTTTCACAGTTGCTCACTCCAGTGAGTGGCATCTTCCTCTACTCTGTCTAATCCAGAAACCTGGCTTAACTATCTCTCAATGTCCTCATTCCCCATGTGCAATTCTGCCTGCTTATACTCATCAACCCTATTTCTTAGTTCTTTTTTTCTCCTGGGGATGGAGATATTCTAGGCACAGCCAACTACCACCAAACTACACCCCTATCTCCTTACTTTTTACTTCTATTTCTTCTGTCACTAGTCCAGCCTAAATTATCATTATTTCTCTTCTGGAATAGTAAAGTAGCCTCCGAGACTTCTTGACCCTTCTCATCCATTCTCCATACACAGCCAGAGTGCTGTTAAACACAGTTATGATTTTACCACTCTCCTGATTCTTATTGACCTAAGCATGAAGACAAAAATAATTAACTTATCATATCTTCTACCATCACCTCTAAGTCTCCAGATGTAAGACCCATTTCATTCCCCAAATGCATGCTGCAGTTAACAAGTGCCTCATGGCACTTAATGTGGTTGGGATTTTCCCTACTGTGCTGTGAGATTCTTGAGGACCAAGACCTTGTCCTCTTCGCCATGGTAACATCATTGTCTACCACAATGTTCAGCATAGAATTGGCCCCTTTTTTGTTGCATGAAGGCATAAATGAGTGAATAAATGCAGCTGCTTATGACCCAAGAGTCCAGGAAATAGTTCTGTGTGTTAGTTGAAGCAAAATTTACAAAATACTCATTATATCAAAAATATCTAAATAATAAAAATGTGTCCCTGGAGTAGAAGACAAATTAGAACTAAACTGTGTATAAAAATAGATAATTTATCTTTGTTATAATTTCATTGTAGTCTGAAAAAAGTACATGATGCTTGCTCCAAACTTCACTTGAACACTTTAGTAGTTGTTCTAATAAATGACAAGAATTTGAGTACATTTCTGACCTACCTATAGTAAGTTATCTAATTTAGTTCCAGTTTTATAAACATGTTACTTACGTATTCCATCTTAAGATGAAGAAGGAATGGTTGAAATTCCTAAAAATTTTTATTTCTAGATAAACAAAAAATTAACAAAGTAAAAATATTAGAGTGTTTGTTGTTTGATGGGAAACAAATGACTATAAAATGCAAATAGGGTGTGTAGCAAGCTGTCAGTACAGGGCACCCCACTTACAGAAAACAACACATAAACACTTGGGCTTCAGGAGAGAACCCATTTTGAACCATATTTGACTATTTCTACAGAGTCTGATACCACTGTGTTGGGACCTGTGCTACCTTAGGTCTCTCAAGCAACCTAAGGCCCTTTGAGACACAGAAACATGGAACTAATTATAATTTTAGTTATGCTCTTTTTTGTGAACCACATGCCCATTTAAAAAAAAAAAGAAATATTCATTGTAGTGTGGAGATTAATTCTGGAGCCTAGCAGATATAGCCTTAACTGAGGTTCTGCTATTTACCAACGTTATAACCATATGCAAATCTTTTTGCCTCCTCTCATCCCTTGTCTCCTCATCTGAAAGTTTTGCACATTTTAGCTTTGAGGTGATACAGACATACAACCTGAAATGGTAGCTGCATCCATGGGTCCAGAGCTCAAGAGAAAGGTCAGAATGAAAAAAAAATGTATAGATGTGGAAATCATTGCATTTTTATAAATGAAATATTAGGACTACTTTAGGAAGAGGCTAGAGAGTGAAAAAGAATGTTAAGGATCAGCAATATTCAGGGGACAGGCAAAGGATATGGGTACAGCAAAGAAGATAGAGGAGTGACCAGAAAGATTGAATGAAGGACAAGGAAGTGAAGGATGACAAAAACAAAGGAAAAAGAGCTCTATTGAGAAAGCAGGGTTGAATACTCTAGAGAGGTCAAGATAGGTATTAGCAGGCAATCATCTGAATTTGTCAATTAAGAGCTCATTGTTATATTCCATGCTTTTATAATTATGTCAAAATGAATCCTATCATCATATATAACTAAAAAGAGTCAATAATAAATAAGGCTCATCATTGACCTTACAAGGGTAGATAGCTAAGATAGAAGCCTTAACAGGTGTCAAGTGCAGAGGAGGAAATGTGGTAGAAAGAGGTAGATGGAGTCCAAGAGGCAGATAGCTCAGGAAATTAAATCCCAGCTCCACCACGTACTAGCATATTGTTCAACATCTCTGTGCCTCTGTTCATTTGTAAGATGGAGATAATGGTAGATAACATCATATGGTTGTTGGGAGGCTTACATGAACTTAATATAAAACACAGTACAGTGCCTAGCACATGAGAGGTACAATTCTATATCTATTGGTTCAGAATAAGAAAGGTTAACCACTGAAGGTGTATCAGACAGAAAGGCTATTAGGTGTCTACCAAAACCTAGGGCTATAGAAGTAGGAATCAAGGGACTTCCAGTGATCTAACGGCTTCAAGTTCATCCCACTGCAGTTGGAATCCAAATGTCATGAAGCTACTGCTGCTACTACTGCCCATGAATGCTGTCACATAGCCTCTCACCCACAAAGGTTTAGTAGACATATCGGAATGTGGAATACAGAAGCCACAAACATGTATTTAGAACTGCCTACAGGCCACCATGCTCCAAGAAGAGAGCTCCTGCCTAATTTAAGTACTCCAAATCTCATTGGCAGAACTTAAAATGCATCAGAATCCTCATTTTATCCAGAAATATAGCTGCAAGGAATTCTCAGAAATGTACTTTTTGGCCTTTGTTTCCAGGAGGATAAATAAAAAAGGGATAGGAATGGATGGTGGATAGCAAGGGATCCTACACAGCTCATCTATCTTTAGGTAGAACAAATGTTTTCTTCCTGACAGATGACACTAGCCTTTGACTGTGGACAAAATAAAGGATCTCACTGATCAAAAAAGTCATATAAAATATAAAGATAGACAAGGACAAGACTAAAGATCAAGGGATAAGCTTGAACAGGAAAATAAATGTATCCTTTTTTAGTATTAAAAGGGAAATGATGAGAAGAGGTACAAATAGTTTATAATTTGGGGCCAAAATAATAGAGGTAGGGAAGTTAAGAAAAGTTCAAATTCATGGGCAGATGATATTTGCTCCCTACTTTACAGAGATAATACATGCCATGAAATAGAAACTTCCCTGAGTAGAAAAGATAGAGATTGGCTAGGGGGTCCCAATGAGACTGGACTAGCAAATAACTCTACCCCCAAACTAAAAACCATCTATATTCCTTCTCACCATTTCCAAAGGAAATGAAATTAGAATGTCAAAGAGCTATTTGCACTCCTGTATTTACTGCAGCACTATACATAGTAGCCAAGTTGTGAAACCAACGTAGGTTTCCATCAACAGATGAAAGGATAATATGATACACATACACACAATGGAATACTATTCATACTTAAAAAGAAAGAAATGCTGTCATTTATGACAACATGGATGAACCTTGAGGACATTATGCTATGTAAAATAAGCCAGGCACAGAAAGACAGATATGGCATGAACTCACTTTATATGCAATATAAAAGAATCAAACTATGAGAATCAATAAATGGGGTGGCATCAATATGAACATCATATTAAGTGAAATAAGCCAGACTCAGAAAATCAAGGTTCATATATTTTCTGTCATATGCCCTTCAGTAGATGAATGGATAAAGAAACTGTGATATATATATATATATATATATATATATATATATATATATATATATATATATATATAAACTAGAGATAAATAAAGGACAAAAGGGTGATTTTCACAAGAACAGAATGGAGATCAGCAGAGTAGAGGATGGGAATTAAGAGGGAGGGAAGAAGGAAGGGAAAGAGGAGGTACTGAGCAATTAAATTTACCAAATTATGTATTTATACAAATGTATCCAATGAACCCACTATTTTGTAAAACTATAATGCACTAATAAAAAAGGAGAAGTAAATAAAGATGGTTCTGTCTCTTGCTTTAAAAAAAAGAAGAGGTACATTTGGCTAACAATTATATGAAAAAAATGTTCAGCTTATCAGGGAAATGCAAATCAACATTATACTGAGATTCCATCTCATTCCACTAAGAATAGCAGCCATCAAGAATAAAAATAACAGTGCCTAATAGAACAAAAAGTAGGCCCAAATCTTCATCATGTCGGATTAGGTCCTGACTTCCTTCACCAGACTCCTAAAACACAAGAAAAAAAAAAAATCAAGAATCAATCGCTTCTCGGCCTTTTGGCTAAGATCAAGTGTAAGAATCAATAAATAGGATGGATTCTAACTAAAAAGCTTCTTCTCAACAAAGGAAATGATCAATAGCGTGAAGAGAGAGCCCACAGAGTGGGAGAACTTCTTTACTACATGCACACCAGATAGAGCACTAATCTCTAGGATATATAAAGAACTCAAAAAACTTAACACCAAAAAAAAAACCCAATCAATAAATGGACTAAGAAACTCAATAGACACTTCTCAGAAGATATACAATCGATCAACAAGTATATGAAAAAAATGTTCAACATCTGTAGCAATTAGAGAAATGAAAATCAAAAATACTCTAAGATTTCATCTCAGTCCAGTCAGAATGGCAATCATCATGAATACAGGCAACAATAAGTGTTGGTGGGAATGTGGGGGGAAAGGTACACTCATATAGGGCTGTGGTTGTAGTTCAGTGGTAGAACACTTGCCTTGTACATGTGAGGCACTGGGTTCGATCCTCAGCACCACATTAAAAAAAATAACAATAAATAAAATAAAGGCATTGTGTTCACCTACAACTAAACAAGAAATTTTTTTTAAAAAAAGGCATACTCACACATTGCTGGTGGGACTACAAATTGATGCAACCAATCTGGAAAGCAGTATGGAGATTCCTTAGAAAACTTGGAATGGAACCACCATTCAAGACAGCTATCCCATTCCATGGTCTATACCCAAAGGATTTAAAATCAGCATACTATAGTAATGCAGCCACATCAATGTTTATAGCAGCTCAATTCACAATAGCTAAATTATAGAACCAATCTAGATGCCCTTCAGTAGATGAATGGATAAAGAAACTGTGGTATATATACTCAATGGAATATTACTTAGCATTAAAATAGAATAAAATTATGGCATTTTCAAGTAAATGGATGGAGTTAGAGAATATCATGCTAAGCATAGTAAGCCAATCCCCTAAAAAAAAAGACCAAATGTTCTTTCTGATAAGTGGATGCTGATCCATAATGGGGGGGAGGGGGTATGGGAAGAATGAAGGAACTGAGATGGGGCAAAGGAGAGAGGGGAGGGGAGGGAGCATGGGGGTAGGTAAGATGGTGGAATGAGATAGAAATTATTATCCTAAATATATGTATGATTGCACAAATGGTGCGACTCCGCATCGCTTACAACCAGAGAAATGAAAAGTTGTGTTCCATTTGTATACAATGAAACAAAATACATTCTGCTGTCATGTATAACTAATTAGAAAAAAATAGAAAATAAATAAAGTAAAAAAAATACAAATAACAAAGCTAGGTGTGGTGACACATGCCTATAATCCCAGTGGCTTGGTAGACAATAGGTAGGCAGGAGGATCACAAGTTCAAAGCCAGCCTCAGCAACTTAGCGAGACACTAAGCCACTTAGTGAGACCCTGTCTCTAAATAAAATATAAAAGAGGCTGGGGATGTGGCTCAGTGGTAAAATGCCCCTGGATTCAATTCCTGATACCCTCCCCCAATATGTATGTATGTATATGTGTGTGTATGTGTATATATATATATATATATATATATATATATATATATATATATATATATACATGCTGGCAAGCATGTGTGGGAGGAAGGTGATACTATAAATCAGTCCAGCTACCATGGAAATAGTACAGAGGTTCCTCAAAAAACTAAACATGGAACAACCATAGCCATACCACTTCTCAGTGTTTATCCAAAGGAACTAAAGGAGTTTTATAAAATAGAACAAAATTATGTCATTTGCAAGAAAACAGATGGAACTGGAGAGAATTATGTTAAGTGATATAAGCCAGACTCAGAAAAACAAGGGTCATATATTTTCTCTCATATATGGAAGCTAGAGGGTAAAAAAGAAATCTCTTGTGAAAAGTAGAAGGAAATCATGGACAGAGGAAGAGGATCAGGGGAGGGAAGAGGGAAGGCAAGGAGAGGTATTAAGGAGTGAAATTGATCAGATTATTTGCATGTATGAATATGCTGCAATGGAATCCATTACTCTGTACAATTAATGTACACCAATAAAAATTTCAAGTGAAACTCTCAGAAGTAGAGAATAGAATGGTGGTTTCCAGAGGCTGGGGTGGGGGTGGGGAAATGAGGAAATGCTCATCAAAGTGTACAAAGTTTTAGTTAGGAGGAATGAGTATACGAGACCATTGTAAAACACGCTGACTATAGCTAATGATAATTTATGATGTATTTCAAAATAGTTAAGAGAGAATTTATAAATGTTCTCACCACAAAGCTATGATGACTATTTGAGGCAAGAGACATGTTTGTTAGCTGATATGATCTACCACAATGTATGTATGTATGTATGTATGTATATAGAAACACCATACTATACCCATAAGTACATACAATTATTTTTCAATTAAAAATAAAATGAAACTTTAAACAATTAAAAGTGAAAAAAAAGAAATCTTTCTTCATTCCACCTAGAAAAAATAGAAACAAGTCACTTATGTTATAAAGCACTGTTTATTCTTCTTTATGGAAAATGTCAATTTTAAAAGTTTTTAAACTAAAAACAAGTTAGAAAATTTGCGCTTGTGTAAGAAGGGACATGACAGAGAAGAAACTGAGAGGCCTCTAAAGGCAGCAGTTTAGTTACAGAGGAACAAGAACCCATTTATAGAGTATTGTAAACAACACAGCTATGAAGACACTTCTCTCAGGTTAACATGGCTTCATTTCCTTTATATTATTGTTTAGTGTATGAGCACGGACAGCTCTCTGCACAAGCTTCATTACCCAGAGTACCAAGGGCCTCTCATCAGAAGGGCCAAGTCCCCAAAACATGCATATGTACATATCACTTTAAAATAAAGATCTTTCAATATCTTAAGCAATCAACTAAAATATTTTATAGTCACAAAAACGTTTCCTATGGATATACTTTGCACATTTATTGCAAGCTGTTAACTAACGCAGACAGGGCAGATGTGAAGATCTGTGTTGTTATTGTTTTAATTTTGAGGTGAAAGATGTCATATCTAAACTTCTGTGCTTAAAAACCGAACAATAACCATTCTTGGAAATATTCACTATTCACCTTCCGAAGATGTCTGTGTGTGATTGGCTGATGTTGGATTGTGGATGCTGTAATTTCTGCCATGCAGCAGACACACAGAAGCCCTGTACCATAAAGCTATGGAACCCTGAGACTCTCAGTGCCAGAAAGCAAAAGGGCTCCTCAGCAAGCTGAGGGATTCAAGTTCCAAGTTTGATTTTTAAACATTTGCAAATCGCACATTTATTAGGAATCCATCAAATGTATCTGTGCAGGACAACTTTTATCAACCTATTGACCGTTTGCCTTTCTTTCCAGTAACCTTCCCCATCTGTCCAAATGTCCCCTGTCTAGGTGGGAAGGAGGAGTGGGCTGCATTACTCTGTCCTATAGTCTTGGATAGACATTGAATTGAGTTGAATTTGGATGTGCACTGTTCTTTTGTGACTCTCTTCTAAACCTGGTTTCTCACAATTCTAATTTCTGGGATACTTACAAAATCAATGGTCTGATTCAATAAGTAACTTGAGTAAATCAGTTTCAAATAATCAGCATCACTAGGAACCAACAGAGCTACTAGAGGAGCCTTTCATTCTGGATATACAAACTGGACCAACTTCACATTTCTGCAAATAATGCTTACAGTCCTACTCAAAAGAGGCTAATGATTATTACAACTTCTCATGGTGTAAAGGGGAAAGCAATAAAGTGAGTGACATGTCTATTATGGCACAATACATTCTCAATGTAGATTCTTTCAAAGAATGAGAGGTTGCAGTTTGAATATGCAATGTCAAATAACCACTCACATTCTAAGTTCATTTTTTTAAAAAGTAAGCAAAGCACATACATACTAGTTTACACAGCACTCAATATGGTTGGCTAAAAGCACAGAAGAAATATAGAACTTACACACTAGGCAGAAGGCTTGGAGGAGGGAACCCCATCATGCACTAGGAAGAGCTGGTCAACTCTGCAGCTGAAGGAGGATTGCCTAATGTAATTTGCTGCTTGATTTGGTGTTGGCATGAATGACCAGAGCTTCTGCTCCACCTAGTTAAAATGTACACCAGCACAAAAAATATCAGGGTACTATAGTTTTCTTGGTCTTGTAGACAACATAGGGCAATAGTTTTAAATAGTGTGATTGAAGGGTGGCATATGACAGTCTAGGAATAGTCGGGTAGATCCCTACTCTACTCATAGCTCAGGAAGATTGCCTTCAGTAAATCAAGTACTGAGGAGCAGCTGAGCACAGGAAGTGAAAAGGGAAACCTGGGTTCATAATTATTACTCCATGGCCAGCTACTTTATGAAAACAGTCAACCCAACAAGCATGACCAGAGGGCAATGGCTATTGCAGAGGCACTGCGAAATGAAGGCCATCTGAAGAACACTGAAGCCATTTGCCTACATTAGCTTTTCTCTTCTTATTGAAAGAAGAAGATGCTGGGGCCACTTCTACCACCACCTTCTGCTTTTTCCCATTGAAAAGAAAAACCAATCAACCAATAATCGATCAACAGCAAACACCCAAACACACAGACTCACACACACATATACCTGAGCACACTCACACATATACACACAGAGACTCAAACACAAAACAGAAGCCATAGAAGTGAGCAAAATGAGTCAAATCATTCAGCCAGACATTTGAAGATGCACCAAAAGCACAATGCCCAGCCGCACAGTGATGGTTATGGAAGAATCGGGGTCTTGCTACTGGATTCAGCTCGAATGCACTCATCTGTTTGCTTCAACAGCCTCCGGACCAGTTTTTCTAGATCCCTTCTTGACTTCAATTCTTCTTCCAGGCACTGCTTCATTCTTTTATTCTCCTACAATGGAAAAAGACCTGTCAATTACTGAACAGAGCGAGCCTTTCCCAGGCTCTTCCTGCTAATCTTCTTGGCACCTTTTACCCGTGATTATACTTTTTCTTTCTCAAACTCTGTTCCTGCAGCTTCTAAGACAAAGCAATTTTCTCACCTACCTCTGCCCAACCCTTTCCATTCCTCTTTACTGAAATACAAGCATTCTCCAAGGTCTGACCTACCCTGGCCCTCTTTTCATTTAACACTCCTGTCACTTAGTGTCTTCTCTTTCAACCCAAGTGTCTACTAAGGGACCTCCCAAATAACTCTGGTAGTGGTCACTCATGTCTAGCTACCAGCTCCCCGCTGCCCTGTGCATGGTGGGCTGGCATCGGGCCCAGGGAAAGCAGAGCAGGTCTGTGGGGCCCAGTGTCGCAGCAGCGCACCTGGCGGTGAGAATCCAGAGGAGGGGGAGAAGGCAAGGATAGGCCCAGGAAAACAAAGAAATGGAGCAGCCTGTGCAAAATGGAGAGGAAGACCACCCTTTGGGAGGAGGTAAAGGCTACCAGCCTGCAGGAAACAATAGATGGGGACAGGCCTGCCAACTTGCCCCTAATTTTCGATGGGCCATACCCAATAGGCAGATCAATGATGGGATGGGAGGAGATGGAGATGCTATGGAAATGTTCATGAAGGAGATGAGAGAAATCAGGAGAAAACTTAGGGAACTGTAGTTGAGAAATTGTCTTGGTATTCTTAAGGGGGAGCTCTCTAATCACCATGACCATCATAATGAATTTTGCCTTATGCCTTGACTTCTGCAATTTTCCATGAGATTAATACTGTGATTCCCCCTGTTTTCCTTTTCCTTGTATTTTCCATTTCCTGTTTGCTGTGAACCTTGTTATTTCCATGTGTCAAGTGGGTCTTACATTGCCAGCTTCTGATGAAGATTGCCTTTGCACCCAGCCTAAGTTTCTGCTAGCAGTAGAGTTTTACCCATTTGCATGGAAAAATTTAAAGTTAATAAAGCAGTTAAAAAGTAAAATAATAATAATAATAGTAACAACAACAACTCTGGTAGTGACCCCATCTCCTGAGCACAATGTCCACAACCCCAAATACCAGCTTGGTATTTCTACCTAAGAGGTTCCAATCACATCAAACTCACTAGGGATCCACAAACCATGATTGATGGTTCTCTTTACATTTATATGCTGCTGTGATTTAGATAAGAGTTGTCCCCTGAAAGTACCTGGGTTAATGCAGGAATGTTCAGAGATGAAATAGATTAGGAGATCTGAAACCTAACTCATGGATTAATCCATCCATTTTATAGATTAATAATTTGAATGGACTAACTAGGTAGTAACTATAGGCAGGTAGCATAAGGCTAGAGGAGAGAGGTCACTGGGGATGTGTCTTTGGGGTTTATATTTTGGCTCCTCAGTCTCTTTCTCTCTGCCTCTCGGCTGCTATGAGCTGAACAGCTTTCCTCCAGTAGGCTCTTCCACTATGATATTCAGCTTCACTCAGGCCCAAAGCAGTGGAGTTAGTAGACCATAGACTGAGACCTCCAAAATCATGAGCCCAAAATAAACTTCCCCTAAGTTGTTCTTGTCAGGTATTTTGGTCACAGCAATGAAAAGCTGACTAACACACACACACACACACACACACACACACACACAATTGATTGATATGCCTTTTCTGAAGCTCTGTTTACAGATGTCAAATCAAAATAATCATAACTAAGTTTGGAACCCTATTTCAAACTGATAAGTAGGAATATAACTAAGCCTCAGAAATCTAAACTCCAGGCCACATGGCAAAATCAATAAAACCCACCTTGATGACACAAGGAAAATAAAAATTGCCCCTTACCACCTTGCTCCTGGGCCTTTCCTGACAGCATCTCCCAGTGGGGAGCAAGGAAGATGGAGAGGTTCTGTTATCAGAGAAAATTACTTTTAATTTTATTACCTGCTTCAGTTCTTTGACTTCATCCTTCAAGGCATAAACAGTATCAACGAGGCTTCTAGAACATAAAGAGAAAATTCACAGATGAATGACTGGCACCAACATACAATTAAGTAATACTGAACTCCATAAACATATGGATCCTGGGAAGCAGTATTTCTCTAGCCAGTGGGGAATGGGACTGCCCTGACTAGTACTTGCTTTCTTTTCATTGAAGAACAACTGCTGCATTCCAGAGCCATGTAATGCACCTTCTCTGTAATTCCCTCCTCCTTGGCTACTCCCAGCTTGTATAACCAGAAAACAAGAGACTTAGACTATCATAAAGTTTTTCCCACCTTGAAATATAATTAACAAATAAAAATTGTATTATTTAAGGTGTCTGGTGAGAACACTTATAATCTACTCTCTTAGAACACTCCAAATATATAGTACTGTATTGTTAATTTAGACCCCATGCTGTACATGAAGTCTACTAAAATGTACTGATCCTGCCTAACCAAAACTTCATACCCTTTGACCAACAAGTTCCCATTTCCTCTACACCATGACAGCTTCCAGCAACCATTCCTCTGCTTCTATGAGTTTAACTTTTTAGATTCCCATCATAAGGTTTGGATTTCTGTGGCTTTAAGGCAGGAATGAATATCACTTAATGTATAATGAGAAGTGTCAGAAGGCCCTGTCCATACTACAGTAGCTCTGCTAAACCATTGCCTTTTTCACTTACCTGACCATAACTGACCTCACATGACACAAAATCAGGGCATTATTTCTGGACTATTTCATATGTTACAAAAAATGAGGAAGTACCCTGGATAAGCTGTGAAGCAGTCTTTCTTCTCAGGCTCTATCCCTGAACAAGGAGTTTAGAGATCTATATTCCAGTTCAGATCCTGCCACTTACTAGTCTTTTAACTTTGGGTAACCAGCTTCCTTCTCATCTTCTCTTGGCCTTAGTTTCTTTGCATATAAAATGGGGATAAAAACCACATTCCCTGAAACCCTAGGAAAATTGTGAAGACTAATATAGATATAATAAAATTTATTATTATTATATTTATGTACTGAGTACTAGCTTTTATACTTAACTATAATTGTTCATATAACAACTTTAAAAGCATTGCTATCATTCATATTGTACATATGAGGAAACAAGTCCAGAGAGGTGAAGGAAGTAGCCCCAGGTCATACAACTAATGAGTAGCAGAATCAAGAGTTGAACCAGGCCTGGGCGTGCATGCACGTTCTCGCTCTCTCGCGCGCGTGCGCTCTCTCGCTCTCTCTCTCTCTCTCTCTCTCTCTCTCTCTCTCTCTCTCTCTCTTTTAATTGTAGATGGACACAATATCTTTATTTTATTTATTTATTTTGATGTGGTGCTGGTGATGGAACCCAGTGCCTCACACATGCAAGTGAGCACTCCACCACTGAGCCACAACCCCAGCCCAAGTGCTTTACCATTTCTGCCATATCACTTTATACACCAGATGTAAGAATACATAATGATGTGAAGCACTTTGAAATATGCTATCTTGTGCAAATTCAGGTCTGACTTCAGAAATGACTCAAGATTAAACAAATTAATTTTAACTACTTTGTATTTATTTTATGAGCCATAAGGTATCTATCCTCCAAGTCATACTTACTTCTGTGAAAGGTAAATCAGAGACTTAATTTCCCTGAATCTCAGCTTCCTCATCTGGAAAAGTGGTGAGAATCATGTTTGTCTCACTGGATTACTGTAGGACTTTGAGGTCAACAATGTGAAAGACTAGCCCTGACTCAAAAAATGTGAGAGGCACCCCTGTAGGCAGGGAAATCACAGCTATGGCATTCCTATATACCTTCCAGAGCACTGAACTCTTGGGTACTCTGAAGCACATTACTTTCTGGGGGAGCTGGCTGCAAATGGAATTGGTCTGGAGGATTTTGGTCCCTCCACCATTCCTTCCCCATGTTTCCTTCCCTTTGTAAGGGAGATATCCCTCCCAAGGCCCCCAACTGCATGCTCAGCAGAGTACTTGACTTTCTTTCCAGCCCCTGGACAAAACAGGAAAGATGTCACCTGCTCTACTCACTTTTCTTCAATTATGGTCTGGCCATTGCTTCTGGTTTCTTCAATGATGAGTTTCTCTTCCTCGGGGAGTAAGACTTGTGGAACAGAATCTTTGCGAGCACCTACAAATGAGGGTTGCAAGAGGGATAAGTGACTAGCAAAGATTACTTGTAAGAATTAGTTCTTTTCCACTATCATTACGGTTGGGTCTTTGTTCATAGCATCCTGCTACCTTGTATTCAGAGATGAATATTTGCTGACTATTTTTCCTGGCACAAGAAATTCTAAATGCTAAAATATATTACTTAATTTGGAGGGGGCATTTTGCATTCAGGAAAAATAACATGAAATGATCACTGTAATAGCCGTTCTCAATCAAGACTCCCAGAGTTTCCTGTTTTGCCCGCTACAGCAAAGAGCTAACTAGCAATTGCTCCATGCCTGCAGTTCTCTAGGACATTCACACCACATCCTATGCTATGCTATTCTATAATTTTAATAAAGTTCAGGTTGAAAGCAGCACTGCATTAGACACAATGCTCTTGAAGGGTTCCAGAAGCAGCATTCCTGCTCATTTCTTCTCTTTGTGGTCCTAAAGGGGAATGGTGGGTCACTTAAACTGTTTTTTGGGGGGTACAGGGAGTTGAACTTAGGGGAACTTAACCACTAAGCTGCATCCCCAGCCCCTTTTTGTATTTTATTAGAGACAGGGTCTCACTGAGTTGCTTAGCGCCTCACTGTTGCTGAGACTGGCTTTGAATTTGCAGTCCTCTTGCTTCAGCCTCCAGAGCCACTGGGATTACAGGCATGTGCCACCATGCCCAGCCACTTAAGACTATTTTGATCCAGGGTAGAATGAGATCATCATGCCAGCAGAAAAGCTTCAAGTGTCCACACTTCTCTCTGCTCAGACTGTCTCCAGGCAATGGCACAGTAAAGGTGACAAAACAGACATGGAGGCCTGACCAAACAGCTCTCCTGAATCTTCAACTTCCTCCTCTTTCTGAATCCTTCCTCTATGAGCTCAAGTGCTTAATCCTTGGTCTCTCTGAGATGCTGGCCAAGTTCCTTCAGAGTTGTGTAAACTCACTGCCTTCACTTGATCATGCCCTGCTTTCATGAGGTGAGATGTGTCTCTACATTCTCCAGGGAATAGCACTTTGTAGATACATAATAAGTGTACAGAAGACTGGCTAACTGATAAATAAATGCAGCAAAAACAAAGAGCAGTCAGTTCCCGGGAAACAGGACATCTGACTGGGCTTGGCATCTGTCAAATATGCAAAAGAGAGGCTAAGGAGAAGGGGCATAAACGTGGCTATATTCAGGCTAGGACACCTGCTTATACCTTCGCCTGTGAGTAGATGGGTGAACACTATGGAAGTGAAAAGAAGTGGTGGGGGACAGAGATGAGGTCAGATTCTATAGGAATATGCTCCTTCTGGTGTCTGCTTGTCTCCCTTGTACTCCTAACTTTCACAATAAAAACTGCTCTGACTTTTTTCTTCTGCATCCTCCAAACTTGTTTTCAAAACTGGGCATGCCTGAAGTCACAGCCAGGTTTTGTCTGTGAAGCAGAAAGTGTCCCTTCATGGTCAAATGGTTGACTTCCATGTGGAATGCTTTCCTCTTGACAGACTCAGATACTTTGAAAGAATATGTGAAAGCAGTCTGCCTAAAAAGTCCCCTCCCACACCAAGTGATTGATAAGTGGCTGTTCAAATGGAGCATTGTGGGGCATTTGTTTCTTATGCAAATGTGAAAACCTCACAATCAGTATCTTGAATGTCTATGATAATGGCAGACAAAAGACATTATCCATGTGACCTGGCTTTTATAAAGCATCAGAAAACATAATCCAGCTTTCATTTTGTAGCCTGCAAGTTGTGTAGGGAAATAACCTCACCTCAGAGCTCCCTGATCAATCTCATACATTTTGAACAGCCCTGCTACACTGCTACACTGCTACATATCCAGATTTTCAGAGAAACTTTGAAACTTGATTCTGGTGAAGCATTGTTTATTTAAAATGCAGCTGATCAAAGATAGTATTTTGACTTCCTTTCCAAATCTGCCTCTAACATGAGATTAGCATCAGTTCACAGACACAGGAACTGAGTCTCTGGGCTCTTTAATTCCTAACTAGTGCTGGTGCAGATATCTGTGTACTTCAAAGGAGAATGAATGGCTTTT
This sequence comes from Marmota flaviventris, assembly GCF_047511675.1. NCBI lineage: Eukaryota > Metazoa > Chordata > Mammalia > Rodentia > Sciuridae > Marmota > Marmota flaviventris. The sequence goes on from NC_092518.1 coordinate 118,621,338, forward strand.
TCAAATTGTTCTCATTTCGATCACCTCCAACTTTTTCCCTCTTGCATCTCTTTCTCTCTGGGTGAAAAGCAACAGTGGTAAACAAACCGCTCAGTAGCTAAAACCGCCTTATCTGAAAGATGCAGTCCTGCACCGTTCCTCTGCACTCAGTCACCTGCTTTCCACACCCTGCAACCCCATGTGCATTGCCCCTCCCTCCCTCCCTCTCCCTCCCTCCTCCCTCTCCCCCCCCCCTCTCTTCTAAGAGACAGTAGGCAGTAAAGGAAGAAACACCAGTCATTAGAGAAAGTAGTTTGAAAGAATCTAGTTGAGGCATTACCTTGTTGAAAATTGGCGCTGGTGCAGTAGGCTTCGATCACCTTAAGAATCTGAGCATCTTCTTCCAGAGCAGCTGTACCTGTCAAATTGAATTAAAAAGGACTTCATAGATCAATGCTTCTGAACCCTCAAAATGATGCAGCACACTTCACCACCAAGGACCAACCTCTCTGATGAGTAATGTTTCTAAAAGGCAGTAGAAACAACTATTAGATCCTCATGCTAGAGAAGAGTGATAGCAACCCCACAGAGCTCTGCACTGAGAGAGGCCTGCTCCTGCAGCCCAGAACTCTAAATTGGAGAGTCCTGTTTGCCATCTCTTGGAGGCCAAAATCACAGTGTGGACTTGATACTGGCTTCAGCTCTCATCCAATATACCACAGCCTTCCTCTCCTTCAAATTTCAAGGCTCAACTTCTCTAGAAAACTTTCCACATTAACCCCCATCCATATTTCCAACCAGCTGGCATATTCATTGACTCTCCCTCTTCTCACCCATCTCCCCAACTCATTCTTAAAATGACTGGAAGGCACCCTGTTAATAAGTTGATGAAAATACTCAAGGTGTATGTGGGGGATGAGGCATGCAGAAGTTAGAATCCAGCAAGAATTCATCAAAACTATAATTTTTACTAATGCACATAGTACTACCACCTGTTTGAGACTTGCTTTTTTTACATGAGTCTCAAAGTACCTTGTCCACAGTATTATAGCCAAATAGGTATGTATGATTGGCTAACTGGCTTTGCAGCTTGCCTCTAAATAAAGCCCTCTTTCTAGATGTCAGCAGGCCAATTCCTTGACGGAAAACATCACTGAGCTTTAGACTTCCTGAAAGGCTTCAGTATTCAGATCTATTTAGTCTACACTGTACAGGAAAACATTTCAGCCATCAGAAACTAAGAGGAAGAAATATTGTATCCTTAGCAAATGGGTCCCGCTAGCAGTTCTAAACCAGGTGGGGCAAAATGTTCGGTGTCATAAAAATAGATGATGTCTGCCTAAGATGACAAGAAGTACTTATTTAAAAGTCTTAGTAGAGATGACCAAACCTATGCATTTATGTAACTGATGATGCCAAGAACAAATTGCTCTGATCATGTGCTTTGAAAAAATTCTCATGTTAGTTCATCCATAAATAACTTTCAGAAAATACAAAACACATACTTTTTCTAATTACATATTCCTCCTCTGATGGTTTTCTCTCAGTCTTTCTTTTATGAAGAAACTTCTTCATTGTTTTGGGGCTTTTACTGGACTCCTGTAAGGATAAAGTTCTCTTAATGAATTAAAATTCTCTCCCAAATTCAAATTAAAATAGAGCAAATTAAACACAATAGAATACCTTTCTCTTATTTGGATAGTTAGGAGTGCATCAAAATTTAATACTTTACATAATAAAAATTACTCAAATAAACTCTACAAGGTTAGATAAAATACAGGCGATGATATTATCCTCTCAAGTGCCATAACAATGAGAATAAGAATGGAGACAGTCTACTAAAGATGAGGCCAAATGCCTTTAGGGTACCATCTGCAGAGAAAGTAATAGGTACCAACCCTAGAAAAAAATAATAATATTTTTAAATTGGTTTATGTTCCCCACTGATACCATTTGAAGGGAATTAAATAATAATTGTGGCTAATAATATAGAATTTATCACTTTTCAAAGAGCTTCAAAACTACTTTTAAGAGTATTTTTAGCAACAGCACCACAAAAAATATAATGTTCATTTGTCAAATGGGAAATATTAAGACAGAGAGATTAAGTAATTTTTCCAAACTCAGAGAGAAGAGCCAAGTGAAGGATTTTCCAATAAATGATTGGGTTAGGAGTAATATACCGACAGACAAGCTGACCTATATATGTATAAAGCCATACTTTAAATTAGTAGACAGTGGAGAAGGGAATGACTAAATTTGCTTTTGCTTTAAGAATGAAGAGAAAATTGAAAAAGAGTGCTCATTGTCAATATCCAAGCAAATGGATTAAATCTTACATTAGGGAAAAACTGTCATGATTACCTTATCCCAATCTTCCATGCAATGTACATATGTGATACATAGATGATCATTAGTATTTTAAAATATATTAAACAATGCCAAATGTTTTCTCTGATATGAGGATGATCCATAAAGGGGATGGGGGTTGGAGCATGGGAGGAATGGAGGAACTCTAGATAGGGCAGAGGGAAGGGAGGAGAAGGGAGGGGGTATGGGGGTAGGAAAGATGGTGGAATGAGATGGACATCATTACCCTAAGTACATGTATGAAGACCTGAAATAAGTACATATATGAAGACCTGAATGGTGTGACTCTACTTTGTATACAACTAGAGACATGAAAAATTATGCTCTATATGTGTACTATGAATTGAAATGTATAATGCTGTCATATATAACAAATTAGAAAAAAGAAAGAAAGAAAATATATTAAACAAAGAATTTCATTCCTTTTGCTTAGCCACAGTGATCCACTTAGGCTTAAAAACAGACAGACATGAAAAACTCACATGTGACAAAAATAAGAGGAAAAAACAGTATTTAAAAAAACAGGAAATGGACCTTTTAAGCATTACATAGAAGATGATACTTTTTTATGTGTCTCTCACAAGCCTGCTTTTTGAAGAAAGTACTTACATGTCAGAATCGCATCTTCATATTTGAGCCACCAATTATAACAAGGGACAAAACAAGCATAAAGCAAAGCTTCGTTCATTAAAGGTTACAGCACAACATATGTCTCTGTAAGCCAAAGATATTGTTCTACCCTTACCTTTAAGATATAAGACATCCTCTAAAATGAATATGTAAAGAAAGAGAAGATGAGCGTGAGAGGTCGATGGTTATAATGACCAAATCCATTTATCAATAATTCTAAAACAACATTTGAAATGTTAGTGTTATCATAAATTACACAGAAAGAATATCATCACATTTCCCACATTAGTTTCAGGTGCAATTTCATCATGCAGAAGTCCAAAGAATACAGTACTGTGAAGAATAACGAAAACTGAAAATAACTGAAATACACACTGCATAGTAAGAGTATATTAATAAATCTCTTTCTCCAGCAGAAACAAAGTGATCATGCCTTAGTTTTAATAGATTAGTTATGTGAAGGATTAAGTCAACTGTACACTTCAAAGCTCACCCCTGCACTGAATTTAATAACTGACAACTATAAATTATCCAGCATTGAAAAGGGGACCTACATAACTAGGAAGTGGCACTCCTGCTTTAGGTAATCAAAGAAGAAAAGTAGATGATTGCAGGAATTTCAGGTTAACTTCCAAAGCAAATCTATGGGACAGTTTTCTGGCCAAATTCTGAATAGAGGTGAACAATTCAGATTCAACTCAAGCATTTTCTCTCCTATTGTGTTGGGTCAAAAGTGTCCAAAAAAATCTCCTCCAATGTTCATACATTGTTCTATTTTTACTACACTAAGAGTTGGAGGCAACAATTAATCAAAGCAGAAGCATGGTGGTTAAAATCAAAACATACTCAAAATTGAGCTAAGTCTGCATCATCCACTGAAACACACATTTGATATGCTGCCTTTGCAGTATAATTCTAAAGCTTATATCATAACTGTCACAAACTTATTCTTCCCTCAATGAGACCTATTTAAAAAACAGATATTAATAAACAAGCACTTATTCTGAAAGCTAAAACTATAAGAAATTGGTTAGAGGGAGAAAAAAATCCCACTATATGGAAAAACTAACACTCCACACAGTTATAGAAGCTAGTGACTGACCTAACTGCAACTATGAGAGAAAAAAAACACCACCACCTTGAAATCCCACCTACTCAGATGTCCAATGACCCTTAAGGTTGTTGACAAGAAACCTCTCTTTAAAAAGACATTTCTTCCATTGAATTCTTTTCCCATTCCCACTGCAGTAAATATTATTTTCATAGTTTGAACTCATGGCCTGCTCCTATAACACTTTCCTGATTTGGCTTAATAGGTCAAAATGCTCCAAAATACAGAATTGGGTCTGTTTTGTTGAAAATTCAACTCCAAATAAAGTGGCTCTCATTTGAGATGTGTGTACATGGTTAACTATCTTAAAGAATTCTCACAATCACATAAAGGTAAACCAGAGGCACTTCAGGAGGAGGTTGGAAAAATTCAGGCAGTGCACATTAACCATGTAGGTATCTGATAAACTTTTGTAGATGGACAAAATGGAAATAGAAAATTAAGAAACAAAAAAAAATCACCGAGCCTGGTAATTCAAGATTAACTAACATATATCACCTATCGTACATTCTAGCACATTCTCACAGAACTGTTTGGAATAAGCTACAAGATTAGCTTGTCAGAAGCATTTTATACCATATGTATCAAAATTACCTCTTTATAACCTAGGGCTGCTGATGGTCTAAGTGGAGGTGCAGGTCGTAGACAACTTAAACTCCACGGTTTTATAATTTGAGGAGGCTCCAAGGGTCCTCGGGGCTGTCCAGTAGAGCTAAAAGACTGGGAAAACGTCTTATGAGATGTTGGCAATCTGCCATCTGAACCCGACCTTGGGTCACACAGTAAGACAACCACAATCACTTCATTGGGTCAGCAAAGCCAGCCAGAGAAAGGAAATGATGGGGAAACAAAAGTCTCCAGTTTGAGAACTGGCACTTTCCACTCAAGATTATGGGGTCTCTAAAGAATAGCACAAATTGACTCAACATCCCATGATCCTGTCCTTTCTCTCTCTCTTCTGCAATTTCGTTGAAGTCAGAAGGTTCTCCCCTCTAGAAGAGAGGAAAGTTGTGTACCAGGCAACATTTGAGTTCATTGATGTGTTTAGAACTCAAACAGGTGTTTAAATAGGTTATTTTATCAGAACAACATACAGCACAGACTCAGCAATTGAAATCTAGCTAGTAGTTGGCAAAGTCAAGATTTGAACACAGATCTGAGGCCAAAGCCCATGTTCTACCACCACAATGCACAGTGCTCAAAATAGGAATTTTAGCATCACGGGTTTGAGTGTTAACAGACAACACAGCATATCTTCCATTTCACTCAACAAGTACAGTAAAATCTCATCAATTCAATTTTCATGAATTCTAAATGCAGGAACTCAGAGGAAGACAACACTGAAAGTTTATCTTTGAAGAAGGTTATTGAGCAAATGTGATAGCATGAGTGAGGTTACATGGAAATGTTTAAGTTCTTAGGGAAATAAGCTATTTGTTTGACTCAGCATATTATTAATATGAAAATAACAGTTGCTAAACAAAGTAAGTTTTGTTGATCATGAAAACATCTTAGCAGGACTTTCGGTTGAAAACACTTGGCTAGTAGTTATTTGGAGAATCTGAATACTGTCAAACAAAACTGCACACCTCTAAATGAAACTTTTTATTAATTTGGATGAGCCTCACAATGAGAAATCAGAATTAGTGAGGTTTAACTGTACTTCGAAATCTATGAATGAAAGACTAACCAAAGACGAAGGTTGTGCTCACTGCTTCGTATTAAGTGTTCAGCAGGCAAGATCTGAAGTAAGCATTCCTGGGCAGAAAAAATGGACTACTTACGGAATGAGCACTACATGACGATGATGATGTTTTGGATAATGAACCACCAGAGGCAGGTCCTTTAGTCAGTCTGGACAGCTGCTCCAGCCATTCCTGGAAGTCCTGGCTATTGTTGCAATGGACCACAACTCTCTCTACTATGTTACCTGCATCATCCGATTGTGAACATTTGAAAAGAAAAGGCAAGGAAAACCTTGAGTTTGTCTCATTCATAAATATACCTCATGCAACTAAGACTTGGGTGTCTATTTTCTGAGGTCTTCATATTCATGGATAACCCTTTCAAACTTCTATATTAGGAATAGATAAGCTATGATAAGAAAGTAAATAAATATTCATGTCTGCTTTATAAAACTGTACTTGATTTCTTCCACTTACAGATTCTTAGAAGTAGTGTAAAACCTCACTATGAACAAAATAGCAATCCAAAAATTTAAGCAGAATGTGCATTTAGTTCATAGTCTAAAGTGAGGCTCTTGTACTGGATCCCCCAATATTAAAGTCAGAATAAGATTTGGGCAAATACCAAATTATATGCTTTCTATTGGGAAAGAAGAGTACTGGTAAGGCCAGGGGTCATTATCCCAGTCTTAGCTGCTGAACCACATCAGTGCAAAAAGTGCAGTCATTATATGTAAATCACACAGGCCTGGCAAAAGGAATAACAGCCCAAAATGTCAGAGAGCATTATCAAGATCTGCCATTTTGCTCAAATTGTGAAGAAAGTTTCATGGCTTTTTAGCACTTTTTTGAAACATAACCAGATCTTGCTAATTCATAGGGGGATATTAAGATTGCTGGTAAAAGTCTACATCTTTGGATCCTCTGCCACTAGGAAATAGATGACAGAGAGAGAGAGAAAATTACATTTACATCAGTCCATTTTGTTATTCTTTAGCTCTCACCAGTAGCTCTTATGCAAGGGAAGATTGAAACTAATGGCAAAGCCAAGGCTTTTAAATGACCAGGTGACTTCTCTGTTCTATCACTGTATCCTAGTTATTCCAAGAAATGGAATATACTGTGCCATGTCCACATAAAATTTTCTCATGGACTGTATAACAGAAAATAATTGCATTTATTTATTTAAACTCCACTTCATCCCCAAAAAGATTTGAAGTAGCTGCATGAAAAAGTGAAAATTACCTACCTGTGATTTCAAATGTGCAGTCATTCCCTTCAATTTCATCTAATCTAGTCACCACCATTCCTGGTATTGATATTTTTCCCTACCAGAAAAAAAAGTAGATTCCCATTAATTCTATGATTTTATATATCTCTCTTAGATTCTTTGGTCCTCTCTGAAATCACTGCTGAATTACAGGTAGATATATTTCTCTAGCCTGTTGATAGATAATGTTTCCTTGTTTAAAATTTTAATCAGACAAGGAAGCAAAGAGGAAACAAGGGTTGTGTTTGCCTAACACACCCTAAACAATAAGATCAGGATTTACAAAAAGATTTACTTTTTGAACACGTTTTCACATGAAGTAGTAAACAAAGAAAAGGCTCAATTTTATGAAAATTTGCCATGGTCGGGCCAGGATATAACAGGCACTAATAACTTATAACACTCTGTATCTTGGGAGCACACTGAGGGAAGTTTAATTTCCTAAGGAGTTTAATGACTTGCATCTTAGATACCCAAATTATGTGATGTGACTGTAATAAGACAATCACAGGAGCAGGTGCCAGCTCTGTATTTTCTCACCAATAATGATATGGACCTATAAAATATTGCTGCTAATTTATCCAACTGTAGACTTAGATTTCTATTTATACATTCAAAACCCAGTTCAGAAGCAGACCAATAGATATTCAGGACAAACTCATTACTAACACAAAGGTCTTTGATCTAATGAACATCTGTTCTGATAAGCTGTTTAATTACAATGAAGGATCAGAACATTCTGCCTGCCTTTGCTGGCTTAAGCTTTTAATGCCATAGTGGAGACATTATGTCTGAATGGAAGCCTATTTCATGTGGGTCCTGCCATTTGTTTTATATGAAATCTACTAACCTGATAGATAAAGCCACTCATCCGAGGACTTGCAGATAACATTAGCAAGACATTTGAAAATAACATAAGGTATCGCTCCTCTTTTTCCTGTGGTGGAATGAAAATATTAAATGGAGAATAGAAATTGGTCATTTTTATTAAGAATTTTAGATTTTAAAAAAAACATACTCAGCCTCAAAGCACAAAACTAGTTTAATTATACTTTCACATGGACATAAACACACAATTTCTCTCTCCTTCTTAAACATAAAGTTAAATACAAATAACCACGCTTGTTTCCCAAATACATAAGCCTGAGAGGTCAACAGTTTATGTAGCCAGTGCAATGAGCTAGGCCTGGGCACAAATAAGTCTCTAAATTCACAAAACAAAAATACAATTTTACTTTGAAAAGTGGCAAAAGAATTGGTTTCTTACTTTTTTTTCTTTCTTTTTTTTTTTTTTTTTTTTGTGATACTAGAGATTGAACCCAAGGATTTACACATACTAGCAGAGGCCCTACCACTGAGCTACACCCCCAGCCCATGAAGTGGCTTTTGAGTTATGCTCTAATGCATGTGAATTTTTTATTCACAAAATTATTTTTAATCATCAAAAATAGGATAATTAATTATATCCACATAAAACACAGAAGTAAACACACTTTTAAAAATTGTGGTTTTGTATATGAATAGTGCTGGGGGTCAAACCCAGGGCCTCACGCATACTAAACACACACTCTAGCACTGAGCTGCACTCCTCAGCCCAATTTTGTGGGGTTTTTTTATTTACACATAATAATTGTACATATTTATATGGTACAATGTTATATTTCATGTATACATTGTGTAATGATTAAATCAGTATAATTAGTATATCCACCATCTTAAACTTTTCTCATTTCTTTATAGTGAGCACATTCAAACTCCTCACTCCCAGCTCTTTTGAGATACATATAATGCATTAATGTTAACTATATTTTTATAGCATTAGAAGAATCTTCATATATGAGGGTTCTTGGAATCCCTTAAACAGACATGCAGTTGGTAAATGCAAAATTTCCATTTGACTTTCATGCCCAGCCATTTTAGCCACAATTGTCTGCATGCCTGTCTGTATTCACCTCCTCCTATTTGAGAAGAGTTAACACTTAGAGGCTAACTATTCTAACAAGTGCTCTACATTCTCACCAACCTTTCTCTCATCTAGTTTTCTTCTGCATATATCTCCTCTCCTCCTTCCTCCTGCAGCCTCCCATGCTTTACTAAGCTTTTCCCCTTTTGCCTTTAACATATGTGGATCTGCTGTCCTAAAAGGCTTTGCTCTTCCCATGTGACTCCTTATACATAATATCTCATTTCTTGACATTTTATTGCCAAATTACTTGCTGCCTTCATTTTCTTCCCATTGATCCCTCCCTAACTGCACCCCTACTGCTTTCTCAAAGCCATCAATAACTGCCTTCTAGCAAAATCCAATGGCTTCTTCTTGGTTCTCACATTCCTTGACCTTTGAACCTTCTGGAGCACTCAGCTTGCTGACAACTTTCGAGTGCTCCTCCAGGAATTTCCATGATACCACAAACCCCCAATTCTTTTCTACCCTCCTATTTGTCTTTCTTTTTTCTGGCATTTGTTCCTCCTCCTTTCACCCAGGGGATTTATCCCAAAGATGTGAAATGACTAATAGTTAGACTCACTGCATTAACCTTCCCCAGGGTATCTGCATTTTCAATGAGATTGCTTATTAACCCAAAGTAATGAATCTCTGCCAGAGGCACATCTGGGAATATAGGAAGATGTTTTGGGAGAGGGAAGACAATTCTAACACCCGATAAATCATAGCAGGTGACATAATCAACCTTTCTCCCTTACCCTACCCCCTTCTTAAAAGAAATAATCTATCTTCAGCCCCTGTGCTTCTCTTTGAATATTTACCTCCTAGGAAGGCACATCTGTCAGGGACATCTAAATCTCTGCCTGTAACTCTGACCTATCACCCACATTTCCATACTATTTCAACAGCTGCCTACAAGACATCTTCACATGGATAGCTATAGTCTCTTGAAAGTTAACAGGTCTAAAATTACATTCATCATCTCCTCTAGCCCATGGGTCACCCATTCCCATTGACTTTCCCATTTAAGCATGTTTCAGAGTTGCCTCTTATGCTCTATTACCTCTACCACCACCTTGGCTGGGGGTACTTCTCACTTCCCATTCAGGTTGCCCTTTCTGTTTCTAGTCCCATCCTCATCTGATATATGTGTTCACCAGATTAAGTGTCAAACAGCCCTTTCATTATGTTTTTCTGCTACTCAGTATCTTTCATTATTTCCTATTGCCTGCTGCATCAATCTAAACTGCTCTAGCCCAATGTCCAATGTTCTTCAAAACCTGATTCAATTAACCTTTTCTTTCATTCACTATGTCTAAAATGCTTCCTCTGATGCCCGAAGTCTAGTTTTCTTACTGCCCTACAGAAAAAAGTCACATTCCTGTTCTCGCTTGAAATAAAAATGACCTCTACTTTATCCTCCCTTTTTCTTTTTAGCATCTTACTCCTTGAGTCCTGTCTCTATAAGGTCTTTTTGGTTGCTCCCTTCTCTGAATTTCTATGGACCCTACTGCTGTTTGTTTTCTAGTTGCAATTTGCATTTGAATCTATTTTAGTATGTTATTTGAAAGCAAAGCTTGTTCATTCTCTCTATTTCCCATAGCACCTAGCAGACTGTTGGGCAAAGAAGGGGTGTTCAGTTTCTGATTTGAATACTCAAGCATTTGTCCTTGATAGAAGGACAAATAAAGGAAGAAAAATATGAAACATAGAAGAAAATGTTAATATTTAAAGCACTTTACCTCACATGTTCCATACTGCACCATTACTTGTGACATAAAAATCACATTTCCCAAGGTTTTAATATCTTCCCCTTCCCATGCCTGAATAGGTTCCGAAAGTATCTGTAACTCCAGCTGTTTTCTCTTTCTCAGATCTTGGCACTGTCCCTAAAGAACCAAAACAGAGCACATTTTTGCAAAACAGGAATTCTTATGAAACAGATCAGTGAAAGTTATCAAACCTAACAGAAGATCAACGTAAGGTGCGACATTTGCCTCTCACATTCACTGAATCCCACTATTCTTCACCTTGAATTCCATGAACAGACCCATTCCTGACAGACAGAAGATCCACTATCTTCAGTCTCAAGCTTTGAGCTCCTAAAAGTTATATGAGGATGAACTACTTTTCATTTCACCAAAGCATCAAAATAGAAGGGTAGAGGGCTGGGGATACAGCTCAGTTGGTAGAGTCCTTGCCTTGCATGCAAAAGGCCCTGGGTTCAATCCAGCTCCACACACACACCAAAAAAAAGATCGAAGGGTAGAAAGGGTTTGTTTGTCCCTCCTTGTAAGAGTCTAGAAGGACAAGTAGTGGAATCAGATAAAGCACAGGCAGGAAAACAGCTGACAGATTTAGATCTGTAGATTGGTACCCTGCTCTAGATCCTTGCCATCTTGTCTATCTTGGTATAAATAGGGCTTTAGTTATTACAAAGTAATTTTATTTTTCTAGCATATCTTCACTTTCCATCAAGGTAACATCCTCATAATAACAAAAACAAACAAACAAACAAAAGCTACAAGACTTATAGAAAAGAGACTGGCAAGAAAAATGTAAATTCATTTTTATGGCACAGGGAACCAAACTGAGCTTATAATGAAACATATGCACCACTCTGCTCTGTGCAGAGGGAGCAATACTAGATTGCTATAAAAAATACTAAATTAATTTTCTTTTCCAAAAGGATTAGGAAAAGGAGGACAACGGAATTTCATGATGACAAACTGAAAATTCAAACCAAGAAACAACTTACTGTTTATGTTCACACTGGCAAACAGTAAATTGTGGAGTGTGAACTTCACACACACACATATATATATATATATATATATATATATATATATATATATATATATATATCCCTGCTTTAGAAAGTGTGAGGCTATCTTAGAGTAATTTAACAGCCCTCATTCCAAATTGAATACAAAAATAAGTATATGGTTAGTTATATTACTGTTTCCAAATGACTGTAATGTAATAGCTTTTTGGAAGTGATTTTTCCATAAAATCTCTGTTGCCTCATTCAGCTAAATGGAGACTTGAAGAAATAAATTTATTATAAAGATACCTTCCTGCATCTATACCAAAAATAAACAGACTACGACCACCAAAGCAGGTTTTACATGATCAAAAATAAAAGCAGGTTTTTTTTTCAAAGAGGCATTTTATATTCCATTTACACAGGAAAAATAAGAAACAAATTACAACAAATGCCATGGGTTTCAGTGGGCTGTTCAATTAGGTGGAGCCATGTGAAACTGCCAGGATTTGATTGTTTTTAAGGCACAACAGCAGCAATGTTAACTTAATACCTTACTCTGGTCTTCAACTTGCTGTTTAACCATGGATATGCCAATTACTGATCTTTTAACAGCAATATAAATGAGGTGATGGTAAACATTGCATCACAAACTTACAGCAAGGAAAATAACTGAACATTGATCCAAATAACAGTATGCTACAGAAATGTCAAAAATGTAGCTAAACTTAATCCATCACCAAAAATAAAATTTTCTTTGCTTTTAAAATGGCACCAAGTTGTTTTACATCAGTGGGTTCAAGAACACACATTAATCATGATGTTCAAGATACAAGATTTCAGTACCTTTGGTAGCAATCTATATAAAGCAATTGTATTTAGTAGATGATAGAGTTTTTTTTCCTTTTATAAAGGATTTCTTTTTCATATGCAAAGAACAAACTCAAGCCCTTTGACATAGTTGATTCCAGTACTGATGCCAATCAGTGAATGACGAGTTATACAGACATAGGGTGAGGAAAGGGGGTAAAGACAAAGACAAAAGGAAACCCCCCACCTACACACCAATGCTTAATGTGGCCAAGACTTCAAATGTGATTGCTTTATATCTTTAGCCTGGCAACCTTTCATAGAAAAGCATGATTTTTGGAGGACAAAATGACATGAAACAATCACTGCAATACTGTCATGAAAGGTCTGAAGACCTTTGCATAATAAAGAAAATATTACACACAAATCATTCTTTCAGGAACAAAATACAGAAAACGAAGAGTGACCATTCTCCACTTAAAACATGACCTACCATGAGTGTTTTGAATGCTACGATTGCTTTCAGAATATCCTGATGATCTGGATGAGTATCCTATCAAAGTAAATATTGAAAACAACATTAGCAGAGAACGGGTCATCAGTAGCCAGGGGTTCCAGGTGGGAGGAAAGTGTGGCCCCAAATGATAGTAAGCAAGAATTTTGGAGGGTGACAGAATCATCCCAACTGTAGTGATGATAACACAAGTCTATACCTGTGTTAAAGTCAAAGAACAGTGAACCAAAAGAAAATTTAATTATCTAATAATTGAGATTCCAAATGTCAGTCTGTGTTTTAATCCTTAAACTAGCATAGAGTATAATGGACTTTTAAAACAGCAGGTATCACAGCATATATTTAGTAACAGCACAGTAGATATAATTATTGAAGCAAGAGTTCCCATTTCTCTTTTTTGCTGTTGTGCTTTAGATAATAAATATTTAGCAATGAATATGGTAATTAAATAATTACCTGAGGGACCATGTTAAGTCATAGCATATACCTAACATTGAGGGGGTATATGGAGTTATACCTCACCTGAAGGGTGTATGTTAAATGTATGTAAACCTAACCCCTGGAACTCAGCTGGCACAGTAGGAAGATGCAATCTGCTCACCGGTTTTGGGTGAGAAAATACAGAGCTGAACTTGAACATTATCAGAGTCTGACTCAAGCCAAGAATAATATTGCTCATGGAAAGTAGGTTTGTATTCCTTTATAACAAAATTTGTAGTCACCCAAACCAGTTGACAACTGAGAATTTCAGGTTCCATTCTACTGCTAGCCAGCGATCATGCCCAGCAATCAGAAATATGGATAGTGTCTCAGCACTGGTGAACTAGCAGGAAGGAGGTGTCTTATAGGATGGTGGACAATGGGAAGCAAGCCAAAGACAAGGCAGGGGTAGAAACAGGCTCCACTACAAGAAAGGCAAAATAGAGAATCTGAGCTGTGGGAGCATCTTCTTACTGCTTGAGATTTTATTTTCTCCCCAATTAAATGTGTATTTGTACTTCAGTACTAAGTAACAGAAACTTAGGCCATTGGTTTCTGGATTTTTGTGATAAGCAAGGAGGGGCAAACCTCAAACGGTTCAGCCAACCAGTTTGATTATGGAAAGACCTCCAGAGGCCAACACCTTTCAAAGCCCTAACTGAAATTTCATTCCGGCAGGCTTTCTTCACCTGCTCCCCACTGCCTCCAGCTTTCAGGCAGGTCAAACACCCTGAGAATGTGGTTTCCCTCAGAGTACATGATTTCAATCCTGACAAATGCTGACAAGCCTGACAGCATGCAACCTTTTGCTTTAAAGATAATCAGCCCTTTTAAAACCTCAAAACCTTCCCCCAGACACAGGAAGAGCAACTAGGGTAAATGCAGCCTCCCCCAGGGGGCCCTCCTCTCCCACCCACACCTCCATACCCCATGCATAATCACCAAAGAACAGCTTAAAGAGCTATCCCTGTTGACTGGTTTTTAATCACAACAGGATTTGGGCTCTTGATGAAAAATGATTCAATGATCAGTCTTCATCACAAATCTTAATATTTACAAAAGATTATACACTGTGTCATGTAAACTGTAAGTTTATGAGCCAAAATGTGATGGGACTTTGATGTAGATGTACTGGTGTACAGAGAAATGCATTAATATTGGATGCATTGATTAATCTTGAAGGAATACCAGAATCTTCCACTGTAATCCAGAGTCAGAAAGCTGAATGATTGCAGTGTTCTGGAGATTAAATATTCCTGTCTACAATGAATGTGTTGTTTGTATTTTCTGATGTTGGTTTGCTTTATCTCCCACAATACATTTGGTTAATAGACCAGAACAGAGATTTCTAGGTCTGATTTTGACTGCACCACCATCTACAGATGAGAAGGCAAAAGAAAACCTAAGTAAATATAGATTTGAAGCAAGAAACAGGACCAAGAGTTGGGAAGAAGAGAGGGGGATTAATGATCATGAACATTTAGTACAAAAGAAAATAGACCTTACTTGGTTGCATAAATAAGTAAAGTAGAAGCCTTGGAAGAAGGAAGATGTGAGTGAGTAAATTTTGAAATAGACATTTTCTGGATCCTCATCAGGGCTAGTTTGGAGGCAAACTGACTGCTTCCCAGAGCAGAGGGTCATATAGGTACAGAAGCTTAGAAAAGCTTGCCTTGCCTTACCTCCATATGTCGTTCCAGCTCTTGTAAAAGAGTAACATACTTTTCCAGTCGCATAAATGGCTTGCTGAGGCTTGTGGTTAAAATGAGGATACCTGGGCTGGATGCACCTTGATTTTCCATAAATTGTTCCAGATCATCACTAGCAAAAAATGAATATAGCTTTGTTACTGCTGACTATCCCAAGTAAACAGTTGTCAATCAAACATTATTTTACTGTATTTCCCACAATATAAAACCAAATAAAAATTTATTTAACTGGTCCAAAATGCTGTTCAATTTATTTCAACTCAATTCAACCAACATTTATTCAGTTCTTCCTTTGCCATTGGCCCTGTGCCCAGCAAGGGGACCCAAGTGGTGACCAAACAGTCATGATCTCTGATGTCCTTGACTCAGTCAGCACTTACTGACTAAGCATCTACTAAGTGGTATGCTCTGTTCTCCGACGGGGATATAGCAATGAATAAAGCAAAAATCCGCACCCTTCAGGAGCTTGCACCCAGGGGGATGGGGCATACAGACCATCAGATGACCTCAACTTAAGTTTAAAAAAATAATATTTTTTTAGTCACTTCAAATATTCTAGGTATTTGCTGGTCAAATACTAAGATTAGCAACTCACTAAGTACTCCCTGTCACCCATTTGCAATGTTCTAGAATAAAGTCCTACATTCAGGTAACAATATGTTGTAAGACTCACCAAAAAGTCACTTAGCCTAGGATCTGAATCCAGTGTTGCAGAATACCTGAACACTTCCATAAGGCAGCAATATGGTGAAAAGAGTAATAATAGCTTGTGAACTATGTCCTGTAAATGTTTAACTCTCAGCCCTTTAGCATGCTTCCAAATCGTCTCCTTCCCACTCATAGGGGTGTTGAGTCCTGGGACCACTTGGCCATTTTAATAATCTTCTGCCTGACTGACAACATATTTTGAAATTTTTGTTTTCTCCCTTGACTCCTTGACTTTCTTGGTTGCCCATTCATATCCAACCAGTCCCAGTTCTCCTTGGATCCATTCCCTCTGCTACAGCCTAAATCCAAGCCTTCTTTTTTTTATTATTGGTTGTTCAAAACATTACAAAGCTCTTGACATATCATATTTCATACATTAGATTCAAGTTATGAACTCCCATTTTTACCCCAAATACAGATTGCAGAATCACATCGGTTTCGTTGCATCCAAATCTGGCTTGCTTCAATAGGCCAACTGATCTCCTAGCTTCCAGACTCTTTCACCTGCAAATCATCCTGCAGACCACGACTTAAGTCCCACTACTTTCCTACTCAAAAACCTCTGAGTTGGGTGTGGTGGCACATGCCTGTAATCCCAGCAGCTCTGAAGCCTTGAGGCGGGAGGATCATGAGTTCAAAGCCAGCCTCAGCAACTTACCAAGGCCCTAAGCAACTCAGTGAGTTGAGTGCCTACAAGGTCAAGTATTAACTTTTTAGACTCTTACTGATTGCAGCAACCTTTCTCACCACTCCCCAACAGGAACCCCCCTACTGAGAAGTGACCTACTTATTCTTCCTAGAGCACATCTTGTGCTGTGGTTCCAACTGTAGTATGTTGCCACAGGTTGCAAAATGTGTTTAAAGAGACTTGTTATTGGTATTCAAGTATGGGGGATTGGGAATAGAGTGGATCACAGTTGATCTCTACTAATAATAAACACTCTTCCTCCTTGGGCATCTGTAAGCAACTAACACATCAGTAGCTTGGAGTCATGCATTAGCACACATATGTCAGGGAGAAGAAAGAGGGGTTGGGGTTGTAGCTCAATGGCAGAGCACTTGCTTAGCATGTGTGAGGCACTGGGTTCGATCTTCAGCACCACGTTAAAAATAATAAGTAAAATAAAGATATAAAAATGTTTTTAATGAAAAAAATGATGTAGTTTGATCCCCAACACCATAAAAATCAATTTAAAAAGAAGAGAGAAGAAAGGCAGGAATGGGCGTCTTACTGAACACTAGATCACATTTGGGTGGTCCCATCAAACCATGGCTACTAAGTATTTTATTTCACAGTTTTGTCCCAGAAGCAGCTGAGAAGTAGAAAGTGCCCTGGGCTTAGAATCAGAAAACAGATTTGGTGACCCTGGGTGAGTTGCCTGAGCCTCAAATGACTCATTTGTAAAACCTACTTCCTAATAAAATTGTGCTGATTAAATCGGTGCGGTTTGTTAAGGCTACAATTTGATGCTAGGATCTTTACATGAATTCATTCTTGTTTAACATTCACAACAGTATTTCAACATAGGCATTATCTCCATTTTACAGATGAGAAACCTGAGAATCAGGAAGGGTGAGTAATAGCTATGATGGGGTCATAACCAGGTCTGAAGCTAAAGCTTCAGGTCATTCCATGTTACCACCCTGCCTGACTGCAGAAAAGGATTGTTTAAACTCTAGTCAATAGATGTATTATTATCTTTATTCCAAGACACCTTGCCAGAATCTGATCTTTAAAAATTACTAGTACCCATGATTCCCAAATTAAAATTCAATTGATATTTACTTTCCAACCAAGAGCATAAATCACATAGAGGTTTAAAAATTCATCACATGTAAAATATAATTAGGAAAATAACTCAGATTTGGAGAGTGCATTTGAGTAGAAATGTAATTTGAAGAAAATCACTATCCTAACTTCTTTTGAGTTAACAAGTCCTGTGTTTTCTTTCCATGACTAAATGACTGCTATATCTTCAACAGTCTACTCTAATTGATGAAAGAGTTATAGCAATTAAAAGAAAATGCTTATAGGTGTTTTATTATTACTTTCCATTCAACATACTAATTTCTGGGCTTACTAAATGTTATTAAACAATATATTTTTTTGGTACCAGGGATTGAACCCAGGGGCGTTTTACTACTGAGCCACAACCCCAGCCCTTTTTATTTATTTATTTTTTAAAATAAATTTTTTACTTGTAGAAGAACATAATATCTTTATTTATTTTTTTTAATGTGGTGCTGAGGATGGAATCCAGTGCCTCATATGTGCGAGACAAGTGTTCTACCAGTGAGCTAGGGCCCAGCCCTTTTTATTTTTTAAGACACAGTCTTGCTAAATTTCTTAGGGCTTTGCTAAATTGCTGGGGCTGGCCTTGAACTTGTGATCCTCCTGCCTCAGCATCTGGCACTGGGATTACGGGTACGTGCCACCACACCTAGCTTAACTAATTTTTAAAGTTTTCAGTATAATATGAGCTCAATATCTCAGATTAAAACAGAGGCTAATGGACAGACATGAAAATGTTGCTACTGCAAAAAAGAACAAAACTATTTTTATATGGCCACTGCCTATTATAAGCAGATCCTAAAAAGCACATTTTACTTAGCCAAATAAGCTTAGTACACAAATTAATATCATTATATGCAAATATGTATCATTATACTAAGAACAATCTGTCTTTAAAATGCAGTTTATAATTTTAAATGATCTGTTTGAAACAACAGTGGGTTAAGATTTAGTTTTCAAGCTTAACATGTTCTGTATATGTGCTGTGATAAAATAAAAGAAGTTCTCAATGTACAAATGATGTTTAAAACTCAACATGCATTTATCTAATAGAATACAGAGCAGATGGGGCTCTTTTATGTTCCTGGTTGGATAGGAAGGCAGGAGAAAACTATTCTACCTCATAACACTACAGAGCTTAACCATCTCATACAACAGTGTTTCTGTGGAATCTCTGTGTAGATTTTCAATTTGAAAGGTCATGACTCTCCCTAAAAGAGGGTTAAAGATTCCTGTTTCCCATCGCATTCCTTTCCCACAAGCCTGTCATGGGAATTTCTGTAGCCTGGACAGATTAGGTGAAGCAAGAGGAGTTGGAAGGCCCAACTTCTGGCCAGTGGAAAATCCCAGGTTTGCTACTCACACTGGACTGGGTGGATCCCTATTTTCCCTTTTTCATTTATCCAGACCCAAGAGTAAGCTGTCTGCTTCTTTCTTGTCCCAACTCATTTTGTTTGCAACCATTCTCTTTTTTCCTGGTTCCTCAAAGACAGTAGCAAAACAGAATTGAGGCTCAGAATTTTTCCTATGCTCCTTACCCCCCAAAGCAAATACAGAACTTTTGGGGGGTTTTCTGAAAGTCGTCATTGCTGGCAACAATGGTAAACAGAAGGTGAATAAAACTAACAAGAGGAAAAGTACACAGGGTGTTTGTGGTAGTTGCTTGCTACAACACAGACGGAAGTGAGATCCACATCTGTCTTAATGCCAACTCTTGTCCTCTCCTGGCTCTCTTGGAACCTTCTCCTCATGGAAAGAATGGATATTACACCACTACACTGAAGCACAGGAAAGAAGTGGGTATTTTTGTAAGGGAGAAGTTATTCCCAGGAAGGGACAGAAGCTACCTAAGTAAGTCAGCAGGGGAGAGATAGGGGAAATCCCCAAAGGCCTCACCCAGGGGATAACAAAAAGCTGGGGCAACCATACGAATATATGTAAATATGGGGATACACCAGGTTGGGGTCAATTACATGTCCAAATTTGGGCAACATGTTACTGCATTTTTATCCCAGCATCTGCATGCAATCAAATA
The DNA here is from genome assembly GCF_047511675.1 of Marmota flaviventris. Taxonomy (NCBI): domain Eukaryota; kingdom Metazoa; phylum Chordata; class Mammalia; order Rodentia; family Sciuridae; genus Marmota; species Marmota flaviventris. Next base: position 118,641,140 of record NC_092518.1, read on the forward strand.
ATTTTAGGGTTGGATGTCTTGTCATCGTTGACTGTTGTGAACATTTCTGGTTTGAGATTGCCACCTACAGACCAAAAGAAAGAAGTTACCTGAGCATCAAAGACTCAGCAGAAGGAGGAACTCAAATCCACAGATGTCCCTATTTCAGCCAAAATATTCATCAAAAATAAAATTTTAATCTGAATTTTCTGTGAATTTCATCCAACTATGTTTTGCCTCTAATATGTCTTCATATATTTACAAGAGACTCATCGAAAATACCAGCAATTACATTAGAAGCATATCTAAGGAAAATCCCAAGTATTTAAGTTCAAATTTCATCCCTTGTATGTAAATGAATCAGAATGTAGGCATTTAGCTCTATGAAGACTTCAGTGAGTCTTCCATCATTTTCAGGGTGTATAATAAAATTCTCAAAAAACAACACTAATTAGGGGCTGGGGTTGTGGCTCAGTGGAAAAGATATTGTGTCCACCTAAAACTAAATTAAATATTTTTTTTAAAAAACAACACTAATTAAAATCAAGCAAACAGTATTGTGATTCTCAAAATAATTGAGAAATCTTTAAATCCATTGGGTAACAAATTTTAAATTATTAAAGTTGAAGGCATCTTTAGTTAAAAAATTAAATTATTAACATAGGTAAATGCAGAAAATATTATTTAGCACACAGGGCTACAACAGAAACTTCTCTGAAACACCACAGAGAATCTAGTCTTTAAAGGAAACCATTTCTTTCTGGTATTTATCCAGAGCTGTTCTCATATCAAAAGAAAAAGAACATGCACTCATATAAATAACTAACATGCCAGGGATCTCATATTTTATTGGTTAAACAATTTTCCCTTACACAAACAGGATATTTATATCTTCATCAAAGGGAGAAATGCCTCTGAATGACTTTTTCCTTATTGTATATATGAAGTAAAGTATGAAAACATTCCTGGAAATGAAAAAACCAAGTTCAGACTATGGTTCCCTCTGGTGAGAGAGGAGGAGCAGAATATATTAGAGAGTAAATATAGGACTTGAATTGCATTTGTAATTTGTTTCTAATGTTAAATGGTGGGCATGTACATTATATTGTCTATTATTTGTGTCTTGAAATATTTCTTGAAAGCCACTGGTAGCAGCAGGTAGAAGATAAATAAAGTCATATTGTGTGTGGTGTCAACTACCTCATATTGTGTACTACATACTTTGTATATATCACTTCATTTAATCCTCACATCAATCCTGCAAGGTTGATGTGAGGATTTATCCTCATTTTATAGTTGAGGAAACCAAAATGTAGAAGTTAAGTGAAATGCCTTCAGTAAAACAACTTTTAAGTGGTTGAATTTTGAACATACAATTTTGAGACAATACAAAAGCAGTAAAACTTTTAGGCTAAGATCAGGTAGGGGCACATGAAGACTTCAAAGGAAATGGGGAAGAAATCCCCTTTTAGGATGGTGGCATGAGCTGCTCATTAGACCCACTCTCCAGTGAAACTGGCATAAGTGGAAACAATAAAAAACAACCATTTAAATTGTCTAAAAATTATTCTAATGGCATATGACAGATGAAGAAACATTCATTTAAAAAATGTACTAAAACTCATGAACAACAGGAAAGTGTGGCATTTGAATCACAACCTGCTTCTTCCCAACTCATCTTGACAGACGCTCCATTCCAGGCAAATGTGGCCAAGAAAACAAGCCCTCTCCTTCCTCAGTTCTCAATCAATAGGCGTATTTCACCAAGCGGGGCAGACCACCAGCACATCTCATCCACTATAACTTTGGGTAAAATAGACTAAATTTATGGACAGTGTGGCTGAGAGGTAGAAAACTCCCTTTATCTAAGCTCCCACACATAGGGTTGAAGCTGTACCCTGGCAGGTTGAAAATAGTGGGGCCAAATCGCCCTCACCCCAGCTCACTTGAAGGAGGTTCCATGGCAGATGAGGAAAGCTGAGAACACCAGGAGACATCACCTGCCAAGTGTCCAGAGTAGTGACTCAGAGAAAAAGGTCATCTATAGGAACAGAGAGCTCTGAAGGTCTTCCCAAGGAATTGGTTTGATTTGAAAGGGTCTGAGGAGATTTAAGCCTAAGGGCTCTTGCAAAAACAATGGAGATTTTGGTAATAAGAAAATAAAAGAAATCTGGTGATTCCTTTAACTGAAGAGCAATAACCTGTACTTGTAGGCCAGCTAGGTCACCAGAAAGAACTAGGGAAAGAAAATAGGAATTGCTCAAAAGAAAAAAAAAAACTACTCCTCCTTGAATTTAATTAGATTAAATAGTGGGGCAATTTATGCCCCAGAGAATTGTCAAAAATATTGGAACCAATCAGTGGAGTTTAACAGTGGGCATGATACTAAATTGGTTTTAACAGAGACATTAGGGACAGAGGTGGTCAAAGAGAGTCCTTTTTATACTCCTGTCATTCCAAGAGACAGCATGCCTGTGCCCTCTGAGGAGTGACACCAGAGGCTGTACACTGTGGGGAAATGGACTTCACTAAAATAGTTCAGTCAAGTTACTAAACAAACAAATAAACAACCAACAACAACCAAAGCCCCAAAGAAGGGGTAGTGGAATCAGGATCTGGAGCTGTAAAACCTAAAATTACCTAAAATGTTTATTTTTCAACCCAAAAAAATGTGGTATGCAAAAAAAGAAAAAAAAAAAACAGGAATGTGTGACCCATACACTGGGGGAAAAATAAGAGCAACTGAATATCAGATTTAACAATGACTTCAAGTAGCCATTATAAATATGTTCAAAGAACTAAAGAAAACCATGTTTAAAGATATATGAGGGCAATGTGTCATCAAATAAAGAATACAAGTAAGGGCTGGGGATATACCTCAGTTGGTACAGTGCTTGCCTCACATGCCCAAGGCCCTGGGTTCAATCCCCAGCACCACAAAAAATAAATATAAGTAAAATTAAATTATGAAAAAGAACCAAATGGAAATTTGGGAGTTAAAAAGGACAATAACTGAAATTCAAAATTTCATTAGAGGGACTCAACAGAAGATCTGTGAATTGGCAGAAGAAAGTCAATGAATTAATGACAGATTGATAGAGACTATGCAATCTGGAAAAGAGAGAATAAAGAAAAATGGACAAAGCCTGAAAGAAATACGAAACATCTATTTTTTGGAGAGGGGTAGTTATTGCCGATTGAGTTCCAGGGCACTTTACCACTGAGCTACATTCCTGGCCTTTTAATTTTTATTTTATTTAACTTTGAGACAGTGTCTCACTAAATTGCTGAGGGCCTTCCTAAGTTGCCAAGGCTGCCCTCAAACTTGGAATCCTCCTGCCTCAGCCTTCTGAGTCACTGGATTACAGGTGGTATGCCACCACACCCAGATGAAATATGGGACATCTTTAAGCATGGGAGTACCAAAAGGAAAGAAGAGAGAAATTGGAGCCAAAAAATTTTCAAAGAAATAATGATGGAAAATTTCTCAAATTTGAGGAAAATATTTATGTATACATCTAAGAAGCTGAACGAATTCCAAATGGGGTAAAAACAAGAGATCCACACTCAGACAAATCATAGTGAACCTGCTTAAAGACAAAGACGAAGACAAAAATCTCAAAAGCAGCTAGAGATAAACTCATCAAGGAACCTGAATAATATTAACAGTTGATTTCTCATCAAAATCATGGAGGCCAAAGGGCAGTGGGCTGACATACTCAAAGTACTGAAAGAAACAAAACTCCCAACCAAGAATTCCGTATCCACTCAAACTATTTTTTTTTAAATTGAAGGTGAAATGAAAGCATTCTCAGACAAACAAAAACTGAGTTAATCCTTTGCTAGAAAATGCACCTTATAAGAAATATTGAAAGAAATTCTTCAGACTAAAAACAAAAAAATCCAAATGTAAATTTAAATCCACATATAAAAACAAAGTACCAGTAAATGGAATTATGCAATTATGAATGATAGTATAAATACATGCTTATTCACCTTCTCTTAACTGATATAAAAGCAATTGCACATAGCAAAATTATATTATACCTCTTCCATATCTGTTCTACAAGAAATGCTAAAGGAAGTTCTTGAAACTGAAACAGATGTTATTGAACAAAAAGAAAGAATGGGAAAACATAAAACTCATTAGTAAGAGTAACTATGTAGACAAATTCAGAATTCTCTAATATTGTTAACATGGTGCATAACCCATTCATATCTTTAGTATGAAGACCAAAAATCAAAACAAATAAAAATAATAATACATTGAATATGTTAAGAGGGGGCTGGGGTTGTGGCTCAGTGGTAGAGCACTTGCCTCGCACTTGTGAGGTACTGGGTTCGATCCTCAGTACCACATAAAAATAAATAAATAAAGATATAAAAAATATGTTAAGAGATAGGCAACACAGAAAGATGCAAAGTGAAACATCTAAAATTCAAAATGTAGAAAGGAATGGGATACAAGTGTAGAGTTTTAATAGTATATTTTTTCTCTTTCTTTTTTATTGGTGTTTCTGTTCTTATCTTTATGAGTTACTATCATTTTAAAATATCTTGTTACCATCAAAAGATGTTTTTGTAACTTTTGTGGTAACCACAAAGAAAAATCTAAAAGAGACAAACAAAAACAACAATCAAGGAACTGAATCACACCACTAGAGTAAATCATATAACCACAAAAAGTATAAGAGAAACTACAATAAAAATAGAAAACATGTTACAAAACCACTGTAGGAAGACCTTACCTGTCAAGAATCACCATAAATGTAAATAAATCAAATTCTCCAATTAAAAGACACAAAGAAACTGAATGGATTTTAAAAAATGAGAATCAATTCTATGTCACTTATGAGGAACTTACTTCATTGGTAAGGACACACAAACTCAAAATGAAGGTACGGAATAATATATTCCATGCAAATGGAAGAAAGCAGAAGTAGCCATGCTTACGTCAAATAAAACAGATTTCAAATCAAAAGCAGTAAAGAGATAAGGAAAATAATTATAAAGGGATAATTCATCAAGAAGAAATGATAATTCTAAATACTTATGACCCCAGTATCATAGCACTCAAATACATGAAGCAAATATTAATAAAACTAAAGGGACAGATCAAAAAAAACAAAACAAAAACAAAAACACAAGAGAGCCACATTTCAGCCTAGACCAAATGGACTTAGCATACATCTACAGAACATCCCATCCAACAGCTGTAGAATACACCTCTTCTCATTAGCACATGGAACATTCTCCAGGATAGATATGATAGGACACAAAACAATTCTCAACAAATTTGAAAGAACTGGTATCATACTGAACATGGAATAAAACTACAAATCAATAACAATAAAAAATTGGAAATTAAGCAACTTACTGGAACAACCAATGTATTAAGAAAAAAATTTAAGAAGTAAATTAAAAAGTTTCTTGAAACAAATGAAAATGGTGACACAATATAACAAAACCTATTAGATACAGCAAAGGTAGTACTTAGAGGGAACTTTTAGCAATCAATGCCTGTAACAAAAAAAAAAAAAAAAAAAAAGCAGAATGATCTCAAACAACCTATTCCTGCATCTCAAAGAACAAACCAATAATAAGTCATGAGATTGACTTTTCAAAAAGCCTTCCATCCAAGAAAAGCCTAGGACCAAACAATGGCACTTCTGAGTCCTACCAAACATTTAAGGAAGAACAAATACCAATTCTTCTTAAATTATTCCAAAAAACTGAAGAGGAAGGAGTTCTTCAAAACTCATATTACAAGACTGGCACTAACCTGATGCCAAAATTAGACAAGGATGCAAGAAAAAAATAAACCTACAGAGAAGTATCCATCACGAACACAGAAGCAAAAATCCTCAGCAAAATACTGTCAAACCAAATCCAACAGCGCATTAAAAAATTGTTCATCATGATCAAGTTGGATTTGTCCCAGTAGTACAAGGATGGTTCAACATATGGAAATCATAAGCACGATAAAACCACATCAATACAATGAAGGACAAGACCCATATGATCATCTCACTAGACTCAGAACAATACACTTTCATGATAAAAAACATCAACAAATTAGTCATATAACAAACATACATCAACATAATAAAGACCTTATATAATAAGCTGCCAAGCTAACATTATGCTAGGTAGAGAAGAGCTGAAAGCATTTAAGATCTGAAACAAAACAAGAATGCCTACTTGTCAACATTATTTTCAACTTAGTACTGCAAGTCCTAGCCAGAGAGATCAGGCAAGAGATAGAAAGGGCATTCAAACTGGAAAAGAGAAAGTCAAATTGTCGTTGCTTACAGATGACACGATAGTATATAGAAAACCCTGGACTTCACCAAAGAATTATTAGAATTAATAAACAAATTTTACCAAAGTTTCAGAATAAAAACTCAATGTATATCTGAAATAAAAATAAAAAAACATTTACATATTATATATTATAATAGTTACAAAAATAAAATACCTAGGAATAAATTTAAACAAATAAGCTAAAGATCTCTACAAAGAACATTCTTTCTATATTGCTGAACCAAATTGAAGAGGATACAAAAAAAATGGTATGACATCCCATGTTTATGGATTAGAAGTTAATTTTATTAAAACTATCCATACTATCCAAAGGAATACACAGCTTCACAGAACTAAAAAAAAAAAAAATCCTAAAATCTATATGAAACCACAATAAGCTCCAAATGGCCAAAGCAATCCTGAATAGAAAGAAGAAAGCCAGAGGTATTATACTACCTGACTCAAAAATATACTACAAGGCTATAGTCATCAAAATAACCTGTTATGAGCATAAAAAACAGACACATAAACCAATGGAATAAAATATAGAACCCAGAAGTAAACCCATGCATCTACAGCCAACTAATTTTTGATGAAGGTGCTGAGAACACAATTAGAGCTTTATTTAATAATTTTTTCAATAAATGATGCTGGAAATATTGGGTATCCACATGGAACAGAATGAAACTAGACCCTTATCTCTCAGCAATTACAAAAATCAACTCAAATCTGCTTCCAGACTTAAATGTAAGACCTGAAGCTATAGGATTACAAGAAAACAAAGCATATGGAAAATGCTTCAGGACATTGGAATGAGCAACAATTTGGGGGACAAGACTCCCAAGAGATGCATACACACCCACACCCCAAAATAAAAAGTGGATAAATGATATTGCAACACACTAAAAAGCACAGCAAATGAAACAATCATCCCAAGTAAAGAGACAAACTACAGGAGAAAATATTTTAAAACTATACATTTGGCTGAATTATAAGGAACTCAAAAACTCAATAGCAAAAGAAAAAAAATTACCTGACCTAAAAATGCACAAGACATCAAAATAGACATTTCTCAAAAAAAGACATATAAGGGGCTGGGGATGTGGCTCAGTGGTAGAGTGCTTGCCTAGCATGCATGAGGCACTGGGTTTGATCCTCAGCACTACATAAATGTAAAATAAAGATATTGTGTCCACCTAAAACTAAAAAATAAATATTTTTAAAAAAGAAGAAGACATACAAATGAGCAATAAATTTAAAAAATACTAATGTCACTAATCATCAGGAAATGTAAATCAAAATGACAATCAAGGCCAGGCATGGAGGTGCACACCTCTAATACCAGTGGCTTGGGAGGCTGAGGCAGGAAGATTCTGAGTTCAAAACCAGCTTCAACAAGTTAGTGAGGCCCTAAGAAACTTAGGAAGACTCTGTCTCAAAATCAAATATTTTTAAAAAGGACTGGGGATGTGGCTCAGTGGTTAAGACCCCTGGATTAAATCCCTGGTACCAAAAAAAAAAAAAAAAAAAGTCAATGAATTATCACATAAGAATGGTTCTTATCAAAATGACAGAAAATAACAATTTTTGGCAAGGATATATAGAAAAGGGAACCCTAATACACTGTTGGAGGGAAAAGAAATTCGTACAATCATTAAAGAAAACAGTATGGAGGTTCCTCAAAAAATTAGAAATAGAATTACCATATGATCCTACAAACCTGATACTGGATATTTATCCAAATGATATTAAATCAGTATGTCAAAGAAACATCTGCACTTCCATATTTGTTGCAGCATTGTTCATTAATGTCCAAGACATAGAAACAATCTAATGGTCCATCAACCAATGAATGGTTAAAAAAAATGTGGTATGGTATACATAATGGAATACTATTCTGTTGAGAGCCACAGCCGAAAGGGGCCTCGGCAAACTTCCAGCTGCCGGCAAACTTCCAGCTGCCGGCAAACTTCCAGCTGCCGGCAAACTTCCAGCTGCCAGCAAACTTCCAGCTGCCAGCTGATGATTGGCTCAGAGCGGCCCCAGCAAACTTCTAGCTGCCAACTGATTGGCTCCTCTGCGGTGATGCTCATTGGGCTGTTTCCCCGCCCTATCAGACCACAGAGCTGCTCATTGGGGGACTTTTTTGGCTCCGCCCACGCGACCCAGCCAATCGGCCTCAAGAGCAGGAGGAGTGGGGGAGGTTGAGAGGCTTGTGGGAAGCTGGTGGTGGCAGTTGGGCTCTGAGGGTTTTTCCTGAGGAGCTGTGTGGTGTGGTGTGTGTGTTCTAAAAATAAAGTTCGTTTCTTTTGACAAGTGTCTCCTGAATTGTGCCCATCCAGACTGCGGCACTATTCAACCATTAAAAAACAACAAAATAATGTCATTTGTGTCCATGTGGATGGACCTTGAGTTAATTATATTAAGTGAAAGAAGCTAGGCACAGAAAAACAAGTACTACATGATCTCACTCATATGTGGAATCTAAACAGTTGAATTCACAGAAGCTTAGAATGGTGGTTACTTGAGGCTGGAGAGAGTACAGGGAAGGGAAGGACAGAAAAACACTGATCAATGGGTACAAAATTATAGATAGGAGCAAGAAGTTCTGGTGTGCTATTGCACAGTAGGGGACTATAGATAACGACAATAATAATAATAATAATAATAATAATAATAATAACAACAACAACAACACATTTTAAAAAGCTAGAGGATTTTGATGGGCTTTCATCATAAAGAAATGATAACTGTAGCCAGGCATGGTGTTGCATACCTATAATCTCAGTGATTCAGGAGGCTGAGGCAGAAGGATTGCAAGTTCAAGGCCAGCCTCAGCAACTTAGTGAGAACCTGTCTCAAATTAAAAATGTTGGGGATGTAGCTCAGTGGTAAAGCACCCTGGGTTCAATCCCAGTACCGAGAGAGAGAGAGAGAGAGAGAGAGAGAGAGAGAGAGAGATAACTGTTTGACTAAATAAATATGTATAACTTGATTTAAACATTAGATGATACATACATTTATTAAAACTTCATATGATACCCATTAATATGTATGAAAAGATAAAAATAAAATATAAGATAAAAATAGGTAAAGGCTCTGAATAGACATTTTGCAAAAAATATGTACAAATTCTTAATAAATACATGAAAAACTCTCAATTAGTCATTAGAAAAATTCAAATCAATGCCACAATGAGAAACCTACTTCACTGTCACTAATAAGAGTGATAATCAGAAAGACTGAGAATAGCAAATGTTGGTGAGGGCATGGAGAAAAGTGGAACGCTCATATACTGCTGGTGGGAAACCAAATTGATATAGCCCCTTTAGAAACAGTCTGTTAGTCCATAAATTTGCTTCTACACTGTAATTTAATGAATTTAAGTACATTTGTTTTATATATAAAAACTATAGTGTTTTAAATATGAGAACCTTATTGTCTAAAATATTAAAAAGAAAATAATTGTGAATTGATGTATACATGTGATGCCCATGTAATCACTGCTTTGGAAACATGTTCACAGTATACCATTTCATGGGTAAAAAGAAGCAGATCAGAAACAAACAAAAAATAAAACAGTCTGATAGTTTCTCTGAAGGTGAAACAGAGTTTCTACATGATCCACCAGTTTAACTCCTAGGTATTTATCCAAGAGAAACAAAAACATGCCCACACAAACACTTATACATGAAGGTTCAAAACTGCACTATTCACAATCCAGCATTATTTACTAGTGGATGGAAGAATATGGTAGCCACACAATAGAATAGTATTTATTGATTTAAAACTGAAGTACTGATTCATACTACAATGTGAATGAACCTTGGAAACATGCTAAGTGAAAGAAGACAGACATAACAGTCCATACTTTTTATGATTCTACATAAATGTCCAACATAAGGAAATCCATAATGACATAAAGTATTTTAATGTGGCTACCTTGGGCTGGTAGGGTTGGGGAAAATGGGAAGGGACTGTTAGTGGTATAGGTTTCCTTAGGAAGTGAATCAAACAAAAAATATTCTAAAACTGATTCTGGGGATAGTTACACATGTCTATGAATATACTAAAAATCAACTCACTGTACACTTGAAAGGGATGATGTCAATCTCATTCCACCAACTTTCCTGCCCCTGCCCCCCTCCCCACTTCTCCCTCCCCTTTGCCCAATCACAGTTCCTCCATTTTGAAGTGTAAGATTTGTGAATTAGTTTTCAATGAACTGGTAGTAGGAACCTGGTGCTCATTTTAATTCTCTAAATTTGATTTTAGATTATTCTTTGTAGATAACATCTTTTTAAAAAGCATTTTTAGGGCTGGGGATGTGGCTCAAGTGGTAGCACGCTCGCCTGGCATGCGTGCGGCCTGGATTCGATCCTCAGCACCACATACAAACAAAGATGTTGTGTCCGCCGAAAACTAAAAAATAAATATTGAAAAATTCTCTCTCCCTCCTCTCCTCTCCCCTCCCCTCCCCTCCCCTCCCCTCCCCTCCCCTCCCCTCCTCTCCTCTCCTCTCCCTCTCTCTCCTCTCTCTCTCTCTCAAAAAAAAAGCATTTTGGGGGAGTCTGACAAACCCAGATTCTGGTTCAACCACTTAACAACTATGAATTCTTGGGCAGATTGCTTAACCTAAGCCTTCCAATGTCTTATTTGTAAAGCAGAGATGGTAATAATAGTAACTCCCTGGTAGGCTTTTGTATCATGTGCCTGGCACATTGCCAGTACTGTTATTAGCTAATGTTACTTCTAAGCATTTGAACCACTTGCCTTAAAAACAAAAATCCATGCCTCTCTTGCTTTAAAATCCAACTTCCATGTTTGCTATTTCAAAAGTGTTTATAACTTTGTTCAGGGGAGAAAATTGACCTTCTGCTAGGACCTACTGGATTCAAATCTAAAAATGTCCTTAAATAACAGCTCTATAATACAACTGAAGCTCTAAACAAACCAAGGCAAAAACCAAAATTTCTGTCACTTCTGAGGGTTGGTGTTAACTAATTTTATCACCTGATTTGGGGAGTTTAAATCTAGGCCAGATTAAGAGAAACTTATTCTTTCAGTGTCTAGTAGTCTCCAGAATCTGTGTCTGCTCTGAATCTAGTCCCAGAGTTAAAGTCAAAAGAGCCCCTGAGGGGCTGGGGCTCTGGCTCAGTGGTAGAGCACCCACTTCGCACATGTGAGGGCCTGGGTTTGATCTTCAGCACAACATAAAAATAAATAAAGATATTGTGTCCAAATACAACTAAAAAAAAAAAAAAAAAAAAAAAAAGCCCCTGAGCATGGGTCTTGCTATTGTCCCACTTGGATTTCTAACATACGACATCAAAAGGCAAGCTGCACCTTTGAGCCTCTCATACAGTTTTCTGGTCCAGATGAATGTGTCAGCGAATGTGTCAGGGATGTGTAGTCTGAAGCTAAGGAAAGGTAGGAGAGTTGTGGCATTCATCCTGGTCCCTTCGAAAGACTTTTATTCTTCTTTATTTTTTTTAATGTGGTGCTGGGGATTGAACCCAGGCCTTCTGCATGAGAGGCAAGCATTCTACCAACTGAGCTATATCCCCAGCCCAAGACCCTTATTCTATTTTTTTTCAAATATTTTTTAGTTGTAGATGGACACAATACCTTTATTTTATTTATTTTTATGTGGTGCTGAGAATTGAACCCAGTACCTCACATGTACCAGGCAAGTGCTCCACCACTGAACCACAACCCCAGCCCCCAAAACCCTTATTCTTTTTTTTTAATATTTATTTTTTAGGTGTAGATGGACACAACACAATACCTTTATTTTTATGTGGTGCTGAGGATCGAACCCGGGCCCCACCCGTGCTAGGCGAGCACTCTACTGCTGAGCCAGAATCCCAGCCCCAAGACCCTTATTCTTAAAGGAGACACTATTTTATTGTTCTTCATGAACCTGAAACAATTTATATTTGTGTAAATTATCATTGGAACCCTTTGTTAAAGGTCGTGGCACACAGCTCGCACAAGTGTTGGTCTTCTTTCACCATTCCTTACCAATACCTGTTTCGAGAAGTGACTTCCTCTACCCACAAAATATTCAATAAACATTGAATAATAATATAATAATACTCCAATAAAACATTCATCGAGCGGGGAAGGCTAAGTTCATGCCACATTACCAAACTCTCCCAGATCCTTTTAATTACGCTTTTGGAATACTATGTGTTCACAATGTTTTATTTAATACCTGTATTTCCCTCAAGAATCTATGTTCCACAAGGGAAGGGTTCTTCTATTCTTTGTTCACTACTAAATTCCCATCAGATAGTACAAGGCCTTACACATAGTAGGTGCTCAATAAAGTATGTGTTGGATTAATGACCAACTCATGTAACAATGAAGTAATTCCTGGAATCAAGAACATGGATAACCAAGAGTTCAACTGAGGCCTTGGATTTCCAAATGAGGCAGTCCTAAGAAAGGATCTTATTACAAAACAACATAGTTGGGAAAATATTAGCAATTTACCTGTGCTGGGTAAGCACGTTTACAGCTGAAGGATGATTTGCACAATAAGCCAGATACATAGATTTAAAATGAGGCATGAGATTCAGCAGACAACCTCCTACTTTGTGTTGATTTTCTGGAAATCTGTAAGAGAAACAGGTGAAATGCAGAATGTAAAATAGGAAACAGAAGGTGAAAGATGGTTCCAGTTAAACTTGGCAGCATGTAAACCTTTTGACTGTTTTGCCATGGATAAAAATGAAACTGTATTAAAACCATTTTATCCATGAAATATAGGCTTTTTTGAGCACTGCTTTAAACTCTAACCACCAAATACAGCTATAACACATATGTCAGATGCTTACCTAGAATTAGTAGGTAGGGTTGTTTGTTTATTTCTAAGATGCTTATATTCAAATTTAGCTTTTTTTATTTTTTTATTGGTTGTTCAAAACATTACAAAGCTCATGATATATTATCTTTCATACATTTGTCAAATTTAGCTTGACACATTAAAAATACTCTTGACTGGTTTATATGAAGTACAGACAAAACTAATCAAATCCAAAAGTTACACACCACAAAAGAATATGATATAGTCCTTTTGGCCTGGTGGTTGCTAGGCAGGGTGGCCTCAAGATTTTTTTAATTTTAAAAATTAAAAGTCATCCCTTTTGTTTGTAGAAAACTCAGAGGAGCACGAGAAAGAAAAACTTACTCAAAATCACACCCTTCAATTATATCTACTATAATAATTTTGGCATATTCCATGGGCTTTTATTTCTACGTGTTTCTCCATAGAACAGCAAACAAAGATCATGAATCTAGTTTGCAAAACTGCCCTTCTCAGTAAACATCTTTCCATATCAAATATCTAGATCTCTACTGGCATTTGAAGTGGCTCCTCAGGTCTCTGTAGTTTAAGATCTTTCCATCTTTCTCCCTGGACAGCCCTCCGGGTCCCATAAAACCAAAGAAACAGGCAACTACCCCCATTTTCTTTATAGAGATGAAAGTTACCCATATCTCCAAGATACGCTATTTAGAAAATTAATCTTGCAACAGAAATACATTGCACAATGACTAGGACTGTTAACTTTGTAGTACAAAGTTGAATGCCTCAGCAACCAGCCATCAAATTATTTTGTAGTTCATATAAAGATATACTTTTCCTTCCCTCACTTTTATGTGTTTGAACACCTAATATAATAGACACAATTCTAGGAATGAGTAAAAGAGAAGAAAATGGTCTGGAGGTGTAGCTCAGTAGTAGAGAGCATGTTTAGCATGCACAAGACCCTGGGTTCAATTCCCATGAGAGAAAACAAATATGTGAAATAGAATAATCTGAATGCCATTTCCATGTAATTTGCAATGTACCAAAGAAAATATTTAATCAGAGTCAAAGGTGTCATCCATGGTCAATTAAAGAACTGATGTATCTCTTAAAGTGACCAGAAGTAGTAAATTGATATGATTTTAAATTAAAGTAAGAAATAATTTACCAAATGTACAGCCCTGATATACATCTAGTGCTTTGACACTGCAAACAACACCACCTAGTGCATCTTCTCTGTATTGTTATTTTGTTCTGGGACAATGTATCAAAACTAAAGCAAATGGATAAATATAAAGCACCCTTATGTAAGGCAACAGATAAGACAAGAACAACTCAATGTTGCTGGCCATCCTAACAAATATGCCACACTTACTTTGAACATTCTTCCAAGGCTTGACAGAGTGTTTGTTGAAATGTACATACTTCCTCGAAGTTTCCTAGTAAAGATGTAAACTCCACAGAACTCAGACTGAAAAAAAAAAATAATGCACGGAGTTTCAGTTAACAGAATTGAAGGATGCTGTTACATTATCTATAGTCTAGTTAGCAGAGGGATTGCTAATGTCTGGCAAATATGAAGGTAGCAATCCCTGTATTTTAACTGTTGCTTCTTAATTTACACCAACTCTTGGTCTTGGGCAACTTTTTAAGTTTCTTTCTTTGGTCTCCCTTTCCTATGTTAACAATTCTAAACAAAATGAGTGGTAATACGGTGGCATTTCGGTAGTTTATAAACACATGAGGAAAATCAATAACAAGTGTATAAAAACCTAAGTAATCTAAATAGATAAAATATACATCAGGGCTAGGAATAAGTGTAAAAACTTTTGTGTACCTTCTCCTGGGAAAACCAGAAAAGCAATTGAAAGACATATGCTCAAATAATGCACAGAAGAAAAAAAAAAACAGAAAAATCATCTTTCTCCTGAACTAAAATGCTCATAAATCAACTAAAAGAAATCTTTATGAAAGAAAGTAAGAGGAAGAGAATAGTACTGATGTTTATTTCTTCATTTTTGTAATGGAGTAGAATCAAATAAAAGCAAATTGAATAATTTTACCTAGGGCCTCTCTATGAAGAATGTTCTTGTCCAGTTTTCCCTTACTGTTTGGAAGCTTTTAACAAATAAGAACTCATTTTAACAACCTTATAATAACTGTATGGGGTAGGTACTACTGCTGTATCTATTTTACAGGTTAGACAACCCAGACCCAGAGAGGTTAAGCACACCAACCAAAGTCACAAAGCCAATGAATTGCAAAGACAGAAATTGAAACAAAACATCCTATCTCCAGATTCCATGCTCCCAACCACTTCTAAAGAGAAAATTTTCCAAAGATTTACTTAACAGATTAGTGTTTGCCGCTTGTTCTTTCTCCTTAAGAATAAAATGATCCTTGGAAAGTATTTCCAAGAGAATATTTTTGCTAATAAAAAATGGGAAGACCCAGACAAACATCTCCAGTAACCCCTAGAGTGTAAAAGCTTCCAGTTCTTCTGCTATAATGCCCTCTTGAACAACAAGCTGGAAAACCCCAGTGATGGGTGATAAAAGCGAAACTGCTAGCGGCCAGCTTCTCTGCTTGCTGCTCTTTGTAGCAGCAAAGGCCCGAATCAGGAGCTTACTTAAGCCTGACAGGGGGCTTCTCTGGCACCTTCAGGATCAGACAATAAACACTCTAATTTTCTGAGATCACTCTGGGATCGACCAGATAGACAGAACTAATGGAAACTGACTACAACTACATACCGAATATATTTAGGAACAATGCAGGTCTGACTCAGGTCTCTCACCTCCCCTGCCCTGGCTCTTGGCCTATCTTTTCCTCTCACTGTGTCTTGATTGCTAATCAGTCTCTTCCTCATTTGAAATACTACCCCCTCCCCTCCCAGGTTTACCACTTAAATTCCTCTATCCTCTGCTTGTCACCTCCAGAAAACAAAGAGCATATTTCACCTGGTGTCAAGAGACATGGTGGATCCAGTCGGGTCTCTTACTGTCTGCGTACAGACAAGGCAGGAAACCTCTCTGAGCTTCAGTCTCTCTTTTTAAGTCTGTGCAATGGAGATAGTAATTTTCTCCCAGGGCACTGGACCCTGAGGTGCCATCTAACTCTAAGAACTATGATTCATATCAAACTTCATAGTTCGCATAGCAATAACAGCCCAGAACAATGTTGCTGATCATGTTCAAACTCTTCCCACAAGAGAATACACAATCCTTTCATACTGAAGAAAGATTCCTATAATGCCATGAGAATAAGCCAGAAATTCAGCAAGACAAACCTGAACAAACATAATTTTTAAAAAGGAAGACAAATAGCGAAAAACTCATTTAAGTTGATAGTAGGCCACTGTCTAGCAAAAGTAAGCAAGTTCAAGGTCTAGTCAAGGAAACTTAGCAAGATCCTGCCTCAAAATAAAAAAAAAACATAAAGGAGCAGCCCTGGGTTCAATCCCCAGTACAAAAATAAATAAATAAATAAAAGTCAGTTCCTATGGAGATTAAAGGGGAGACTTTTGTCCTTCATTCCTTGGATTGATTGCTAAATTTTCTATTTGATTTATGTATCACGATCTCTAGTGATATATAATCAATTAAAATAATACAAGTAAAGCAGTTAGCCCCTGTATGTTAAATATGCTATGCCTACAAGCATAAAAAATTAAATGGACAAGAGACATACAATCAATCAACAAGTACATGAAAAAATGCTCACCATCTCTAGCAGTCAGAGAAATGCAAATCAAAACCACCCTAAGATACCATCTCACTCCAGTAAGATTGACAGCCATTATGAAGTCAAACAACAACAAGTGCTGGCGAGGATGTGGGGAAAAGGGTACACTTGTACATTGCTGGTGGGACTGCAAATTGGTGCAGCCAATTTGGAAAGCAGTATGGAGATGTCTTGGAAAGCTGGGAATGGAGCCACCATTTGACCCAGCTATTCCCCTTCTTGGTCTATTCCCTAAAGACCTAAAAAGAGCATGCTACAGGGACACTGCTACATCGATGTTCATAGCAGCTCAATTCACAATAGCAAGACTGTGGAACCAACCCAGATGCCCTTCAATAGACGAATGGATTAAAAAAATGTGGCATTTATACACAATGGAGTATTACTCTGCATTAAAAAATGACAAAATCATAGAATTTGCAGGGAAATGGATGGCACTAGAGCAGATTATGCTAAGTGAAGCTAGCCAATCCCTAAAAAGCAAATGCAAAATGTCTTCTTTGATATAAGGAGAGTAACTAAGAACAGAGTAGGGACGAAGAGCATGAGAAGAAGATTAACATTAAACAGAGATGAGAGGTGGGAGGGAAAGGGAGAGAAAAAGGAAATTGCATGGAAATGGAAGGAGACCCTCAGGGTTATACAAAAGAACATACAAGAGGAAATGAGGGGAGAGGGAAAAATAATACAAGGGGGAGAAATGAAGGTCAGTAGAGGGGGTAGAGAGAGAAGAGGGGTGGGGAGGGGAGGGGAGGGGGGATAGTAGAGGATAGGAAATGTAGCAGAATACAACAGACACTAGTATGGCAATATGTAAATCAATGGATGTGTAATTGATGTGATTCTGCAATCTGTATATGGGCTAAAAATGGGAGTTCATAACCCACTTGAAGAAAAGTGTGAAAGATGATATATCAAGAACTATGTAATGTTTTGAACAACCAACAATAAAAAAAAAAAAAAAGAAAAAAAAAAAAAAACAAACTAAGTTTTCATTTCAGGCCTTTGACAATCACTTTAAATTTCTAACACCAAAATAAAGTTCAAACATTTTTGTTTTAAAGAACAAGGGCAGCAGAATAAAATAGACACTAGTATTGCTGTATGTATATACATGTCTGTATAACCAATGTGATTCTGCAATCTGTACACTCAGAAAAATGAGAAACTATACCCCATTTGACTCAAATGTATGATATGTCAAGATCATTGTATTGTCATGAGAAAGTAATAAAAAAATAAAAAATAAACATTTTGATATCTCATTATCATTCACATTTGCTCAGCGAAAGACTGTCTTGAATTGTTGTTATGAATATCTATAAAATGCTACATGCATTCCACTCTCACAGCATGGCAAAGAAGTTCTGTCCTGGCAAGGAAATACCAAATGTGCACGAGAATTTCCAGTTTATGTGCTTTCTCAATAAAAGCACCAGCAAGTCCTTAGTAATGGTAAATAAGACATGCCACTTTTAAAATGTACTAGATACATGGAAGATTTTTTTAAAAAGTTCATCTAATAGATGCAGAGAGTGAAATAATGGTTACCAGAACCTGGGAAGGGTGTGAGGAAGGAGGAAGGGAAGAGGATGTTTAACAGGTGCAACTAGATAAGAGGAATGACTTCTAATATTCTATAGCACCATAGGGTAACATGGTTGATACCAATTAATTGTATATTTAAAAATAATTAGTAGAGAGGCTTTTGAAGATTCCCAACACAAAGAAAACATATTTAGGGTGCTGGATACACCAATCTGCTGTATCTGATCATTACACATATGTATTAAAACTTCATACTGGGCTGGGGCTGTAGCTCAGTGGTAGAGCAGTTGCCTACCACATGTGAGGCACTGAGTTCAATCCTCAGCACCACATAAAAATAAAAATAAAGATATTGTGTCCATCTATAACTAAAAATTTTTTAAAAAACTTTATACTGTATCACATAAATATGTGCAATTAGTATTTCTTGATTACGTTTTGAAAAAAACTTAAATAAGGAAAGACACAAAAATGTACAAAATAAAAAATTGTAACAGGAGAAATTCATGTCTACTCCTTCCTTCCACAGAAAGCAAGCCAAGCTCTCCCAGAGCAACATCTTGCATAATTTCTGTTGCCCTGACCATGTTCTTGGCAACCTGTGATCTGTGGAAATTCTTCTAAAGGGCAAAATCAATTATTCAGTGACATAAGAGTAATGACTCCATATGCTGACATTATCTTTCTTTATTTAGCAAGGAGTTTCAAAGGAAAAACTTACTTGTTATTGGATTGCAAGGGTCTCAAGTAAGTAACAAGAAGAGACTGAAGTTCTTTAGCATATTCTCTTTCAGTGTCCAAGATGTTCTGTAACACCTATGGAGAAAAAAAGGTTAAGGTATTATAATTGTCAAGAGAGTCCAAGGTATAATATAGCTTTAGATATTTTAACCAAATTACTAGCAAAATAAAGGCCTTATTTATTTAGGTTGGCACTATAAATAAGGAGCACAGAATCTGAATGCACTTTATTTTGATCTAGCAAGGTATTCTAATAATTGGCAACTGGTTACATTGCATAACTCATACAAACACAATTTTTCAGAGTCACCCATATCTGGAGGAGCTTTTCCATTTACATGTTCAAAATACTTTCATGTGTGTTGAATAATTTGATTCTCAGGAAAGGGCTCAGTTAGTTAACAAAGGATTATTATCCCCATTTTATGGATGAGAAAATTGAGACCGACTACCTTAAGATGTAGAGATTCAATGCCAAGATAATTTAAGGATAACTGTAGGTCAAGCATCACAAAATATTGGAAAGGGTATATAGTTCAGTGGCAGAGCACCTGCCTTGCATATGTGGTGCCCTGGAATCCATCCTCAGCACCCCCCCACACACACACACCTAAAAAAAGTCACCTTTTTTTTTTTTTTGGTACCAGAGTTTAAACCCAGGGACACTTAACCACTGAGCTACATCGACATCCCCAGCCCTATTTTGTATTCTATTTAGATTCAGGGTCTTACTGAGTTGCTTAGGGCCTAAATCGCTGGCTTTAAACTTGCAATCCTGCTGCCTCAGCCTCCCAAGCCACTGGGATTACTGACATGTGTCATGGCACCTGGCTTGAAAGTATTTTTTATTGAAAATAATTTTAGTAATATCATCTGTACTGAACATATATAAACTTTTTTTCTTTTCAGTAAATAATATAGTATGACAACTATTTACATAGCATTCACATTTTATTACGTATTATAAGTAGTTAGAAACTATTTAAAGTATACAGGAGGATGTACACTATTATATGCAAATACTATGTGTGCCCTTTTATATAAGGAACACAGCATTCACAGATTTTGTTATTGGGTAGGGGGGTCGTGGAACCAATTACCCAAAGATACTAAAGAGTGGCTGTACTCACAAGGCAATGCATGATGGTCTGCTTTTAAAAGGTGGAATGGACCAAGCAAGTGGAGGCACAGGTAGCTAGCTGTGGACTTTCTAGGAAACAACTGGACTGGAGGATGGTAATCCTGACTCTGCTACTGACTGACAGGTTACTTAAGTTTTAATGCTTAACTCACCTCATCTCAGATTGTGACATTTCAGCTACCTCAGGGACCATTGTGAACAAGTAGTGAGCTATTATACAGGCAAGTGCTGGGTGAGTGAGAAATAGTCTGATTAATTTAAGAGGTTTAAAGGGTGTTTTTCAACAGCAGCATTACTGACATTTCAGATCAGATGATCCCTGTGATATGAGCGGATGCACTGTGCATCATGGGATGTTTAGCAACATCCCTGGCCTCTACCCACTAGATGTAAGGTGCGTCCTACCTCATAGCCCAATTATAGCAACCAAACATGTGTCCAGATATTTCCAAGTATCATCTAAAGGGAAATACTGCTGCTGGTTAAGAATCACTAACTTAGAAGGTTACAGGCCACAGGGTAACTTTAAAAGCTAGGGGTTAAATTGTAACCCCCACTCCCAGCCACTTTTATCTACTTTCAGTTCCTTTATTCCTCAGAAACTATTCTCTAAAAATATAAATACAGGGTTCTGAAAGCATTGATATTCTCTGAAGTTAATCCAGTGATGGAAAAGAAACATTGTCCCCTATAGATAATCCAAGCACAAACACAAATTTTCTAATGAGAAATTTTTGAATGAATTAAAATGATACACAGCATATAAAACCTTAGGGAATACAGTTAAAGTAGTTCTTATTGTAAACAACTATATTAAAAAGAATAAAGATGATTTCTGATTTCCAGTCCAGCATACAACGAACTTGGATGTTGTTACTTCATCTTACAAGAAGTAAATAGCTAGACAAAATGAAAAAATAGCAAACAGATTTTTCCTTAGATCTGTTAGAAAAGTGAGGCCATAAGAGCACTGCTACTCCAAAAAGTTGAGTGACAGCTGATAAGGAGAATTACAATTTATCAGAGGAAAGACCCACAATTAGAAGCCTCTACAGGAATCAGGACCAGGCAGGGAAACCTGAAGCATTAATTGACAAGATTGGTAGGGGCTCACTATGGATATACCTGAGAATTGAGAACTCCGGGGCGGGGTCAGTATTAAGGGAATACAGCCACACTTCTTTGAGTTTTATCTCCAGAAGCCCTACAAGTTGTCCCAGTGAAGAACAGAGGAAATATCCTCATGCTTTATACAGGAGGAGGGGGAAGGTAGCCATGTTGAATAACACCAGAACAGTCTGTTCTTAAAATGTCCTTCCCTCAGGAGAAACTACCAGCACACAAGTTATTAGAATTTCATGAGAGCTAAACCGACATGGAGAAGAGAAATGCTCAACACCAACCATCTTCTACCCTTCAGTGTGGAGGAAGGGAAAACACCCAACTCCATTCCCCTCTAGCCATCCTGTCCCACCTGAGTGGGAACTGAGAAGCAAATATATGTAATAGGAATACCAGAAATAAAGGAAAGCAAGCAACATCTCTAGCAATTAGAGAGAAGTGCAAATCAAAACTACTCTAAGATTTCATCTCACTCCAGTCAGAATAGTAGTTTTCAAGAATATAAACAACAATAATTGCTGGTGAGGATGTGGGAGGAAAGGCACACTCATACATTGCTGGTGGAATTGCAAAATGATACAACCACTTTAGAAAGCGGTATGCAGATTCCTTAGAAAACTTGGAATGGAACCACCATTTGACCCAGCTATCCCACTCACACCTGTAATCCCAGCATACTACAGTGATATAGCCGCAACAATGTTCATAGCAGCTCAATTCACAATAGCTAAACTGTGGAAACAGCCTAGATGTCCTTCAATAGATGAATGGATAAAGAAACTGTGGTATATATACTCAATGGAATATTACTCAGCATTAAAAGAGAATAAAATTATGGCATTTGCAGGTACGTGGATGGAGTTGAGGAATATCATGCTTAGCAACGTAAGCCAATCCCCCCCAAACCAAAGGCCAGATGTTCTCTCTAATAAGTGGATGCTGATCCATAATGGGGAGAGCAAGGAAAGAATGGAGGAACTTTGGATTGAGCAGAAGTGAGGGTGGGGAGGGGAAGGGATGTGTAGGAGGGAAGGTGGTGGAATAAGATGGACAATATTACCCCATGTATGGGTATGATTACACGAATGGTGTGACTACATCATGTACAACTGGAGAAATGAAAAGCTGTGCTTCATTTGTGTAAAAAATAAAATAAAATAAATTTAATTGAAAAAAAGAAATGAATAGAAGGCATATTAAAAACAATAATGGCTGAGAATTTCACCAAAATTCATGTCAGACACCAAACACAGATCCAGGAATCTGAGGGAACAACAAGGAGAATAAATGCAAAATAATCTAGGAATATAATATTCAGACACCAGAAAATTAAAAAAAAAAGACAAATAAAATAAAATCTTGGAAGAAGATAGAGGAACCAAGCAGCTTATCTATTCAGGAGATCAGGTAAAAGTTACATTTGACTTCTCAGAAAACATGCAAGCAAGAAAAGAGTGCAGTAAACTATTTAAAATGTTGAGGAAAAAAACACCAATCTTAAATTCTGTACCTTGTGAAACTGTTATTCAAAAGTGAAGGAAAACTAAGACTTCCTTAGACAAACAAAAACTGTCAACAGTAAGCCTGATTTCCAATAAATGTTAAAAAAAAAAGTTCCTCAGAGAAAAGGAAAATGATATAAATCAGAAACTTGAAGGTACATAAACAAGAAAAGAATAGAAAAGGAATAAGTGAAGACAAAATAAAAATTTTCATTTTTTTCTCATTCTTAACTTACCTAAGAGAAAATAAACTATTCAAAATAGCAATGATGTATTTGATTATTTGTGTATATGTATACACTTAGGTATGCTTAAATATAAGTGAAATGAATAACATTAATGATGAAATAAAGAAGTGATTAGGACAAACTTGTTATTATAAGGCATTTGTAATAAATGTGGAT
This sequence comes from Marmota flaviventris, assembly GCF_047511675.1. NCBI lineage: Eukaryota > Metazoa > Chordata > Mammalia > Rodentia > Sciuridae > Marmota > Marmota flaviventris. The sequence continues at coordinate 118,664,438 of NC_092518.1, forward strand.
ATAGTGCATATCTTGTATGGTATTATTTGAAAATAAACTGGGATTCGATGTTAATGTATATTTTAAACTCCAGGGCAATCACTAAAAAACAGTTTTAAACATTATTATTATTATGCTGAGAAAATGGAATCCTATAAAATGCTAAATTAAGACAATAAAAAAAACAGAAAAATGTAGAAGATATAAACAGAACAAGAATAAGGGCAAGAAGCTAGACATGGTGGCTCACACCTGTAATCTCAGTGGCTCAGGAGGCTGAGACAGGAGGATCTCAAGTTCAAAGCTGGCCTCAGCAACTTAGTGAGGCCCTAAGCAACTTAGTGAAACTGTTTCAAAAAAAAATTTTAAAGGCTGGGGATGTGGGCTGGGGTTATGGTTCAGTGGTAGAGTGTTCACCTTGCATGTGCAAGGTCCTGGGTTTGATCCTCAGCACCACATAAAAATAAATAAATAAATAAAACAAAGGTATTGTGTCCACCCACAACTAAAAAATAAATAAATTTTTTTTTAAAAAAAGGTCAGGGATGTGACTCAGTGGTTAAATGCCTCTAGTACAATCCCTAGTACAACAAAACAAAACAAAACAAAACAAAAAAAAAACAAGGGCAACAAATAGAAAACAGCAACAAATATGATAGGTATTCAACCATATTAATGCCTATTTTAAGTGCCAATTGGTTAAATATTCTAGTTAAGAGACAGATATTTTCAGAAGGGATAAAAAACCAAGGCCCAAACATGCTATTTACAAGAAATACAATTGAAACATAAAACATATAAATGAAAAGGAATAGAGAAAGAGATATCATGTTAACACTAATGAAAAGAAAGTTAGATGCTGGGCATGGTGGCACACAGCTATAATCTCAGCAACTTAGGAGGCTGAGGCAGGAGGGTTACAAGTTCAAAGCCAGCCTCAGCAACTTATCGAGGCCCTAAGCAACTCAGTGAGACCGACCCTGTCTGAAAACAAAGAACAAAAATGGCGAGGGATGTGGCTTAGTAGTTTAGCACCTCTATGTTCAAATCCCTGGGACCAAAAAAAAAAAAGAAAGAAAAAAAGATAGTTAGAATTACTAAGTGAAAGAAGCTAATCTGTGAATCCTACACACTGTTTAATTCCAACTATATGATATTCAGGAAAAGACAAAACTATGAAGATTGTAAAAAAGAAAACAGAAAGAAATCAGTGGTTGCCAGGAAATAATGGGTTGGAGGGAAGAATGAATAGGCAAAACAGAGGAATTTTGAGGTAGTAAAGCTATTCAGTATAATACTATAATGGTGGGCAAATGTCATTATATGTGTTATGTATAATGTTGTTCTTCACAGAAATAAAGAAAACAATTCTACTTCATATGGAACTAAAAAAAACACACACACAAAAAAAGACCCTGAATAGATAAAGCAATCCTAACCAAAAAGAACAAAGCTGGTGGCATCACAATATCTGAATTCAAAATACACTACAAAGCCATAGTAATAAAAAAAGGCATAATACTGACATAAAAACAAACACACAGGCCAATGGAACAGAAATTACAATTCAGAAATAAATCATACATTTATAGCCAATGGATTTTTTTTACAAAGGTTCTAAGAACACACATGGCAAAAGTATGATTTTGTTAATAAATGATGTTGAGAAAACTGAATATCCACATGCAGAAGAATGAAAACAGATTGTGGTTTTATGCCATATTTAAAAATAAAAAGCTGGTGCAGTGGTGCACACCTGTAATCTCAGTGGCTTGGGAGACTGAGGCAGGAGAATCACAAGTTGAAAGCCAGCCTCAGCAACTCAGCAAGGTCCTAAGCAACTTAGTGAGACCCAAATATTAAAAAAAGGTGTGGGGGGTGGGCTTGGGATGTGGCTCAGTGGTTAAGCACTCCTGGGTTCTTAATATATAATAAATAAATAAAATAAAAGCATAAATGGCTGGGGATATTGCTCAGTGATATATTGTCTCTGGGTTCAATTCCCAGTACCACACACAAAAAAAGATAAAAGACTTACATGTAAGACTAAATGTTAAACTACTAGAAGAAAACGGGGGAATCTCATCCATTCCATTGGTCTGGGTGATGATATTTTTATACAACACCACAAAAGCACAAGAAAGAAAAGCAAAAAAAAAAAATCAAACTAAAAAGCTTGCATACAGCAAAAGATCACAGAATAAAGAGAATTACCCACAGAATAGGAGAAAATATTTGCAAATTATACATCTGATAAGGGGTTAATATCCAAAATACATAAGGAACTCAAATAACTCAACAGCAAGAAAACAATCTGATTTTAAAATGGCAAATAGTCTGGACAGACATTCTGAAAATAATATATACAAATCACCAACAGGTATATTTAAGAAAAATACTTAACATCACTAATCATCAGGGAAACCCAAATCAAAACCACAAGGATATCACCTCACACCTGTTAGGAAAGTTATTGTCAAAAAGATAAAATATTGGGCTGGGGATGTAGCTCAGTGGTAGAAGATTTGTGTAGGATGCATGAGACCCTGGAGTTTGATCCCCTGAACCACACACACATAAAAAAAAAAAAAAAAAAAAAAAGCGTTAGCAAGGATGTAGAGAAAAAGGAATCTCTGTACACTGCTGGTGGGTATGTAAATTAGCATAGCTGTTATTTTTTAAAAATGGATATTAAACAACAACAACAAAAAAAAACCTAAAAATAGAACTAGCATGCAATACATCAATGGGTATATAAATGAAATCAGTATGTTGAAGATACATCTGTATTCCCACATTTATTGTAACATTACTTGGTATAATCAAGAAATAGAATCAACCTAAATATCCATCAGTGGTTATTTAGTGGATAAAGAAAATGTGGTATATATGCACAATATAATAATGTTCCATCCTTTATTTTTTTAATCTTTTATTTGTTTTAATTAGTTACACATGACAGTACAATGATCTTGACATATCATACATTTGAATCAGATGGGATATAATTTCTCATTTTTCTGAGTGTACAGGTTGCAGAATCACATTGGTCATGCAGTCACGTATATACATACAGCAATACTAGTGTCTATTTTATTCTGCTACCCTTCCTATCCCCCTTTCCCCTCCCCTCCCCTCCCATCACTTCTCTCTACCCAATCTAATGTGACACATTTCTCCCCCCCCCCACATCATCATACCTATATTCTGTATAACGATGAGGGTCTCCTTCCATCTTCCATGCAATTCCCCTTCTCCCTCCCTTTCCCTCCCACCTCTCTTCCCTATCTAGAGGTAATTTTCTTCTCATGCTCTTCCTCCCTACCCCATTTTGAATCACCCCCCTTATATCAGAGAAGACATTCTGCATTTGTTTTGTTTTGTTTTGTTTTTTTGGGGGGGGGGGGATTGGCTAACTTCACTTAGCATAATCAGCTCTAATGTCATCCATTTCTGTTCCATCCTTTAAAAAGAGGAAATCTTGCCATTTGTGATGACATGGAAGAACCTGGAGGACATCATATTAAGTGGACTAAGCCTGGCACAGAAAAACTAATAACTGCATCATCTCCTTATATGTGGAGTCTATTTGAACTCCCTGGTGGTTGCCAGGGGCTGGGACAGTTGTAGGAGAAGAGTTAAGGTGATGGTGATCAAAGAGTGCGGAATTCCTATTAGATAGAAGGAATAAGTTCAAGAGATCTATGGCACAATATGATTACTACAGCTAATAACAACATAAGGTTTTCTTGGAAAATGTTAAGAGAGTAGATGTTTAAGTGTTCTCACCAAATTATGTTAGGTAATGCATATGTTAATTAGCTGGATATAGTCATTCCACAATGTGCATGTACTTCAAAGCTTCATGTTGTACATGATAAATACTATTTATCTGTCAATCTAAAGATAAAACAGTTTTTAAAATATTGTGTAGTACTGACATAAAGGTAGATATATAGATCAATAGAGAATAATTGCAATTCTAGAAATGAAACCAAACATCTTTGGTCAATTGATTTTTGACAAGGATATCAAAACCACTCAATGGGAAAAGAACCATGTTTTTAACAAATGGTGCTTGGAAAACAGGATATCCAAATGTAAAATAAAGAATTTGCATCCCTACCTCACAAAATATATATATATATATATATATATATATATATATATATATATATATATATATAAAATTCAATTAGATTTAAAAGTTAAATCTATAGCCAGGCACAGTGGTGTACATCTATAATCCCAGTTACTCAGAAGGCTAAGTCAGGAAGATAGTAAGTTTGAGGCCAACCTGGGCAACTTACTTAGACCCTGTCTCAAAACACCTAACAAAAAGGGTTGGGGATGTAGCTCTGTGGTAGAGTGCTTCTGAGTTTAATCCTAAGTATCTCAAAAAAAAAAAGGTTAAATCTACAAAAGTCTTAAACAGAGGAGGAAATCTTCATGAGCTTGCATTTGGCAACAGATTGTTGGACAATACCAAAAGGATTAGCAACAACAACAAAAAATAGGTAAATTGGAATCCATGAAAATTGAAAACTTTTCAAGAAAGTAAAAAGAAAACTTACAGAATGGAAGAAATATTTTCAAATCATATCTATGTTAAAATTTTGTCTAGTATCTAGAATATATATAGAACTCTTATAGCTAAAAAAAACCAAAAATAATCAATTAGAGGTTGGCAAAGGATATGAATAGACATTTCTCCAAAGATTTACAAATGGCCATTAAGTATACTCAACATCATTAAATGTTAGAAAAATTGTAATCAAAACCACAATCGGATACTACTTTGCACTTACTACGGTGGTGTAATAAAACTTTAAAAACAGACAACAGAAAGTGTTGGTGAGGATGTGGGGAAGCTGGAACCTATGTAAGCTTGTAAGAATGTAAAAAGTCCAGCTACCAGGAAAACAATTTGACCATTCATCAAAAAGTCAAACAAAGAGTTACCATATAACCCAGCAATTCTACTCCTAAAGAAATGAAAACATATGCCCCACCAAAAAAAAAAAAATTGCACACAAATGTTCATAGCAGCATGAGTAATAATAACTCCAAATTGGAAGCAACACAAAGGTCCATCAGCTGATAAATGGATAAACAAACCATGGTACATCCATGCAATATAATATCATTCATCCACAAAAAAATAAAGAAATACTAATATATGCTACAATATGGATGAAACTTGAAAATAATTATGCTACGAAGCCAGACACAAAATACTACATATTATATAACTCCATTTATATGAAGCTTCCAGAATAGGCAAAATCCAGAGAGACAGAAAATAGATAACTAGTTGTCAGGATGGGGAAATTGGGGATTGCTAATAGGTTTCCTCTTGGAGTAATGACAATGTTATAAAATTAACTGAGATATGAACCTAGATGCAAAAATCCTCAATAAAATTCTGGTGAATCGGATACAAAAACATATAAAAAAATTGTGCACCATGATCAAGTAGGATTCATCCCTGGGATGCAAGGCTGGTTCAATATACGGAAATCAATAAATGTTATTCACCACATCAATAAACTTAAAAATAAGAACCATATGATCATCTCGATAGATGCGGAAAAAGCATTCGACAAAGTACAGCATCCCTTTATGTTCAAAACTCTAGAAAAACTAGGGATAACAGGAACATACCTCAATATTGTAAAAGCAATCTATGCTAAGCCTCAGGCTAGCATCATTCTGAATGGAGAAAAACTGAAGGCATTCCCTCTAAAATCTGGAACAAGACAGGGATGCCCTCTCTCTCCACTTCTGTTCAACATAGTTCTCGAAACACTGGCCAGAGCAATTAGACAGACGAAAGAAATTAAAGGCATAAAAATAGGAAAAGAAGAACTTAAATTATCACTATTTGCAGATGATATGATTCTATACCTAGCAGACCCAAAAGGCTCTACAAAGAAACTATTAGAGCTAATAAATGAATTCAGCAAAGTGGCAGGATATAAAATCAACACGCATAAATCAAAGGCATTCCTGTATATCAGCGACAAATCCTCTGAAATGGAAATGAGGACAACCACTCCATTCACAATATCTTCAAAAAAAATAAAATACTTGGGAATCAACCTAACAAAAGAGGTGAAAGACTTATACAATAAAAACTACAGAACCCTAAAGAGAGAAATAGAAGAAGATCTTAGAAGATGGAAAAATATACCCTGTTCATGGATAGGCAGAACTAACATCATCAAAATGGCGATATTACCAAAAGTTCTCTATAGGTTTAATGCAATGCCAATCAAAATCCCAACGGCATTTCTTGTAGAAATAGAGAAAGCAATCATGAAATTCATATGGAAAAATAAAAGACCCAGAATAGCAAAAACAATGCTAAGCAGGAAGTGTGAATCAGGCGGTATAGCAATACCAGACTTCAAACTATACTACAGAGCAATAGTAACAAAAACAGCATGGTACTGGTACCAAAACAGGCGGGTGGACCAATGGTACAGAATAGAGGACACAGAAACCAATCCACAAAACTACAACTATCTTATATTTGATAAAGGGGCTAAAAGCATGCAATGGAGGAAGGATAGCATCTTCAACAAATGGTGCTGGGAAAACTGGAAATCCATATGCAACAAAATGAAACTGAATCCCTTTCTCTCGCCATGCACAAAAGTGAATTCAAAATGGATCAAGGAGCTTGATATCAAATCAGAGACACGCCGTCTGATAGAAGAAAAAGTTGGCTACGATCTACATATTGTGGGGTTGGGCTCCAAATTCCTCAATAGGACACCCATAGCACAAAAGTTAATAACTAGAATCAACAAATGGGACTTACTCAAACTAAAAAGTTTTTTCTCAGCAAAAGAAACAATAAGAGAGGTAAATAGGGAGCCTACACCCTGGGAACAAATCTTTACTCCTCACACTTCAGATAGAGCCCTAATATCCAGAGTATACAAAGAACTCAAAAAATTAGACAATAAGAGAACAAACAACCCAATCAACAAATGGGCTAAGGACCTGAACAGACACTTCTTAGAGGAGGACATACAGTCAATCAACAAGTACATGAAAAAATGCTCACCATCTCTAGCTGTCAGAGAAATGCAAATCAAAACCACCCTAAGATACCATCTCACTCCAGTAAGATTGGCAGCCATTATGAAGTCAAACAACAACAAGTGCTGGCGAGGATGTGGGGAAAAGGGTACACTTGTACATTGCTGGTGGGACTGCAGATTGGTGCAGCCAATTTGGAAAGCAGTATGGAGATTTCTTGGAAAGCTGGGAATGGAGCCACCATTTGACCCAGCTATTCCCCTTCTTGGTCTATTCCCTAAAGACCTAAAAAGAGCATGCTACAGGGACACTGCTACATCGATGTTCATAGCAGCACAATTCACAATAGCAAGACTGTGGAACCAACCTAGATGCCCTTCAATAGACGAATGGATAAAAAAAATGTGGCATTTATACACAATGGAGTATTACTCTGCATTAAAAAAATGACAAAATCATAGAATTTGCAGGGAAATGGATGGCATTAGAGCAGATTATGCTAAGTGAAGCTAGCCAATCCCTAAAAAACAAATGCCAAATGTCTTCTTTGATATAAGGAGAGTAACTAAGATCAGAGTAGGGACGAAGAGCAGGTGAAGAAGATTAACATTTAACAGGGATGAGAGGTGGGTGGGAAAGGGAGAGAGAAGGGAAATTGCATGGAAATGGAAGGAGACCCTCAGGGTTATACAGTGGAGGGGGTAGAGAGAGGGGAGGGGAGGGGAGAGGTGGGGAGGGGGGAGGGTGGAGGATGGGAAAGGCAGCGGAGCACAACAGGCACTAGTATGGCAATATGTAAATCAATGGATGTGTAACTGATGTGATTCTGCAATCTGTGTATGGGGTGAAGGTGGGAGTTCATAACCCACTTGAATCAAAGTGTGGAATATGATATATCAAGAAATTTGTAATGTTTTGAACAACCAACAATAAAAAGTTTAAAAAATAAATAAATAAAGTAAATTGGAAAAAAAAATTAACTGAGATAGTGTTCTTCATTGTACATCTCTGTGAATATAAGAAAAACAGTGAGTGGTACTCTTAAAATGTTGAATTTTATGGTATGTGAATGATATCTCAATGAAGCCATTATCAAAAACAAACAAACAAACAAACACTCAAAGCACTGATTTTCCATCTATTAATAAAAATTCTGGTTCTTCTCTGATTCCAAGTCCTTTTCCAGTGTTGTGTGATGTCTGAAGTTCAAGTTTGCCCATCTTCATAGCTCTCTGCCCAGCTCAGCTGCTGTTTATTGCAGTACTTCAAAAACAACCACTTATACTCATGTTCAGCCCTAATATTCATTTTCTTATTCATAGAAATGGATAGAACTGGGGATGGGGTTGTGGCTCAGTGGTAGGGCACTTTCTTAGCATGTGTGGGGCACTGGGTTCGATCCTCAGCACTACGTAAAGAAATTAAATAAACAACATAGAGTTATTGTGTCCAGCTACAACTAAAAAAAAATTAAAAAAGAAATGCATAGAACTGTCCTAGAATTCAGCAGTACTATATTCTTACAAGAAAAGAAGGGGGCAAGACTCACATACAGATGGCTTTATTTAAAAAAAATTATTTGGTCGTCTATAGTGTTTGTATTGGGAGTCAAAAATGTTGGTGTCATGCCTTCCTTCTTATTTTCAAGGGGGAATTAAATCTTCTCATCATATTTTTGTCCATATGTTTTTTCTAAAATGACTGTGTCTGGTAATAAGCCATCTCCTTCACTCTCCCTTCAAGCACTGTTGTCTACAACAATCATACCACATGAATTATAGTGTCTATTGAAATAAAGAAAAACAAAATAGAACACTCAATGCCTGAAGGGAATTTTTTCTTCTTTCTTTCTTAAGTTATTTTAGATTAAATTATTTAGTGCTGAGGATCGAACCTAGGGCCTTGTACATGCTAGGCATGTGTTCAGCTGGAGGAAATTTTTAAATTAGAAAAATTATGGATATGCCAGGTGTGATGGTACACACCTATAATCCCAGCAACTCTGGAGATGAGGCAGGAGGATCAAAGGTTCCAGGCCAGTTTCAGTAACTTAGCAAGGCCCTGTTTCAATAAAAAATAAAAAGGGCTGAAGGTGTAACTCTGTGGTAGAGTGCACCTGGGTTCAATCTCTAGTACCACCCACAGGAAGAAAGGAAGGAAGGAAGGAAGGAAGGAAGGAAGGAAGGAAGGAAGGAAGGAAGGAAAGGAAGGAAAGGACAGAGGGAGGGAAGGAAGGAGGGGGGAGAAAAATAAAGATATTTTCATCATAAAATTTGATTTTGAAAAAACTAAACATTCCTTTAACTCCATGATTGATGCAATGCAACCTCCATCTCCCACAATGAAATAGCTTTATAATTTCATTTTTTAAGTCCTAGCATCTGGGACTCTTTTACATGAAATTGCTAAGATTTTTCAAGAAAGGTGCCAACTGTTCTGCTCCCAAGGGTTCATTTGTTAGGGGGGGCAGCATGTATTCTAGGAGTGCCATCTCTACTGGAACCACTGGGATGGGACAAACAAAAGACAAAGGCAAGGGAGACAGACAGATACTTCCTGCTGCCTTTCAGTGAAATCTAGAAAGCTAAACAGAAATATACATTAAACTCACATTACTGCAAGTTTTGAGGGTGGCAAGATGCTGGCTTCATAAAACTAAAGGGACAAAGGTAGTTAATAAGTTTGTCACCAATTATGTCTCCCAAACTATATATAGATGGTAGTATATTAAATAGAACTGTCCTTGCCATGTTTTGATTAGCAGAAATGCCCATCAGGGTGGATGCTTGAGATTCTTTCCTAAATTCACTTGGACATTTATTGCTTTCTTCATCTCAAAAGACTGACTGATGAACTTCTGAGACTGGTTATTTTTCAGGCCACAGGGCATGTAATATGAAAGGATAAGAAGGGAAGCAGACAGAAAAGGCTGTGTGTTTCCCAACAGAAGGTCTCAGTGGTGAGTCAGAAGGCAAGGAGTTTGGCAGGCCAACCAACTTCAGAGAAGTACAATTTGATCGAGACAAAATCCATTCAAACTTAACTAAAATAGACTGCCCAGACACTGCCTTTGCCCACCATGTTGCTCACCTAACCTTTGCCTGAATCGAGAAGAAATCAGGTGGTGAGAAGCCACAGAAAAGAGGTGGAAGCCTTTTGTAGTCCATTCTCAGCTATTGATTTTCCAGTAAAATTAATTTCCTACATTTCCTGGAAAGGCTGTAGAGTCAGTTCATCTCTATAACTATGGTTTCTAAAAGGAAGGAGTCATATAAGTACAAAGAAATTGTTTTAAGGGTTTAAAATGCACAAACCATGTCTGAAAATATATTTTGAGACATGTCCCACAATAAAGGAAGAATATAATGGTCTCAGGAGACCTGAAATCAAAGTAAAACAATGTTGTTTTACTTTGAGATAATTATGATGCCCCTAAGAATGAGTTAATATTGGTAAAGTACTTTGCGACTGCAAAAGGCAATATATTGCTGTATTGGGGTCATATTTGATTTCTATACCAGTGGAACTGTCTGTCTACCTTCAAGAGCAGGGATTCATTTTACACCACCAGGTCGTCAGCTTTCACAAAACATGCAGCACTATCCTTCAGTATCTGGAGACAGATTCACCAACTCCACAAAATTTTGTTACTTCCTCTACCTGCAGCATTTAGATGGAAGAGATATATGGAGGAATAAGACAGGAAGAGGATAGGTTAAAAAAAATAGGGGATGTGAGTCAGATTTTCGTCATTGTGATAAAATACCTAGAAAAAAAAAAAGAACCTAGAGGAGGAAAGATTTATTTTGACTCACAGTTTCAGAGGTTTCAGTCCATGCTCACCTGTCTCCGTTGCTATGGGCCTGTGGTGAGGCAGAACATCATGGCAGAGAGGGTATGATGGAGCAGAGCTGCTCACCTCATGGTGGCCAGGAAGCAAAAGAGAGAGGAAATGGCCAGGAACAAGATATAGTCCCTAAGGGCAAGCCTCTAGGGAATCACTGCTTTCAACCATGTCCTATCTCCTATAGTTTCCAGCACCTCCAAACGTCCATTCAAATTATAAATCCATCAGTGGATTAATCCACTTGATGGAATCAAAGTTCTCATGATCCAATCACTTCCCCAAATCCCTATCTCTAAACATCACTGCACTTGAGACCAAGCCTTCAACACATGAGCCTTTGGGCAACAGTCCAAATCCAAACCATAACAGAGGATATAGAAAATAAAATTAATGGAGAGCTGTGTAAGGTCATTTAGACTAGCAGAATAAAAAGAGTGGATAAGCACTAGAAAGGTAGAGAAAATTCAGGGTGGGAGCAAGTGGGTGGAGAGATGGGAGAGAAAATGAGGGTAAGCAGGTAGGAGGCTAGAGCAAGAGTTACAGGAGGCTTCCTAGGATATTTTATTTAAAATGCCACAGACTTCCTCCCACCTTTCCTACTGCATGTCGGTTCTGTGAGACATGCCCTTTAGGCATCAACTGTAAGTTATATAAAATGGAAGAAAGTTAGAACAAAATAAATAATACTGGGTCTTACTTGAATGTACAGAGGTAACATATCTCACTCTGCAGATAGAAGCTCATTCCCGAAGTTGAAAACTGTGCATATAGCCTTTGTGATACCACAAAAGACAGCTTTGTTACAGTGTGCTGTAATAGTTCCAAGGGACATTTTGATGGGAGAAGAAGAGAGTATGGTCAACTCTATGACCTACAGGGATGAATTGCAGGCATATACATTCTTGCCTGGTGAACTTTGCTCATATAGTTCTTCCTGTCTGAATTCCCTTTCAGTTTTTCTCTGCTTATATAAGCTCTGATTTTCTTCTTAGACACATCTTGAATACTACCTCCTCCATTCCCTTTCCCCTACTGATTCTCATATTTTACTTTAAGTGAGCACCAAAATCACCTGTGGGGAGGGAAGGGGGTTGTGAAACAGACAGGGTGAGTTGTTTAAAACTCCAATTCATGGGATTTATGTCCAGAGATTCTAATGTAGCAAGTCATCTATGGGCCCATCTATGTGTAGTTGTACCAAGCTTCCTGGGCGCTTCTGATGCAAAACATCCCCAACAACATTTTGAGATACCAATCTTATGACATCATTCTCTATTCTGTGGCTAAAGCTATCATGTCAGTCCTACCTTCCTAAATGAGACCATGGGTGCCAAGGCCTATGTACAGTCTAGCAATTAGGCTGCATAGATTCCTTTTTCTGTTCTTTGCTTTTTTTTTTTTTTTTCTTTTGGTATTGGGGATTGAACTCAAGGGCACTTGAGCACTGAGCCACATCCCCAGCTCTATTTTGTATTTTATTAGACAGGGTCTCACTGAGTTGCTTAGTGCCTCACTTTTGCTGAGGCTGGCTTTAAACTCACAATCCTCCTATTTCAGCCTCCCAAGCAACTGGGATCACCACACCTGGCTCCTGTTCTTTGCTTTTTAAACCTTCCTGGCACATAACATCAAGTTTCAATGGGCAAAGAAAGCCAATATGAAGACTATTAGAAAAAATATATAAATAGGAAAATGAATTTTTTTCAATGATAAGAAAAGTATAACATATGGCAGAAAAGTTTGAGGACAATGAAGAAACCAAGGTCAGATGCAGCTAAGTCTTCCTCTGCGGTGCCACATTCTTAATGGATGCTAAGTTCCCATTCAAAACAACAGGCTGGTGGTAGAAAAGCCTCAATTATACACATTAAACATGTCCCATGGCAGGTATGGGTCTAAGATGGGTGCCTAACTCCATCTTGGTTACAATGAAGAACTTCTTAATATTTCAAAATTGACATGACACCAGAATTGCATCAAGGTTTAAGTGGGGCTGAAATCAGCTAACAATTCCCTGGAAATTTGAAAATTGGGGAGAAAACTGTTCATTTTCAAATTCCAAGAACTCTCTACCCTGCCCAATTTTACAGAAATTCATGGCTAATTTTACATGTCAACTTGACTGGATCCTGGGGTGCCCAGATATAGTATTTAGCTAAACATTATTTCTGGGTATGCCTTTGAGGAGGTTTCTGGGATGAGATTGCCTCCCCAATGTAGGTGGCCATCATCCAATCCACTGAAGGCCTAAATAGAACACAAAGGTAGAGGAAGGGAAAACTTGTTCTCTACCGAACTACTTGAACTGGAACATTGGTCTTTTCTTGTCCTTAAAATGAAACTCACACTGTCAGCTGTCTGGTCATATCAGACCTTAAGACTCAAGATTGAATTATAGTACTGGCTCTCCTGGCTCTCCAGCTTGCAGACAGCGGGTCATGGGATTTCTCAGCCTCCATAGACACATGAGCCAATTTCTTATAGGAAATCTCCCTACTCATATTTCCTCCTCTCTCTCTCTTTTTCTGTCTCTCTCTCCATCCCCCGCCCTTTGGAGAATTTGACAAGACACAGAAGTATAAAGGGAGCTTGGACTAGCAAAAATTCTTCAAATGTAAGAACACAAAAATGGGTCTGAATGAAGGAAAGGAAGTGGGGCTGGGAATGGGAAAGATAGTAGAATAAAATCAGACATAACTTTCCTATGTTCATATGTGAACACACAATCAGTGAAACTCCACATCATGTACAACCACAAGAATGAGAAGTTATACTCCATGTATGTATGATATGTCAAAATACATTCTACTATCATGTATATCTAAAATAAATAAATAATAATGGGTCTGGTCAGAGATAAGTACTAGGGGAGTATGGGGATAGAAAAATCTCCTTGAAGGGGAAATAATGAAGAATACATAGTACCTATTTTTATTTTTAAAAAGATACAGACATATACCATATACACACATGTATCCCACTATATATATGTATATATATACATATATATGCATATAACATATGCCTTTCATAAAAAGTTTGACATGAGATTCACTCACATGTTAATACTGATCATTTTTAAGTGGTGGGGACCACAGGTGTATCTATTTTCTTCTTTAGAATTCTCCTGAACTGTCTGATATTTAATAACATTTTTTTATGTAATAGGTCAAATAATCAGAAAAGTTGTTTTTGAAATTGAGTAAAAATCAGTCACTTGTAGTTTTATAGATCTAGCAACAGGAAAGCTACACAATTAACGACTCTTAGTGGGAAGAAGAGTTAATATAAGATCAGATGGAGACATCTTTCATGTGGTGAATGTGACTTTCCACTTCTCCAAATCCTATAGATGAGATAGTATTTGGTGGGGGGTACTAGGGATTGAACTCAGGGGAACTCAACCTCTGAGCCACCTCCCCAGCCCCATTTTGTATTTTATTTAGAGACAGTGTCTCACTGAAATGCTTAGCACCTTGGTTTTGCTGAAGTTAGCTTGGAACGTGCTATCCTCCTGCCTCAGCCTCCTGAGCTGCTGAGATTACAGGCATGCACCACTGTGCCCAGATTTAATGGTACAGTATTTTTTAAATTTGTTTCAGGCATTCAATTCAAATAAGGAAGGCAATCACAACACTGAGAACATATGTTGAGTTAAGCACCACTAAAAATGTGGATAAACACTCAAAGCCAAAGAAATGTAAATTGTAAAACAACACCAACTAAAATCTCTTCACATCCATATATAGTTACAACATGACCAACTGGCCTCTAGTCAATAATTTAACAATATTAATGCGAAAGTTCTCTATTTCCTTCATAAGTCAGTATGAATTGGCCAAGACTTTCTATTTTCTTCATTAAGCTTGCGATTTGAGACAATATCCATCAAAAAGTTTTAAGAACATATATATCTTTCAAACAAACAATTTGCCTTCTAAGAATTTACTCTACATATCTTGATATGCTTTGATAAAGTTGTATATATAAGATGTTCACTGCAAAATTGTTTATAGTATAAAGGAACTAGAAACAATGCACATGTTTTCCAATAAGAGGTAGATTATATAAACTGTAGTTTCTATAAAATATATGTATAGGATTTACATAAAGCCCATAAAAAACACAGAAGTTAATCTGCCAGGTAATCTGTCAGGTAATCCTTACATTTTTTTTTCTCAGTGCTGGTGATAAAATCCAGGGCCTTGTGCATGCTAGGCAAACATCCTACCACTGAGCTATACCCCAGACCCCTAACAACAGTTTGAACTGGTGGAACCAGCAGACACACAGAGAGATTGCAAGCAGACTTATGGTATGCTCCAGATCTCCAGAGAAGAAGCTATGGTAACATTTTCATCTATCACTCAACTGTCTGCTTTCCTTAAAAATTAAATTATTAGAGGTCACCTGGACCAGTAAAAAAGTGATCAGGAAGAAAGGGATGAAGGAACCCAGCTCTGCTGAGTCATAAATTTTTTCCTCAGAAATTTTAGAGGAAAAAAATATTGACAAAATAGTTTCCTTATGATTACTGTCCATGTTACCTATAAAGTTCCTGTCTTAAGTTTTCTTATTACCTACTGCTTATGTCACCAGTATGAAACAAATCCACTGAAGAGTGAAATTCAATTTTTGGAAACCAAATGACATTCACATACCTATATAGAGATGATTAAAAACTTCTTTTTCATGCACAAAATGAAATGAGCATGCAGTACAAATTCACAGAAAACACTGGGTAAAAACTGAAGCTGTGTTTCAGCAGAGGTTGGGGGGAGGCAACCAGACAGGGCAACTTAGAGTGATGATGACTTGGCCTTTTCATTAGTGACTGAGCCAAGTCGGAAAAGGAGGCATGAAGGCAAGCAGAAAGTAGATTAAGGAGAATGATGTGATTTCTTTTCAAACAGGAACTTATTTTGAGTATTGCACATGCCCTATTTATAGCTAATAAAGTTTGACATATCTGTGTTCAAGCCAGAGCTGTTTCATTCTTCCCTCTGTGCCAAAGGGTAGTCTTCCTTAGGGCTCTCCTCAAGAATAGAGTTGATAATATTCCAGAGGATATAATGGATTGATTGATTCTAAAGTAAAATTTACAGAACATAATCACTTAAAACGTACAGCAATAGAGGAACTTGGGAAATCACCTTCTTGATATCTGGAAAGGCTTTGTCTAACTGCTGAATTTCTCCATAATACTTATGTATGAACCAATTTCTCTTTCACTGGTATTTAACAGGCCTCACTCTTTGTGCTACCCTTGAATTGTTTAGTACCATGTATGTAGAACTTCCAGACATCCGTAAGAGTCCTACAAGTAGAAGAGCAATGTGGTAATGCAAATGGCACTAGAACCTTACGATACAACTTTATCCAGTTTTCCTTTGTGTCACCTGAAAACATCAATGGTTTGACAAGTAGAAAGTTTCCATACAGAGTCAAGAAAATTTTTGCTCATCATCTGAACACTCACCACAGTATAATAATTCTTGGTAAGTGGAGCAGTTTCAAATCCTTTGACAGCCTTGGGGGAGAGAGGTCTCTCTGTGAAAAAAAAAAATATTTAAATTATGTTAATATCCAACAACTCAGCGAAATAACATAGATCAACTAACATACTATAATTATTCTTAGTGGAAATACTAAGGGAAATATACATTCCTAAATAAATAAAACTACAACTTTACTAAACTATAAACGGTTTAAGCCATTCAACTTGCAAGGTGGAATAAGCCAAGGAGTTAAGCATAATTAATGGCAGAGTTTGGGCAAGAATGTCACTCCCAATTTGAATTTCATTACTCTAGTTTGCCTCTCCATTAAACTTATTAAAAATAGATATGAGGGCTGGCAATGTGGCTCAAGCGGTAACGCACTCACCTGGCATGTGCAGGGCGCTGGGTTCAATCCTCAGCACCACATACAAGTAAAATAAAGATGTTGTGTCCACCGAAAACTAAAAAACAAATATTAAAAAATCCTCTCTCTCTCTCTCTCTCTCTCTCTCTCTCTCTCTCTCTAAAAAAAAAAAAAAAAAAAAACAAAAAAAACAGATATGAGCCAGGTATGGTGGCGCATGCCTATAATCCCAGCAGCATGGGAGGCTGAGGCAGGAGGATCACGAGTTCAAAGCCAGCCTCGGCAATGGTGAGGTGCTAAGCAACAGAGTGAGACCTGTCTCTAAATAAAATACAAAATAGGGCGGGGGATGTGGCTCAGTGGTTGAGTGCCCTGAGTTCAATCCCCAGTACCAAGAAGAAAAAAAAAAAAGACATGAAAACCCAACACTAATCAAATGTATATTTGTAATTTGCATATTATGAGTATAATATAATATAATCAATAGCAACCATGCCTTCTTGGAGATGTTTACTGACCCAACAATAAAATAACCAGAGACATCATTATCCAAAGTACATGTATGAAGACATGAATTAGTGTCAACATACTTTATATACAACCAGAGATATGAAAAATTGTGCTGTATATGTGTAATGAGAATAGTGATGCAAAAAAAAAAAAAAAAAAACAAAAACTAGAATTTTTAACTCACTCAAAACTACCAGAAAATTCTTTTGTACTTAATTTCTTAATTTTTTTTTTAGTTCTGGTGAATACAATACCCTTATTTTTATTTATTTATTTTTATGTGGTGCTGAAGATGGAACCCAGTGCCTTACCCATGCTAGGCAAGTGCTTTACCACTGAGCCACAGCCCCAGTCATTTTTGTATATCATTTTAATTTGATTATATTATATTGTAAAATGCTGCCTTTCTTTTACAAAGTTAATCTTACCTATTAATTTATGACTGAAGAAAACATTCTTTAAAAAAACACAAGATAGTTAATACCAAATATTTAAAAGTGTCTCCCTGTCTGTGTTTTCTCTTTTGTTTCTTTTTGTCTTACATTTCAGTTTTATCTTACTATATTATATGCTACTTTAAAGCCTTTCCAAAATATGGTGGAATATAAATAATAAAATAACAACATACCATCAGACTTTGATTTTTCTTTTTTAAATAATACTTTAAATTTATAAATCTATTCTAGTCCCATCCTTAAAAATTCAAAATACAGAGAAAAACAATGATCATCCCATCACCCAGAACTAACCATTACTCAGAGTAACATTTTGAAGAGTGTCTTCTATTCTTTTAATGTACATTTTTGTGAACACACACTTAAACACACATGGATCTTTCTTACTTTACCTATAGTGCTGCAATTCTCTTATTACATCATTATATCATGAATATTTTCTCATTTAACCTTGATTTTTAACTATTATTGTATTAAAACCCCACAATATTTAGTTGGCACTTAATAGCTTTTAAGATATTTTATCTGATCTTTATAATAACTGGGACAGGCAGAGATGATTTTTCATTTTACAGAGGAGGCCATCAAGATTCAGGGAAGCAAAGTCACCTGCCTAAGGTCATGCAGCTAAGAAATGGCAGAGCCAAGACTGAAGCCCAGGAATGTCTTGACAAGACCTTGTGTTCCCAAACCAATGATTCCAAAAACAAAACAACAACAAAAAAAAAAAAAAAAAAACAGCTCAATGGCATAGGCAGAAAATGCTACTAGAGTTCAGAGTGTCCATCAGTTTAATCTGTGATTGCCAGAGAAGATCTCTCTGGTCAGGGATTACTTGATTTAGCCCTGGAGAGTGGCTAGAATTCAGAGAAGTACAGAAGAAAGCAAGGAGATTTCTAGACAGGGAGCATTCCTAAAACACAGTTGCAAAAATGACAATACTCAAGGCAGTAGTGTACATGGAACATTGAAGTCTTCCAACTCAGCTAAGCTGAGCAAGGTGGTAATAAGTCAAAAACACAGCAATGAATGCCAACTTGTTACTCCCCTGGGATGACAGTAGATATGACCAGTTTCTAAAAACTTCATTGGAATAGACCTAAGCAATGAAGAGTCACTCTGGCTATTCTTTAGATTGTAAGCAACATAGCCAGGACCTAAACCCTAGTGTGGTATCACCATGCCTTTCCAGTAGACTATGGTCTTGCACACTTAGATGTGTTCAAAATTGGCAACTATCAAATTATTTGGGTTTTTTATTAGGCAAGATTTCTACAATGTAGCTATAATGGTTCTAATTAGAACTCAGAGTTGTCTTGTGCAATTATTATTTAAAGCAGTCTTAATAAAAAATGAAACCTAGAAATACCAGCAAGATGTGGTCACCTTTCAGAAGCAAGGCCAAAAGGAAGGGTAAACATAATAGAGCACCTGCCAAGACACAGAAGAGGAGAGGAAAGGCCACAGGAATGTGTAATGCAACTGAAAGAAAATGTTAACTATGTAAAAGTAGGATAGAGGAGAAACAAACTGAAAAGAAAGAAGTGACTGTCTTAGAGATTCTCAGTGTGTGAACATGATGCAAAATGAATTGGTGCTTTAAAAAGATCAATAAAATTTTTGAAAATCAATAAAACTATCAAACCTCTAGCATGACTGAGAGGAAAAAAGAGAGAAAACACAAGTTACCAAAATCAGAAATGAAACAGAGGATATTGTTCCAGATCAAGGAGCTATCAAAAGAAAAACAAAAGAATATTATGAGCAACCCTACACACATAAAATTTGACAATTTTATGAAACAAACCAATTCCTCAGAAAACAAAAACTATAACTTACCCAATATGAAATAGATCATTTGAATAGAATTGTAAATATTAAGGAAATATGCCGCAGTCTGGCTGGGCACAATTCACAAGCTACTTGTCAACCAGAAACGAACTTTATTTTTAGAACACACAGGCTGCACCACAGGAGCTCTTCAGGAATTCCCTCAGAGCCCAACTGCCACCACTGGCTTCCCACAAGCCTCTCAACCCCCCCACTCCTCCTGCTCTTGAGACCGATTGGCTGGGTCACATGGGCGGAGCCAAAAGAGTCCCCCAATGAGCAGCTCCGTGGTCTGAAAGGGCGGGGAAACAGCCCAATGAGCATCACCACAGAGGAGCCAATCAGCTGGAAGTTTGCTGGGGCTGCTTAGGCTGTGGCTCTCAACAGAGATAAAATTTGTAAATTAAAATTCTAAAAAAAAATATTTCCAATCACATGTAGTTTCACTGGAGAGTTCTATCAAATGTTTAAGGAAAAATCAAAATCAATTATATAAAATCTCTTGTGGAAAATAATAAAGAGATCACTTCTGAAATCATTTTTTAATTTTTCAATGGACCTTTATTTTACTTATTTATATGTGGTGCTGAGGATTGAACCCAGTGCCTCACACATGCTAGGCAAGCACTCTACCACTGAGCCCCAGCCCCAGCCCCTAAAATCATTTTTGAGAAGGTCTCTATTAGACTGAAACAAACCCAAAGACAGTACAAAAAAGGAAAGAAAGAAAAAAAAAAAAACTTCAGACCAGCATCCCTCAAGTATAAAATACAAAAAAAAGAAGGAAAAAAAAAAACTTTAACAAAATATTAGCAGATAGAGTTCCACAATGTATTAAACATTGTATACCATAGGATTCATCCTATGGATGCAAGATTGGTTAAATATTCAAAACAATCAAAGAGGCTGGGCACAGTGGTGCATGCCTGTAATTCCAGGAGCTCAGTAGGCTGAGGCAGGAAGATCGTGAAGTTCAAAGCCAGCCTCAGCAACCTAGCAAGGCCTGAAGCAACTTAGTGAGATCCTGTCTCAAAATAAAAAGTAAAAAGGGATAGGGATGTGGCTCAGTGGTTAAGCAGCCCTGAGTTCAATCCCCAGTACCAAAAAAAAAAAAAAAAGAATCAATATAACCTGTGCCCTTAGAAGTCTAAAAATAAAAATTACATAATAATTATCAATCAATGCATAAAAAGCACTTGACAAAATTCAACACCCATTTAAGAAAAACAAACTCCAAAAAAAAAAAAGAATAAAGAGAAACTTCTTCAACTCAACAAAGGGCATCTACAAAAAACCTTCTTCAGCCAGCATTTTATAAAACAGTGAATGACTGAATACTGAATGCTTTCTCTGGGATTAGGAACATGACAAGGATGTATGTTCTCACCACTCTTCATTCAGCACCATGCTGAACTTCTAGTTCTCTCTGCAGGCTTGCTCTAGGAAGAGGGATCAACACAAGGAACAGAAGGAAGACTAATTTGGAAGAACAAACTTGGGAAATCTAAAATAACACAGCTCTTGCAAACAAATGGCTTCATGAAAAAATTCAAGAGGGGGATGCAAATAGAAAAAACACCAGCACTATGACCTCAGTGACAGTTTAAGGCCTTTTTGTACTTCCTTTGTTCCCCACCCCCCTTTCACTACTCTCACCATGTGAAGTTCTCTCTGAAATCCATGCTCAGCAACACGCAAAGAAGGAATAAATATGTGGAGGTTGAGAAGAGACAAGTTCAGTCCCTAGGGGTAGTTTAAAGTGACTTAATCAGAACTAACATGAAAACATAAATATTTGGTGGTGTTTCTAAGGCAATAGAAAGATTGGTCAACAAGGGTAGAGAATAGAAGACACAGAGACAAATCTACATAAATACAGTCATCTCATACTAGACAAAGAGGCCATAAACATTCATAGGAGAAAAGCCTCTTCAACAAATGGTACTGGGAAAACTGGAAATCCATATGTAACAAAATGAAATAGACCCCTATCTCTCACCATGCACAAAACTCAACTGAAAGTGGATCAAGGAAGTAGGAATAAAACAAGAGACCCTGTGCCTACTAGAAGAAAAAGTAAGCCCAAATCTTTATCATGTCAGCTTAGGAACCGAATTTCTCAACAAGACTCCTAAAGCACAAAGAAGTAAAATGAAGAATCAACAAGTGGGAGTTATCAAACTAAAAAGCTTCTTCACAACAAAGGAAACAATCAAGAATGTGAAGAGAGAACCTACAGAATGGAAGAAAATCTTTGCCACCTGCACCTCAGATAGAGCATTAAATCTCTAGGATATGTGAAGAACTCAGAAACTTAACACCAAAAATAAATAACCCAATCAATAAATGGCCAAAGGAACTGAACAGACATTTCACAGAAAAAAAAATCAGTGAACAAATATTTGAAAATATATATCTAACACTTAGAGAAATGCAAATTAAAACAACACTGAGATTTCATTTCACTTCAGTCCGAATGGCAATTATCAAAAATACAAGTAACAATAAATGTTGATGAGGGTGTGGGAGTAAAGGTCAACTCGTACATTGCTGGTGGGACTGCAAATTGGTGCAACCACTATGGAAAGCAGTATGGAGATTCCTCAGAAAAACTGGAATGAAATCACCATTTGACTCAGTTATCCCACTCCTCAGTATATACCCAAAGGACTTAAAATCAGCATACTACAGTGACACAGCCACATCAATATTCACAGCAGTTTAATTCACAATAGCTAAGCTATGGAACTAATCTAGGTGTCCTTCAACAGATGAATGAATAAAGAAAATATGGTGTGTGTGTGTGTATGTGTGTGTGTGTGTGTATATATATAAATATATATATATACACACACACGCACATATATAGATATACACACACACCATATTTTCTTTATTTTATACACACACACACACACACACACAATAGAATATTATTCAGCCAGAAAGAACAATGAAATGAAATTCTGGCATTTACTGGTAAATGGATGGAACTAGAGACTATCATGCTAAGTGAAATAAGCCAATCCCAAAAAACCAAAAGCCAAATGTTTTCTATAATATGCAGATGGTAACACACAAAAAAGTGGAGGAGAGGAGAATAGAAGTTCATTGGATTAGACAAGGGGGAATGAAGGGAAGGGAAGGGGAATGGTATTAGGGAAGACCGTAGAATGAATCAGACATAACTTTCCTCTGTTCATATATGAGTACATGACCAGTGTAACTCCATGTCATGTACAACCACAAGAATGGGAAGTTTTACTCCATGTATGTATGATATGTCAAAATACATTCTACTGTCATCTGTAATTAAAAAGAACAAAAATTGGTCAATTTAATTAAATCAGTGCAAAAGAATCAGTCAGTGTAAAGAAATATTCACTTTTGATTCTTTCCTCTTTTTTGCTAATGTCAAGATTCTTAGTATTTGTTGATGGTGATAGAACTAAAAGAAATATAGTGATAAACAGTTTTTGTGGACATGGGGCATCTATGTGATACACCTGAGGGATTAAAACAGAAAGTTGAAATATAAAGCTCAACTCTAGCCTTGTTTTATAATGAGCAGGAAGAATTATTTCTTAATCTGCTTTAATACAAATTTAATTAACCATGTACCTAATAATCCCCTCAATTGGTATCTATACTTGCCTACTAATGTTTTAGAAGGATTTAATGATCCCTTAACAGAATTAGAAGGAGAAAATAGAATTTGTTCAAAATATCTCCTCTAATCATACTTGTCTCAATGCTTTCCTGGCATGGAAAATTTTTTCCAGGAAAATTTTTAATGCAAAGTCCTAACAAAACCCTTTGCCTTTCTAGGTAACAGAACAAAGACAAAAATAAAAAAGATATAATTTATGATGTTATACATGCACTGGCAGAAGTTTCTTTGTTATATTAATAACATGTTAGTTTATAGATTACCACTACTTTTTAAAAAAGAACAGGAAATCGTATAAATGACTAATTTTCTTATTTACAATGTATCTGACTCAAATGAAACAAAGGAGTAAAGGCCCTTCTATGGCTTATATAATGTCTGAGTTTTCAATACATATACTTTCATGAATAAGATCTTTGAAAAATATATTTCTGCTAAAATAGGGGTTTTTCCTCACATAATAAGAAATTTAGAGATAGGCAAGAATAACTGGTAACAATGGCTTCTTGATGTCATCAGTGTCCAGGTTCCATCATTTTTGCTGAGAGGTTTGTATCTTTGTTCTTGTTTGTTTGTTTGTTTTTGTAGTGCTGGGGATGAACCCAGGGCTTTCACCATGTTCAACAAGTACTATGCCCTCAGCTACATCTCTAGCCTTTTGGTGAGATGTTTTTATAATCATGGTCATAAAGACACACACTATCTTCAGCCTCAAGCTCATGCTGAAAGCATATTTGAGTATTATGCTCAAATATTCTATTTCTTAAGTTTCTATAGTATTAGGTGGGCTGTTCTTTATGTTATACACCCCTTGAAATCAATCTTCTCTCAAAGAGCAGAACAAAGCTGTCCCTAGGGCTTTGGCCATAGTTATCAACAGACAAGAGTTACAGTAGAATATGAAACTTACAATGCCAAGGGAAAATTTACTACATCACAGAGTGCAATGGTGTAACAGCACTCTACAGGGTGAGGATTATATGGCTCTGGACTTTTAAGGCATTACAAAAGTTTGTGTACTGTCAAGCTATATGTATGAATTTGTCTCAATTGCTGACTATCCAAGCAACCCCAGTATCACACATTGGACCCAATAGTAATCACATGGAGACCACTGAAGTTCTTCAGTTACATTCCTAATTCAACTTCATAAATGGCCCAATAGTTTGTATGGCAGTGGGGTTTAAATTTTTAAATTGAAGCTTTTGTTTCCCTGAAATATGCATTTCATCTAAGAATCACTATTTTTCAACCTCCTGCAAGACAAATCTTCTTTCCTAAGTTACAGAACAGAGTTTATGGAAAGAAGAAAAAATGACAATATTTTCTAGACTAAACATGAAAAAACAAGCATTAGAATTCATAATGTCCCTCTGCAGCAGCCTAGATAGATTTTGGCTTACTATTTTGTAGAAGTGGCAAAGAGTTGGGTTGAAAAAGAATTCAGGTCAGCAAAGATTTATTGCTCATCTAACTTTCCCAACAAGAAATTTTCATTATACTATGTTAATCTATTGTACTATCCCCCAAGCTCCCTCTGCTCTGTTCTACCAGAGAACCTTCATGGTGTCTTTTTTCCCAACCAATTATTATGACTTAGATTGTCCCTCCCCTTATTCTGGGCCTGTCCACAGCCTGTCTGTCTTTCAGCATTCAGCTCAAGCCCTATCACTTCCATCCTTAATGCACTTTCAGCCTCAGAGTTTTGATCTGCAATATATTTTACACTTCATTGCCTAAAACCTTATACTGTCATTTGTTTGTTTCATCTCTAGTTCTTAATCTCCCTCCCATGTCCCTATCCACACTGTTTGCTGGAAATATTTGGAACTATGACTTGCTACACTTTCACTCAGCAACTCTCAAACAATCCATCATCTTCAGTATCAATCATCACTAACTCCCAACACACACACACCACCACCACCCAACACCACCACCAACACGACCAACAACAACCTCCTCCTATTTTCTCCACTAACTGAATTCAGCACTATATTAGTTTGTTTTCTGTTGCTATAACAACATACTTGAAGCTGGGTACCTTATAAATAAAATAGGTTTATTTATCTTGAAGTTTTAGAGGTCAAAAGTTCCAGATTGAGTGGCCTCATCTGTTTGGCCTCTAGTCAGGGCTCCTTTGGCTAGGTCACAATATAGCAGAGAAATGGAAAGGAAATCAGTCATGTACAGAAGGGGAGATCACTTAGTGAGGCAGAAAGCCAGAAATGTTCAGGGTCCAGATTTACTCTTTTTGTATCAACCCATTCACACAGAAACTAACTGGCATTCTTCAAGGACTACATTAGTCTCTTCCAAGTGTGATGCCCCTGGTGAGTAATCATTGCTTACTAGGCCCAACTTCTAAAAGTTCCACAACATCTTAACACTGCCACACTAGGGGCCAAGTTTCAAACACATGAACTTTTAGGGGACATGTTCAAACCATATCCAACTATAATAAGTATGGATAAAACACGTCTTATGTTTAAAGCCCTGTGTTATGGAGACAGAAAGGTGCATAAAGATCAATAAGTTCCCCTTGACCTCCCTATCAGGATGATTAGATGCCCCTCTTTTCCTTGCCACTTTCTATAGAACCTTGTAGTAGCTCTATCACTGAACTTACCATACTATATTCTAATAGCTTCCTCTTATTTAGATCTCTGTTTATGTCATTTACTCTAGCCTATCCTGTTAGTTGTGCATGCACTTATCTTGACTATCAAAAAGTTTTAAGGGGCAGAGTCTATGAGGAATAGATTGTTATAGATGCCCTGAGTACCTAGCCTTAGGTACCATGAGGGCAAGAGTCATGTTTTATTCTTCTCTACTCTACCAGTGCCCAGGACAGAATTAATATCCTAATCATGGGAAATAAATCTTTATTGGATGGCTGGATGGGTTATAGTGCATGCCCTAAAGAACCCACCATCAAGCTGAACCCCTAGATGTAGAATTATCCTCACCTCTTCCCTTGTCCTCATAATTAATCACTGGCAAGTTTTTAATTGTTTCAACAACATGTACTGTATCCATCCACTTCTCTTCCTCCCTACTATCACCAAGATTAGTCTATACCACTATCTAGACTGCCTGGACCTCAGCAATAGCCTTTGCTGGCATTCCTGAAATTCAGCCCCCAACAGAAAGATCTTCCTACCACCAGAAATATCTTCTCAAACCACATGCTATCCTCTGCTTAAAACTTTACATTGGCACCCTCTTCATGCAGTTCTAGCTTAAGACCTCAGTCATACTCTTTATGTACCTAATTTAAACCCAAATCACTCTGCCACCCATATACCATGCTTTCCTACTTTTGTGCTTTAACTTACTACCTCCCTCTAACCTTCTATCTTCTTCCATCTTTTAAGACACAGTTCAAGTTCTTAGACCCATGTATGTCATTGTTAATTGAACTGTGTCTTTCTGCTCCACCAGCATCTTATTTAGATCTCTCTGTCACTTACTCTAGTCTATCCTGTTAGTTGTGCACGCACTTATCTTGACTATCAGAAGGTCCTAAGGGGCAGAGTCCATGAGGAATAGATTGTTCTAGATGCCCTGAGTACCTAAGAGATACTCAATGAAAACAATGAATTTCATTACATACCACATGATATTCATTCATTTTATAAATATTTACTGAGCACAAGCAAAATAGAAAAGAATATCCCTGCTCTTGTGGTGTCTACATTTAAATGGTGAGATTTAGAGAGTAAATTAAATAAATAAGCAGTAATATAGCATGTTAGATGGAGAGAAATGACAGATGAATAAATAAAGCAGGAGAGGGGCATAGAGGCAGTGGGGACAGGGTTTGATTTTCTCCTGTGTGACCAGGAGTTTCTACTCTGAAGCAGAAAGTAAGCAGAGCAGAAGGAGGTGAGGGAAGCAACCATGTTGACATCTGAGGAAGATGGTCCACATAGAAGGACCATACAGGAGACAGAAGTCTGTCTGGCACAGGCAGGCAAGAGGCCAGTATAGCTAGAATGGAATGAGTGATGGGTCAGAGGTCAGAAAAGAGGCAGGATCCTGGAGGACTTCTAGGCTATTGTGATGACTTTGGCCTTTATCTTTTTTTTTTAATTTTTTGATATTTATTTATTTTTTAGTTCTCAGTGGACACAACATCTTTGTTTGTATGTGGTGCTGAGGATCGAACCCGGGCTGTACGCATGCCAGGCGAGCACGCTACCACTTGAGCCACATCCCCAGCCCAGCCTTTATCCTTTTTGAGATGAGGAGTTGTGACTCAAGTTAAGTTTTGAAAGAATCACTCTGGCTCCTGAATTTAGATCACATTACAGAAGTGACAAGAACAGGACCAAGGACACCAATTAGGAAACTATTGTACTGAGCTAATGAGAGATGCTGTTTCATAAACTTCTAATCCTAGGCCATCTCTGACTAGCAGGCCTCCTGTCTCCCAAATCTCAGACCTATCCTTAACATCTGGTTTAGCTATTTCTTGGGATTACCTAGGTGCTTGACTCAGAGTCAGAATTTACCATATGAGTCCCAAATCAAAGAGCATATAGGAAAAAAATTGAAGGGAAGGGGTTGGACACCAGAACTAACAGTCTGGGGCAGTCCACAAAGGAATGACCAGACTGCTACAAAAGGTATCATAATAGGGGACACCATTATGAAAGCCATCAAAGTGAGGACATGCTATGCACTTCCCATGTCCCCTCAACAATGCTTGGAATTTCCAGACCAGGCAACAAGGCCTGTTCCTTTTGGTTCTGCAAATGAAGACACTTAATCAAGGAAAAAACGTCAGAGTAAATCTGGAAAATGTTTTAGGAGTCCTAACAAGCAGATTATATCAATGGAAAGATGTAGCCATGGGTAAATATCAGCTGTAAAAATCATCAGAACCAAGGAAATTCCAGGCAAGGCCTGTGAAAATACTTCAAGGCTTAACTGAAACATCTCAATTCCCAATAATTAAAAATACTGGAGGCTGGGGATGTGATTCAGTGATAGATTGCTTGCCTAGCATGCATGAGCTGGGTTCCATCCCCAGTATTGGGGAAAAATGTTGAGAAGTCTATGCACCACAAAAATAATTACAAATCTGGTAGTAAACATATTCCATTAAAGGATATGCCCCTTTTTATCCAAACACAGAAAGTGTGCAAACTAAATTTTATCTTAAATGCTTTTGGGAGAAACTTCTAACAATGGTTATCTAGGAGGAGGGGTAAAGAGAAAAGGAACTTTTATTGTCTACACTATATTTCCATAATGTTTCATTTTATTTACAGTGAATCTATAATTTTATTAATTAAAAGTAGCAATTTGGAGGCATTAAGAAAGCAATGAAGCTAGGTGTAGTTGTGTACAACTGTAATCCCAGCAGTTTGGGAGGCTGAGATGGAGATTGTAAACTGGAGGCCAGGCTCAGCAACTTGGCAAGGCCATAGGCAACTTAGTGAAACCCCATCTCAAAAAATGAAAAAGGTCTGGGAATGTAGCTCAGTAATAGATTGCACCTATGTTCAATTCCCAGCCCCCCCCCAAAAAAAAAAAGCAATGAAGATACCTACAGAAGAGATAACGCACAAAGAGCTATTAACCGAAAGGAGCCCTTGGGTGGATATTATTAGAAAGTGAAGTCTGTGTTGTAACATGCTTTTATGTATCAGAGTCTTAGAATTAGTTTGGTTTGGTTTTGTTTTAGTTTGGTTTTTGAAATATAAGTAGAGTTTCCCTTCTTTCTTAAGAATATTCAATAGGTTAAAGACAATAATGTTAATAAAGCAGCCAGACAACTTCCTACAACCCTATGATTGTTATCTCTCAAACACATCTTTGAGGCATGTAGTCTTAGGTCTACTTAGGGCTAAAAAAGGAAGTCAGCACTTGGCCTCCTTTATTATTGTATTCTGCCATGGAGACTCAGAGTAGCAGGAAGGACTATGTACTATATTACAGGGGCCTGAATTAGTAGACAGAAAGGGACATAGTTAAGGTGGAACAGTTGTCTGAGCTTTGAATTCCTTTGCTTTTTTAGCTTTCTGTTGCCTTGATGTAATCTAAATACAACTTTGTTTCAAAATATCTAACCACAGATTTTTCCCAGTTCTGTTCTAGTCTTATTTTTGACTACACATGTAAGTATAAACAGTTTCTGTTAACCAATTAAAACTACAAGATTTTCAATAAGAAAATTTCAACAAGAAAACACAAAAGTCATATTCAAAAAGACAGTTAAAGGTCTCACTTACCACTGGATTTAATTTCTCGGACATAATTACTAGGGAACCAGCCTGTTCTCCCATTTAATGTGCCTTCCCACCAGCCTCCTTCTTCAACTCGAGTGACATAAATGATGTCCCCTTTACAGACTGACAGCTCATCTTCATTAGTCTGCTTAAAGTTGAATCTTGCCTTCACTATCAACTGGTGACTTCCATTTTCCGTCATCTCCTAGAGAAACAAAAGCCACAGCAGATTAAGAGGCATCTAATTGAGGCATAGTAGAAATTATATGGTTTTAGGTAAGACCTATCCTTGAGTGACCAAGAATAAAACCCTATATCCATCTCAGTTCTGATTTTTAAACTTAGGAGTCTATGAATGGCCCTCCGGAGGTATTAATTAACCCCTTGAAACTTTATGCAAACTTTTGCATTGTCAGAATGTGTATTTTGGATGGGGTCATAGCTTTCATTTCCCTCTCCCTTCATCTATTATCTAAAGATACCTATTTAACCAACCTAAGTAATAGAGTGATGATAAACGATTTCACCCTGCCTCTACCCAACACACAATCTTAGCCCACATATTAGGTACTAATCAACTCTCACAGAAATCTGTTCCTATCTTCCAATTACTAATAACATCTTAATTTGGTCATACTTGGTCCCATGCAAAGGTCAAATATCTCATAGCTAACTAAATTAGGAATAATTTTAGCCTGTCTTGCATCAATTGGGCTTAAATTTTTGAGACCCTTTTGAGAAAATAATAAGCACAATGGCTCTTTACCCAAACGAGTTCATAAACATGACTTTTGGTATAAAATTTAAGAGGGTACAAATGGTGTGGTGCCATGTTTATCAGCTTCTCAATGAGATCTGTGGTCTCAGAAAGGTTAAGAACCACCCGTTTAACTGCTTTGGAAGTAACAGGACATGATGGCCTACAGGGAGCAGGTGGCTTTTGACAGAGAAGAGAGGCTTCACCCAAAGACGAGATGGAGCATTTCCTCCCAAATAAAAACTCCCAATAAGATAAAATGCATCAGGGCATGGTGGCACGTGCCTATAATCCCAGTGGCTTTGGAGGCTGAGACAGGAGGATCACGAGTTCAAAGCCAGCCTCAGCAACTTGTGAGACCCTGTCTCTAAATAAAATATAAAAAGGGGGTAGAGATGTGGCTCAGTGGTCAAGTGCCCCTGAGTTAAATCCCCGTACCCTCCCCCCCACAAAAAAAAAGACCAAATGCAAAGACAACTGGGAGATCTCAATATAAAAGTTCATCATAGACTGATATTTAAAATCAAGTCTTACTCAAAGAGAAAAATAAAGATGACAATAATGCTAAGAACAGCACTGAATATTTATTGATTGCCTACTAAAGTGCCAAGTACCCACTTAGTTCTAATAAACCAAGGAATAGGGAAAATAACAGCAAAGTGTCATCCGGAATAGTCATTATAACTTACATTTGCATAGCACTCTCAGTTAAGTAACTTGCCAGATTCTAATAAGCAGCCAAGCTGGGGCTTTAACCCTGATTTTCAGACTCTGGGCCCCACATGCCTGATTTATTCCAAAGTCTAGCCTGAATGGGTGTTTAGTTTATAGCTAGTTTTCTTGGTGGCACCCAAAACAAACAGAATGACAATTTCACCACATATGAAAATGCAACTGGGATATGAGTCCTATTTTATGAATTTTAAAGCAGACAGGGAGAATTGGGGACTATACTTACCACTGTCTTTGCCTGCTTTTGCAGCCCTGGAGCTGTGCTAGAAACTGCTCCCTGTGGGTTTGTCTGAGAACTGTTAGCAGCACTAAGAGAAGAGGAACGTCCACATGGTCTTTCTGAGAGCTGATCTGTGAAAAGAGGAAAAGGCATGGTAAAGGAAGCACTCAGGTCAGAAAACCATCTACAACATAATCTTGTATGGGACTTTATAAAAAGCATCCTAGCTATAATCCCAATGGTATTGTTATGAACATGCCAACTGTGTTTCAAACCCACCCCCACCCCCGCCTCCTCCCTTTTTGGTGGCCAACTTGTTGTTCTCAACCTTACTGGCCATTGCTCTCCAGTAGAATGAAAAGCAGCGACAGAACCACATTTTCTCTTAACCCATTCCCTACAACTCTTCCTTCCTGAACCAGTTGCAACTATATGCCCTGTTATCCAAGGCAGAACTATATCGGGTACCAAACAGCTGTTTGTGGCTCTTATTACTTTGAAATATTTTAAATTTCTCGCCCTGTTTTCTGGCCCATAACTCAGTGGCTCTTTCTTACATGTAAGGATTTATGTGGCACATACAATCTAAAATCTCCCTAGTGTGCCGTGGGAAGAGTGAAGCATGAGAATAAGAAAGAGTGCGTGTCTGAGACAGATGCGATCTTGATACTAGAATAATTTGTTGTTTAAAATCAAACTCAGGAGTCTTCTCTTCCTTGAAACCTTGTGAAATTTGATCAGACCAAAGCTGAGTTGGATGTTTTCAGTATGCTGAAAGTGTACTAAAGAGAGAATCTGGCTTCTTGACAAATTCAAATGAGGGTTCTTTTCCTCTCCATTTATTTTTAAAAGATATAAACTGCAAAAGTCTAAAGCCCAAACATTCCCTAGGCGACAAGCTCAGTATCCAAGTAATTTCCTTGATGCCGTGGGTTTTAACTTTCACCTTGTATTTTTATAAATATCTGCGGCAAGGGAAGAGACTGTAAAACTTGCTAGGAGAGTTTGGCAAAGGAACATATAATTTGTGTGGCATAATGTTAGAATTATATGATCCTCCCTGCCCAGAACTGGATAGTTGTCATGTGTGTTAAATATAGTTACTTGAATTAGCTGTACTTTCTGCTATACGCCTTGCAATAGCTCAAATGCATTTTTTTTTTCAAATAGCAAAAGAACAACTTTAAAGAAGTATTTTTCCATGTCTTGCTATTATATACAGCTCTTTTGACTAAAACTATAATTACTTGATAGCTTCCTAGATGTTCCATCTTATTTGGCACTTGATTATATTGTCTGTTCTTGCTCTCCAATTGTTTCTGCTGGGTAAGTTGAGTCTCCCTAAATAGATGGTAATTTTTCCAAGGGCGGGGGAACTATGTCTTCCACTTTCTTGGTAACACCTGGCAGTGCTGGGCACACAGCTTCTTGCCTCTCTAACAGTTTGAGCAGGAAGATTCAGATTTGAGTTCAAGGGCTCTCAAGTCAGTCAGGTATGAGTTTAAATTCTAATTCAGCCACTTTCTAGTTGGGCAACTGTGGACCTGACTTTCCTTATTGATAATAGGGACCTAATAATAATAATAATGACTATCCCCAGGTGTGTTTCAAACATGGAATAAGACCACTTAGGGCTCTTAGGACAGGCTAGACCCAGGGAAAGGGTTCAAAGAATTTGAACTATGATTATTACTACCACTGTAGGTAAGACACTATATCATAGAAGGAGTAAAATTCCACTCTTAAGTTTATCAACACTTTCCTCAAATTTACTAGGATTTATACTTAATAACCTCCAATGTAACGGATGGTAAACATTTAAACAAAAGATACTCTTAATTTACTAAAACCTTGAAGTTTCATTTCCAGTGCAAGGTTACTGAGGGGTTCCTTCAACATACACACAGACACAGGGAAGACTATGAGAAAAATGTGTTCCTAGTGTGGAAAGGGAAGTGATGGTTGTACTTGGTAAACTTTATTTTAAAAAGAGGGAACTGTTTTTTTTTTTGTTTTTTTTTTTTTTGTCTTGCTATACTGAGTTGACTATTCAAAAGTTTTGGAACAAAATTGGGTTTTCTTTGTTCCTATTATTATACTAAGGGCATTAGAATACCTCTGTGATATGCATGTTTAAATATGGTGATAAGTATGTTTAAACCATGAAAAATTAAAGTACTTGATATTTGTTGGGGTTTATTTGGGGGCAAAAGGGGCAAATTTTCACCAATTAATCAATCCAGGGCACGGTTAACTCTTAGAACAATCAGAAACATATGGATTCAAAAATGTCACCCAGAACTCATAAATCACAAACTTTACTTACCTTCTGTTGCTTTGTTGACAGCTAAAAGAGTACTCAGAACCTTGGAGAAATTAACCCCTGAATAAAGGTCATCAGGATCAAATACCTATGAGCAAGAAACATTGAAACTGTAAGACACGATAAGTATTCAACTCAATGAACCAAACTGTGAAAAGGCCACTTCCTCCAGCTCTCGGAGGAAAAAAAAAATGTAAAAGCCAAGATGCAAACCTCTGTATACCTTTGGGAGAAATGAGAGCAGCAGCTGAGCTGCCTAATGACATGTGGCAGGCTATCAGTGAGTCACAGCAAAGCAGTAATGGGAAATGAGAGCCAAGCTGAGAAGGCAGCACCCACCCGGAAATGCACAGCACACACTCAGACCTGCTCTTTTGACCTAAACATATCAATATGCTCAGCCCAGTTACAGGAAGCTCGTGTGCCTGGGTTATAGTTAATGCCTATCACCTACAGAATGTCCTCAACCGTCCACAAATAAGCAGGTGGAGCCTTTTTGACACACTTTCATCTTTACAGTTTATTCTCTGTGTTCACTAGGGGCACTTTCTGAAGTGCATTTCTCTCTAATCCCCTTCCTCCCTAGTGCTGACTGCTGGATGCCAATTGCCTGGGATCCCAACTCCATGTTGCCAAACTTTCTGCCCAGGTCTTCCTTTTGCCCCCAGCCTCAGTTTTTGGATTCTACTGCTTCATCTTGCCCTTTGCAGTTCATCTTAGAACTGAGAGAATCAAAACCTTTGCCTGGTGGAGCCTATGGGTTCTTCCCAGCCTTAGATGACTTTTCCAAATATAACCTCTGGCCTTCCTGATACCACTCATCTTTTAGCAACAAACTGTTAAGTAAATAGAAAATTTCACTTTCCCCATCACAATTACATGCTGATATGCTACTGTCCCTAGTGAAGACACCAATCACTTGTTATTGTTTTAAATACAGTTTAAAATTGTTAATTTTTCCATGTATTCAATATGTTAAAATGTATTGAGAGTGTCTGTCTTCTTTATAACAGTGAGGGTGAGACTTCTGATCCCTGACCTCTTGGTGGCCTGAAGTAGCCCTAAGAAGATGGATCTTCACCCCTCACCAAGTCTCAAGATTAAGAGATCAATATCTCGGGGAGGGAAATGAGATAGGGAATTAGGATAAAGAGAGAGATATACTGAATCTTAAAGGAAATATCCACAAGCCACTGAGATGCAGAAAACACACTTGTAAATCTTGAGCTTAAGGGACATGCCCTTGGTCCATGCCCTTGTAAAATGAGGGAAATGTGCCAGCAAAGGAAAAACTGGCACAAAATTGTGTAGCTCCACCCCACCTCCATCTCTTGTCCAGCCCCTAGCAACGACCTTCTGTAAATATTAACACCCCACACCAATGGGTTATCATCTCTCCCTCTGGAGATAGCCCACATTCTTGAGTGCATATTCCTTGCTTTACCCAAAAGGTATCTCTCTTGTGAGATTGTTCCCCCACCACATTGTCCCTTGAATGTGTATCTACTCTCCTAAATAAACCTCTGTTTTATGCCTTTAGGAAACAAATGTTGAGACTTCTCATAGTCTCTAACACATATGTTTGAAACTAGAAGCATTCTCAGGCACAGGCTCAATCTATTAATTGCTAGTTGACAGTGTAGAAATACAGACATGCTCCTTCTAAAAAACATCTCATTCCATAAAAAGTCTCTTGAAGAAAACAGATTACATAATTTTTCCCCAAATATGGTGATGAGAGTCAAATGTACCTTTTCAAATGGGACATGATTAATACTGATTTTGAAGGGTCTGTCTTCCCATTAGGTAGAGCCATTTGTTCCATTTTTAATCTGCATATTTTCTGGGAGTCATGTCAAGATAATTTTTATCTTATTTTTGTACATATTCTTGAAGAATCAAACTTTGTTTCTAGAATGGAAATATGTAATATCCTTTTATTCACCAAGTCTGGGGGCAATATAGATTCATGCAAATGTGAGCCTACACAAGTCTGACTATTTTGGGATTCTACTATTCACCCAATCCATGAATGGTTTGGATTTAAAGTTAAATGACTGAAGAGCCCAACCGTACCTAAAAAGGAAACACTGCCAGACTTCTAATAAAAGGGTAGCATTAATATTACTAAAGAGTTAAATGACACTACAATCCAAATAATTTCTGACTGCTACAATATAAAATGAGAAGTTTTCCAAGAGCAAATTAAGAATTCTATTTTTGTCAAACCCTGGGTGAACAAGATGCAGTAAACTCTAGAAAGAGTATTCAGAACCCCAGAGGATTCCAGACATATTGAATTCCCTCAAAAGTGGTCAAGTAGGAAAGGGTTAATGACATCTATGCCAAACTAGTCACAAAGCAAAAAAATCACTTGTCTTTAGCTTATGATTCTCAAAGGCAGAATGAATATGTGTGTGTGCATGTAGATATATTCATTGGGTGGGTGTGGGGGAGGTGAGTAGAGTAAAATTATAACCAGAAGTAAATACTAGCAGAATAAGGTAGATAAGAAAAAACTGACAAAAATCTCCCCTTTTTGTTTTGCTTGCTCCTTATCCAGGTTAATTGACTGCCTATTCATGGAAATGTCAGAATTATTCATTTGTACTAATTTGAGAACAAACTGATCAGAAAATGAAATGTGCACCAACAAGAATCATTGCATCTGCTTGAGGGAAGTTGCCTGGACTGTGCAGTTCCCTTTTCAGAAAACCACAATATACTCAAGTCTATCCATGGGTACTGTTGCTCTCACTGCCAAGTCCATTCTATAGTACTAGGAACTATACAGGAAGGAACTGTAAGAGGCCACAAGGGACTGGTATGGAGAGAGAAAAGGCAAAGCTTCAACATTATTATTTCAAAGTAGTCAGAAGCTTAGATACAACTATGAATATCCTACACCACCCCACACCCTCCCAAGCTCAAATTGAATAATATTAAAAATTCCACCCCAGATTTTTCTTCCATAAAGATCTATCCCCTACAAAATGGAAATATTATTTGGGAAAAAGCATACTTTCAGCTACTATCACTCATGTTTGCCTTAGTGGAAATGAGAGTGGGAGACCAAGTTTAGAGATGATGATGTGCAGAAAGACTGACAGCTCTGATGCTCAACTGGGAGAAAGCAAGGAAGAATCCCTCAATGTGGAGAGGTGTGAGAAAGGTATATTACAGTATAGACCACTTGCTTTGGCCTACTGCCACTCATACATACAAAATAGAGAACCAATTCCTCTATCTGTCTGAAAAGCAGTGGAATGTGTTAAAAGGTAAAGTATAGTCACATGTTTATGTTGTATGCGATTTTCCAAAGTCCTTTTCAAAGGAATTTTTCAAAGTTCCATCATGACAAACTTATGATGATACTTACCCATCTTCTGGCATCTTGTGCAAGCCTCACTAGCCTGCTTAGCATCTCTGGTATGTAACTGAGTCCCAGAGTAGCTGAACTTTCTTTTTTTAATTATTTTTTTCTTATTTATATGTGTCAACAGAATTCATTACAATTCTTATTACACATATACAGCACAATTTTTCATATCTTTGGTTGTATACAAAGTATACTCACACCAATTCGTGTCTTCATACATGTACTTTGGATAATAATGTCCATCACATTCCACCATCATTTCTAACCCCATGCCCCCTCCCTTCCTCTCCCACCCCTCTACCCTATCTAGAGTTCGTCTATTCCTCCCATGCTCCCCCTCCCTACCCCACTATGAATCAGCCTCCTTATATCAGAGAAGACATCCGGCATTTGGTTTTGGGGAATTGGCTAACTTCACTTAGCATTATCTTCTCTAACTCTGAACTTTCTTAACATCTATTCTGCACCAGAAATAAGCTAGTTAGTTCCAGTTAGATCTGTGAAGATCAGATAAACAGCAGGATTTCTGCCCCCCATTCATTTTACCACTACTGTGACGCCAACAAGAAAAAAAGGACTGCTTCTTAGATTACAGAGAGATAGTTTCAAAGTACCACTTTTGCAACAGAATGAGGCAAGATTCAACTGTAACAACAGCAAAAATATTTACACCACTCTGTGTAAGTAATAGGAGACACAGGGACTAAACTTCATTAAATATATTTTAAGCATTTATAAATTGCCAGCCTAGGGTTCAATCCTATATGAGCAGATATAGGATTGAATATATATATATATATATATATATATATATATATATATATATATATATATATATATATATAGACATTTTGCTTTTAAATGTTTATGTTTCCCCACACTTTTCCACTCTGGATATCCACAATGACAACAAAATCTATTTTCCGTCCACTAAACACCAGGTGCTAATTCTGAAATGTTGGGATCTGTCAGTACAAATTGAGCAGAAGTTAATATTTTTATGACTTTACAAGTAGATTCTTTTGGAGTAGCTTTCGGTTTCAACATATGTGCTATTTTAAGACACTGTCCCTAAACTGACAAAAGCAATGAAGCACATGAGAAGAAACTCCCCTGATCCCCTGTTCCATTCCCTCACTAATCTTATAGCTACCATTACTGACTTACTGTGCCCCTACCATGTGCCTAACACCATACTTGGAGATTACATATATATTGCTATG
Organism: Marmota flaviventris; assembly: GCF_047511675.1. Taxonomy (NCBI): domain Eukaryota; kingdom Metazoa; phylum Chordata; class Mammalia; order Rodentia; family Sciuridae; genus Marmota; species Marmota flaviventris. The sequence goes on from NC_092518.1 coordinate 118,702,517, forward strand.
GTTGGATTGTTTGTACCCAGGCCCTACATTCTTACATTTAAACTTAATCCCATTTCTGATGATAATTGAAGTTGGGGTCGTTGGAAGCTGATTAGTTCATGAAGATGGAGCCCTCCTGAATGGGATCAGTGGCCTTATAAAAGGGATCCCAGAGAGCTGTCTTGCCCCCTCCACCAAGTGAGGACACAGTAAGCATGTCCTCACCAGACAGTGAATCTGCTACTAGTGCCTTGATTTTCAACTTCCCAGCCTCCAGAACCATGGGAAATATATTTCCATTGTTTATAAAGTATCCAGCTTATGGTATTTTGTTATAGCAGCAAAAATGGACTAAACTGTGTATTTTTTCATTGCATTTGGTTCTTCCAGAACTCCTGCACTAGGGGCACAATTATTTCCTTCATTTCTTAGGTGAACAAACAATAAGACTTGGAGTAGTTAAGTCACAGAACAAGAAAGGGATGGAGCCAATAAAAACACACACATAAGTGCCCTGAGGGGTGTTGTAGCTCTGTGTGCATGCTTTATGTTTCCGTGAAACAGAAAAATATGAAAAAGCAATTTGTGGATTTCTACGCAAAAATAAATCCCTTGCTGCTGTCAACACAAGCAGAACCTTCCTCATCTGGAGCAAGTTGGTTCAACCTGTAAAATGACTAATTCAACTAACTGTGGGGAAGAGAAAATCTTCCACATGCCTAGACTGTCTTGAAGGGGCTTTGCTTAATTCCTGTGCTGTCCTTCCGATTTCAGGGGACAGTTCTGACTAAGTAGGCACTTGGCCACTTTTTCCAGAAGTGGGGAAGAGCTACACAGTCCGTATTTTGTGAGTTGCTAATAGGGTGGGGTTCAACTTGTGGTTACAGGACCAAACTAAGTTAAGGCAAACAGGCCCAAGGTATCGGTCACATGCAATGACATTCAGCCCCCAATTTCCTTGGTATTATGCTATGACTATCTAAGTCAACCAGTCACAGCACTCCAGCCACATCCTGGTTAAGAAAGGAAGTCATACTTTATTCTCACTCAGAACTAGTAATGCCTTTAATGTCATCTTAGCTTCAGTAATACCCAATCAACTTCCATTAAAGATAACTTATGGTTTGGGGTGATCACAGTAGATTCCATCACTCAACTTTAAGAAATTTAATCAACTGAAAAGCAAGTGATTCAGTGGGACCACAAGGATATACAACTTATGTTTTAAAAAAATGATTCCAAATATTTAAGAACATTTCAGCTCTTCGTTATTTTTCTTACTCTTATTGAACAAAATCTTTGTTGCTGTTGTTGTTGTTATTGTTGTTTTGTTCATGTGGTACTAAACATGGAACCCATGGGTGATTTGCCACTGTGTTCCATCCCCAGACCTTTTGATTTTTTGTTTTGAGATAGGGTCTCCCTAAGTTTCTGAGGCTGATCTCAAACTTGCTGTCCTTCTGCTTCAGCCTCCCAGAGTAGCTGGGATTACAGGTACATGCCACCATACCCAGCTTACTGAACAAAATTTTAAATTGACTTAGATTATAAATAAATCCTCAGAGCTGAGCACCTGAACCCTTGAACTTTGGAGGAAAAATCATTACATAGTGAGATAGAGCAATCAAATCTGAGATGCTTAGTCATATCTCACTGGGTAATACTGCGCCTGGCTCTGGGAACTTGACCTGGGATGCTTTCACATAGCTCCTACTAATAGCAGTCACAAAGTCAGTAAAAATAATGTTCTTAGTTCAGAAACTTGATTCATTGCCCACTGGCATTCCACTTAATAGAATACAGTGGATGGCATTTGTACCCTGCCTGGTTTTAAATAATAACTTTTCCTAATGATGTGGAACAAACTTAAGAGACCAAAGTCTACACTCTACTTTTGTTTTCTCCATTTCTCTATGTATCAGAAATTTAGAGAACAAGATCTGACTTGTGTACTATAGCTGCAGCAACTGAGGTATATTGGAAAGAAAACTGATGTTGGGGGTCAGAAAACCCTGATCCCAATCCTAGGTTTGTCACTCCTGAGCAGTTATAAGGACATTAGGGAGGCAGCATTACTTTTCTGTGGCTTTCCTATCTGAAAATTGAGAGGTATCTTTGACTTAAGGAAGTCAATGAGAGGCCTGAAGGTGCATCTTTGAATAGGAGCTCTCAAAGGCAGCAGCTTAGCTGGGTCTCCTGGGTCCAAAATCTGGTCTTCAATCCTCAAGGATCTTGAGAGCGGCATTACACTAGCCAAGTTCACCAAAGACCAACACATAAACCAAAATGCCAATTTCTTAATTTTGGATAAAATGAACTACTAAGAGAACTGGGTACTCTCATTTCATGGCCAGGCATTCTCTCTCCATACATAAATCCACCTGGTAAGCCAAGTTATAATTATAAATGGGTTGGATAGTGTAGAATGAGAACAAGAGAGTCTTGGGTATTATAGACTGAGATAATTATTATCTCTTTATAAGCTGATGTTTCAAATGTCATTTTAAAATGACCTATTTATAAATTCTACCTCTATCTTGCTGCCAAGAGGCATTTGGACTTCGATTGTGGACAGTTTAAACCATCTATGTTATTTTGTCTCTATGAATTTCTATAATTATTTTATGTAACTAATATGGGCTTCTGAATGACTTGAACCTCATATAATTCGGAGCAAGGAAGTTCAGTTCCATAGAGCTCCTGTGATAGGAGCCAAGATGTGAGCTTAATCCCTCACTGTTTACTCCCCATTTTAAAGTTACCAAATCTACTTCCTGCCCCCTACCCCCGTCACTGTAACACACCTTATGACTTCCATTCTTCTGTTAGCACTCCTTTAGGGGAAATTCAGCTTTCTCCACAATAGAGATTTATCTTCAGTTGACTATTAAGTGTTCATGAAAGAGGAAGATGAATGAGGAATAAAATAGACACGTTGGTCTAAAAGGAGAGATCACAAAAGAACAACTGATTTAGGATAATCTCACCAAAAAGAGAGTAGGCATGAAGGAAAGGAAAAGATGAAATCTTTCTTGTCAGTAGTGCTTGCCAAGCCAAGGTCAAGAAGCAGAGGGCTTAAAACCAGCTGACTTTCAGCCAGCCAACCAGTGTGGCTTGCCCCTGCCCCTCCTCCCATTATCCTGTCACCACAGCCCTTGCAGGAGCCACACTGGCTGCCAGTTTTAAAGGATGGGGGTGGATGAGTGATACCTCAGCTGCTGGAGTGTCTGTATACCAGAGTGGGGGTACCCTCCCAACACCCCCCTATTCCTTCAGAGAAAGGGACTGACTTCCTAGTGTTCCAAATTGGAATGCAGAACACATTTTCCCAGAGACATAGCATCACACCTGTCACTTAGTCTCTGTTAGTTCTATAGTTTAGTGACATTAAGTATTAAACAGGCTGTTGTGGGCCAACCAAAAAACATAATCATCATGTAGAACCTTGTTTCTACAGGGAAACATTTTCTGTGTTCCCAACAGTAACTCACAAATAAATTGTTGTTGGAAAATAATCCATTTTCATTTTGAAGAGTGCTCGGATATGTGTTTCCAATCAGTGGCCAATATCTTTTAGGGTTTTTTTTCCCCTTGTCCTTTTATATAACAGATGAACAAATGCCCTAGACACTCGTAGTACTATTTATTTTAGAACTCTCCTTGATTAAAGAACCAGGCAAATATATGAAGACTAGGAGAATATTCTCAAAAATGTCAGTAGTTAAAAGTAACTGCGTGAAGCAGGCGTGGTGGCGCATGCCTGTAATCCTAGCAGCTTGGGAGGCTGAGGCAGGAGGATCGTGAGTTCAAAGCCAGCCTCAGCAAGTAGAGAGGCCCTAAGCAACTTAGTGAGACCCTGTCTCTAAATAAAATACAACATAGGGCTGGGGATGTGGCTCAGTGGCTAAGTGCCCCTGGGTTCAATCCCCAGTACAAAAAAAAAAACTGCCTGGGGCTGGGGTTGTATCTCAGTGGTAGAGAGATACAGCTCTTGTATAACACATGAAAGGCACTGTGTTTCATCCTCAGCACCACATAAAAATAAAGATATTGTGTCCATCTAGAACTAAAAAAAATTTTTTTAAAGTAACTACCTCTGGGGCTGGGGTTGTACCTCAGTGGTAGAGCGCTTGCCTCGCATATGTGAGGTACTGGGTTCGATTCTCAGCTAAATAAATAAATAAACAAACAAACAAATACCCATTAATAACTAATAAATTTTTTTTAAAAGTAACTACCTCTGCAATTGTCCAGGCATCTAGGGAAGATGCTTACCTACAAAGAGAGGGCTCCCTCAGCCCCTGATTTCCTAGAAGTTTTTGATGGTTTTGGGTTGGAACCCTAGAACCTAGTAGAAGAAATTACTTAGGTAATCCAGGTACAGGAGAGACAGATGGTAAATGAGTTCTGCACAAAGATCAGGGAGAGACAAGGGCCACAAGCAAAGGCACTGTACTGTTGCAGGTTGCTTTAAGTAGCAGTTCCTCTGGTAGTTTCTATCAAGTCTTCCACTGACCTACCTTTACATTTTTTTCTTCTGAACAGCTCCAGCCTGCTGTGCTGCTGCACACTTGAGCCCTCAATGATCTACCAGCATAAAAATCTTTATTTAGTCTCTGTGTGTTAAGATTCTTGGATTTCCAAGAAGGAGGTGGGTTCTTTGAAGTCCAAATTTCCCTGCACTCCTGACCTAATACTCAACATATATGAAATACTTAATAAATAATTATTCACTGGTTGATCAACAGGGTGCTCTCTCAAAGAGACTTATGGGTACATTACACCTAAAATTTAATGCCACCAGTATAATTTTTGTTCACCTCTGTATATTCACTTTGTAGAAGAGTTCCTATAACATGGTAGGAACTCAATCAACATTTGATTAATTAATGAACGTGTAGATGCTCTTGTTAATAGATAATAATTGAAGAAAAAGAATTTCTGGAAGTAAAATAAACTCAGAAAGAAAAAATAATTAGGAAAAAAAATATCAATATCCATGCAACTTTTCAGGAAATGTCTATTACATAAAACGAGATAAATCTGTTCCCATCTACAAAACTAAGCTCCGTGACTGTGAGGTGACCAAAGGTGCTTCCATCTCCATGGTCGGAGATTTTTTTAAGTCATGTACCAAGTATAGACAATGTCCACAATAGCTTGCCTGTCCCAGGCAATAGAAGTTCCTTTCAATCCCACCACAAACACTGTGAACTAAGTATTATGATGAAGGAAACAGGAAAGAACTGTGGAATTTTGCTGCTTTGCTGAAATTGGCTGTATTTTTTAAACTTTTATTACAAAATAGAATAAATAACAAATACTACAAGCTACACTCGCCTGTCTATACCGTGCTCTAAAACCAGCTCCAAGTTACAGCCAGAGCACAGTAGGGCGTGGCAAAATATCTCACCAGAAGCAAGAAGGGGTAACAAACAATTTAAAAGACTATAAAGCACATGCCCAAAGTCTTTCTAACACCAGCTAATTTGGGAAAGAAGGACGTTGTACCAAAGTTACTATCATTTTCTTTCTTTCTTTAGAGATCACCTTCAGTAATTCATTTGGGAAAGACTTTTGGCACTCCATGCTTTTATCTCTGTGTGAGTTACTTTTTCAAAAGCATGTCATTGTCAGGAACTGGAGATATAACTCAGGGATAGAGCACTTGCCTAGCATGCACAAAACCTTGGATTTGATCCTCAGCACCACCAGAAGAAGAAAAAAAAAACAGATGTCAAGTATGTCATTTTCAGAGACACCAATTGATGTCTAACGGACATCAATTAATTGATGAATTGATAAATCAATTTTGCTACATCTTTTTAGAATCTGGATTTGCACCTCAGAAACAATCCAAACACTGTGAGGTGGATATTCAGGAGCTCAGATATGAGAGACATCAGGAATGGTGCTTTATGTTAGCACTCACGTCGCAAAGCACAGAAATTCTATGCAGCAAAAAAGGAATGTGACCCAGCCTACAACTACTTACAAGATGAAGTCTACCCTCTTCAGGCTAGCATCCAAATTTCTTCTCAAGCTGACTCCAACCTAGCACATCATTTTTCACTGTGTTCTCCTTGTATTCCCCTGAATATTTCATTTGCTTTGCTGTGCTTCTCTGTAATATTTATACTTCTCCTTCTGAAAGTTCCCTCAACTATCTGAATCTGAGCTCTTCATCAGAGACCATCCCAAATCACTCCCATCAGTTGGGTTTTCTCCAACCACTACTCCTCTGTTTACAACGGGCCTCCCTATTTCTGAACTCCTCTTGCATTTGGGCTTTAGACTCTGGATCCCCTAGCTTAGACACCCAGCTGTACATGGCTATACCCTGTTAATTTCCACTCTTTCATACATTCACAGGCAGAAGCCCACCTGGTACTCACTGTCTAGATGGTGAATATCAGTCTTTCCTCCCAATCTAAAATTCAGATTATCCTGAAACACCTGTCCTTTTGGCATGCCTTTCCCCAAAGGAAAGAAAAAGGAAAAACCTTTTTTTCCCTTGTAGAATTGGATAAATCATGGTTCATATAGTTTCCATCACTTGCTAAAATAAATTATTCTTTTAAAAGAATATGATTGAGTGAAGTGAAGAATGCTGACAGAGCACCTACCTCACCAAAAGAAAGTGAGGTTGCTGACTGGATCACTTTGGAGAAAGCCACAGCTTAGGGAGGTTGCATTCAAAGCTCACAACTTGAAAGCTCAGTGAAATCAAAAGACTTTGGGTAATATAAGAAACAAGAAGCAGCCTGTGGACTGGAAAAGTAGAGAAGAGCTTCCATATGAACCATGCTACCTAACCTCTCAAACCTTATTATTTTAATTTTATAAAAAACATGAAATAGGTACATTAGTTTGGCATAGAGACTCTGAGTAATGCTATGTTAGGGGAGCCCTGGCTTTATTTTTATTCTTTCTTTTTTATACTTTCTGTTTATACTTTCTTTTATCCACTAAAGAGTCATTTCTATGAATAAAAGTCAACTCTTGATCATCTATATGTAGGCTGATATCTCAAAGAGAATTTCTAAAAATTCATTTCTATTCCAAAATCTACTTATTATGTATTCAACAAATATTTACTGAACACCTGATACATGCCAGGCACTAATAAATAAACTCATTTTAAGAGAAAAAAATCCAGCTGGGTGCGGTGGCGCAGGCCTGTAATCCCAGTGGCTCAGGAGGCTGAGACAGGAGGATCACGAGTTCACTAAACTGCCTCAGCAATTTAGTGAGGTCCTAGGCAACTCAGCCAGACCCTGTCTCTAAATAAAATACAAAATAGGGCTGGGGATGTGGCTCAGTAGTTGAGTGCCCCTGAGTTCAATCTCTGGTACTCAAAAAAAAAAAAAAAAATACAAAACTGAAAGACAGTATATAAAATCCAGCAAATGAAGAAGTCACCCACAAGTATACCAACCCTTAAACTATTGTTTTCCATTCTGCTCATTGTCCTTCTTTTTAATCCCAAAACAATATTTTTCCCCAATATACAACATATTCCCATATGCCTCCAGAGAAGGCAAACTGATTAAATTACAATGTAGATGCTTATACTATCACAATGCATAATTTCCCCACAAAAGATGTTCAATTTCTTTTGCAAATAAAATATTGTGTTTTTTTTTTTTGGCGTGTATACCTTTCTCAGAAACTATTAGTAAATATCCCCATTTTGCTGTAGACCAAGACATGAGGAACAGACAAATTATAAAACAAAATACTTCTTAGTGTTCAGGCCTGCTTCACATGCAGGCTCTTCATAAAAGATATTAGGATCTTGACATCTTAAAGTTGCCTCTTAAAATAATGTCCACACTTCCAGAGAGTAGGAAAATGCCTTTGTTATTGTCGAGGGTGAGACAAATGCTTCGTAACAGTTTTACTTGCTGCTTTGCAAACTGCTGCATTTCATCTCACCTTAATTTAATTCTTTCTTTTCCCTATTGTCCTATTCAATCCCTCAATTGACATGTCTGATCTCTGTAATAATATTCAAGTCCCCAAGAAAATATAAAACTGGGATTTTACTCTATTTGTCTAAGCAGAACTTAATTAGGAAGGTAAATCTTCTGCCAGAAGTCAAACAGAAATGAGGTGTGACTCTATGCTGTTTTGGATGATCCATATCTCTGAACCCATACACTTCTTTGTGTGGTAGGGTACAGTTTGCCAGGATCTGACAAAGCCTGGAGCTAATCAGACAGAAGTCTGGCAGTGTCTTTCTTCCAGATGACAGCAAAGGAAACAGCAATGTCCAAGTTGAAATGCAGATAGGGAGAGCTGCAAATATTCTTTTCTCACATTCTTTTAGTTTACATGTAGACTAGAAAAGAATGAAAAGCTTTCCTGATTTTTCAACTCTGGACTCAGGGGAGGTCACCCCCTCTAAAATGTTGGTAAACAAGGGCCCCAAGAAACTGGCAAATGCCTTCACACTTCAGTCATTAGCAATTCAAAAAGCAGACCTTGCATATTTTTTGTAGTAACCCCAAATATATGCACACTAATTGCTGTGCATACCTTATGCTGTGTGCTGCCAATGCAGCATTACCTCTTAGACTGATCTTGGTGGCCACCTCAGTGACACATATGACCAAATTACAATGGAGTTGGAATAGAGAATAGCTGGCCAAGATTGTGTGGTTTTAATAAAGGGACATATTGTGCTCTGTTGCCCCCAGAAACAGTCTGGATTAAAGTCAGCATTAAAACCAACTTACAGAGAGTTTAATTTAAAACAAAATAATTTACATCTCCAGTTAGGAAGATTCCATTGATCAAATTTTCTAACAAAATGCTTTCCTTTTCTTATGTATTTGGTACATTCAACTCAATTCAGAAACATCGTATTTCCTTTTTAGAAATTATATTATATACTGTTATTTTTTTTTCAAATGGGATCCATTGATACTGATTTCCCCTCAGCTATGCTCAATTCAACAGGTTTATTACTTATTTCCTGAATGCAAGGGGGGAATGTTTCTGTCAGTAATCACCAAAAAGAAAAGATGATTCATTTAATTGTTTAATTTAACCAAAACATTGAGCATGTTTCTCTGGGGTGTATTTTAAATTTCTGAGATATTTTAATTATAAAATACATAAAACTGTTTTAAAAGACACACAAAAAGGTGAAACTACTTCATCTGGGTAAACATGAGAAGCTGCAAATATTCTTTTCTCACATTCTTTTAGTTTATGTGTAGACTAGAAAAGAATGAAAAGCTTTCCTGATTTTTCAACTCCAAAAGGAATCCGTCCAAACTGTTTCTATTATTAGAACACAAAATGGTAGCTAAAGAAGTTACTGTGGTTAACAAATGAATAATTCATAGTCTCTGAAGAGTTCAGTTGCTTTGTCTTCTCCAGTTCCCCTTTACAACTGGATTCCCAAACATTTCTAGTCCTGACTTGTTATAAAGGAAACCATATACAAATTGGTTTCATCAGTTAAAAAATTGACTCTGCTAAGCATTGAGAACAACACAATAAGCAGAAAAGAGAACAAGAACCGTTATAACCAGGTCTTAAAGCTCCTTAAGATTATGCATCTATTGTCTAAAACTACAATTTAAATTCCAACCTGTGTCCATGGACATCACTGGAATTTCCAATATCACTGAAATTTACACTTACTGTAGTCGTCCAAATAAATACACAGATTAAATATGATATTTAAATGATTTTTAAAATATTTCAAAACACTCTAAATTCAAATTGTTTTCTATGATGAAAGGCACTGAGAATTTCAAGTTCAGGAAAATAAAAAGATACTTCAGGGCTGAAGCTGCAGCTCAGTGGTAGAGTGTTTGCCTGGCATGTGTGAGGCACTGGGTTTGATCCTCAGCACCACATAAAAATAAACAAATAAAATAAGGCATTCTGTCCATCTATAACTACAAAAAAATTAAATTGTAATTATAGATGTATAGCATCCCTTTATTTTATTTACTTATTTTTGTATGTGGTGTTAAGGATTGAACCCAGTGCCTTACCCATGCTAGGCAAGTGTTCTGCCACTGAGCCCCAGCCACAGCCCCTCCAAAAAAATTTTTCAAAAGAAAAAAGATTCTTCAGGTTGTGGCTCAGCGGTAGAGCACTTGCCTAGCATGTGTGAGGCCCTGGGTTCGATCCTTAGCACCACATAAAAATAAACAAATAAATGTATTGTGTCCAACTACAACTAAAAAATAAATATTCAAAAAAGGTACTTCAATTAGTGAAAGAAAGATGCTTATGATATTGAGAGGATTATTTTTGCTGCTGAGCATGAGAACAGGAGCCAAGCCCATGATCACTATTCATCTAAAACACCCAGAAACATTCAACTTTGTTTTTCTTTCTGAAGAGGTGTATTAAGTATTCAAAAATATGTGGGGCTTTCACCTTTGACTTTAGTTTTTAAACCATTTTTCCAAAAACAAGTAACCTCTGCCAAAATAGCACATGGATCTGAGACACAAGATGGCTGGATCTTTGTTTTCTTATTTCAAGCTTCACCCCTGTCTAAAATTGCAATGTAACTAATGTAAAATCTCAGAACCCTTAGAGAGCCCACAGTTTATCCTTCTCTGCATTCAATTTGTTTAAATGTGAAGATTTCAAGAGGAAATTATTCTAAAAACAAAGACTCAGTTATTAAACAGAGTTAGCTTAACATAACTGAATTAAGTAAACATTTTTTTGATAATGCAATACCATTTATGAACACCAGTCTACTAAAGTACATGAAAATTCCAGTTAGGAACTAGCTTTCATTGAGAGTTTACTTAGTGTCGGGCACTGTACTAGGTGCATTACTTGCTTTCTCATTTAACTCTAGAGGTAGCAACATACCTTATAAATGGTATTCCCTACCAATACCACCTAGGAGATTAGCATATACTACTAAGTGGTTTTTTTTTTTAGAGAGAATTTTTTTTTAATATTTATTTTTTAGTTTTTGGCGGACACAACATCTTTGTTTGTATGTGGTGCTGAGGATCGAACCCGGGCCGCGCGCATGCCAGGCGAGTGCGCTACCGCTTGAGCCACATCCCCAGCCCACTACTAAGTGGTTGATCCAGGTCAGTTCAAGTCCAAAGCTCAAGATTTCAGACTGTACTACTGTACTACTTTTCAAAGGAAAATAAAAACAAGTTACCCTAACCAGAAATCAAACTCAGACCAAAGCAAGGAAAGGGAAAAGCTCTTGCCATTAGACCTACACAGATTATGCCTGACCCCACACTAAAGGGCCTCGGGTAATTATACGTGTTTGTGGGTCTGCTTTTTTTGGAGGAGGGTACTGGGCATTGAACCCAGGGGTACTTAACCACTGAGCCACATCCCCAGCTCTTTTTATGTTTTATATAGAGACAAGGTCTCACTGAATTGCTTAAGGCCTCATTAAGTTGCTGAGGGTGGCTTTGAATTCATGATCCTCCTGCCTCAGCCTCCCAAGCCACTGGAATTACAGGTGTGCACCATCATGCCTAGCTCTATCTATTTAGATGCTGTGTTCCAGTTTACAAAGTGCTTCCACATACCTTACTTCATCTCATCTAAGTTTCTATTTCTAATCAGCTTTAAGATGAACAACCAGGGTACCCATAATGCTAACATGTTTAGATAAGTTAAAACAATCAAGCTGTGAGTGAGGACCTGAGGCATTCTCCTAGGAATAAAGTACATAAGTCTTGGTGCAAAGATAGGACTTCTTTCCAGCCCAGATCCTCTCCAACTACTCAGTCTTCCTATTGATGAAGCATTTACTCTGCACCTCTATGTGCCATGTTCTATCCTGGGTGCTAGCGTTATAAGGATGACCAAACTTTGCTTCCTGCTTTGAGAAGGTCTAAGACTAGCATATAGGTGTGTTTAATATGACCAAAATCAGAGTGGATGAATAGAGTGAGGGTAGCTTGGAAAAAGCAATTATGGGGAAATTGATGCAAGCTGTGTAATTTAGCAAAGAAGATAATCTAGAAGATCTGAGGTTGAAAAGGAGGCTACTATCTCATTTATGGTTCTCAGCCAGGTGGTAGATGTTTGAGGTGGTCACACTGCTGAACTCTGCATAAACCAGGGAATTGGTTCTCAACTCTGGATACACATAAGAATCACTTGTGGAGCTTTAAAAAATATAACCACAGGGCTTGATCCTTTTGGAAAACTGTTGGGGAGTACCAACTAAAGCTGAATGTTATATTCCCTAGGACCCAGATTATAAATTCAACAGAAATATGGGTATATGTTCTTCAGGAAACACCCACAAGGATATTCATGACAGCATCATTCATAGCAACCAAAAACTGGAAATGACTTAGATATCCATCAACAAGTAAATGGAAAAACAAAATATGGTAGGTCCATGCAATTAAATACCACTCAGCCATCAAAAAGGATGAACCACTATTATCTTCAATAACATGGGTTGCTAGTATAATTATTCTTAGTAGTAGAAACCTTATACAAATGAGTACATACTGTTTGATTCTACTCATATAAAATAAAATAGAAAAAATAAATTTATTGTTTTAGAATTCAGGGTGGTAGTGCCCCTTAAGGAGAGATAGTGACTGGGAAGGGGTATGAGGTTGGCTCTGGGTGTCTGTACTGGTCTGTTTCTTAATTGGGGTGCAGATTATATAGTGTATTCAGTTCATGAGTATTCATCAAACTAAATACTTAGGATTTGTGCAATTTCCTGAATGTATTTTATATTTCAATATAAAGTTGACTTAAACATTTTTAAGAATATTTTTAGTTATAGATGGACACAATACCTTTATTTTATTTGTTTATTTATTTTTATGTGATGCTGAGTATTGAACCCAATGCCTCACATGTGCCAGGCAAGTGCTCTACCACTGAGCCACAAACCCAGCCGTGACTTAAACATTTTTTTAAAAAAGAAACACCAATGCCTAGGCCTTACTGTAGGCCAGTTAACTCAGAATCTGTGGGTGATTGGACTCAAAGATTTGTCTTTGTTTTAAAAAAAAAGAAAAAAGCATCCCAGGTGACTCTAATGTATCATCATATCTGAAAACCAAGGGGCTAGTTGGTTCCTGGATTTGTAAACGGCTCCTTGGAGGCAGCAGCCCAGCACATGATAAAAGAAATGAGCTCTGGAATAAGGTACATCAGTGAACCACATGAGTGGCTCTGCTTTGGGCTGGCAATGTGAAGCTTTTGTCTGGATCATGCTCAAACCTCAGTCTTGGCCACTGTATAATGTTTGCAATGCCACCTGCCTCCCAGGATTGTTGTGAGGACTAAATAAGACAATATACTTAGAGCACCTATCACAGTGCCTGCAACATAGTAGGTACTGGAGAAATGGTAGATATTCAACTCCTTTTCATCCTTTGCATCTGAGTTGCTAAGCACAGTGGTGAACATATTGCCCTAAATGAACAAAAACTCATGCTCCCAGGTTTCTCCTCCTGAATGAATTTCTAAAGATTGAAGAAATACTATAGTTGGAATAATGATGCCAAATGAATATTGGAAATTTCTGGACCCTGGGCACTCACTCTGTTCAGCACCTACTATCCCTGAGTGTGATTGGAGAGAAGGCAGATCATAGATAAATACAAATCACAGACCTTCTTTGGAAGACTTCGCCCCTGTGTTCACCTCTAAGAAAGTGCGAGTCAAGATGAGGCCAAAATGTGAGTTGGCAAAAAGAATAGAAAAAAAAAAACCTAGTAATCCAGAAGACATACTATTCATAAAATGACAAATGAACACTTTTGTACAAAATGTCATGCTTTCGTAAAAACAAACAAAACAAAATCTGGGCTGAAAACAGGAGATCCAGGTTAGAGTTTTGACTCTAGCAATAATAAGTTGTATAACTTTGGATAACCAAACTTTTCTGTTTGTCAAATGAAAGTAATGCCATCTCCCCTACATCCTTTATAAGGACCCAATGAGTTTGAGATAAGTAAAAGGCATTCAAAAATTAAGCTCCAAAGAAATGCAAGATGAGAATACTAGCTGGAAATTTACTTTGCTCAAAACTCCAATCATCTCCCCCAGCACCCCAGACTGAGACAGACACTCTTGTTTTAACTACTCTGAGCACACCCAGGAGCTACACCGGCCTGAGCTCACTTATGTAAGAAGGGACTGCAGCACTGCCTGGCATGTAGCATAATACTTTGCTTAATAGAATTCCTTGAAAATGTGAAGTCCAAGGACATGCCTAGGCTGTATATTTTGGAAAGAGGTACTCTCAGTCACAGAACACCAAACTGTGGCTGGAGAAAATGATGTCATCCAAGATCCTCTTACCATGGCCAATGTCAAAATTAAGATAGGAAGTTCAAGGACAAACTGTAGGTTTTCCAGACAAATATAAATTAGAAAAGCAGTTTAGATCCAAAATTCTGTCTTAAAATTTATGAATACTTTACAAAACATCAAGTGAAATTCATCCTATTCTGTAAGGTTCTTTTGGTTGTTGTTTATGTGAAGGTTTTGACAAAAATATACCTTAGTTGTATAGGAAAATATATTCCCTGACTGTATTTTTACTCCCTCTACACATTAAGAAAAGGGGGAAATTTTCATTGAGTCTCCCCTATATCTAAAAACAATGCCAAACCGAAAATAAAAATGTTTTAAGAGACAGATAAACTTGAGGGCTCGCCACTCTGGAGCTAAGAAATGTAATAGCTCAAATACCTGTTGGGTTCCTAAATGTCTAGAAAATGAAAACTCGAAATTAACCATGAACACTAGGAAATACCTTGTTCGGTACAGGGCTTTCCCATCCACAAACCATTTCTGCGACAGACCAGTGTAAAACATCCCCAAATGTACGGATGCCTGGGGTTGGGAGGGCATCAAATTAGTAGCAGAAATAGTACTGTTGACTCTTGCTCTGGTTCCGGGGGAAAGAAAGAATCCGGTCTGATGCAAACCCTGAGGCCAGAGCTAGACAACTCGCCCCTAAGTTTGGCGCGTCCTAGCTCGGCGCCCTCGGCCCCCACTCCCCCACTTTCGCGGCACCCAGGATCCCAGTGCACGGTGAGGCCCTGGCAGGGAACGACCCCGCGGCTGGGGCTGGGAACCGTGGCAATTGGGGAGGAAGGGCGGCTCCTCTCTAACCGGTTCCTTCGGCACCCAGCCCCCGGCCCTCACGCGCTCCCCTACCCCTGACCCCTTGCCCCCGGGCAGGTCACCTGGCTCGGCCGCTGCCCGCCTGTCCTCCAGCTGCTCGCTCTCTCCTGCCGCGCCGCCGCCGCCTCCTGGAAGCGGCTCGCCCTCCCAAGTCACGGGGCCGGCGAGCGGGCGGGCGAGCCTGTGCCAAGGTTGCGGGAACCGTTCTACCCAGCCAGAGCTGGGACCCTGCCCTGAGCACGGCCGCCACCAGAGCGAAACTGGAGAGCTGGGCTCGGCTCGCCCCAGCGGGGAGGGGCGGCTGCAACTTTGCTCCTGGACGCGGGCGAGGAGGGGGCGCCCGTCTCCAAACTCCGTGCCGCGCCGCCAGTCTCTCCAGTCCAGGGATTTTTTCAAGCCCCCCCCCTTTTTTTTTTTTTAATCTAAAGGGAAGTCATTCTTGTCCTCAAGTTCTTGCTGCCAGAGCTGTGCGGCTCAGCAGGACGGAGGACCTCGGGGCCCAACTGGGGGTGCGGGAAGCGCGCCCCGCTGGGTGCGCTGGCGACTAGCCTGGTGAGGGCGCGTGGGGCGGCGGCGGGAGGGGAGCGGCTACTCAGGGAGCCTGCTCGTAAGGCTCCTTGGGACCCCACTCCTCTGCCAGCACTGACCTCCCTCCTACCCAGAGCCAGAGCCCGGGAGGGGAAGCGGCCTGGAGGGACTGGGCCAGCGGCAGGGAAGCAGTGACCCGGACCTGGATCGCAGAAGTAGGAACTGGAAGTGACAGCGGCATAGGGCAGAGCAGCAGCAGCAGCAGCACCAGCAGCAGCAGCAGCACCAGCAACAACAGCAGCCTGGCTAGCTGTGGCAGCAGCAAAAGCCATGGTAGAACAGCAGCAGCTACACTGCGCATGCTGCTACCACCGGGTTCAGTCCCAAGCCCTGGGCTACCAGTGCCTGGCTGGCCATGGGCCACTGCCAAAGATTCGGGCGGGAATCCTGGACTAGACATTCCTAGTAGTGGCCCACTTTCTCCCCCACCCCCAGATGCTACTCAGAACCCCCAAGCTTCCTGTTGAGCCATGAGACACCCAAGCACAAAGCTCTCAGTGGCCCTTCACATACCTCCCCTCCCTGAACTACCCTAGATGCCCTTCCTAAGCTCTCTGACAACAGACCCCAAATCAAATAGTCTCTTTGAGGAAGAATAAAACAGTTTCCTGATAGATGGGAAATATTTACAACCTTACTTGAAGTCTAATTTTTACAGAAATACAATGTGGTCAATAAAAATTTAGGATGGCCAGAGTCATGGGTGACATTCAATTAAGTTGTGGAAATTCCATTTGGTGTGTCATATGTGCTCAGCAGGAGAAGAAAAACTTACCAAAATCTTCTTTAGTCTTCTCACTAGTCAAATTGAGCAGCTAATTATGCAAAGCTTGCCCACTGGAGAATGATGGCAATGGAAAAATTAAGAGGAGTCTCAGACCATTAGACATTACCCAAGCCCTACACTAGTCTCATTTTACAGGTGAGTCAACTGAGGCCTAGAGAGGAGGCTCCGACTTCACACAGATGACAGGGTCAGGGCTTGGAAGAAGGCCTGTTGTACCATTACAGCTATGGGTTGGTTCTGGGCCTTGGGTCTATGCTCCAGGGAGGTACAGCTCTCCTAAGAGCTGGAGCTCGCTGGTTGGAGATTTCTCCTTGACTCATGATTATTAGTAGAGCTGCCTTACTCCCCGCCTCCCTGCAGAGCAGCCCCTGGGAAATGGCAAATCATCCATCCCACAGGCCTCACTTTGGGGAAGGCACCCATGCTGTTCCAGTGACAAGGCAGATGGAGTGACTCAGGAAGACAGGAGGGAGTGAGGGGGTGGGGACAGAGAAAAAGCCATACACTTTCCAGCTGGTATTGGAAGGAAGGAAGAAAGAAGGAAGAAATGAAGAGAGAGGGGGAAAAAAGGGAAGGAGGGAGAGAGAGAAAGTGAAAGAAACACTAATTGAGCCTCATATTCATTCAATGAAACTCTTCATGAGCAAAACATCCTTTGGCAAAAGTAAGCTGGACCCAGGAGCAAAATACGAGATGTTAGGATGTCCCTAGCAGTGAGTAGGTAGCAGTGGTGGTAGAGGACAAAACAAGAGTACCTATTGGGGATGAAGCAGGGGAAAGGCCTGGTCCTTTAAGCAGAGGAAAGCCACAAGGCTGGAACTTTCGCAGTCAGTCCTGTGGCTGTTGCCAGAACAATGCAGGGAGGTACTACATAGGCCACTTCCAACAGATGAGAATCATATGTGTCCCTGATACCCACTGAGTCCAAAGGCAAAACACCAACAAATCTATCATTGCTAGAACTCATGTTGTCATGTTGTGAAAGACTTCCTAGTCACATTAGTTACACTACCTGGAAACAAAGATTTTTTTCCATAGGGGATTTGGAAAGTTTTAACTTCAGACCCAAATACCACCCCCTGGCCTTCTTCATTGTGTAAGAAACTAAAAAAAGATATATTTGGTTTAGAAAAAGCAATACAGATGGACTATAAGGGAGAGGATGTCCTAATTCATTAGGAATCATGAAATACAAATTACAGCAAAAAAATAAAATATAGTTTTCATCCATTAGTTTAGCAAACTTTAAAGATAAATAATATCCCATGCTGTCATACACACAAGGAAGAGGACTCTTCTAACTGTTGGTGGCAGTGTAACTTTGGATAGCATTTTTCTAGAATAATATTATCTATCAAATTTTGACACAGTCATTCCACTTCTGAGAAAGATTCTTCAAAAATAATCACAATTGTACACAATTTTTTATGTGCATATGCAACATAACTCACTGGAATTTATCCATAATGGAAGATTGATTTAACATATGAAAATCAATGAATGTAATAGAACATATCAATATAAAAAACAATGATCATCTTCACAGAAGCAGTAAAAGCATTTGACAAAATCCAGCACCCTTTTACAATTAAAAAAAAAAATCCCTCAACAAACTAGCAGTGTTAGGGAATTTCCTCAACATGATAAAGGGTATCTATGAAAAATACACTGCTAATAACATATTCAGTAGTGAAAATCTGAAAGCTTTAGTCTTTAAAATCAGAAACAAGACAAGAACATTCTCACTACTTCTATTTAACATTGTGCTGGAGGTTCTAGGCAGACAGATGAAGGAAGAAAATGAAATGAAAGTTATCCAGATTGGAAGGAAAGAAGAAATGGTATCTGTTCACAGATGACATAATCTTATACAAAGTTGAAGAGAAATATAAAAAAATCAATTGTATTTCTATACACTTGAAATGAAAAATTCAAATACAAAATTAAGAAAATAATTCTATTTATAATAGCTTCAAGAAGAATAAAATACTTTGGAAAAAATTAAACCAAGGAGGCAAAGGACATTTACACTGAAGACTACAAAACATTGTCAAATAAAATTAAAGAAGACCTAAATAAATGGAAAGATATCCTGTGTTTATAGATTCAAAGACTGAAAAGTTATCAAGATGACAATATGTCCCAAAGTGATCTGCAGACTGAACACAATAACTATCAAAATCTCAGCTGGCTTTTTCCCCCCACAGAAATGGACAAGCTGGTCCTAAAATTCACATGGACATGCAAGGGATCCAGAATAGCCAAAACAATTTTGAAAATGAAGAACAAAGCTGAGGACTCACACCTTCTGATTTTAAAAAGCTACATTAATCAATTCAATTGAAGAAAGAATAATTTTTCAATCAATTATACTGAGGAAAAATGCATGTGTGCATGCAAAGGAATTCATTTAGACCCTTGTCTCCTATCACATAAAGAAATTAACTCAAAATGGATCAAGGCCCCTAGTGTAAGAATTAGAACTGTAACACTCTTAGAAGAAAAATCAAAGTAAATCTTCATAACCTTTGAATAGGCAAGGGTTTCTTAGATGATATGAAAGATACAAATAACAAAATTAAAAAAAATAAATGAATTTGACTTCATCAGAATTTTTTAAACTTTTGTGTTTCAAGGGATTTTATCAAAGTTGGGGAAGTGCTTCAGAGAACACTGTTACCCAGGTGTCTCAGCAGACTTCCCCCATCAGTTACTATTTGTGTGATCCTCTGGAGACCCTAAGACATTGTCACAATATGAGAACACAAAGATAGAAGTCATCTGGAAAAAACCAAATGGCCTCAGAGGTCGAGAAGGCAGCAGCTCTTTAATGTGGTCCCTATGCCCCAGAATCTGATTCCCAACTGCATCTCAGGCTCCATGTTTTTTACATTGTCAAACTGACCATTTCAAGCTGGCACTCATTCTTTAGATGAGTAATGGTGTGTTCTGGGCAATAGTCAAGCCCTGATTTTTCTTGCTTTTAATATATTCACAGTTTTATAGAGTGAAAAAAACTTCATTAGACATGTCTTATGTCAGGCACTATGCTAGGCCTGACAGATACTCTGTCTAGTGACACTTGAAAATATTTGTGTGTTTGAGTCTGTTTCCTGGCTTGAGACTTTATGGTCAACATAGCTGCTTGGAGCTGCCCAGCTCAGCTTCCAGTCTCATCCCTTGTTTACTAATTTTATGAGTCTTCTCTCAGGGTTTTAGGAGGGCCCCAGTATGGCACCTGTATATCACCTACAGACATGAGTAACAACACATCCAAGAACAGCCAGTGTTCATATTTTTGTACAGTGATATATTAAGTGCCTTGGATGCATCATCTCATTTGATCCTCAAAGCAATCCTATGTGGTACATATTGCTAATGTCCTCATTATACAAATGAGGAAACAGGAGCACAGACATGGCAAGTAACTTCCCAGAGTCAGTAACTGACCAAGCCAAGACTCTAACTCAGATTAAACTAGGGAAGGCTTATGAGTAACTGCAATTGCAGATACTGCTTTTTACCATATTCATCACACACTCAGGTCAGCCTGAATTATCAAAAAGAGATGAAAATATGCCCAATCCTTTTTAAGAAGATGAATTATTGTGATGCACTTTTTAGAAAGATTTCTACCCAAAATGGATAAAAATATTTTAAGCACTTATGCTTAAAGGAGTAAGCATTAGTTATTGGAAAAATCCCCAACAATGCCAGACCCAGGAGGTATTTCTGTACCATCTAGTATTCTTAGAACTGCAGAGTAGCTCAGTCTACCTTCTGGCAGCTTCAGAGCACAGCAATCATTGGCAACTTCACCATGTTTTTATTTGAAAAATTAAAAAAGAAAATACCATGATCTGTTCCATAGTAGACATCATTCTATAAGGAATATCAAGTGGTGGTCTGAAGCTATGTCTACCCCAAAAGCCACATGCATGCACATGTGTGTCACACACACACACACACACACACAGCTCTCAAATTGGGCAATAGGGAAAACTGGAATAAGATATTCTGAGATAGGTGTTGCTTTACACTAGGGCTAGCTTTAGGGAAATTGTGAAGCAAGCTAAGTATCTGGGGTGAAGTTCCTAGTACTGCTAATAAGAAGAATAACTACCACTTGAAAATGTTCCAAGAACTTGTTTGGGGGATTTATATGACTAAATTCATTGAGATTTCACATCAGTCCTATGACATAGGTACCCCTATTATTCCCATTTCACAAGGGCATAGAGGCATATTTAAGTAATATGCCAGAGATCACAAATCCACTAATGAAGAGAAATTAAATTTTTTTTTCTATTTTTGGTGGTTCTAGGGATTGAACCTGGGGGGGCTTGTGAATGCTAAGCAGACACTCTACCAACTGAGCTATATCCCCAGCCCCTGGAATTGAGATTTAAACCCAAGAAATCTAGCACCAGAGTCCAGGCTCAAACCTCTACTACTCTGGGCTGGGATTGTGGCTCAGCGGTAGAGCGCTTGCCTAGCATGCTTGGGGCCCTGGGTTCAATCCTCAGCACCACATAAAAATAAGTGAATGAGATAAAGGTATTGGGTCCAACTACAACTAAAAAAAAATTAAAAAAAAAAACACACTAGTACCTGTCCACAGGTTACACTGCTAATGCTAATCTACTAATAAAGGAAACTTTTGTCCCAGCCCTGTGCTGAGGACATTACATAAATTATCTCATAGATCTTATGAGGTTGGTGTTTTTAGCCCTAAATTGTTATTCAGTGTCTCATTTGATCCATTAAGGAAAAGTAACTATTATTATGTCCATTTTGCAGATAAAAACATCAAGGCACAGAAAAGTTAAGTATCTTGACACACAGGTGGAAGCATCACCTCCTTTTCAGTAACACCATTATAAAAGCTGTAAGGACCCATTAGTGATGCAACATACTTTAAGATATAATTTATACCTCGAGGCCAGGCTCTCTCAACTTTTCAAGACCCCTGGTCTGAGGAGTTAATGGGAAACAATGGCAATGGCCTTTCTTTGCTTCCCAACTCAAGGGAATTACAGTGACCCTCTTCAGCTATCAGTGGCCTACTTTTGGTTCCCCTTTGTGGGGAAGAACACCCACAAAAGCTCTGTCACTGGAAGCCTATTTTAAGGGATTGGATGTGTGTTTAAAAGGCATAATTTAGGGCTGGAGATGTATCCCAGTGGTAGAGCATTATCCCAGAGTGCTTGAGACCCTGGGTTCTATCCTTAGTGCTGAAAAATAATAATAATAAAAACAATAATAATAATAAGCACTACTGTTATTGGTAGTTGACAGAATCTATTTATTTATTTATTTATTTATTTATATGTGGTGCTGAGGATTAAACCCAGGGTGTTGCACACACGAGGTGAGTGCAGTACCACTGAGCCACAACCCCAGCACCATCTTTTGAGTTTTGTTTGGAACTGGTTTATGGAAAAGACCAACACTAGCAATCTACCTCTGCGGGCCACCAATCTCAACTCTGGTTTCTATAACATACTACTCCTGTTTAAGTCAGTGGCCATTGGCAGTGAAAATCGATGAAGTACTCTTACTCACCAATTTTTATCAGCAGAGCACAAATAGTGACAACAAGGAAGATAAGCTGGGTAGGCTTACCTCCACTTGGAGGGTTGCACATCCTTTCAGGAAGCCATTGATGTTACTGATGCAGCTGGCTTCATTTTGGGGCTCCAGACAATACTAGAGAAATACAGTCAAATGTCACTTGGAGATTGTCATCCCATGCCCAGCAAACCATATTCATCATTCGCTGATAGCTAAATAAGGCAGAGGGTAATGCTGCTGCCAAACCAGGAAGAGAAATAACCACCAAAGGAAGTGATGCAAAAATCTAAATGGTTGGTTTTTCTTTCAAATGTCACCAAGCCACTTCTACTTACGAGCGTTTTCTCATGCCTTCAACCTTCAGGTGGTGATAACAAATTTAGAAAGACCAAGACAGTATTTGTTTGAGTTCAGTTCTTGCTTTCAAGCAAGAAAGCAATACTTCTTACCTCCCCTCCCCATGACAAATTATTAAAAAATTATTTCCCTTGGCTGTTGTCTAATTTGATTATATTTCTCTGTTTTACCCCCATTTTATCACTGTGTCTCAGGTTTAAGAGATTATAAGTTAAATCTACTTGCTCAATAAAAATACAAACTGGTTCAAGAAGACAAAAGAATGCTACTCAGTCATATTCCATGATGAGCTTAAGAAAATAATTGCAGGACTCTACCATTAAGCTTACTTAAAGGGCCTAACTTAGAAATTATCTATTGTCAATATCATGGGCTCCCAACATCAAAATATCTTGGGATTTGGGGCTGGGATTATGACTCAGTGGCAGAGTGCTTGCCTTGCATGTATGAGGCACTGAGTTTGATCCTCAGCACCACATAAAAATAATTAAATAAAGGTATTTTGTCCATCTATAACTTAAAAAATATTTTTAAAAATCTTGGGATTTTTTTTAAGAGGGTAAGTTTAGTTTCACTTTGAACGCACATTGCATTCAAAATATATATTTGGTTTCTCTTGTTTTCACAAACCTTATGTGACATTTTAAACCACTTCTGTTTGCTAAATAGTCCCTTCTTCAATGGCAATTTTTTGAAAAGGAAATTTACATCAATTTTTAGGCAACCTGTCAGTAAATATCATCAAGACCTGCTATAAATCATACAATTATTCCAAAGACTCATATGCACCCCAAGTTTTAAACATGTCTGAGATACACAGGGAAGTGCAGTATGCATCTCCACGACACAGAAAATTTGTGATATGGGTGTTGCCCTGTCCCCTCTTGCCAGTGGTGTAACAGGTTATTATTCTGCGAAAATTTGGGGGCCAGTTACTGAAGGAATACACTTAGCTTCCTGACTATTTCAAACTACAAAAGCAGTACAAAGGAATGTCTAACTTTCAGAAACATATTCAAGTAGGAGATTCTCACAACCTGAGTAGTGGGAAATCTTGAGAGTTATATTATTACTGCTTTCTGATGGCAAGCAATCCCAAAGATACTGCAAAATTGACCTTACCTTTTCCACTGAGCCAGGCATAAGTCTGTTGATCAGTTTGCATAGCACTACCCCATTTTTCAGCGAGGACTTCAAGAACTCCTCCGGATCACAGATGGTCTTTTTTGGGGAATCTAAAACTCCCAAAGATATAAGCCATGTCACGATTCGCTCTTCTGGATTCATTACTGTGGATGGTACACTCTGAACAGTTCTCTAGGGCAGCTGCAAGGACTAAGCCACATCCGTGATTGCATCTGCTGTTGTCTTCCTTTTTCTGAGTTCTCTGCTGGTGCTTGCAGAGCAAAGGTTTAAAACAACTTTCCTTAGACAACAGTGGAACCCACACAAAAACGTGGGATCTGAAAACTACAGAGATCAACACAAAGATATGGAAACAGGAAAAAAAACAGATAGAATCCTGGATAAACTAGTTTTCTTTTTCAAAATCTGAAAAGCAAATTCATTGGGATAAAAAAGGAAGAAGAAGCACACATGCATGCACTCTCTCTTTCTTTCTCTCTCTCTCTCTCTCTCTCTCTCTCTCTGTCACACACACACACACACACACACACACAAAAAAAAAAAAAAAAAAAAAAAACAGTGCAAGAAGCTATAAGGAAAGGAAGTGAGGAGGATGCTGGGAGGGAGGAAAGAAAAGGAAGCAAGTTCTGTGGAAAACAGAGGTGAGCCAGCACTTCAGGGACCTTGGAAATGAGACACTCATGGGTCAGTCAGGGAAAACACTATCAATAAATAGTGTAGCCTCAGTGAAAATCTGGCTTCTGTTAGGAGGAAGATGCCAACTGGTTCTTAGGGCAGACAGATCTAAGCCTGGTGGGGAGCTATGCTGGCACAACAAAGCTCGGAAAAGTTAGGCAGGCTGAGAAAGTACCTCCAAAACATGACCGGATGTCCTTATACTATCTCAGAGAGATGCTGGGTGTCATGATCCTTCCTTGCAAAACACACTGAGTTGCACAGTGACTCTGTGCCAAGCAAATGAAGATTGTGCCTGCTGTCAGCCATCACTGTGTATAAGCAGAAGTTAGAAGAATGGCATTTTACTTTGCAGCCAAAAAGCTATGTTTAGGGAAATAGGCTAAGGATAACATCTGACATCCTGTTTACTTGCATTCTTGAGCAATTCTTTTTCTGGACCTGGTTCCACTACACAATCCAGCTGCAGTACCCTTAGCAAAGGCTCAGACACAGTCACATAAGTGGGTAAAATACACTTAAAAACAATGTATGAGAACAAAAGAGCACTCGTCCTCTGTGTATACTACAGGCTCGAAGGTTCATGTTTCCCCAACAAGAAACACTTTGCATTTAAAATACTGCTCTGAAAAAAAAGCGAGTCCATAATAAGAGAGCTCTATTATTTTCAACTCTATTTTCAGAACCAGTTAAAATAGTCATATTATTGAGAAATTTAAGTAAAGCCAAGTTTAATAAGATAGCTCTACATTGGCAAATGTATGTCATTCACCAAAATCACTACCCCTGATGCCTGGGGGACATCCAGTCACAGTTCTTTCCTGCTAAGCTTCAGAATCCTTTTCAACACAGTTTCAGGCATCTACTATCAAATAATCAGCTCAGATAATCCTGATAAGCATTTTCAAAACTGCCCCTTCTTGCTCTGTCAGAACACTTATCACACTGTTATTATTTGTTGACCTGTCTCCTCTGCCACAATGTAAGCTTCCTAGAGTAACTCTCATCTCCTTATTTAACACTGTGCTCTCAGCAGAGTGCCTGGTATGCACCATAGATGTTCAGTAATGCTGAATGTTGTGTGAATGAATGAACTCAGATGGTGTCCCAGGTATAGACAACACTTGATTATAACAAGGATTTTGTTTTGGAGGGTTTTTTTATTTTTATGTTTTGGTTTTCTGGTACTGGGGATTGAACTCAGGGGAATTGACCACTTAGCCACACCCCCAGACCTATTTTGTATTTCATTTAGAGACAGGATCTCCTAAATTGCTTAGTGCCTCCCTAAATTGCTGAGGCTGGCTTTGAGCTACAGATTCTCCTGTCTCAGCCTCCAGAACTGCTGATATTACAGGCGTGTGTCACTGCATCTGGTGTTTTTTTTTTTTAATGACATAAGACAGTCTTACTAATTATTTTTGTGACTTTATTGAGATATAATTAATACATAATAAACTGCAATACTGAAGGCATACAAATTAATGAATTTTGACATATGCAACACTTTTGATATAATCACACACAAAATCAAGATAAACTTTCCATCACCCCCAAAAGTGTCCTTGTGCTCTTTTAACACCTTCTTCTCTTCCTTCCTCTGACATCTCAGGCAAC
The DNA here is from genome assembly GCF_047511675.1 of Marmota flaviventris. NCBI lineage: Eukaryota > Metazoa > Chordata > Mammalia > Rodentia > Sciuridae > Marmota > Marmota flaviventris. Next base: position 118,728,375 of record NC_092518.1, read on the forward strand.
CAAACACCAATGTTTTCAGTCTCTTTAAATTAGTTGGTTAAAAAAAAGAGATTAGTTTGTATTTTTAATTATCTTGTATAAATGGAAGTATACAGCACACTACTTCATTTCATGGGGTTTGTTTTTTAATAATATCATTTTTATTTATATATGACAGCAGAATGCATAACACTTCTTATTACATATATAGAGCACATTTTTTCATATCTCTGGTTGTATAGATAGTATATTCACACCGATTCCTGTCTTCATACATGTACTTTGGATAGTAATGATCATCACATTCCACCATCATTAATTACCCATGCCCCCTCCCTTCCCCTCCAACCCCTCTCCCCTATCTAGAGTTCATCTATTCCTCCAATGCTCCCGCTCCCTATCCCACTATGAATCAGCCTCCTTATATCAAACAAAACAATCATCATTTGGTTTTGGGGGATTGGCTAAATTCACTTAGCATTATCTTCTCTAGCTCCATCAATTTACCTGCAAATGCCATGATTTTATTCTCTTTTATTGCTGAGTAATATTCCATTGTGTATATATGCCATACTTTTTTTTTATCCATTCGTCTATTGAAGGGCATCTAGGTTGGTTCTACTTCATAGGGTTTCTTAATTCAACATCATCATTTAGAGATTCATACATGTTGTGTCTATCCATAGTCTATCCATATAATAGGGATTTGACCCCCATATGTTTTGGCTGATATAAGCAAAATAAATATAGTCAGATGTTTTATTGCCTTTGACCCATGGCCAAATCTATGTAATGGAAATAAAAACAGAATTCATTTGTTAAGAAATTAAATTCCCTGGTCTGACCTCTATAAACACTTTTATATGTCATTTGGACAATTTTCACAATTGCTCATCAAAATTTTACTCTACAGACAACAAAATTTGGCAGTATTATTAAGGTATCACTTTCATTTTCTAATGAAGAACAAAGCAAGAGTAACTTCAGGAACCTGGCCTAGTCCAAAATAGGCTTGAGTTTATTGAGGTCACCTGGATGAAAATCTGCCTCATTTTGGATGCTGGCTATAGCAAATTAATATAAGGAATAAAGTAGAACCAGAAAAGCAAGGTCACCACCTCAAGACAAAAGAAACAGCTCTATTAACATAAAGATTGGAGTCAAAGTTGGTATGGTATCATGTCAAAAAAGCAGGGAATTTCAGGGCAGTGGCAAGCATCTTGGTGAAATGACTAATCGTGGAACTTGAGCTGGCTTGCTAAAGCAACTGATGAACTAGGGGAATAAGGTTGGCAGGGGAATACTGGAGGTCACAGGAACACAAAGAGCAGACTTCATCCATGAGCATGAGTAAAAAGGGCAAAAGTCTAGGACCACACCCTCTGGGACACTGAACCTGCCTCTGGAGTACTTGTCCACCTCCCCTTCTCATTTTATGAGTTCTCCAGCTGAGCACATTTTTACCAATTTTCCAAAAGCACCTCTAGCGTTAACATCCCTACTCAAAACCCTCAAAAGCTCTCCATAGCCTAAAGCAGCGATTGACAAACAGGGAAGTTCAGAATAATCACCTCCTAAGAGTGATAAATGAGAAAGGAATGAGTAAGTGGAACTTGAACTAAAATAGGTTTTTATGTAAAATAAAAATATCTGCAGAAAATAAGACAAGTGTGAAGGTTTGTTAAAACTGGATATTTGGTACACTGGGACCTGTTATACTTTTTTCCTTTACTTTTATCTACTTGCAATAGTCATAATTGATGTACTTTTAAATTTCAAATCTAATGGCACACTTGTTAAAAAGAAGGATTGGGGGCCCAATTCCCAAATATATTCTAACTCAGAAGATGTGCAATGGGGAAAGGAAAATGTATTATTAATATCACACTTGATTCTGCAGTAGATAGACCAACGTCACAGTCACACTTGAAGAAATAAATTGATTTCTGACCTTCTAGTGTACTCCAGTTTCTGCCAACACCTAGTTCACTTCAACTCCTCCAAAACAACAATCCAACACCATGTGCACTCAGTTATTTGACTGCTTCTTCCAGTAATTAATGTGTTAACTTTCAGTGTATCTTCATGCCTGTTCTGTGAAAATAGACCTGGAACTTTGAAATATATTTTGATTTGCCAGCTTGTATGGTTTTAAGTTTTACCAGTAATCAATGGTGCAGAGACATTGCAGTAAGGAGGGGTTTTACTTCCTGTTTCCTGTGTGCTCCCTCCACATACTCTTGCTGAGCTCCCAGCTTTCCTTTTGGTGCACCATTATGTCTACTCTGTGAAAATGGACCTGGAACTTTGAAACATTTTTACTTTGCCCACCTTCTGAAGCGCTAGCTTCCCCAGGACACAATGTACCAAATGTACTGCTTCCTTTGGCACTGCCCTTGGGCAGTTCTGTAGCTAATTGTCTCTGTTAAGACACCTTCCTTGCGAACTAGTATCTTAGAGGAGCATATTTATGGCTAGTTCCAGAGGACAGATGTCCAACAAGTTCCACTGACTCAGCACCAAACAACTTCTCTAATATATGGCCTAGATATCAGAGAGGAGGGTTATCACAGTTCTACGAGTATTGGCTATTACACGTTATTTGTCTTTGTGTGTGTGTGTGTGTGTGTGTGTGTTGCTGGGGATTGAACCCAGGGCCTTGTGCATACGAGGCAAGCACTCTACCAACTGAGCTCCATCCCCAGCCCCTACATGTTATTTTTATATTGTCTGTTATTCTATATTACATCTGCTATTCCTATATTATTTTAGAGTTCCTTTTTTTCTTACTAGGCCAGTCCCTCAATGTTCCAATCCTGTTATACTTCTTTTTTTCTGTTGTTGTTGGTGGTGGTTGTATTGGGGATTGAACCCAGGGGCACTCAACCACTGAGCCACATTGCTAGCCCTTTTTATTTTTTATCCTTAATTTTTTATGTTAAACTTTTTCTGTTCAAATTACTGTGGGGTTTCTCTATCCTGATGGAACCTAAATTAATATACCTTGTTATCTTCAAAGAACAATTCCACTTTAGCAAACCATGTGCAAGGTTTCACCTTGTACTTTGTCATCACACAAAATTTTCTGCCTCTTGAATCATGAATTCAAGCCTCATATTTATTAGACAACCTATATTTCCAACTTACTTGCTCAGTTACTCCTACCATCTTTCCATAACTTCAGATTTCCAAATCATTGTTTTCCAAAATGATGAGACAATGAATTCTTAGCTATCACACCAATGCCACCAACAACAAAAGAAAAAAAAATTGTACGAATTTACATTGCCACAAGCAAGGTATAATTTCCCATTGTACCATATCATAGCTAATACTTGGTATTTCAGACTTTTAAATTGTTGTTATATTGTGGATATAAAATTTCTATTTCTATTATTACTACAATATTAAGGTTGGGCATTTTAATATGTTTATTTGCCATATATATTTCTCTTCTGTAAAACACTTGCTCATTTCTATGCCCATTTTTTATTGAGTCATCTTTTTGTTACCAATTGCTAAATGTTATACATTATGGATTCTCAACTTATGTCAGATACATGTTTGCAAATATAGTCTTACTCTCTCATTTTTCATTTTATGGTGCATTTAAGGAACAGAAGTTCTTTATTTTAAAGAATAAGATGTTTTATCTCACTCTCATGCATAACACAGCCAGAGTTTGGTGGTCCAAGCCTAGCATGTGGCTTCATAGTTATCAGAGACCCAGGGTTCTACTCTCCCGATACATTCCCACCTCAAAGTCAAAATGATAGTTATATGAACTTGACATTCTGTGGCTCCTTCAGGTAGGATTTTGACACTGCTAAGAGCCTCTTGGGAACCTCAGCGGGACCAGCAGCCACAAGAGGGGATACAGCATTGCTGAAGGTGCCATCTTCCTGGGCTGGGCTCCAGCACAATCACCATCCTATAGAAATACAATAAGCAAGCACTGAAACTGCCACAAAGATGTCTGTTCTGAAAAAAAGTAAGATATGAAACTCTTTTATAATAAATTATTATACTTTGGTGGCTTTGAGTTCTTAATTGCTGTGACCAAATTTGCAAATTGTCTATACTTTTGTGCTCAATATTTGATTTGTATAATCTACACAGAATGACTTTATGGTTTTTGTATTTCTTCTTACTGGAAAGTAAATACAATAGTAATTTAATTTATTTTTACTTAAGGAAGAGAGGGCTTTTGTTTGCTTTGTTATGTTTTCACAAAGGAGTAGCATGGCCTTACAGTGGCTCTTCTGAAACAGATTCCTCGTTTGGCTTCCATGACTCTCTACTGTTTTCCTCTTATCTCACTAGTTTCTGTTCATCTCTTTTGCTTGTTCCTCCTCCTTCTTCCAGATTGTTAAACATTGGAATGATCCAGGTCTCAGGCCTTGGGTATCTTCTCTTTTCTATCAATACTCACTCCCTGGGTGATTTCATCCAGTTTTGTGGCCGTAACTTGCCAGCCCTGACATCTATTTTGAAGTCTAGACTCATATTTCAACTGCCTACTCACCATATTCACTTGAATGATCTAACCTCAAACTCAATGTGACTCAGCTTGAGTATGTGACCTCCCACCCCACCACACACACACACACACACACACACACACACACACACACACACATCAAGCCTAAAGGAATTGAAATGGGAGGGAGTTGGATGGGTCATCTATATGAATACTGAAATCACCAAGCATAAATATCTTCTAGTCATGCTTGACTTCTTTTCTTTCTCTTACACCTCACACCCAGGTAACCAATGGTCCTGTCACCAATAAACAAGTCCAGGACCCATCCTTGTCTCATCCCTTCCACTGCTATCACCCTGGTCTAAGCCACTTTGCCTCTCACCTGGATCATTGCTAACAGCTCATCACTCTGAGGTTCACACTTCTATTCTTGCCCCTATACAGTCTATTTACTACACAGGAGCAGAATAATTCTTTTAAAACAAAAATGAGATCATCTCTTTCACCTGCTTCCACTACTCCAATGGCTTTCATCATATTTGGAATAAGACCCATAGGACTTAACCCAAACTATTAGGCTCTACACACCCTACCTACATTCAAACCTCACTTTCTACTACTTTTCTCCTGGCTTTGTCTGCTCCCCTGCCCCCTCCCCCATCTCCTTGCACACCAAACACATTCCAATTTCAAGACTTTTGCCTTCATTTTCTCTCTGACAATAAAATATAATTTCTTCTAAAAAAATACTATTGAGTATCCTATCACTCTTTTAATATCCTTACCTCTCTTATTATCAAGTATTACTTAATATTACATCAGATATTTAATTGTGTATTTGTTAGTAGTTCCCACTATAAAGTAAGTTTTATGATGGCAAAGACTTTCTTTGGTTCATTGCTATAACCTCAGTGTCAAGAAAAATGTCTAGCACATAGAATGCATTCAATAAATGAGTGTTAAGTTCATGAATAAAGTAGTCAAAATTTCCATGGGGCCGGGGTGTTGTTCAGTGATACAGTGCCTTCCAAATATGTATGAGCCCTAAATTCCATCCCTTAAACTGCCACAAAAGAAGTACCATAGCCTTCTAAATGCTTATTTATTTATTTATTTATTTGTCTGTTTATTTATTTATTTATTTTGAGTAGCTGAAATTACGGAAAATATGGGAGACAGTCTCTTTGTAAATTATATACTTCAGTAAGTAAGTATATATATATAGTAAATATATATATATATATATAGTAAATATATATATATAGTAAACATATATTACTTTTGTAATCAGAACAAAACAATTTTAGATATATATATTGACATGAAAAGGAGAAAAATGTTATCACATAGACTGATCTTACGTTTATAGTTGTGTCTGAGTATGTGTGGAAAACCTTCTGAAATTTATATTGGAATGTTAATAGTAATGAATTACTGATACAAATAACATGGATCAATCTTAAAAATATAATTTTGAACAAAAGAAGACATACATATAAAAGAGTGAATATCATATAATTTCATGTGTATCAGTTTTAAAAATTGGTAAAATTAATCTACAGTGATGGAAATAAGAATAGAATTTGCCTCTCGTGGATGGTATAGACTGGAGGTACATGAGGTCACATATGGGTCGATGACAATATTCTATATTTTGATCTGGGTGATGATTGCACAAGTGCATTCATATATAAAAATTTACTGAAATTTATTATATGCAAATTATTCTCTAATAAGAAATTTAAAAATACTATCAGTACTAATCTCTGGGTAGTAGTATTGTGGCTGATTTTTATTCTTTTTTTTTAAATTCTGCTGTCCTTCCTTTCCCCCCTTGATTTTTATTCTTTATGTCTTTCTGTGTTGTCTATATTGCGTATCATAAGAAAACATTACTTTTATAAACAGAGAAATGAATGCTATGGTGTTTGTAAAGAATGAAGTCCTCTGAGACTCATAAACACATAGCGTTAATTCATACTCCCTGAAAAATAAGTAGAAGCCAGGCACTGTGACACACACCTGTAATCTCAGCTGCTCAGGAAGCTGAGGCAGGAGGATCATAAGTTCAAAGCCAGCCTCAGGAACTTTGTGAGGTCCTAAGCAACTCAGCGAGACCCTGACTGTATTTACCTGATGGTTGAGGATGTTAAACATCTTTTCATGAGCTTTATTCACAATTTGGATATCCTCTTCAGTGAAATGTCTGTTCATCTATTTTTCCATTTTTCAATGGTTTATTTTCTTAATGTTGAATTTTTAGAGATTTTAATAAACTTTAGACACTAGTTCTATGTCAGAAATGGATTTTATAAATATTTTCTCACAATCTATACCTTGTCTTTTCATCCTCTTTACATAGACTTTTGCTGAGCAAAAGATTTAGTTCTGATATGGTCCAACTCATCCATTTTTCCTGTTATGTACAACACATAGATCTGGTGTCAAGTCTAAGAGTATGTAAGCAAAACAAAAGTTGAATGAGCCTCTTTTTTGCAATTTTATTGTTAATAATATCTCACCTATTCCAAAAAGTAGGGATATCCTCTTCTTGTTTTTCTTGCTCTGAACATACAAAAAGGAGCATTTTTTGAGTCATCAGTGTTTCTGGAGTCTAAAGTTTATCTTGATGCTTAATCTTCCCAAAATTGTCCTTTTAATTCTACCTTTTATTAGATACTCTTCCTTCTACTGTCCTAACTATCCTTAAAATATGAATTCACCAGAGTTCCCAGTATAATGACATCAATTTGTATGACTATCTTTTCTCTTTACTCCCTCATTCATGGAAACACATTTGATTATGCAATGCATTGTTCTAGACTAGCACTGTCCAATAGAAACAAAATGTGAGTCAAATATGTAATTTAAATTTTTTTTTAATATTTATTTATTTATTTATTTTTAGTACTCAGCAGACACAACATCTTTGTTGGTATGTGGTGCTGAGGATCGAACCCGGGCCGCACGCGTGCCAGGCGAGCGCGCTACCGCTTGAGCCACATCCCCAGCCCCTGTAATTTAAAATTTTCAAACAACAACATTCAAAGCAAGGGAAAGATAATTTTAATGATATATTGACCAAACAATCCAACATATTGTCATTGTACCATGTCTTAGTCTGGTTTTTGTTTGTGAGTTTGGTTGGTTGATTGGTTGTTTTGGGTTTTTTTTTTTTTCTACTGTAGTAGAATCCTGGGTAAATTACAAAAATAGAACTTTATTCTACTCATGGTTTGAGAGACAATGAAGTTCAAGAGTATGTGTGTTAGTCAACTTTCCATCACTAACAAAGTATCTCAGATAATTAACTTATAAAGAGAAAAGATTTGTTTTAGCTCACAGTTTTGGAGATTCCAGTCCATGATCAATTGGCCCCACTACTTTTGGGCCTACGGTGAGGCAGTACAACATGACAGGAGCACATCAAGAAGAAAAAACACTAACCTTATGGCCAGGAAGCAAAAGAAAGAGAGAATAATGAGTCAGGGTCCCAGAATCCCTTCAAGTACACTACCCCAATGTCCTAAGGACCTCCTATCAGGTCCACCTCTTAAAAGTTCTACCACCTCCCAATACACCACCCTGCGGGTCCAAACTGTAGCATGATGGCACCAGCATCTGGCAAGTTGCCTTTGTGCTGTTATAACAGAGCAAACAAGAAATTTGGGACACAGAGAAAAGGTATAGGGTAGAACTTATCCTTTGATCAGGAGCCCACTCCCCTGATAATTAACCATCTCCAACAACAATGGCATTAATCCATTCACAAAAACAGAGCCCTCATGACCTAATCACCTCTTAAAGGCCCTACCTCTCAATATCACTATATTGGATATAAAACCTCAACATGTGTTTTGAAGAGGACATTCAAACCATAGCAATATGTACTCAGTAGGAAAAAAAAAACCTATTGAGATACTTTGCAAACTTTGTTTTCATAATAAGTCTTTTGAATTCAGTATGCATTTTATGTTTAGAGTACATCTCACTTCAAACTTCCACATTTCAAATGCTCAGTAATCACATGTGGCTATCATATCGAACACTGCAGTTCTAGGCATTGGAGATACATCTATAAATATTATAGATGTGTTTCCAAACCTCATAGAATTTATAATGTAAAAAGAAAGGTGAAATCTGGGCATAGTGGCACATGCCTGTAATCCCAATGGCTCTGGAGGCTTGAGAATTACAATTTCAAAGCCAGCCTTAGCAACTGAGCAAGGCTCTAAGCAACTCAGCAATACACTTTCTCTAAATAAATTAAAAAGGGCTGTGATGTGGATCAGTGGTTAAGCATCCCTGGGTTCAATCCCTGGCACCAAAAAAATAAAAATAAAAAGTAAAATAAAATAAAAAGAGAGGTAAACTTCAATGGGAATCAACTATGCTTTCAATAATTTTTTTTCAGTACCACTAGGTGCTAATTGCTTAGTACACAAAAATATGGTCCATATAAAAGATCAAATAAGGTTAAGAATCGTATCTTACATGGTCACACTTATCCCTACAGTAGGTAATTGATAAATATTTATTCAACAAATAGTAGTTTTCAAGAGCCTACCCTCAAACCATTTTCCCTTTCAGAATACAAGGTTAAGACCTAACAATATATTTGCATATTCTTTCAGCTTCTTAACTTTTTTCCTTAAAATTGAGGCAGACCACCTTACCCAGTGTTTCTTCCTTGACTGGCATGAACTCTTAGACATGGTTACTTTCCCCAAGGTTCCTGCCACTTCAGAGTTCCACCATATTTGTCAGTATTAAGACTAAAGTAATACTTCCTCCTGTTACTTCCTCTGTCTGTTCAGAGAAATAACTGTCAGTAAGGCAAGGTGTGAAATCGTCAGAAATCTTGCTTTTAAATGAATGAGAATTTCAGCAAAACAGTGCATTGAAATCACTAATTTTTAAAATATTTTTTAGTTGTAGATGGACACAATGCCTTTATTTTATTTATTTATTTTTTTTTTAAATTTTTATTTTTTAGTTGTTGATAAACCTTGACTTTTTTTTATGTGGTGCTGAGAATTGAACCCAGTGCCTCACACATGCTAAGCAAGTGCTCTACCACTGAGCCACAACCTCAACCTGAAGTCACTAAAACCTCTTTGTCCAAGTCATTTCATCTACTAAATGGGTATAATTGAACAAAATCACTAGCTGTTCCTCAAAAGATTAAATATTGAATTACCATTTGACCCAGCAATTCTACTCCTAGAAATACCCAAGAGAAATGAAAATATATGTATGCACATAAACCTATAAGGAATGCTCATAGTAATATTAATAATAGCCAAAAAGTAGAAACAACCCAAATGTCCATGTTACAATGGAATATTATTTAGTTACATTTAGTCATAATGATTATGGACTACTGATACATACTACATCATAGTTATACCTTGAAAACATTATGTTAAGCTAAAGAAGGCAGATATAAAAGATCACATGCTATATAACTTCATTTTTTAATATCCAGAACAGGCAAATCCATAGAGGCAGGATATAGATTCCTCTGCCATAGTCAATATGCTCTGGTATCCTAAAGGTGGGAATTGTGTGTAGTGAGAGAGCCCTTATCAATGCCTGAACACTGCCTTTTTATTATTTTTATGATAGTAAGATCACTCAGCAAGATATCTACTCTTTTAAATTATTAAATGTACAATACAGTATTATTGGCTATAGGTACAACATTATATAGCAGATCTCTAGAGCTTAATCTTGCTTAACTGAACATCAGATTTTGCAGAGGGAAATATTTCAGGCCATCAAGATGACATAAATGGCCAAATGTTTTCTCTGATATAAGAAGGCTGACTCATAGTGGGGTAGGGACGGGGAGCATGGGAGGAATAGATGAATTCTAGATAGAAAAGAGGGGAGGGAGGGAATGGGAGGAGGCAGGGGATTAGCAAGGATGGTGGAATGTGATGGACATCATTATACACAGTGCACGTATGAAGACACAAATTGGTTGTCAACCTACTTTATATACAAATAAACATGAAAAATTATGGTATATATGTATAATAAGAATTGTAATGCAAAAAACCAAGTACATGTATAAAGACATGAATTGGCGTGAACATACTTTACACAAACATATGAAAAATTGTGCTCTATATGTGTAATAAGAATTGTAATACATTCTGTTGTAATGTATTTAAAAAATGACATAAATGACATGACCAGAAAGAATCTCTTACCATTTACAAGCAATATTTCTGTGAAATTCAGCTACCACCATATTCCTGGTAAAGCTGGTTAGGAGACCTCCCTATGCTTAATTTGGAGGTGGCCTATAAAGAATTCTGCTGCAGGACTGGGACTGTAACTCAGTTGTATAGAGCTTTCCTAGCATGCACAAAGTTCTGGTTTTGATTAACCGCACCCCCCCCCCCCAAAAAAAAAGAAGAAGTCAGGCATGGTGGTGCACACCTGTAATTCTAGCTACTTAGGAGACAGAAACAGAAGGATTCCAAGTTCAAGGCTAGACTGGGCAACTTATTGACACCTTGTTTCAAAATAAAATAATAAGGGCTAGGGACATAGCTTACTGGTAGAGCACTTGTCCAGCATGCATAAGACCCTCGTTTCAATTCCCAGTACCACCTCCACCCCCTCCACATTCACACACAAATAATTCTATAGGCAGATAACATATCTCTTAAAATGTTTTTAACAATTTCAGATTTTTGGTAGGCCTAGTAAGGGTCTAGTGCCATCAGAATTCCTCTTTTTTCAGGCAATTTTGTTGATAACACTAACTAAGCAACTTTGGATGAAGGTATAAGAATTATTGTTAGGTGATTTCCATAGTCCAGTACAATTTCTTTTACTCCATGTGTTAGACAGCTTTTTGTCAGTGTGACAAAATGCATGAGAAAAACAACTCAAAAAAAGAAAGATTCATTTTGGCTCACAGTTTCAGAGGTTTCAGTCCAAAATCAGATGAATCCACTACTTTGGGCCTGAGGTGAGGCACAACATCATGGCAGAAAAGTGTGGCTGAGGAAGCTGCTCAGCTCATGAGTTCTGGAAAGCAGAAAGAGAAGTGACCCAGGACATGATATAGTCCCTAAAAGCATGGCCCCAAGGACCCACCCCCTTCAACTAGGTCCCACCTTCTATACTTGCTACTACTTCCCAATAATCCATTCAAATTATGAATCTATCAATGGGTTAATCAAATAATGTAGTCAGAGTGCACTTGATCCAATCATTTCCTGAAAGCCCCACCTCAGAACATTGCTTCACTGTGGACCAAGCCTTCAACACATGAGACTTTGGGGGACATTCCAGATCCAAAACAACACTTGCTTCTTCAATCAATTTGCCCATTTCCTTTTGTGAAGTGCATTTTTAATAATGACCAATGATTTCTCATTGTATTAAGAATGGAGTTTTGGGGCTGGGATTGTGGCTCAATGGTAGAGTGCTCACTAGCACGGTGCCCGGGTTCGATCCTCAGCACCACATAAAAATAAAGGCATTGTGTTGTGTCCATCTACACACACACACACAAAAAAAAAAAAATGGAGTTTCACAGCTCTTTCAGCAAAATGACCTTCTGGTATCTGAGTAGGCAGTTGTAAACTCTAACAAATTATCTATGAATTTTCCATGACGTTTTTAGCTGTTACTGAACTTAAAAATCTGTATTTTTAAAAAAATTTCTGTTACATGACAGATACTAAACATATATTTTTATTTGTGTGTGCATGTGTGTGTGTGTGTTCTGGATTTAAAACATTATATACATACATAACATATATATATATATATATATATATATATATATATATATATATATCTCTCCAAAATCAAGAACCATAGCTCTAGTAACTGATATTAATACATCTGCTTATGCAGGTTTAATTCCAGATGAAAAGAAGCTTCCACAGCAGTCTGATAAATTACTACAGCTAGGGAACCTTACATGAGGCACTTTTAGCCATGATATATTACAAATTGATAAATATTATTAAATCTTCATTTTGAACAGGAACATCATATAAATTAAGTCTTTTTTTTCAACTTTGGATTCCTCAAAGCTGGACAAGAGGCTATACCAATTTTAGTATTCAAAAGGCTATCCAGATTATAGAGACCCAACTAGATTTGTAGGATTGTCATATAATTGCTCTACTGGAGGTTTTGCCTGCTCTGCAAAAACTGGGACCTGCTATCTACAATACTGGATTGGCTCTAAACCACCTACTTTAGTCCATGGGATATTATAACAAAAATACCATAAGCTGAGTGGCTAATAAACAAAAAAATACTTACTGCTCATAGTTCTGGATGCTGGGAAGTTCCAGATCAAGGCACCAGTAAACTTAGTGTCTGGTGAGAGCTGGCTTTCTTGTAGACAGCAAGTTCTCATTAGGTCCTTATATGGTGGAAGGGTCAGCAACTTTCTAGAAGCTCTTTTATAATGGCTCTACCATCATGACCTAACCAGATCCCCACCTTCTAATATCCTCACATTGAAGATTAGGATTCAACATATATAAATTGCGGGTGGAACACAAATTGCAGATCTTAGCACTTGTTATGGTTTAGATGTGAGGTGTCCCCCCAAAAGCTCATATGTGAGACAGTGTGAGAGGGCTCAGAGTGGAAATGATTGGGGTGTGAGATCCTTAACCCAATCAGTGAATTAATCACCTGATGGGATTAATTCAGTGGTAACTGAAAGCATTTGGGGTGTGGCTACAGGAATCAGGGCTTTAGGGGCATGGCTTTAAGGTACATATTTGTATTAAGCAAGTGGAGATCTCTCTCTCTCTCTCTCTCTCTCTCTGCTTCCTGATCACCATGTGAGCTGCTTCCCTCTGCCCCCAGTCTACCACCATGATGTTCGGCCTCATCTGGAGCCCTTGAGAATGGAGCTGGCTGTATAGGGACTAAAAACTCCGAAACTTTTCCTCCCCTAAAATTGTTCTGGTCAGATCCTTTAGTCACAGCAGTGAAAAAGCTGACTAAAACAGCACTACATTTTTTTAAATCAAATGGGGTATAATTTCTCATTTTTCCAAGTGTACAGGTTGCAGAATCACATTGGTTATACAGACATGTATATATATATATATATACAGCAATACTAGTGTCTATTTTATTCTGATGCCCTTCCTATCCCCCCTTCCCCTCCCCTCCCCTCCCATCACTTCTCTCTACCCAATCTAATGTGACACATTTCTTTTTTCCCCCCTCACATCATCCTACATGTATTTTGCATAATGAAGGGGGTCTCCTTCCATCTTCCATGCAATTCCCCTTCTCCCTCCCTTTCCCTCCTACCTCTCTTCCCTATTTAGTGGTAGTCTTCTTCTCATGCTCTTCCTCCCTACCCCATTTTGAGTCACCCCCCTTATATCAAAGAAGACATTTGGCCTTTGTTTTTTAGGGATTGGCTAGCTTCACTTAGCATAATCTGCTCTAATGCCATCCATTTCCATGCAAATGCCATGATCTTGTTATTTTTTAACAGCACTACCTTTTTTTCATTGGCCATTTGATCTCAAAACAGAATGGCTCTTCGACTGTAACATTCTGTAGCCTATAGCTAATAACAGATGCTCTAAATATTTTACCTTAGAAAAGCAATACTGCAATTTGTTTAGTGAGGCCTTAGGTTCTCACAAAGCAAATAATTGTAAAAAAAAAAAAAAAAGTCAATTTTCATTGGTCTTCATTGGAGACTACCAGCAAATCATCTACATTTTGAAAAACTAGAGAAGCTGCTGGTGGAGCAAATTTTTCTTAGTTTTCCTATAAAGAGGAATCTCAAAACTTTTGAGAAACTCTTTGCCTTAGATAGTGGACTCCTTCATAAGCAAAAGCAAACAAGAGTTAGATTTGTCCACTAAAAACAAAAACAATGAAGGAAGGGGAGGGAGAGAATAGGAAGGAAGGGACAAGAGAGGAGTCGGTGAGGGATAAGGACATTGAGGAGAAACAGGTTTCTCCCTCTTGCTGTGGTTTTGATATGAAGTGTCCCCCTACAACTCCTGTTAATGAAGGAATATTCAGGAGTGAAATAATTAGATTATGAGAGCTATGGTCTATCAGTCTATCCTAGTTTGAATAGACTGACTGGGTGGTTACTATAGGCAGGGGGGCTGCATCTGGAACAGGTGGGTCACTGGGAGTGTGCCCTAGAAGGGTGCATCTTCCCTGAGACCTGTTCCTCATTCTCTCTGCTTCCTGGCTGCCATGAGGTGAGCAGGATTCCATCACCATGCCCTTTCCCCATGATGTTCTGCTTTACCTTGGGCCCAGAACTATGGCATTAGCATCAGTAAACTGAGGACACTGAAATCATGAGCCCTCAAATAAGCTTCTCCTCCTCTAAGTTGTTCTTGTTGAGTGTTCTGGCCATAGGGACAAATATAAATATATAAATAAATAAACAGACTAAAACACCTCACCTCTGGCTACTTATTTTTATTTATTTTTTATTTTTATGAACTTCAGGCGGGGCTAGTTAGGTCACTAGCTACATTGAAATCATATGAAACTTTAGTTTTTGCAGTGTTGAGAATCCAACCCAAGGCTTTGCACATGCTAGGCAAGTGCTCCACTACTGAACTGTAACCCAAATCCCTCTAAATCATTCCTTTTTTTTTTCTTTTTCTTTTTGTACTGGGAATCAAACCAGAGGTGCTTTCCAACTGAGCTAAGCCCCTAGCCCTTTTTATTTTTTATTTTTTAAATTTTGAGACAGAATCATGCTAAATTGCTTAGAAATTCACAAATTGCATGCTGAGGCTAGCCTCAAACTTGCAGTCCTCCTGCCTCAGCCTCCTGAGTCACTGGGATTACAGGTCTGTGCTGCCATGCCTGACTCCCTCTAAATCATTCTTAACTTTACTCTTAAAATAATATTCATCCCATTAATACCAGAAATTCATTCACTAGGATTAGAGACATACAAGAAACTCCACTGATGTCTTCATTTATCCAAAACAAAATAACTGTCCTAGAGCTGGGGATATAGCTTAGATGGTAGAGTGCTTGCCTCACATGCGTAAGGCCCTGCCTCCATTCCTCAGCACCAAAAAAACAAAAACAAAAACAAACAAACAAAAAACAAACCTCTCCTTTGGCCAATACAGGACTGTATTATCATGCAGTAGAGAGAGAATAACCATTTATATGAAAGACCTGTAGAAAACACTCCTGCTTCCCATATTATCTAACCATACATTGATGCTGAAGGAATTTTAGAGTCCATATTACCCATGCTTATTTAATAATATAATAATTTAATTTGGAGAGGGTGGATTTTTCTAGCTAGTATTCAAAAAAAAGGGAGAACTGGAAGGGAGATTTTATAACTCAGGGTCTCTTTACCTCATTGTTCTGTGGCCATACACCTTAAGTTGTCGGTTCAAATTGGGAACTACCAGATTCTTCCTTGTCCTTATCACACAATTGAGGGAGAGATATGAAAACAAAAAATATTTTTAACCCCCAAATTCTCTTCACAATGGTAGTAAAGCAAGAAAATAGTTTTATTATTGAATAAGCATTAAGCCAGAAGGTAATGCATGTCCCAGGCAATCAGCTAAGAGATTTCAAAGACAGAAAGGAACATCACCTCCAATTCACAATAGCTAAACTGTGGAGCCAACATAGATGTCCTTCAGTGGATGAATGGATAAAAAAATGTGGCATTTATACACAATGGAATATTACTCAGCAATAAAAAATAATAAGATCATGGCATTTGCAGGGAAATGGATGGCATTAGAGCAGATTATGCTAAGTGAAGTTAGCCAATCCCCCCCCCAAAAAAAACAAAAAATGCCAAATGTCTTCTCTGATATAAGGGAGGTGACTCAAAATGGGGTTGGGAAGGAGAGCAAGGAACAAAGATTACCTCTAGATAGGGAATAGGGGTGGGATGGAAAGTGCCAATGAATCCAGCCAAAGCTAGACTTTACCATGTATCATGGTATTTAGCTAATTTAGCTAATCCACTTTATCCAGAGGAAAAAAATAAACTTCTCATATCTTTATGCAAGAGGTATTTTTACAACTTGGAGCAAGTTTTCCACCAAAGTTGTTCTCCTACCCTCCCATATGTACTCTTCAAAAGGATTTATATACATTTGACAGAGAGGAGAAAGTATTTAAAAGTTTAAGAGAGACTCTCATCATTATCCAAAATACATGTATGAAGATGTGGAAAAAAAAAGACCTCAGGGGGGGAAAAATTGCTAGATTGTACACTCAGAGTATGGTCTTTTTTCTTTTTCACTGTTACATTATTGTACTCTTGAATGAATAAATAACTTATAAACATGAAAAAAAGAAAGAAACATCACCTCCTACTATAATCAAGCAGATACAACCCATTACATGCATGTTCTCAGGATGATCAATAACTAGTCCTCAAGTAACAGGATTTGACAGCACCATTTGTTGCACATAGTTCAATGCTAACTTGACCTGATAATTGGGGTGACCATCTGATGTGTTAGCTAATTGACTTTATCCAGAGGAAAAAAATAAACGTCTCATATCTTTATGACAAGAGGTATTTTTACAACTTAGAACAAGGTTTCCACCAAAGTTGTTCTCCTACCCTCCCATATGTACTCTTCAAAAGGATTTATATA
This sequence comes from Marmota flaviventris, assembly GCF_047511675.1. Taxonomy (NCBI): domain Eukaryota; kingdom Metazoa; phylum Chordata; class Mammalia; order Rodentia; family Sciuridae; genus Marmota; species Marmota flaviventris. The sequence goes on from NC_092518.1 coordinate 118,745,478, forward strand.
CATTTGACAGAGAGAAGAAAGTACTTAAAAGTTTTCTAAAGTCCACTAAAAAGGGGGAGATGGAAAGAATTAAGTCTCTTATTCTTAATTTGTATTAGTCCTTATACTACCACTGTACATGCCCAGAGATGTTTGGGAAGTTACATACACCTCCTCACTGGGGCCACCAGTGTCTAATATGGGGATATAAGAGTCCAGCTTCTTTGCTCTAAGGTGGGACAAAGTGCAATGCAATGTAATTCTAGACGCCTCCTTCCCGTGCCAATGAATCCAGACAAAGCTAGACTTTACCATGGATCATATTATTACTTAGCATCTTTCCCTATTCTACTTCCATTAAAATTTTACAGATTTTTCATAAAAAGCACTCTGTCCATAAATTGCAAGCACCCAAATCCCTGTCCTAAGGATTTCTAAAAACCAAATCAAAGACACTTGGAATTGGGAGGAAGTGAAAGTCAAAGGATGGGATTCTAGAATTGAGTTTCCTGACAATCAATTGGCATTGATAACTCTGTTACTAGAAGTAGTTGGAGGACAGGTGTGGTGGCATACACCTATGATCCCCACAACTTGGGAGATTGATGCAGGAGGATCGCAAGTTCCAGACCACACTCAGCAATTAGCAAGACCTTCTCTCAAAATTAAAAAAAATAATAAAAATAAAAGGGTCTGGGAATGTAGCTTACTGGTAGAGTTCCCCTGACTTCAATCCCCAGTACAAAAACAATAATAATAATAATAATTATTATTATTATTATTATTACATTATTAATAAAACTAGTGGTAGTTGGTGTACTGGTAATCACTGACCTTCCGTAGCAATTAATTATTAAGGCTTTCATCTGTGGTAAAGTGGGATAGGATACAGGTAAATGGAGGTGAAATGGCATATAATGTAACTCTGGAAATTAAAAGGTATGGGGAAGGGACTGGGGTTATAGCTCAGTGGTGGAGCGCTTGCCTAGCACATGTGAGGCATTGGGTTCAATGTTCAGCACTACATAAAAAAATAGATAAATAAAATAAAGGTATCATGTTCATCTACAACTAAAAAAAAGATATGGGGAAGTAGTAATCACAAGTACTGTAGTATTTGTTGGGTGGCTGTTGCTGAGTACAACTGATGGTTTTGAAGACACCAAAGAAAGAAAGAAATTGTGAGTTAATCATTTACCAACGCAAAGCAAAATGTGGAGCTGTAAACTCTTCTTGACAGACTTTAAACATCCCCTTATCTTCTATGGACAGAGAACTGACTGTTCTCTGGCACAACATCAAATCATAAGAGAAGCATAAATTAGAAAAAGTTGAATTCTTAGTTTCAGTGACCCTCCTCCATCAAAATCAGGGACTTAGTAAAGAAAAAACATGGAACCTTGATAACTGTGATAGGCATTGCTGGGTATATGCATTTGGGATCCTTGAACCACATGATCCTCCAGAAACTTCTAGGCCTGTAGAATTGCTTTAATTCCCCCTTTAGAGAACAGCAATCCTTCCTTGATTGAAGATCACAAAAAGAACTTGAATATTCGAGTCCAAGACACTGCCTGCTCTTTTAATGTTCTGTCCCTCTCCTTTCTGGGCAACTAGAACAATAACTACAGTCAAATTTTAACAAGGGAGGACAGAAGTATTTTGACATGCTGACGGAGAAGAGCAATTATACATTTTAAAAGCTGCAGAACATGGCTGACATTCATTAGCAAGAACAGGAAGATTATATCTGAGGGTGCTAGATCTATAAAAGTGGATAAGGAAAAGCATGTTAATATGGAGGTACTCTTTGGTGATGCTGGGTTCCATACACTGGCAAGGGCCTCAAAGGCCCTTGAGATGATTACTGTGTGTATATTTGTTTGTTTTTATAAGGGAGGAAAAATTAATGGCTCACATTAAATGAAGTCATAACACTAGAACTCAATGGTAGACTGTGAAGGAATAAATCAAAATCCATTAAAACAGATTAATTATGAAACAAGACCTACCAGCTAACCAAAACTAAGTTCTTTGGTGGGGCCCACAAAATACTTCACCTATCAAAGCGATAAATAATGTGACAGAGGGCTGGGGATGTGGCTCAAGTGGTAGTGCGCTCGCCTGGCATGCATGTGGCCTGGGTTCGATCCTCAGCACCACATACAAATAAAGATGTTGTGTCTGCCGAAAACTAAAAAATAAATATTCTCTCTCTCTCTCTCTCTCTCTCTCTCTCTCTCTCTCTCTCTCTCTCTCTTTCTCTAAAAAAAGAAAAATAATAATGTGATGGAGAAGGAGCACCAGCATAGTAGCTGTCCTCTATGAGCCAAAGTTGATGGTAGAAGATACTATTACAAAACTGAGCTTCCTAGTAGCATAGGGTTGTTAAAATTCTGGAATAGGGGATGCCATGAAGCAGCACTTAACCATCAGAAGCAAGATGAGTATAAGGGCAACAAGGCTGGAATGTATGGTAGTTATCTTTTCATTGCTGTGACCAAAATACTTGATAAGAAAAACTCAGGGGAGGAAAAGTTTCTTTTGGGTTATCAGTTTCAATTTCAGTCCATGGTCTACTGACTCCATTGCTCTGGTCCTGAGTGCAGAACATCATGGTGGAAGTGTGTGATGGAGGAAAGCTTCTTAGCTCATGGCAGCCAGAAAGCAGAGGGGAGGGGAAAAGGCCAGAGACAAGATATATAATCCCCAAGGCACATTCCCAGTGACTACATTATTCAGCCACACCCAACCTGCTAACAGTTACTACTCAGTAATCCATTTCAATTATTGATCCATGAAATGGATTAATTCACTGATGAGGTTATAGCTCTTCTAATCTAATATTTCACCTCTGAACATTACTACATTGCCTAACATTAGCTTTGTGGGGAGGCACCTCATATCCAAACCATAAAATTCTGCCGCTAGCCCCCAAAATCTCATGTCCATATCACATGCAAAATGTATTCAGTCAATCCTCAAAAGTCCCCATAGTCTTAACATACCCAGCATTACACAAAAGTCCAAATCTAAAGTCTCCTTTGAGACTGAAGGCAAACTGTTGGCTATAGCCCCTGTAAAGATAAAGCAAGTTACATATATTCAATATATAATGGAACAGAGTAAACATTCCCATTCCAAAAGGGAGGAATAGGGACATAGAAAAAAGGGATGGGAACAAAACAGACCAAACCCCAACTGGGCAAACATTAGGTCCTATAGCTCCATGCCCTGCACCCAGGGCACATGATGGTGAGATATGCTCTCCAAAGAGCTTGTGCTGTCATGCTCCTTTGATCTTGCTGGTTGAAGCCCATGTGGCCTCTCTCTTAGGCTGACTCTCTCTATAGGCAGCATTTTTCTTCAGCAACAGACATTCCACATTACTAGCATCTCTTAATCCAAGCTGATCAGCTGCTCATGGCAGCAAGAATAGAGAGAGGAGGAGGAAGAGGAGGAAGGAGGCAGGAGGGAGAGGGGGAGGGGAAGGAGAGGAAGAGCCAGTGTGGTGGTGCACTCCTGTAATCCCAGAGGCTCTGGAGGCTGAGGCAGGAGGATCGTGAGTTCAAAGCCAGCCTCAGCAACAGTGAGGCACTAAGCAACTCAGCAAGACCCTGCCTTTAAGTAAAATATAAAATAGGGCTGGGGATATGGCTCAGTTGTTGAGTACCTCTGAGGTACCCTGGTACCCCCCACCCCAGAACAAAAAGGAGAAGGAGGAGGAGGAAGAGAAGGGGAGGGGTAGGAGGAGGAGGAGGAGAAGAAAGACAATATATATAATCTCCAAGGGCACACCTCCTGTGACCTACTTCCTATATCACACCCAACCTATCTATGTTTGCCACCCAGTAGTCCATTTCAAATTATTAATCCATCAAATGGATTAATCCACTGATTAGGATACAGCTCCCATAATCTAATCATTTCAACACTGGTTCCTGTTCCATTGCCTAATAAATTTTGGGGGAGACACCTCATATTCAAACCATAACAGAATGGCAACCTATGTCTCCTGACCCACAGGGATCTAATGAATTGGATAACAGAATATTGTATTCCCAGGGACAAGATAGAAGAACAGCCATTAAGGGCATTGCTGTACATATAATCTTTTTTTAAAAAAGAAAAAAAATTCAGTAAGCAAAAGTCTAACGTGAACTGCCACAATAAAAGTCACAACTTCTGCCAGGTGTGGTGGCACACACCTGTAATCTCAGTGACTTGGGAGGCTAGAGCAAGAAGATCACAATTTAAAGGATAGCCTCAGCAACTTAATGAGATCCTATGCAATTCAGCGAGACCCTGTCTCAAAATAAAAAAATAAAAAGGGCTGAGAATGCAGCTCAGGGGTAAAGTGCTCCTGGGTTCAAGCTTCAATATTGAACAAGAGAGGGAAAAAAAAGAAAATCATAACTCCTTTTCTACTTTTCAGACCTACTTTAGTTCTCAGACCCAGAACCAATAAAATGAAGGAGTGGCCAGGTTCCCATGAGGAAGTATCCTACAAAACACAGCAAGTATATCCAGCAGTGTTCCTAGTCCTTCTCCAAAAGAATCTATGACCGTTTACTCAGATAGGTGGGGAAAGCAGAATGCACAGACTTTACCAAGGAGGTAATTATACACTGACATCCAGGAACCCAAACTGTATTTGTGACCCCTTGTTAGAAAGGGGATTATGGATATTAGTTAAGTATTGGCCCATATCTGTCTCACAATGGGCCCAGTAGTGATCTCCATGATTCCCAAATGAATAATTGGAATGAATATATTATCCATTGGCAGAATCATTAACTCACTTCCTTGATCTGTGGAGTAAAAGCTTTTGAATTAGGAGAGCCCCTGAGCCTGGAGCGGTGGCTTACACCTGTAATCCCAGTGGCTCGGGTGGCTGAGGCAGGAGGATCATGAGTTCAAAGCCAGCCTCAGCAATTTAGTGAAGCCCTAAGCAACTCAGTGAGACCCTGTCTCTAAATAAAATACAAAATAGGGCTGGTGATGTGGCTCAGAGGTCGAGTGCCCCGAGTTCAAACCCCAGTACCAAAAAAAGAAAAAAGAGAGAGAGAGAGCCCCTGAAACTCATTCCTCCATAAAAAGCCCTCCAACGGCCAAGATAATGAATAAAAAACAAGCAGGGCATGGTGTGTATGTCTGTAATCCCAGCTACTCTCAGGAGACTAAGATGAGAGGATCACATGTTTGAGGCCAGCATGGGAAACTCAGCAAGACACTGTCTTGCTTAAAACCCCTTTAAAAGGGCTGGGGATGTAGTTCATTAGTAGATCATTTGTCTAGTATGTGCAAGGCCCTGGATTTAATACATGACACTGTAAAAAAAAAAAAAACAACAACAAACAAATAGGGCATGGTGATGCACGCCTGTAATCCCAGCAGCTGACATAGGCTGAGGCAGGAGGATCGAAAGATTAAAGCCAGCCTCAGCAACAGTGAGGCGCTAAGCAACTCAGTGAGACTCTATCTTTAAATAAAATACAGAAAAGTGCTGGGAATATGGCTGAGTGGTCGAGTGCCCTTCAGTTCAATCCCAGGTAACAAAACAAAACAAAACAAAACCACAAACCGGGAGATGGATAGGGATTAACATCACCCTTAAAACATTAGGTAGTGGCCCCATCATATCCCAACTTAATTTATAAGTCTGGCACCTTCTCAGGAATAGTCCCAATTCAATCTACTGTGCTGGATGTGGTATCTTCAGAACATATTAAACCTCTGGTGGGTAGTATATGGACATCGATTTGGATAAACATATTCTTTTTATTCCTATCTAGAAAGAAGTTCAAAAAACAATCTGATTAACATGGAACAGATATCACTATATATTCACATTCTTACCCCAAGTCTAGATTATAAAAATTAATATTATCTCAAAGGACCTAAACCATGTGGGTATTTTGTAGAACATCATATTAGTCCATTATATTGATGGTATCATGTAAACCAGACGTGATGAACAAGAAGCAGAAGTATTTTGGATACCCTGATAATACATACACTCTAGAAAGAGATAAACTCTGAAAAGATTCAATGATGAATCATATGAGTCATTGAGTACCCAGTGGCCTTAGGGTCTGGGGAATGCTGGGACATTCCCTCCAAAATGAATGACAGTTTATTGTACCTTGTATCTCCTACCTGTAATAAAGAGTTCATCCAGGGAGCAACCATTTACGCCTATAATCTCAGCTGCTTCGAAGGCTAAGGCAAGAGGGTCCCAAGTTTGATGCCAACCTGGGAAACTCAGTCTCAAGACTCTGTCTTGAAATTTAAAAAACAAAAGAAGACTCAGCTCAATGGCAGAGCACCTCCAGTTCCATCAAAAGAAGAAAGAAGGGGTTGGGGAGAGAAGGACAAAAAAAAGAAATACTCCATTAGAAAACAATTAGGAATAAATTTAACAAGAGACTATATTGTTAATACATTTATTGTATTGTCCATTTTGTTAATACAATAAAATATTGAGGGTGGGTAATTTTATACAGAAAAGAGGTTTACTTAACCCACAGTTCTACAGGTTCAAAGGCATGGCACCATCATCAGTTTGATTCTAGCGGGAAACTCTCCTGATGGATGACATCACAGTAGTGAGAGCAGAAGTGAGGGCAGAGATCACATGGCCAGACATGAGATGCAGAGTTATTCAAGGATCAGGCTAAAGTTTTTATAACAACTCACTCTTCCAAGAACTAAATATGAGTCCCAGAGCAACTACCTTAATCCCTTCCAAGGACAGCACTCCCAGTGGACCTCCCACCAGGCTCCACCTCTTTCTTAAAGGTTCCTTGCCACCTCTCAACATTGTCACTCTGGGGATCAAGCTTCCAATACATGAAGGGGACAAAACACATCCAAATGATAGCAGAGGTGAAAGATCTCTGCAATGAAAATTATAAAACATTTATGAAATAAATTGAAGAGGATATAAATAACTGAAAGATGTGTCAGGCTCTGGGGTTGTAGGAATTAATATTGTTAAATTGTTAAATTGTTAATATTGTTAAAATATCCATACTTACACAATGTGATCTACAAATTCAATAAAAATCTGTCAAAATTCCAATGATATTTTTCACGGGAATAGAAAAATATTCTAAAATATGTATGGAACTGTAAAAGATCCAAAATTACCAAAGCAACCTTTAGCAAAAAGAACAAAACGGAAAGTATCATACTAACTTCAAAATATACTCAGAAGCTATAGTAACCAAAACACCATAGTACTGGCAATAAAAACAGACCAATGGAACATAGAAGAGAGCCCAGAAATAAACCCATGCATTTATAGCCAAGTGATTTTTGATAAAGTAGCTAAGAATACACAATGGGCAATGGCAGTGAAAATGGGGGCAGAGAAAATCAGATAGCCACAAGCAGAAAAATGAAACTGGACCCCCTACCTCTTACCAGTTACAAAAATCAACTCAAAATGGATTAAAATCTTCAACATAAGACCTGAAACTGTGAAACTATGAGAAGGAAACATAGGGGAAATGCTTCAGGACATTGGAATTGGGCACAGACTTATTTATTTATTTTTTAGATATGACACCAAAAGCACAAGAAACAAATTCCCAAGTAGGCAAAAGGGATTGCAACAAATTTAAGTTTCAACACAGCAAAGGAAACAATCAACAGAATGAGAGACAATCTACAACATGGGAGAAAATATTTGCAAACTATACATACAACTAACAAAGGTTTAGTATTTAGAATTTATAAGAAAATCAAGCCAATAGAAAAAAAATCCAATTTAAAAAGGAGCTAAAGATCTGAACAGACATTTCCCAAAAGAATACATACAAATGGCCCACAGGTATATGAAGAAATGCTCTACACCACTAACCATCAGATAAATGCAAATAAAAACTAAAATTAGATATCATTTACACCAGTTAGAATGGTCATTGTCAAAAAAATAACAAATGCTGATCAGGACATGGAGAAAGGGGAAATGTAAATTAGTGTTGGTGGAAATGTAAATTAGTACAGCATTATGAAAAACTGTATGAGTTCCTCAAAAAATAAAAAAAAAAAAACCACTACAGAGGGTTGGAGATGTGGCTCAGTGGTAGAGAGTTTACCTGGCATACATGAATCCCTGGGTTTGATCCCCAGCACAGAAAGCAAACATTTTCACATGCAATATTCACTGTTGTAATTGTCAAAATCAATAATTTTAGTAAATTTACAGGGCTATACAACCATCACCACAATCCACCACACATTTTCCATCAACCCAAGGATATCCCTGTGTCCGTATACAATTATTCTCCATTCCTGCAAGCCTAGGCAACAGCAAATGAATCTATTTTCTGTTTATATAGATTTGTCTTTTCTAGATATTTAATATAAATTAAATAATAACAGTATGTGGTTTTTTTGCATCAGGTTTCTGAAAATTTTCAAAGTTTATCTATGTTGTAACATGTGTCAGTAGTTTGTTCTTTTTATTGATAAATTGCATTCCACTGAATGAAACAACATTTTATTCATCCATTCAACCAGTTGATAAATTTTTTTTTTTTTTTTTTGGTACCAGGGACTGAACCCAAGGGCACTTCACCACTAAGCCAAATCCCCTGACGGCATCTTGCTAAGTTGCTCAGAGCCTCACTAAGTTCCTGAAGATGGTCTCAAACTTGGGATCCTCCTGCCTCAGCCTCATGAATCACTAGGATTAGAGGTATGTGCCACCATGCCCAGCATTGATGAATCATTTCTAATTGTTGGCTGTTATACACAAAGCTTATGTGAATATCTGTACATTCACTGTCCATTACTATAGCAAGTATCTGAGATGATCAGCTTATCACAAGAAGAGATTTGTTTGGGTTTATAGTTTTGCAGTTTCCAGTCCATGACTGGTGGGCCCCATTGCTTTGGGGCCTGTGGCAAGGCACCACATCATGGCAGCAGTATGTGGCAAAACCATTCACTTCATGGCCAGGCCACAAGACCGAGAGAGGAAAATAAAAGGGCTAGGGTCCAAATATCCTCTTCAAAGATATGCACACAATTACTAGAAGGCCTCCCACTAGGTCCTATCACATAAATGTTCCACCACTTCCCAGTAGCACCACAGGATGTGAACCAAGCCTTTAACATGTTCTTTGCAGGACATTCAAAAGTCCAACTATAGAACTATCTATAAATCTGCCTGTGAATATATATTTTTCATTTATCTTTCGTTTATAACTAGAAATGGAATTTCTGTGTTGTACAGTAACTTTATGTTGAAGTTTTAAGGAACTCAAACTTTTTCAGAGCCTGTACCATATTATATTTCTATCAGTAATGAATATAGTTTCCAATTTCTCCACATTTTTTCTGTAACTTATTTAACATCTGTCCTTTTTATCATAGTCATACTGGCAAGTGCATTTTGTTTGTATTCTCCTAATGAGTAATATTAAACACCTTTTCACATGCTTATTTAGTCATTTGTATCTTCTTTGGTTAAATGTCTCAAGCCTTTTGCTTACTTTTAAGTTGGGTATTGTTATTATTTTAAAATAGTTCTTTTCATTTTCTGGATGTTAAGTCCTTTATCATATATGACTTATAAATATTTTCTCTCAGTCATTGTCTTATCTCCTTGTTTTCTTTATTGAGTATTTTGAAACACAAGTTTTCCTTACTTATGAATTATAATTTTCCCATTTTTTTTTTCTATTATGCTTTTGGTGTATTATGTAAGTTTTTATTTTACCTGATCCAAGGTCATGAAGATTTTCTCCTGATGCATTTTAAAAGTTTGATAGTTTTAGGCTGCATGTTTAGGTCCAGATCCATTTTGAGGTGATTTATGTGTTTTAAGGGAAGGATCTAAATTTATGTTTTGTTTTGTTTTGCAGGTTGATATCCAATTATCTAAGCACCATTTGTTGAACAGACCATTCTTTCCATGTTTAATTATATTGGTATTCTTGTTGAAAATCAAATTACTATAAATGTAAGGATTTGTTTCTGTACTCTCAGTTTTCTTCCATTGATCTACACATCTATCCTAGTATCAGTACCATATGGCTAGATTACTGTAGCTTTTAGTGAGTTTTGAAAATGGGCAATCTAAAACCTCCAAATTTATCCTTCTTTCTCAAAATCCTTGTGTGTCTTTTGCATTTCAATATAAATTTTAAAATTAGATTGTCAATTTCTGCAAAAATGCTTACTGAAATCTTGATAAGGTTGGCACTGAATCATAAATCTGGGAGAATTGCCATCTTAATAATATTGAGAATTTCAATCCAAGGAACATGAATTTCTCTCCAATTATTTAAGTCTTCTTTAATTTCTTCCAGCAATTTTCTGGTAGTGATGGGGATGGAACCCAGGGTCTTGCACATGCTAGGTAAGCACTATAACACTGAGCCACATCCCCTACTCTTTACAGCTCTGTTTTGTAGTTTTCAGTGCACACTTAGTTTTACACTCATTTTATTAAATTTACTTCTAAGTATTTTATTCTTATTATAATATTGCTTTCTTAATTTCATTTCAGTATTATTCACTGCTAACATATAGAAATACAATTGGTTTTGAACTTATTTTTTTATTAACACACTTTACTGAAATTGTGTATTAATTCTATTATTAATTCTGTTTCTTAGAATTTTTTGTGTGCAAGATTATATCATCTGTGAATAGAGATACCTTTACTTCTTCTTTTCTAATCTGGATGACTTTTATGTTTTTTTTCTTGCATCATGCCACTAGATAGAAACTTCACTAGAATGTTGAAAGTGGATATTCTTGTCTTATTCCTGATCTGAAGAGAAAAGAATTCAGTCTTTTATCATTAAGTGTGAATTAACTGTAGATTGTTGAGGGTATAAAAGCAGCCCCATGAATGAGTGTTGGATGCTGAGAAATGTTTTTTCCTGCATTTATTAAGACAATATGTGATTTTTTTCCTATATTAATATGGTATGTAATGTTAATTCATCTTTTGGATAGTGAACCAACTTTTTCTGAGATAAATCTCACTTGGTCATGGTTTATAATCTTTTCTATGTCACAAGATTCAGTTTGCTAATATTTTGTAGCTATATTCCTGATACTGAGCTGTAATTGTGTGTGTGTGTGTAAAATACTTTTCTCTGGCTTTGATAACAGGATAAGGCTTGCCTCACAGAATGAGCTAGGAGCTAGGATTAAATCCCAGCAACTTGGGATGCTGAAGCAGAAGGATCACAAGTACAAGACCAGACTCAGCAACTTATCGAGATCCTGGGGATGAAACTCAGTGACAGTACCCCTGGACTTAACGCCCAGTAAAAAACAAAAGTCAGCTGGGAAATGTTCTTTTCTCCTCCTTCATTCCTTCATTTCTGGAAGAGTTTGTAATGGATTGGTATTATTCTCTAAATGTTTGGAAGAATTCACCTGTAAAGCTCTGTGGGCTTAGGCTTCTAGGTTGTCTGGCCTTTGAGCTTCAGAATTCATACCAGCAACTCCTTTGGCTCTTGGGCCTTTGGCATTGCACTGAGAGTTACATCATCAATTTCCCTTGTTTTGAGACTTACAAACTTGGACTGGTCCATGCTACAGGCTTCCCAGATTCTTCAGCTTGCAGAGAGGGCCTATTGTGTGACTTCTCAGCCTCTGTAATTAAGACAGTTTCTCTAATAATTCCGTTTCTCCCCCTTTCTCTCTCTTTCTCCACACACACACACACACACACACACACGTATATATGTTTATTATATATAAATATATATATATATATATTCTGGAGAACACTGATTAAAGCAGATTTTGAGGTTTTTGAAAATACCCTCATAGATACACCTGGTATCCCTTTCACCTAGGTATCTCTTTCACCCAGTGTGCTAAAACATGTGATAGTCAAAAGTGATCCTACCCAAATGTTCATCAATAGATGGATAATAAAGTGATATATCCATTCAATAGAATGTTATTTGATTGTCAAAAATCTATGAAGTGCTGGTATAGAGCTAGATTAACTTTGAAAACACTTTAAAGGAAAGAAATCAATCCCAAAAGGCTACATAATGAATGATTCAATTTACATGCAAGTACAGAATAGGCAAATCCATAGAAATAGAAAGTGACTGTGAATAAGTATGGGGTTTCTTTTTGGGGTGGTGAAAGTATTCTCAAAATAGTGGTGATGGTTGCACAACTCTCTAAATAAACTAAAAGCCATTGAATCATACACCTTAAATGGTGATAGCTCAATAAAACTGGTATGTACAAAATATTTGTCTATGGGTCCCACATATGTTGAGATGCTGCATTTTCATTTTCATGCAACTATTTTTAAATCTCCTTTGAGACTTTCTCTGACCCATGATTATTTAGCAGTAAGTGATTTTCCTTTTGCATTTCTGCCATTGCTTTCTAGTTTGGTTCCATTACAGAGTACATACACCATGTGGCAGGCAGCATTATGACCACCCAAAGATGTGTCTTAAATCCCTGGAACCTGTGAATATATTGTGTTATATGACAGAGGAATTAAAGTTGCTAATTGTTTACTTTGAATAAGGAGATTATCTTGGCATATTGTTTTAGTTTGGATATATCTCCCAAAATCTCTCTCAATGCAGGAATGCTCAGAAGTGACAATACCAACCATAGCAACTATCTCATCTTGTCACTTCCTGTCCCCAACCCTTTTTGAGACAGGGCCTAGATAAATTGTCTACGCTGACCTCTAACTTGCAACCTCCTGCCTCAACCTCCAGGGTATCTGGGATTACTATTTTTGTTTTGTTTTGTTTTATTCTATGTTGCACACTGTGGGTGAGACATTATAAGGAAGCTGGTTTATATTGCATCTCTTGAAGAGTACTGAGTTTCCAAGAGGCAATTAATTTACTTGATCCTTTATCCAGGTGAGGTAAATTTAGGCTTTATTAGGGCAGATATAGAGTAGTCCTTACTCTAGGGAGTGGTTCTTTCTCCTTAAAATGTAAATGGAATTACTGGGGTTTTAAAGTTCTCTCCACTCTGTTTAAGTCAGAATTCCATTATCTCCCAGCACTGTGCCACCTCTAGTATCTACATTCTTCTCTCAACCCCACTGCTGATTTCTTCCAGGCTGCACAGAATGTCACACTCTGTATATGCAGTCCAGCCCTCAACAAATGCCCCAAGAGGAAACCCCACAATGACTTCTAAAGGGCCCTGTGTATATCCTTCTCTGAAATCCAAATTCTGAACTCTGCTCTTTCTGTCTATTACGAACACTATGCTGTGCTTGGACTGTACCTCCTGGTGCTACAGTGAGAAAATTTCCCTCAGGCAGAGAACTAGAGTGAACATGGGGCTGCTCTCATGTGGTTTCCCTTTCTTGGGGATTGTTCTCTTATAATATTTATTGTGCAATGCCTGAAAATAGTTGCCTCATTATAGTTTGTTCAGTTTTACAGTCACTTAGGATGAGACTCAGAACCCTAAAGAATGAAGTTCTAGGTCACACTACCAAGTACCACCATTCACTAGTTAAAAAGGAATATAAAATAAATTTATTTAGAAAAAACATTATAAATACCAATTGTGGCCTTGTGACTAGCAAGGATTGTGGACTCCAATTAAATTCTCTCCCTTACTATATCATACTCTGGTTTTCTTTTTTCCCAATATTTGATGTATAATGTTGGGGATAAATTTAACAAGTTAACTCCATGTGTTGGAACATTTGGTGGTAAGATTCCAGAGATTCTGGGCTGGGGGTGTGCCTCAAGCGGTAGAGCGCTTGCCTGGCATGCACGCGGTACTGGGTTTGATCCTCAGCACCACATAAAAATAAAATAAAGATGTTGTGTCCACCGAAAACTAAAAAAATAAATATTAAAAAGTTCTCTAAAAAAAAGATTCCAGAGATTCTGCCCTTGTAGTTGTATGTAATTATTCACAAAATATTGGTTTATCTTTCTTTGGGGTGGCAACAGAGCAGCACATTTGGGATTGTAAAACTATTAGGCAGTGACATTTTTGAAAGAATACGTATGGAGGATAAAGTGTATGCATTCATTTTTTAACACGTATTTGTCTAACTTCTACTATGTACCAGGCACCATTTTAGGCTTTGGGGATACATCAATTTAAAAAAAAAAATAGATCACTGATCTCATAGAGATTATGTACTAACCAGGAAAGTGAGAGAATAAACAATGGATACAAAAATAGGTAAATTATGTAGTGTATCAGTCCATTTTTCATTGCTTTAACAAAATGCCCAAGACTGGGTAATGTATAAAGAAAAGCGTTTATTTAGCTCACAGGTTTGGAGTCTGAAAGTCCAAGAAGCATGTTGCTAACTATGGTGAGGGCCTCAAAACTGATAGTATCATAGTGGAAGCACACACAAGAGATGACATGGAATGACAAGAAGCCAGAAAATAAATGAGAAGTCAGTCTTGCTGTTTTATAACAACTCTCTGATGAGAACGAACCAGGGTCCCACAAGAATTACATCAATTCCTTCCAAGCAGTGCCCCCAATAACCTAATTAGTTTTAACCAGACCCTACCTCTTAAAGGTGCTACACCATCTCCCAATACTACCACACTGAGGACCAAGTTCCCCCTTGGGGGACATACTTGAACTATACCTAACCATAGCAAATATTACATTAAAAATGTGGTAAGAGTTATAGGGTAACATAACTAGAGTAGGGTGATGGAGTTTCAGGCATACTGAGCATGATTATAAAAGGGAATGGACAGGCTGCAGTATTAAATAGGACAGTTATTGTAGGCCTCATTGAGGCAAGACGTGAGTAGACTCAGGAAACAAGAAAGTAGTCAAGTAGGTATCTGGGAAGCAGATTGATTCAAGAAGAGAGAATAGCCAGAGCAAAACCCCTAGGGCCACAGAGTACCTGAGTAGTTTAGGAACACCAAGAAAACAAGAATGGCTGTACTAAAGTCAGTAAGTGGGGTGGGGGATAATAGCAGATAATGTTACAGATTATTAAGGGCCCTGAAAGTCATTGTAAAGATGCTGGCTTTTATTCTGAAAGAAATGAGGAGTAATTGTTAAGTTTTTAGCAAAGAAGTGATATATTTTTAAGGACCACTTAGGCTGGTTACTGCTTTTAAAATGGTTGGGGGTTAGGGGGCAAGAAAAAGACCAGTCTGAAGAATGTTGAAAAGAATGTTGAAAGAGTAGATAAGGAAGGGTAGTGGCTTTAACTATGATAGTAGCAATGGTAATAGTGAGAAGTGGTAGAATTCTGGATATATTTTTAAGGAGGCTCACATAAAATTTCCTGTCAAATTAGATGTAATATGTAAGAAAGATGAGTCAACGATTACCCTAAAGATTTTTGCCAACATTTGAAGAGTTCGGGGGGAAAGAAGTTTTGAACTCATGCTATGCATGGTGGTGTATGCCTGTAATCCCAGTGACTCGGGAGGCTGAGGCAGGAGGATCGGCAATTCAAACCAACTTCAACACAAGTGAAGTACTCAGCAACTCAGTGAGACCCTGTCTCTAAATAAAATACAAAATAGAGCTGGAGATGTGGCTCAGTGGTTGAGTGCCCCCGAGTTCAATCCCCGGTACCCAAAAAGTGTGGGGGAGGGCTAGGGATATGGTTCAGTGGTAAAATGTCCTTGGGTTCAATCCCTAGTACCAAAAATAAAAAAGGCTTGGGATGTAGCTCAATGGTAGAACATTCCTTTGTTCAATCCCCAGTACTACCAAAAAAATTTTTTTGACCTTGCCTTTGAGATGTAGATATTCAATGATGTCAATATGAGTCTGGAGCTAGAGAAGAGGTCTGAGATAGTTGATAGGGATTTACAGGTGCATAGATGACATATAAAGCTAAGAAACTAGATGAGAACACTTAGGCAGCACATGCAGAAAGGAGAACTAAGGACTGTGCTTTGGGGCAGTCCTATGGTATGAGGTTAGGGAAAAGGATCCACAAAAGATTGACCAGGAAGGTAAAAGAAAAACTAAGAAAGTGTGGTATCCTGAAATCCAAATGAATTCTATCAGTGAGGAAGGAGTGAAACAATTGAGTAAAATGCTGCTGAGGGTCAAGTGAAGATTAGAGTTGATTTAGCCATATGTAGGTCACTGGTGACCTTGACAAGAACAGTTTCAGTGGAGTGATGAGTCAACATGTGAATGAAGTGGATTAAAAAGGATGTAAGAGGAAGAACTTGCGACAGCAGGCATAGTTGTATTGTAAAGGAGAACAAGAAAATGGGGTGGTATGTGGATGCTGCAGTGTACTGGATTTTCATTATTGTTGATTTTACTGTTCCATGTCCACCCTGCCTTTTCTTGATACATCAGCTTATTTGGGGGGATTTACTTCTTCCTCACTGAATACTTCATTCATGGGACCTACTCCTGCACTCAAGCAGTAATGTTGCTGGAGGAAAATACACAAGCATGCTGACTGGTTTCTCTATAAATCTATGATACAAATCTCAAGTGGGAATCAACAGTACCAAATACTCCTCTAGTTTGTTCAATTTGTAACTTTTCAAAATGACTTTTACTCTCTCTCCTTAGACTTCCATTCCTCCATCCTGCTCACTCTCAGCTTACTACACAACTAAAACCAGTAATATATGAATATATGACCAGTAAACTCTACATCATGTACAACCACAAGAATGGGATCCTAATTAGAATAAGTTATACTCCATGTATATCAAACTACACTCTACTGTCATGTATAAAGAATAAAAAACAATTAAAAATTTTCCTTATTGTCCTACAATTAAATCTACCAACATTTCAAAATGCACACCCACATTCTAATTATACGCACATGCACACACAGTACTGGGGATTGAACCCAGCGGTACTCCTACCACTGACCTATATCCCCAGTCCTCTTTGTTTTAAAACAGGGTCTCACTAAATTGTTCAGACTGTCCCTGAACTTGTGATCCCTCTGCCTCAGCCTCCCAAATTGCTTGGATTATAGGTATGTGCCAACACCCCTGGCTTTGTACACTCACATTCTTTGCTTTTCCTCCTTTTATAGTAGATGAAGCATTTCTGCCCATAAGGCTTGTCAAAAACTGGTGCTTTGGGGATTAAGTTTCAACATGAATTTTGGAGGGGACACAAACATTCAAGTCATAGCACCAGATAATCTCTCTTTTGAGTAATTCAAACGGATTGGTAACTTTTATCTTCAAAATCCCTTTTACCAAGTATCACAGGTTTGTGACAAATCATACCAAGTATTGATGATAAAGGAAGGGAAACCAGAAAAGGCCATTACGGAATCTTGCCTACAGAGGACACAAAAGGGATTAGAAAAACTCAAAGACCTAAACCTAAATATGCAACATAAAAATATCTTCCCACAATGAAAATTGCAGGCCTAGAGGATTTCATTAGTGAATTCTGACATTTAAGGAAAAAAGAAAATAACAATCTTAAACTCACAGGAAAAAAATAGTCAGGCACCTATAATCCCAGTGGCTCAAAAGGCTGAGGCAGAATTTTGAGTTCAAAGCCAGCCTCAGCAAAGTCTTAAAGAAACTCAGCGTGACCCTGTCTCTAAATAAAATATTTTAAAAAGGGCTGGAGATGTGGCTCACTGGTTAAGCACCCCTGGGTTCAATCCCTGGTACAAAAAAAAAATTCACAGGGAAAAAAAAAAAAAAACATTTCCTAATTCAGTTTGTTTGAGGCCACCATTAGCCATCATACCGGTTATTACCTCTGAACTCTAAATTCTTTTTCTTGCTCCATGAAAATGAAATCTAAGCCCTTTAAAAATATTTTGCCAATTGGCAAGATGCCAGGTTTTGTCCCTAAATACTATTAGTGAGACTGCAGAGGAAGGTTATACTTCCTGGTTCCAGCATGTTTCTCTAGCATGGGACAATTCTCAAGTTGGGCTTCTGCAGTGGGGGTAGTCTCTCCAGCCTCTAGAGTGCTTGCAGCTTCCCCAAAGTCTTTGAGCATTTATTATAGCTCGGCACTTCTGGTGAGACACCTTCCAATGTAGTTTCTCCGGCACTCCAGAGGACAGTTTATAGAAAGTTCTGTCATTGTGGCACCACTGGGTCTACTCTTCAACAAGGCACAGCCTTGCCTCTCCAGTTATTTTTGGCCCTGACTCTTCCTTGGACCCTGTATCACAGCCCTGGAAGGGTATTCTTTGGATACTTGTGTGTGTTCCTTCTTCCTTGGGTACTCTTCAGTCCTAGGAGCAGTGATTCTTGTTGTTATTGCATCATAGCTATATATGCTGTGGTTATTCTATCTGGCATTCATTTATGTGTGTGTGGGGGGGTGGGGGGTACCAGAGATGGAACCCAGTTACACTTAACCATTGAGTCACATCCCCAGCCCTTTTTGACACAGGGTCTCATTAAATTGCTTAGTCACTAATTGCAGAGGCTGACTTTTAAACTTGTGAGGTGCAATCCTCCCATCTCAGCATCTCAGGCTGTTGGGATTACAGGCATTTACCACTGTGCCTGGCTTATTCCTATACTTTTTAGAATTCTCTATTCACTAGGTGATTACCTACCCATAATAATTCTTTGTCAAATCTTCCTTGTTCCAATATACTGTGTCATTTCTTTCTCCTGACTGAACCCAGACTGATGTTGAATTGGTATCCAGAGAAGACTCTGGACAGATGCAGAACAGATCCACAGAAATGGGATTTGGGTATTGATTTGTTCATTCTTTTGTCTTGAGCACAGTACCTTTTTACAAATGGGAAATGTGCTACTAGTAATCCTTGGCATGCAGAAGCATCACAAACAATCAAACTATCTCATTGTAGTTCACAATTGTGCATGCTTTGAGAACCCAAGTGACTTCTGCACTTCACTGTTATAAAGGAATGATGACTATAAAGACCGTAACATTGAGTAAATTCTGTTGAGTTCACTTGAGTGCTTACCAAGAAAAAACTACAAGCTCAAGTCCATTAAGCCTTAGCACAAGTCACAGTCTGAAAATCAAGGATCTTCCATGACAAAAGCTCATTTCTTCTAGCCACAGGGATGGTACTGCTGAAAATCAGCTGTGAAGGATGCTGAATATAATGACAGTTGAATTTAAGTCTTGCCAAGTCTCTCGTGTAAAATAGAGCATTGGTTGATATGAAATAGTACTCTGAAACTTGGGAGACATTTGTATAGACCCAGCTGAAACTGAGTCTTGAACCTTCAAGTCATTTTAAATCCCCAACCAATAAACAGAAGCGACTTGCCTTAATGTCTGGCAATAAGTCTTCCTTTGTGATAACCTTGCCTGGGAAGACTCCTTGAAAGAAGATACTATTCTCCGGATCCATCACAACCACCTTCAATCACCACTAGACTTATAAGTAGGGTCAAATCTCAGTATGCTCTGGGTGCCCAGATAAACAGAAGCCAGGAAGAAAAGTTACACACAAAACTGGGAAGAGTGGATAGAGAAAATATGGTGCACGCACACCATGAAATCCTATAACTAGAAGGAACTAGATGCATATTTTCACTATATGTAAATCCTTGAAACAGTGCTGAGAACCAGTTCATAAAGAACAAGAGACATGGGGCTGGGGATGTGGCTCAAGCGGTAGTGCGCTCGCCTGGCATGCATGCAGCCCGGGTTCGATCCTCAGCACCACATACAAAGATGTTGTGTCCGCCGAGAACTAAAAAAAATAAATATTAAAAAAAAAATTAAAAAAAAAGAACAAGAGACATATATGCTATGCTATTTATATACATTAATTTATATATATTTATACATATGTATATATGGGAGCTGGATGCAGTGCACACACCTGTAATTGCAGTGATTTGGGAGGCTGAGACAGGAGGATTCCAAGTTCAAGGTCAGCCTCAGCAACTGAGATTTTATCTCAAAAAGTAAAAATGGACTGGGGAGGTTGCTCAATGGTAAAGCAACCCTGGGTTAGATCCCCAGTAGCAAAAATAAATACATATAAAACATCAATGTAAAGCTAGGGATGTAATTCAATGGTAGAGCACTTGTCTTTCACACCTACAACCCTGGGTTCAATCACCAACATGGCAAAAATATATATTTGTTCAATAAGAACACAAAAACATATTCGATGAATATGTTTCAATAGTTGCCAGGTTTTTTGGGGGGGAGGGGGGAAACGGAGATAAAAGTGAAATTAAATGAGAAAAGCTTTATGTGAACTGACCATAATATAATTTTTTAAAAATGGAGTATGACTAACTCAGGCTAAAAAAGAAACTCAAGCTTCTAGCCAGGACTTTAGTCCTTCACAAGATGCTCATCTTAATGTAAGGTGCTGGCTCTCTCCCCCTTATCTGTCTCAAAGATGACACACATGAGGAAAATTGACAAACAGTAGTAATAACATCAAATGCCTATACAGCATTTACCATAAGACAACCACTATTACTTAATCTTCTCAGCCCATGAGATAAATGCTATTATTATCCACATTTACATAATAGAAAACAAGTATATAGAGTTTAAGATCTTGCCAAAGGTTGTGACATACACAGTAATGCTAAACCTAGAATTTTAAGTCAAATGAAGATAGAACCAAGAAACACCAAGAGACAGGAGAGGATTAAGTCTAGGATGAAGATGGAGTCAGGGTAGGGTCGATTAAAATGCAAGAGGCATGCAGGATAGAAACTGGAGAAGAAATTTCTAATTGTGGACTCTCCCCAACATTGTGCTGACAAGATCATTCCCTAATTCATCAGCACTGCAAGACAGACAATAGTGGTACCAGGATATCTGTAGGTGGGTTGAACTGAGGTAGCACTAGAGCCCAACTGGATAAGGGAGCATACATGGAAACTCCAACCCTATTCCTTGAGCTAGTATAAACTCATCCTATACTCTCAAGGTAAGGATCTGACCAAGCCAAGAGGAAATGACTAAAGAAATTGACATCAGGGGTTATCTAACAAACTATACTCAGTGAAGCTCAATGTTAAAAAACCCTCAGAGATTACAAACATGTTAATCCCATTTTGCAATCATGAGCAGAGCAAAAAAAATTCCAGTCATTTGAAAGGCCTCGATAAGATGTTTGAAGTAGAAAACAAAGCAGCAACAACAACTCTGAAGGGGAAAAATACTCTGCAAGAAACTAAAAATTGTCTTTAGAGTTTATTGTAAAACTACAGTAGTCAAGCTAAAAAGACAGTACGGATCCATTGTGAAGTACAGTAGTGGACACAGGTTTATATGGGACCTACTAAGATTCTGAGGTAATTCAATGGAAGGGTAGTGTTTTCAACAAAAGACGCTGGAATAAATGGGTAACTATAGTTGGGAAAAAATGATTTTCAGTTCTTATCTCAGTTAAAAATGAATTCAAAATGTACTGGAGCTTTAGCATAAAAGCAAAAACTACAAAATTTCTAGAAGAAATCTTCATGACCATGAAGTAGACAGCCTTGATAGGTCACAGGAAACAGGAACCACTAATTTTTTTTTATAAGATTTCATTTATGCAAGAAAAAATGAGAACAGGCAAGACAAACCAGGAGATATTCACAACACATGTATCTGACAATTTATAATCCAGAATATGCAAAAAAATTCTACATTTAAAAAAACAGGCAATCCACAATCCAACTTTTAAAATGGACAAAACACTGACACTTTATGAAAGATATACAAATGGCTTAATAGTATGAGGTATTGCCCAGGATAAAATGCAATGTGAGATAATGGGCTGGATCCTGAAACAGAAAGAGAACAATAGAAAACATGGAATCAAAAAGTAGGGTTAACAGTAATGTACCAATGTTACACTCTTAGTTTTGACAAATATAGCAGTCACATAACATATTAAAATTGGGGGTTAAAAAATAAAATCAGGGGAAACTGGGTGAAACATATACAGAAACACTATCTTTACAACTTTTCTGAAAATTTAAAAAATTATCCCAAAAGTTTATTTTTAAAAAAGTGTTCAGCATCACAGCAAATGTTGGAGAAAGGTTATTGTTGAACAAACAAAATTCTCATAAACTGCTGAGGGCATAAAATGTACAACCACTAGGAAACCATTTTGCAGTTTCTTAAAATTAAATATTACTGTCTATTCTATCACCCCATCACTTTAACTTGAATAAATATTTATTCAAAAGAAATGAAAATATACATCCAAGACATACAAGAAGTCACAGCACTATTAATATCCAAGAAAACCAAACAGTCCATATATCCATCAATAGAATAGATGTATATTTCATACACTGAAATTTTACTCAACAATGAAAAATGAACTGCTGGGGGGATAGCCCAGTAGTAGGGCATCTGCCTAGTATGCACAAGGACTGGATTCAAACCCAGCACAGCAAAAACAGAAAACAAAAATCTACAGATACGTGCAACCACATAAACAAATCTCAAAAATATGCTCAAAGCAGCTAGACCAAAAATGTTAAATTAAAATATGCAAGATTATCCTATAATAAAACCAGGTCAGTGTTGCTTCCCTGGGGTTGGGAAGTATTACTACTAACTGGGAAGGGACACAGTAACTTTCTGGGAATTAAGGGATATTTTGTATTTTAATCTAAATGAGAAATTTTATTCAAGACTGATCCAACTGCACACTTGAGATCTGTGTATTTTGCCATAATTATTTTGATAATTTATGTATGTTTAATAATAAATGTGTATTATATTTTTAAAACGTAGCCAGGCTGGGTGCCTATAATCCCAGTCACTCAGGAGGCCAAGAAAGGAGGATCACAAGTTTGAGGTCACCCTCAGCAATTTAGTGAGGCCCCAATTTCACAAGGCCATCTCAAAACAACAAAAAATTTAAAGGGCTGGGGTTGTGGGCTCAGTGGTAAAGCATCCCTTGGTTCAATCCTCATTAATTCAAAAAATAAGTATTGCCAGCCAAGGTAATACCTGCCTGTAATCCCAGATACTCAGGAAGAGTTCAAGCACATACTGGGCAATTTAGGGAACACTGCCTCTCAAGATATAAAAGGGCTAAGGATGTAGCTCAATAGTCAAATGCCCCTGGGTTCAAATTCCAGTACTGAAAAATTCATAGCAACTTTATATTCCTAATAGTCCCTAAACTAGAAAAAGCCCAGGTTTTTATCATAAATAAATAATTTTAAGTTCTCATTCTTATCAATAAAAACTACTGATATCCTCTCCAGAAAGCTTTACAAGGTGTCCCATGATTAATTGCATTTATTTAATGTTCTAAGAGATAAGACCAATGTGTAGATATTAGAGGGGAAAAAAATAGCATCTTTTAAGGATGAAGGCAGGAATTATCTGAGAAGGGCCAGAAGGTTAACTTTCTGGAATGGCAATGGTTTCCACCTTTATAAGAGCATATGCATTTTCCTCACAACAATACACTCAGTATTTTCTTAAGTTTGAAAATATTTCAAAGCAAGCATTAAAATAGGTTGGAAATAATCTTGAACTAATTAACATTAATTATATAATCACTAATTGTTCACCTATTTTCTCAAAATAGAACTATTGCCTAGTATGAGCAAATTCCTAGGTTAAACCTCCAGTACATTAAAAAAAAAAAAACTCTTATTAAAAAGTATTTCAAAGTCACTCTAAGTGGTATATTTGTTGGTCAATTTAAGATCTTTAGGTGGTCCATAAAGGGAATGATGGGACATGAGTTAAATTTTATCCTGAAATTCATAAATACTGAATTGGTTATTAAGCTTTCTAAAGAATTGATAGAATGGATAGGCTTTTTTTCTGAAACTGGCATAAACCCCATGATAATTTACTTGGGGCTGTCATTCAACTTAGCTTCATAACACAAATGTCACCATTTAGGTGCCAACATCCATTAGCCAAATGTATATTTAATAAGCTGGGTATGATGGTGCACATTGATAATCTGACTTGGGAGGCCCAGGCAGGATCACACGTTCAAGGTCAGGCTAGACAATAAAACAAAAACTAAAGATGCAGCTCAGTGGTAAAGCACATATGGGTCAACAGCATTACTAAGACAGACTTTGGTCTAAAGTGCTTTGGATTCATTGCTACAACCTTTTCCTCTTGATATTTAAAAGCAAATCAGAGGTAAAAGAAATAATTATTAATATGTTAGTCTCCAATTCTTAGGTACGATTGCTCCCACTAAATTTAGGGGGCGAAAATTAAATGAAATCATCTGAATTGCCTCATTGTATTAATTACCTTGATGTACACCTAAGTTCACTCCCCAATAAAGACAGCTACCTAGTTGCAGAAGCTGGCCAAATCAGTGACTCAATATATCAAGTGCCAGAAGTATATCAAAACTAATGTGAGTGAAGCGGGACTTTTTCTTTTTAAAGAAAAACACTTCAAAGCCTAAATAATTTCTAATTTCAAAAAGGTTTTAAAAAAAAGGAAAAAAGAACCCATTGCCACAAAAAAGATGCACGTTTAAGTTTTATTGTCTCAATACAAAACATTCCAAAAAGTGAAAATGATCTATAATACCTAAGTTCTATATTCAACTACCAGTCAAACAAGGAAAACATTTTATCATTCCGTTTCTTTTACAACCAATATAAAGTAAAATGAATCAAGACCAACTCTTTTACTAATGGAAAAACTAAGCCTTCTGGGTCTTTAAGTTATCTGTTAAAAAAGTATCTGGTAATTTAAGCATACTCCTTACTCTGAATTTAGTATTCATACTACAATTAGTCTATTCTACACTGTCTTCAAGAAATCTAAATAAAATCTCAAGAGCCAAAAAAGTCCTCACAGAAGCACCAACTCAAGTAATTAGATTATGGAAGACTTGAGCTAAGATAGCTATTCAAGTGCAACTACTTAATTGGTCAGTATCCTCATGGTCTATGACTTAGGAATGTGACCAATGAGGGTTAAAATTTATTTTCCTGAATCACAGTTGTTAAATGTGATAGTATTATACTATGCAAAAATTCTCAGAAGTTGAGCTGCTTCCTCTAATGCAACAACTCTGTTTTGAGAACATTAATACTTAAACTATTGGCTCTAGTCTCCAAAGCAATAAACTGGTTTTACCATGATTTGTTTCCAAGAATGGGAGCTGTGGGTAAAGTAAGCTTATAAAATGATACAATAACCAAGTGACCAATTTGTTTCCAGTTTCAAGTGTGCTTTCCACCATTCTAGCAATGTTTCCAGTTGTTACTTTCATTTTCCCCATGTTACTCCTTGCTTTAGTTTTGCTGTAAAACTGAACCCTCATTCCTGATAAGCTAATGCCAGAATAAGTTTCATTTGCTGAAAAAAAAAAAAAAAAAATCAAGATATTACTTGAAAGAGAGTTACAAGTTACCACTTAATGCCTATCACAATTCAACTTTTTTTTTTGCAGTGTTAGGGATGAACCCAGGGCCTTCAGGCATGCTAGGCAGGTGCTCTACCACTGAGCTACATCCTCAGCCCCTAACTCAACTTTCTGAAATGGTCAGTGATACTTAATTCTAAATTGCAGAGTTGCTTCAGCTGAACAAAATGAAAGCCAAAGCTATACTCTACATAAATAGCCACAAGAACTTCCTGAGTACCTCCACTTGCCAATTTCTTTATTTCCCTTTCTCCATTTGGTCAATTTTAAGTAACTACCACTCCCTAGTTAAGAGTGTTAACCAACACTAATGCCTTCCTCAGATCCACAAGAACCCTTGAAGACAAAAATCTACTGCCTGCACCAAACCAATTCTGATGAGCACTGCTTATGCGACTGCTGTGACTGATCGACAATCAGCATTCTTCTGCTTCAACAACTCTGTAAAAAAGCATGGGATCAAGTTACAAGGTAAAGCATTTGTTTTATACTGCATAGTACCCCAACACCCCCCACCATTCCTAAATACATACTTTTTCTTATAATTGATATCAATAACTCTCCATTTAGTCAATTTGTATTATAGCTATACAAATAAGCAAGCACTGAGAAAATTCACTGAAGCCCAAACTTCATGTAAAGTCTGCTCACATACACAGATCCTGTCAAGAGAACTCTTGCAATATGAAAAGATATTTGCAATTGGTTTTAAACAGCCAAGAATATTGCATGACTAATAGTATTATTACTGGAAATATACCTATATAACCTCCCTCTACATTCAAAATTGATGTGCCAGGGCTGGGGATGTGGCTCAAGCAGTAGCGCGCTTGCCTGGCATGCGTGCGGCCCAGGTTCGATCCTCAGCACCACATACAAACAAAGATGTTGTGTCCGCCAAAAACTAAAAAATAAATATTAAAATTCTCTCTTTAAAAAAAATGGATGTGCCAGATAACACACGTTAAATAATCTAACCTAATTTCCAAGAGTTGTATATTATCCCCTTTTGCAGATGAAGTGTGGATCAGGAAAAAAAAAAAAAAAAAACTTGCCAACACCACAGCTTGACAGTGGCAAAGCTACAAATACTATTTAAACCTTGAAAGGCCAGTGCTTTCAAAACTTACCTTAGCATTTGATTTCTCCTGCTGCCAGCTTTATCTATTGTGAATAAATCAGCACTCCATGACCACAATGACCATAAGTCCTCAACCTGCAAAAATTAAACAGATGAAAACTAGTTATCTCTCTTAAGGAAACTTTAAAACTTGCCTATAACTGCCCTCTTTCCAGAAAGGCAAGTTCAGACTTCCAGATTAATGTATTTCATGTTCTACTAGTTCTCTTAAGTAGTGGAAGATTCACTGGCTTGGGATGGACTGGAATGGCTTAAATGGTTAAGTTGCATGGCTTATGGATTCTCATTCTGTTCCAATGGTGCACTGCCACGTTAAATCCATAAGTTGAACGGACAAAACATTTATTTGAAGGAATAAGTGCGTATAAGGATTTTTAGTTGGAGGTCTTCAAGTTTACTATATTCAAGAGCATCTTTTTCAACTTCATGGCTGGACCTGGGTCATGCTGCCTCAGGTTTTGCTTTTTAAAGACCACTTGCAATAGATTTTCTCCATACAGTGTAGTTTCATAGAACTAAAAACAAGTCAGGCATCCAACTAAAGGTCAAGTTTGCAATGGCTTACAGGGGCAAGAGAGGGGACCCCAAACCTAAGCCATTTCTTATATTGACTAAGACTAATTTGAAAAAAAAAATGTTAAAAACATATGAAGCATGTTTAAAGGTCTTCATCAAAAATACTTTAAAAAATACCCCCTCCCAAGCCCCAGATTGGTACTGGTAAACAGCTGTATTAAGGCCTTTAAGTGTCACACATGCTTTAAAAAAAAAAAAATCCAAGTGTTGAATTTGGAGGACTTCTAATATGCTATTGAACATTTGCTTTTCCAAAAGGTTTTTTTTTTTTAATCTAGAAGGCACATTTCCATTGCCATGAGGTACAGTATGTTTCACTGTACTATGAGGAAGGTAAGTGTTCAATTTCGACTTAGACGGAAAAACTAGTTTGCTTTGCTTACCATCTTTGCTGTTTCACAGGCATTTGGTGCTTTAAATCTGATGTGGAATGCTGATAGATTCACTTTTTAGAAGTCATAAGCCTTTAGGAAGTTGGAGATAACTTCATTGCTTATCTATTTTCTCCTTTGCAATCAAGCTGTTCCTTTAAAAGTGAGACACTACAGAGTTGCAAAAATTTGAAACAGTAAGAGCAAGCATCGTTTGCAGCTTCATGGTTGGTTTTGGCCAAACTTTTTATTTAGTATTCTGTAGTTGTTTAACACACACTTAAATGGTCTTATTGGGGGAGGGGGAAAGGGAGGTTCTTGCGGATTCCCAAGGAAATGTCAGAAAGGCAAAATATGGCCAGCATTATCCATTTGGTTTTTTTTTGGGGGGAAGGGGGATTTACTGGGTGAATAGTACTTTCCTTACATAGATATCTGATCTCAGGTTTTGTATACTGAGAACATTGAGATTTCAGTTGGAAGACACCCTGAAATCCTAAGAGTAGCATACCCCAACCACCCCCTATTAGCTAGCTTTTTTGTATAGGGAGAACGATTCATCTCTCAGTGGAGATCAATGGACATCTAGATGGCTAGATGTTTGTGGAAGATCTTAGAATTGCTTGCCTCATTTACTGGGTAAAACTGGATAGGAAGTGGCCTTCAGGGACACTTTAACTTGGAAAATTACAACACTAGTACAACAAGTCTTACACACTTAACATTTGCTTGTTGAAAGCAACTCAAAATCAAATGAAATTAAACATGTTTTACTTTTTTTCCCTCACAAGAACATAAAAAATTATGAAGGGGAACTTAACAGGAAATTTAAAAAAGGTAACACAATTTTTCCTTTTAGTAGTCCTTGGGTAGTTATGACAGAATGGTTTCCACTTTTTGTTTGTTTCTTTGAACGGGGAATTTTGGTCCAAAGTTTTGTTTGTTTCTAGTATCTGCTTCTGCCTCCCCCTCTATCAGATCGGCTTCCTCCACGGCCACCACCTCTTGGTGCTCCGCGGCTTGAACTGCTGTAGGAATCACGTGGAGGAGGGTACCCCCTTTCCATAGAAGGGGGAAGCCCTCGTTCTTGTCTGCCAACCCGATCACGACCACTTGAGTAGAGATCACTTCGGCTGCTTGAGTAACTGTCTCGACTTCCACCATATCCGTCACGTGAGCTGCTGTAATCATCATAGCGACTGCTTCCACCATAAGATGGCGGGGGCCCTCGTGTAGGTGGAGCACTACGTGAGTTACCTGCAGGGTCAATGGTCAGGTAATATGGCAACACTATAAATTGTATATATACAACATTTAAATCTGAATTTACAGAATTCTTGTATTAAAAGTTTACTTTCTCAACTGGGAGGTTTTAAACTCTACCATTGCTGGCCATAACAAGGATTTGCTCATCTGCTGAGATACGGAAATGGATTGATTTTAATGTTTGTTTGAAAAGACTGAAGACGGTGTGTATTTCAAGAGGATATTCCAGCTTGTTATTTTATAGTAGACACTCAGCCACTTTCCAGTGATAAGTTGCAATTTTGAACTGTAGAGTTTCCTTCATATTGCAATGGTAAACATTTGATCTTGTTAATAAAATTTTTAAATTGTATTTTCACTGTTGGGGGAAAACACATAAGGCTGCCAATTTAAGCAAGCAAAATCCCCTCCAAAGCAAGCGAACAGCCTCAAAAGAAAAAAAAAACTTAGGAAAGAACAAAAGCCCCTCACAAAACTAGGAAAAGCCCAGCTGATAGTTAACCCTTTAAAAAAGCAAGCAAACGTCCCTTTAAAAGCAAGCACCACGCAGCCTATTAAACTGGCTCATGAACCTAAAAACTCAAGCTGCTGAAACTCAAGACTCTTAACAGTATCTTACCATAACTCTCATATGAATCTCTGTAGGAACCTCCACTTGGATGATCTGAATAATCACGATCACGACCATATCCATCTCTATCACTAAATTAAAGAGAAAAACCTTTAAGTCCCAGAGCACCAACTTTTACAATAAAATATTATACTTGAGCCACGGAAGCACTCACTTACCTATAGCCTCTTGATGGATAGTCATCACGTGAACTGGAATGACCATAATCACGGTAAGTATAATCTCTTGGAGGTGGTGCATAATCTCTTGTGTCACGAGAACTTGGGTAATCTCTGCTTGAATAGCTATAGAAACAAAAGTAATTTGGTCTATGCTTTTGATGAGCTCTCCTTTAACCTTAATTAATGAAAAAACTGCATTTTTTTGTGTTACCTGTCTTTAGTAGAATATCCATCATCTCTTGGGGACAAATAAACATCTCTACGAGAGGGCAGGGGTTCCCTTCGAGGTGGGCCTCCATAACTATCTCTTCCACGTGATACAGGAGCTTAAGGAAAAATAATAATTTTTTTAAATGTAGCCTGGTAAAAGTTAAATAAAATGTGAACTTATTATATTCAGACAATGAAAAGTAGTGACTTAAACATAATACGTACACAGATCAAGAAATGTTATTCACATCTTTTGAGTACTCATTAGCTTCATGTTACTAGATCACCTGAAATTCCTGAACAAGTCTTAAGGGTCATTTTTAAGAGTTACTTCTTAATTCTTAGTGCTATGGTGATAGCACAGATTCTCATGCATGCAACATTTACCTCTTCCTCCCATTCCACTGCTGCTGCGAACTGGTCCTGAAGGAGCTGATCTTTTAGGAGGAGGACCCCCACTTCTTGGTGGTGGTCCTCTTTTTACTGGAAGAGGTCCCCTGGAAGAACTCATGTTAAAATGCATGGAATAACCACCATCATCTACATTAGAAAGGAGAAAAAAATATGTTAACACAAGAATTTAAAAAACAAAACAAAACAAAGAATTCTATGATTTGATGATACTACCTTCTCTTTATCTTTTCTCTTTGAGGGGTCTAACTTATATTTTCAATTGCATAATATCAAGCATGAAGTCATGTAGACTGGGAAAATAAGGAAAATGAAGGGTAGTCTAAAGTTATTTCAAAGAACACACATTGTTTTGCTTTCATATGCTCAATGTATCAAACTGAATCTTGAAAAAGATTTTTTAAGTACTTTTCTTACACATTAAGTAATAAGGTAAGAAATAATGTGATCTATCATTTAAATCAACATTCATTTAACTTAGGACACCTTCCATGTTTTCCTCGAGTCATTATCACTTCAAGAGGTAAGCATATATTCTTTCTTAATTTCAAAGGCGAGAGCCTTTCAACGAGGGCTTAAAGTATACACTGTCGTGGATTTGCAGTTCTTAATACACCAAGCCAAAGATCCACCTAAATTATTACCCATGTGCCCTCCACGAGAGGGAGGTCCCCTAGTTCCTCCACTTCCTCCTCTTCCTCCTCTAAGACCTCTGGGAGGGCCTCTGCTTCTTGGAGGTGGAGGTGGGCCACGTCTACCACTTTCAAATGATGGTTTGGTAGCTTGTTCCACCTTGATGGCTTTTCCATCTAAGGACTTTAAACAAAAATCAAAATGGTTAAATTGTATCATAATTTTAAAAGAACTTACAGGTCCACTATATACTATTGACACCAAAATACAGTTAATTTTGTTCATCAATTAGTCTAAGTAAAATCCTAGAAGTAGTAATTCTAAGAATGACTTTTCCACTTACTTAAAATGTCTACCCAGTCACTGAGAATACAAAGCATAAAGTAAACTCAGTGCACTTGGTAAAATTTAAAGCAATGCTAGGTAGGTATATCAGCTCATTTTCAAAACTAATAACCAGATTGGGTACAATGGCACATGCCTATAATCCCAGCAACTCCAGGTTAACTCAGGAAGCTGAAGCAGGATAGCAAGCTGAGGCCAGCCTCAGCAACTTGGTGAGACCTTGTATCAAAAAATAAAAAGGAACCAGGAATCGTGTCACATGTCTGTAATCCTAGCAGCTCAGGAGGCTGAGGCAAGAGGATTGAGTTCAAAGCCAGCCTCAGCAATTTACGGAGGCCCTAAGCAACTTAGTGAGACCCTGTCTCAAAATAAAATATACAAAGAACTGGGGATATGGCTCAGTGGTAAAGCACCCCCTGGGTTCAATCCCCAGTACCCCCCACCTAAAAAAAAAAAAAAAAAAGCAAAAGCAAAAGTAATAAACAATGCTAAAGGCCAAGCCATCAAGCTATGGTTTAGGGATCCCAAGATAAAATACAATGCTTATCTGTAACATTACATGCTACTCTGAACTGAGAAACACTTAAGAGCACAATCCATGGTTGGGGATGTAACTCAAGGTGGAGCACTTGACTAGCATGCATAAGTCCAATCCAAGGGGGAAGAAAGGGTACAATCTATAACTTTGTCTACAACATTTGACCCTGGAATTTCATAATATGCTTCAGTTGAGCATGTCGCTCAGTGGTAGAGCACTTGTTTGGCATGCCTAGCACCAAAAAAAACACCTCATGATATACTTCAAAAGAGTACTACAAATTGGCTATGGTGAGAAGATCTTGGAGAGGTATATATTCAAAACCAAAATAATTCAAGAGCTTCCATGAACCAGAGTTGGGATTGCACATGCTATATTATGCACTAGGATACATGGTATTCATTGTGCAATCTCACCTTTCCATTCATGTCTCTGGCTGCATCCTTAGCATCTGCTGGACTTTCAAAGGTGACAAAGGCAAATCCTCTTGATTTGTTGGTTTCACGATCTTTCATCAAGAGCACTTTAACAAAGTTTAAGAAAAAGTGTCACTAATTCGAATCAAACAATGAAACTATCTATCTACTTGAGGAGAAAGCTCAGAACTTCTTAGAGGACAAAAATACAACATCATGTCAGATGATCAATGTAATCAAATTCATCACAGCTTATCTTTTAATTATAATATCCCAGCATGTACATTCATATAACTCACCTTCCACTATTCGTCCATATTTGCCAAATACTGCTTCAAGGGCTTTCTCATTTGTTTCCGTATTAAGCCCACCAATGAAGAGCTTTCCTGGACGATCTGCTTCAACCATTTTTCCCCCCTGGTGAGTCTGCTGAAAAAGAATAGTATTACCTCCCAGAAGAAGTTCCCCAAGTTTATGGGACACCTTTAAATGTGGTTTGGATTGTTTTACTAAAACCTTTATTCTTTAATAACTAAAGACAACGATAAGCTTCCAACACAGTAGGAAGCCAATTTAAACTAAGTGGTAATAGTGCAATTCTACATTAAAGTAGTTGAAAGGGCCGACACAAAGTTCACTTTCACCCTAATCTTCCTTGGCTGTTTTTAACGAGTTAACAGGTACTTAACATTTGAAAAAGCCAATTTTAGTTTTAATCCTAGGTCTGATGCCTTTTACAGATTCAATCACACCCCTCTCCCAGTGATGGATTTTAAGACTAATGGCTAGTTCAAGGTCACTAACCAGACGGCAAGACTTCAACACCAAACCCTCATTCAAGGGCTACCCGTTCTCTCATTAGTATGTTACTAAATCTAAGCAGATATCTTTTAAGTTTGCGCCAAGTTCCGCCTCATCTCCACCAGCCCCCACCCGCCAAAAAGGTTACTGCCTAAGGGGGGAAAAAAAGGCAAAGTGTCAACATCATTTCATATTAAATAACAGCACACAGAAGCGCACACTGTAACACTCAACACGCTACAATTGCGACGGAACCCAATTAAGACTAGTCATTAAAAACCGCGTGGAAACGACAAAATGGCGACACTTGGATTCAGCCCAGAGCAACTGACACTGGTCAGGAAACTAACTTTTACCATCAATACTGGCTGGGAAAATTCCAAGGGCTTCCTCTCCAGGGCTGCCAATTAACAAGGAGGCCGCATGGAAGTCCACATGCCATCGTTAGCGTCAGCGCCATCCCAATGCAGGTACCGCGGTGGCGCGGTGGCTCCGCGTCCCGCTCAAGCTACAAAACGCCGACCTCCGCCTCAGCCCCCGCCCCCGCCCCAGCAGGCAACGGCCAAACTTTCAAGAGAGACATACAAGGAAACGAACCCCCTAATGTGTTTTCCTTTGACCGACCCCCCCTGCTTTATTTAAATAGGTCGGCACCTTTGGGTGTCTTAAAATGGCGCCCGCCACCCTCATCTCCAGGGAGATAATCCCAAGTTCTAACAAGGCAAGAACGTACGAAATAACGAACCAAGGAAAGGAGACACGTACCGGAGGGGTGGCGACGGTCTCAAGCTCCTACGAGCTCGCCGAGTGGGCCTTTCAAGCAGCTCAACACGAGTGACAGCTGCTGGACCCAGGAACGGAACAGAGAAGCCGCTAGGACTACTGCGCAACGAGGGCGAACAAAGGAGACAGCAAACTTTATACTACCCGGGAACGAGGCTGAAGAACCCGGATGGAAACGAAGCTTAGAATTTGAAGCGCGAAGGGAGGGGGAGTAGTTCTCAGTGTCTTCATTGGCTGTATTCCATGTCATTCACTCTTCGCTCCTCCCCTTTCCCCAGGCCCTAGGTCTTCTGGCCGGCGCCCGATTCTAACCGTTTTCCCTACCCCCACCCATTCTCAAAGGCGCGTTTTTGCTTTCTGCTAAAATGGTGCACAGACTTCATTTAATAAAAAGGTAAATTTTGTTGAGCATTCTAGTGGACCGGACACGGTTAAAAACTTTCACTTATACTTTTGCGTTAACTCTTTTTAATTCTAAAAACAAGACGATAAAGGCAGATACTCTTATGGCAATTTGCAGAAATGGGAAACAAAGAAGTTTAGGTAATACAATATATTTGCCAAAATTATCCTGAACAAGAATCTTTCGTGAATGGGAGAAATTCTTATAAATGAATGTCAATTGAGAATAAAAAACCTAGCGAACGGCATGCAGATAGTTTATTCATATATAGCAATTACTGAACACCTAACTAAATGGCAAGCGCTGGCCTAGGCCAGGAGGATACAACCCATAACAAGTAAGACATAAACCAGGCACTCCTGTTATGGTAAGGCTTCCACATATATTAAGTACAGGACACCCAATTAAGTTTGAACAGTCAGATAAGGAGCACTTCTTTTGTATATGTTCAAAATATGTACAAAAATATTTTTTGCCTATCTGAAATTAAAATTTAACTGATTCAAAGATTCTCCCCATGCTACTGGAGAGGGGGGATAAAAAAGCGATTTTCTAAATTAAATTTCTCTAAAATGCAACAACAAACAGAATAATTCCATATTGTGATTAGTGCCAGGGAGGAAGGAAACTAGATACTTCAGTGAGCAACATTAGGGAGACCAAATTAAATTAAGACATCAGAGAAGGTCTTTCTGAAGAGGTGACTTTGGAGGTCAGAGCTGAAGGTAGAGAAGAAACCTTGGGAAAGGCTGAGGGAAAAACCTTTCCGGAAAAGAACACTAAAGAGAAGGAAAGAGCTAGGCATGTGTCAAGGGGCAGAAAGAGGACCAAGGTGATGGGAATTCAAGGGACATGAATAATATAAGGGAACTAAGGTGGGCAGGACCTGTGACTCCACTAAATTATAATAGCTGGGTAAGTGTGGAAGCAGGGACACTAATAGAACTGTGGGAGAAGATGAGAGAGGATGGTGGCTTGAATTAAGGTGATGGCAGTGGACATGGAGAGAAAGGAATAGTTGCTGGATGTCTATGGCAAGTAGCATGGACAGGATTTGCTAATGAACTAGAAGGTAATATGGTATGAATATTTGTGTCCCAAATTCCTTTGTTGAAATGCTAAGCCCCAAGGTGATAGTATTAAGAGGTGGGACCTTGGGGGAGGTGATTAAAGTCTTGAGGGTCTTTATAAAAGTGTCCTACTCCAGATGGAACTAGAGACCATAATTTCTAGTGGAAATAAGTCAGACTCGGGGGAAATATCATATGTTCTCACTCTCATATGTGGAAACTAGAAGGGGAAATAAGGGATTCCATGAATGTAGAAGGGAAGCACAGCATCTCTAATCCCAACACTCACGAGGCAGAGGCAGGAGAATGGCAAATTTCAGGTGAGACCTAGTCTCAAAAAATAAAAATGGACTGGGGAAAAAAAATCGACTGGGGGATGTAGCCCAGAGGTAGAACACCCCTGGGATCAATTTTCAGTACCACAAGTTTGAAAAAAATGAAAGTATAAGGGAGATCATTAAAGTAGGCAAAAGGGTTGGGGGAGAGGGAATATGAGAGGGTGGGGAACTATTGGGAAGTAAAATTAATCAAATTACATACACACACACACACACACGCCAATGAAGCCCATCATCCTATATAATTATTATACACTAATAAAAAAATAAGTGTCCCATTCCACTATATGAGGACAGATTGAGAAGGTACCATCTACGAACAAGGAAACTGGTGGTGGTGGACCCTGACCAGACACCAAATCTGCTGGTGATTGGATTTTGGGCTTCCCAGCCTCCAGAACTATAAGAAATAAGTTTCTGTTGTTTACAACCTGCCCAGTTTATGGTATTTTGTTACAGCAGCCTGAACGGACTAAGCAAATAGGGTACAACTGGGAAGGAATTGCAGCAACAGGGGGAATCATTATGGATGACTGTAAATAGCTGGTACTAGTATAGCAAATGGTGATAGTCATTTACCAAAATTGTTTCAGAAGAGCAAGTTTGAGGAATGGGGTTAGAGAAATCTGAGGCTTGGAATACACATCTGTGCTAAATTGACACCTTAAAGACAGTAATAAAAGCCAACAGAATGGACAAAACCACCAAAGAAGAAAGTACAGTATAAAATGAAGGCCCCAGATCACACATTATAAGCTACTAAAATACAGTGCAGACCTGTAATCCCAGCTACTAGGGAGACTGAGATGGATGGCAAGTTCAAAGCCAGCCTTGTCTCAAAATTAAAAAAAAAAAAATTAGGGTTGGAGCTGTGGCTCAGAGGTAGAGTGCTCGCCTACCATGCATGAGGCACTGGGTTCGGTCCCCAGCACCACATACAAATAAAATAAAGATATTGTGTCCACCTAAAACTAAAAAATAAATATTTAAAAAAATTAAAAAGCTGAGGTTATAGCTCAGTAGTAGAGCACCACTGGGTTCAATCTCCAGTAATACAAATAAAAGGTGGGGCTGGGTATGTTGCTCAGTGATAGAGTACTTGCCTATCGTGTGGATTCCTGGGTCTGATCCCCAGCACACACACACACACACACAATGTATATGGAGGGAAAAATAACTGGAAGGAAAAATATGCTAAAATGTTATTTATTTACTTATTTATTTATTTCGGTACTGAGGATTGAATCTAAGGTCACTTAACCACTGAAATACACCCCCAACCCTTTTTATTTTTTATTTTGAGATAGGGTTTCACTATATTGCTGAGACTGCCCTCAAACTTGCAGTCCTGCCTCAGCCTCCTGAGTCCTTGGGATTACCTGTATATGCCACCATGCCAGGTTAAAATGTTATTATTTATCTTGGGGTGTGTAGTGGAATTTATGGTCAGTGGTCACTTTTCTTCTTCATAGTTAACATTGACCTACACATAGTAAATTATGATATATACCAGGAAGATTGCAGTAAATAATTTTCAGGTCATGAATAAAAGCCCCCAAGGAACTTTGCAAGTAGCTCTAAATCATTAACATTAATGGAGGGAATAATGATCAATAGGACAAGAATATTTGTTCTTGTTTCTTTTTTCCCCCCAGCCAAATAGTAACATGTAAAGCAAAAGTTATGTCTGCCTTTAAAATGAGTTATGTAAATTATTGACTCAGAATAGTTGGGAATTGGTCAGGTTGGCAAAAATTATTGAAATACCAGACCCAACAAGCAGAGCCTGTACCTCCAGGGGAAGCCAAGAGAAATCGCCTACCCTGGGGAAGCAGGCACTTTCCTTCTCTGTCTCAGAGCCAGACTGAAGGACTACAGGATACACCTCAGGCTCCTAGGCTAAGCCAGGTCTCCCCTAGTCTAGAGCAGAACAGGGCAGGTTCCTCTATAGATGACCCTGTCTCCCTGGGTTTCTAGAAGGAAATGTAAAGGCTGTAGCTGTAGCTCAGTGGTAGAGCACTTGCCCTGGATTCCATTCCCAGCACTGAAAAACAAAACAAGAAGGAAATGTGCAGCCCTGTGGAGCAGATCTCTCTGGCTGTGCAAGTTAGTAGCCAGCAATGTGAGGTAAGAAGAGAGTGTACTCTAGGGCTGTGGATATGGCTCAAGCGGTAGCGCGCTTGCCTGGCATGCGTGCGGCCCGGGTTCGATCCTCAGCACCACATACAAACAAGGATGTTGTGTCTGTCAATAACTAAAAAATAAATAAATATTAAAAAAGAATAGAGTGTACTCTGGATGGAGTGGAGGGGCCACAACAGCAGCCTTTGTAAGTGCCAAAAGAGAGAGGGAGGGGGTTGGAGGGAATTGTACAAGGGGATCAGTATGGCTATAGCAT
Organism: Marmota flaviventris; assembly: GCF_047511675.1. Lineage (NCBI taxonomy): Eukaryota > Metazoa > Chordata > Mammalia > Rodentia > Sciuridae > Marmota > Marmota flaviventris. The sequence goes on from NC_092518.1 coordinate 118,783,234, forward strand.
AGAATGGAAGACAGAGGAGGCAGAGGGTTTTCCAGAATGCAGTAGAAACAGGAACCATTTTAAGAGGTGGAGCAAGGTAATCAGATTTCACCTTAATAAGATTACTAAGAGAGAAACAAGAAACAGGAAGCAAAATAGGAAGGTATTGCTGCTGTAATCCAAGAGAGGAGAGAGACATGGGCGTGCTGAGTGTAAGGAACTTTGGTGAATGGACAGTCAGATAGATAAGCAGGTCTCAGACTGCCCAAAAGTTATCTCTGAATCTCATCTTTCCTTCTAATGGATCTTTTAGATTTTTCCTTTTTTAATTTTTTTATATATAATTTAATATATATAATATAATATATAATATATATATATATATAATTTTTTTATTTCATTTTTTTTAAACCAGGGATTAAACCCAGGGGCGCTTAACCACTGAGCCACATCCCCAGCCCTTTTTATATTTTATTTAGAGACAGGGTCTCACTGAGTTACTTAGAGCTTCGATAAGTTGCTAAGGCTGGCTTTGAACTTGTGATCTTCCTGCCTCAGCCTCCTGAGTTGCTGGGATTACAGGCATGTGCCACCACATGTGGGTCACTTTGCCTCTTTCTATTCACTCCTTGGGATTGTCATTAAATGTATGTAGTTAGGTTTTCTTTATACTATAATGTTTTGTTTGGCTCATTGTTTCTCTCCAGATACTATCTCAGTGATGATAGACCGAGTTAAGCAATATTACTTCACCACAAGGTAACCATGGAATATAACCAGTGATAAATGTTGGCTGAATTGAATTGCAAGCTTTTATCCCCCATTTCATTTAGCATGAGATGGGAGCAGAATGATAAGTATTTAATGATAACTGGTGGCCTTGCTTTAATTCCAACTCACCTAGAAGGGGCTCACATTTTTTCCTAAAGCAAAAAAACTTCACAGATATAAAAGCTTAAACCAGTTAAATTTAAGAAATAATCTAACAGCCAGGCATGGTGGCACATACCTTTAATCCTAGCTACTCAGGAGGCTGAGGCAAGATGATGGCAAGTTCAAGGCTATCCTAGGCAACCTAGTGAGATCTGTCTCAAAAATTGATAAAAGAACTGGGGATGTAACTCCGTGGTAGAGCACTTGCCTCACATGCATGAGACTCTGGGTTCAATTCCCAGCACTGTAAAATAAGTAAACGAATGAATAAATAAATAACTTTTCAGTCATCAAACTAGGGATCACTCAGATGAGTAAATTTCAGCTGCTCTGTCAGGCTTGCATTTTAAACTAAGGGCATATGAAAGGTCCTGTAGGTATGCCTGCTGTCCTAATGGTAGAAAAAGTCCTGCCTCCAGTTCTTGAATAGTCTGTTGTTATCTTGTGTGAAGCAACAAGGAGGAAAGGGAGGGAAGAATTGTATGTGATTAAAGATTAGGACACTTTCCAAACCACTTTATGTAGCCACTGTCCAGAAGATAGCCTACTTATTAGAACAAGCAAGGAATATTGTTTTTTTCTTGCTGTATTGGCAATTGAACCCAGGGGCAATCTACCACTGAACTATATCCTCAGCTCATTTTATTTTTAAGAAATTGTATTTATTTATTTAGGTACTGGAGGATGAACCCAGGAATGCTCTACCACTGAGGCACAACCCCAACCCTTTTTATTTTGAGACAGGGTCTCACTAAGTTGCTTAGGGCCTCACTAAATTGCTGAGTCTGGCGTTGAACCTGTGATCCTCCTGCCTCAGTCTCTAGAACCACTGGGATTATAGGCATGTGACACCAGCTCAGCTGGATCAGGCCATTTAAAGGACCAAGTTCAAGGCCAGCCTTGCCAAATTATTGAAACCCTGTCCTTTTTGTTGTTGTTGTTACTGGGGACTGAACTCAGGGCCACTTAACCACTGAGCTACATCCCCAGCCCTTTGTCATGCTCTTCTGCCATGATGTTCAGTCTCACCTCAATCTCTGAGGAATGGAGCCGGCTGTCTTTGGACTGAGATCTCTAAAACTGAGTCCCCAATTAACTTTTCCTCCTCTAATTGTTCTTGTCAGGTCTTTTGGTCACAGCAACAAAAAAAGCTGACTAAAACAGAAATTGGTACTGAGAAATGGGGGCGTTGCTGTGACTAATCTGACCATGTGGTTCAGAAGTTTTGGGAGCTTTTTTGAATTTATGGGAGGAATTTTGGAAAGTTTAGAGATGAAAGCTGGAAAAGCTTTAGATTGTTGTAAGTGGAACTTAATAGGTGATTCTGATGGGAGCTCAGAACACCAGAATGCTGATAGGACTGTTGCATAGTAAAATCTGTGCTCATGAGGTTTCAGAGGAGGAGGAGGACTCCATTGGGAATTGGATTAGAAGCCATTCAAGTTACATTCTGGCTAAGAAGTTGTTTGCATTTTGCCCATGTCCTGAAACTTGGTGTGAGGCTGAAATTAAAAATGATGGACTGATTAATCTGGTGGAGGAAATTTAAGACAGCACAGCCTTCAGTAGGTGGCATAGATATTGCTGGTGGTTTTAAGCCAAGTTCATCCTGATAATCAGGAGCAGAAAGCAAAGCAAAAAGACTTGAGAATCTTGCAGTTTGGCCTGAAAACTGAGTAAAACTGAGGCTGAGGAATGTGTGGTTGTTAGACATGACAGCCACTAAAGAAATGCCAAAGACTTTGCCCAGAGACAATAAGAAAAATGGCTTGAGGGCATCTCAGGAATTAGCAAGACCACACCCATCTCAAGCTCAAGGGTGTAAAAGTAAAAATTCCTTTGAAAGGAGACTAGTGAGGCATCCTGCTTGTGCATGAGGGCCTAGGAAGTTGTTTCACCATGCTCAGTGGCCTAGTTACTCAGAGGCTGCTGCAGCCAGGGTCCCTGGAGGCTTGGTTACTGCTCAAGATGGTGGCAGATCTTGGCATCAACCAGGTGGCACTGGTTCTGCAGGACTACAGGATGCTGGAATTAGGGGGTCATGGAAGCTTCCACCAAGATTTCAAAGGAAGGTCTGGGAGGCCAGGCAAAATGCCCTGGGGTCAAAGTCCCTGCAGGCTGTCCCTGTGAGGGCACTACATGTATATGTGAGGAGGAAGCCAAAGCTGCAGTGGAGACCCCCAAAGATTAAGAAATGCCAGTACCATGGAACATCTACTGAAGAAATCTTCAGGGATAGAGCAGAGAGGACATGTGGGCTGCAACCAGCAAAGCCATTGATGCAGAGCTACACAAGCAGGATGCCATGTGCTCCAGATGTCAGATGTGGAGCGACAGGACTTGTTTGTGAAATGGGAATGTTTACTCTGTGTCTTTATATGTTGGATACATGTAACTTGCTTTTGATTTTTATAGGGGCTCACAATGAAGGTTTGCCTTGGATCTCAGGAGACTTTGGACTTGGACTTTTGAGCAATCCTGGAACTGTTAATGTAACAGTTATATACTTCACCTTTTGAATATAACCCTCATTGCTATTAGGCTTATTTATTTATTTAGTGGTGCTGGGGATTGAACCCAGGTCCTTGAGCATGTGAGGCCAGCACTGTACCAACTGAGCTATATCCCCAGTTCAAGGATTATTTTTTTATTTTTATTTTTTTGGGTACCAGAGATTGAACTCAGGGGTACTCAACCACTGAGCCACGTCCCCAGCCCTATTTTGTGTTTTATTTAGAAACACGGTCTCACTGAGTTGCTTAGCACCTTGTAGTTGCTGAGGCTTCCTTTGAACTCACGATCATCCTGCCTCAGACTCCCAAGCCACTGGGATTACAGGCGTGCACCACCACGCCTGGCCCCCCTGGCTGAGGCTTATTTTATTATTATTTTTTATTTATATATGACAGTAGAATGCATTCCAATTCTTATTACACATATACACAAAATTTTTCATATCTCTGGTTGTATGCATAGTATATTCACAACAATTTGTGTCTTCATACCTGTACTTTGGATAATAATGATCATCACATTCCACCATCATTAATAACCCCATGACCCCTCCTTTCCCCTCCAATCCCTCTGCCCTATCTAGAGTTCATCTATTCCTCCCATGCCCTCACTCCCATTCCCTATCCCACTATGAATTAGCCTCCTTATATCAAAGAAAACATTCAGCATTTGGTTTTGGGGAAATGGTTAACTTCACTTAGCATTATCTTTTATAACCCCATCCATGTATTCTTCTCTTTTATTGCTGAGTAATATTCCATTATGTATATATGCCACATTTTTTTTTATCCATTCATCTATCCCTCTCATAGATCTAAACCCAAAGGATTTAAAAACAGCCTACTACAGGGACACAGCCACATCAATGTTTATAGCAGCACAATTCACAATAGCTAAACTGTGGAACCAACCTAGATGCCCTTCAATAGATGAGGCTTATTTTTTAAAGGCCATTTTTCTTTTCTTTTTTTCTCCACTCTCCCCCTACCTAACAAGACTAGGGAGACAATGTTATCTTTTCTTTTTCTTTTTTTTTAAGAGAGAGAGAGTTTTTTTTAATATTTATTTTTTAGTTTTAGGCAGACACAACATCTTTGTTTGTATGTGGTGCTGAGGATCAAACCTCGGTCGCATGCATGCCAGGCGAGCCACATCCCCAGCCCCCAATGTTATCTTTTCTTCCCTTAGTTAATTATCCTTGAAAACACCCACCACTGGAAGGAGAAGTGTCCTGAGGATCTAGGAAATTCATAGCTCCCAAATTAACAAGTGAATCCTAACTCAGCATCAGGGTACCTTGGAACCACCTGCCAAGATCTTCTTTAAAATAAAAACCCTCTGTTTTCCCTGATGAGCAGAATTACAGCCTCTAAGACAGGAGTCTCCTGTGTTTCTCCTTTGCTAGTAAAGCAATAAAACTTCTTTTTCCCCACACATGCCTGTAATGCATGTCTGTAATCCCAGTGGCTAGGGAGGCTGAATCAGGTGGATCAGAGTTCAAAGCCAGCCTCAACAATGGCAAGGTGCTTAGCAACTAAGTGAGACTGTCTCTAAATAAAATTCAAAATATGGTTGGGGATGTGGCTCAGTGGTCGAGTGCCCCTGAGTTAAATCCCTGGTACCAAAAAAAAACAAAAACAAAATATCTTCTTTCTTAAAACTGTGTCCTTGTTATTGGATTGGTATCAGGGACAAGGACCAAACTTTAAGTAACAATAAGACTATGGGGACTCTTGTCTTATGACTAAATGTATTTTGTATTGTGAAATGGACATGAGCTTTTGGGAGCCAAGGGTGGAGTGTTATGGCTCATATGAGGTGTTCCCCAAAAGCTAATTGTGAGAAAATGCAAGGTTTAGAGGTGAAATTGTTATGCTCGAATTTGGGACCCCCAAAGACCACCAGAGACCCAAGATGGATGGAAGCAGCAAAGAGGTGTTTATTGCGAGCTAGCTCGGTCCTCCACGCACACACAGCAACTGGTGACGCTGAGAGGCCCCAACCCATGGTTTGCAGCATTTTTATACATTCTTTGGAGAGGGCAGGGACTTCACATACATCATAGCCTCTTTTTAGCAAATCATCACACACCGTGGGAAAATCAAATAACAACTCTAAAACATGATTAGCACATTCACTGGCGGGAACAAGTTGGGTAGAGGTGATTGGTCAATACAAAAGGGGTATTCATTTGAACTGATTGGTTCAAGCCAAGAGGGGTGTACGTGCTGAACTACATGGTTTCCCAACTTGTTATCAACCACCATAAACTACTGGGAGGGTCATCTGGCATCCCAGGTATTTCCCTGTCTCATGCTAATTGGTGGCTGCTAGGGGGCTGCTATGGATCCCCACCTAGCCTGACTGAGTCAGGGACACCTGGCGCAGCAGATCTCTCCTGTTATTTGTAGACAAACAACTTAGCAGGGTGGGAATGTGCCTAGGAGTGCTCTGTGGGTTTTTCCAAGGACAAAGGCCATGTCCCTTCCTTGGATAGGCTTTGCTCTGAGATAGAGGCTGGTTTTTCAAAATAATTGTATTATAAGGTCTTAATCACCCAATCAGTGAATTAATCCTTGATATATATACACATATATATATAGTCTCTCTCTCTCTCTCTCTCTCTCTCTCTCTCTCTCTATATATATATATATATATATATATATAGTCTCTCATCTCTCTCTGCTGCTTCCTGATGTGATGTCTTGAGCCCCTTCCCTCTGCCACATGCTTTCACCATAATGTTCTGCTTCACCTTGGGTCTCAAATAATAGAATTGGACCTCTATGGATTGAGACCTCTGAAACCCTGAGCCCCCAAATAAACTTTTCCTCCTTATAATTGTTGTTGTCCGGGACTGGGGTTGTGGCTCAGTGGTAGAGGGCTTGCCTAGCACATGCGAGGCCCTGGGTTGGATCCTCAGCACCACATAAAAATAAATAAATAAAGGTATTTTATTCAACTATAACTAAAAAATAAATATTAAAAAAAAATTGTTCTCGTCAGGTCTTCTGGTTGCAGCAATGAAAAAGCTTACTAAAACACAGGGGTGATTTACCACTGAGCTACATCCTCAGCACCCCCCCCCCTTTTTGTGGTGCTGGGGAATGAACCCAGGGCCTTAATGCATGTGAGACAAGCACTCTACCAATTAAGTTATATCCCTAGCTTCACATCCTCAGCCCTTTTTATTTTTATTTTGAGACAGTGTCTCGCTAAGTTGCTGAGACTGATGTCAAACTTGTGATCAGTCTCCCAAGTAGCTAGGATGTTGGCTTGTGCCAACATGCTGGGCCTGTGCCTTCATATTTGTATACATATATGTAAAATTATACTATATATGGTATTAATATGCGAGGTACACCCACCAAACAAGTATCAAGAAATATCTCTGGAAGATGAGGGAGAAGACCAGGTTGACAGAAGTGGTCAAAAGAGGATTTTAGTCTTCTTTGTAATGTTTAAAAAAAATTTTAAAGAGTGTTATTAAAAGGTTGGTTCTTGTCCCCAATTGCCATGCCAGTTTAATAATGAGGACTTGTTTTTGAGAAAAAGGATAAAGAAGGTTTATTGCTGTACTAACAAAGGAGAAGCACCTGGGACTCCAGACCCAGAGGCTGTGGTTCTCCCCTTAAGGGAGAACAAAGGGCTTTTAAAAAAGTTGTTCAAAGGCTGCATTCCCAGTGTGCCCCAACAGAGGATTGGGATTCACTTGTTAATTTGGGAGATAGCCATTCTTTAGATCTTCTGGCATCATCCCCCAAGTCTGACTTACTTGGTTCCTGAGGCAGGCGAAAAAGTATGCTCAAATACAGATAAAACTAGGTCTAGGACAGTAAAATAATGTTTTTCTCCTCCCACAGGTTATGGGGTGGGGAGAGAGAAGAAAAGAAAAACATTTCCCTTTTAACACTGGCCTCAGAGCACCTAAGTCTATATTCAAAAGGTAAAGTGGAACACCGTTACAAGAGGATATAAACTTTTTGTACTTATGTCATTAAAGATCAATCCAGGGCTGGGGTTGGTAGAATGCTTGTCTCACATGCACAAGGTCCTGGGTTCAATCCCCAGCACCATACACACACACACAAAAAAAGATTAATCAACTATTGGGCTGGGGCTGTAGCTCAGTGGCAGAGTGCTTGCCTAGCATGTGTGAGGCACTGGATTTGATCCTTAAAAGGGCCTAAAAATAAACAAAATAAAGGTATGTTGTCCATACACAACTACAAAAACATTTTTAAAAAAATTAATCAAAGAAAAAATAGTTATCTATATTGACTACTTCCATTTCATGAGTTCTCATTCAATTCTCACCACTCCATTCTGGCTTTTATACTTATGATTTCCTTCTAAATAGTTTTCTTTTGTCAACAATGATATCCATGTTATCAAATCAAAAAGATATTTTTTGCTCTTTTACTTGGCCTTTGATGCTCTTGTTTACTTTCTCCTAGAAACACTTTGTTATGATTTGGACTTGGAATGTCATCCAAAAGTTCATGTGTGGAATACTTGGTCCTCAGGGCAGCAATGTCCAGTAATGTGGGGCTTTGGGGAAGTGATTGGATCATGAGGGCTCCAAGCTCATTAGTGAATTAATCCATTTGATGAGTGAATAATCTGAATGGTCTACTGGGAGGAGATAGAAACATAGACAAGCGGGGCATGGTTGGAGGATATAGTTCACTGGGAGTATACTCTTGGCAACTATATCTTTTCCCTGACCTCTTTCTTTCTCTCTGTTTCTGCTCCCCCCCCCCCCCCCCGCCTCTGTTACCCCCTTTCTCCCTCTCTCTCTCTCTCCCCCCCCCTTTCTCTCTCTCTCTCTCTCTCCTGCCATGAACTGCACAGCTTTTCTTCACTATCATGTTCTGTTTCACCCCAGGCACAAAGCAATGGAACTGGTCCAATCATAGACTGAACTTCTGTAAACTTGAGACAAAATAAAATAAACCTTTCCTCCTTTAAGTTGTTTATGTCAGGTGTTTTGGTCACAGCAACAAAAAGCTGACTAACATTCCCTTCCTTGGCTCCCAAACTCTACTTTTATATTCAACATCACATTGTTCTGGTTTTTCCCCTAATTCTCTGCCTGCTCATCCTCTGAAACTCTGCATCTCATCCTCTGTTAGACAATAAATTGTTGGATTTTTTTCAAAGATTGGTCCTAGATTCTGTTTTCTTCTCATTTCTATGCTCTCATTATGTGATTTCTTCTATTCCCCCATAAACAATCAAATTTGAATTTCCATTCCTTAGCTATACGTTCAGCTCCATACTTAAGATCTCTATTTGTATGTCTCAGAGTATAATACATCTCCAAACTCCTGATCTTTTTCTATCACCTGCTAAACCTGGTCCTCTTCTTACATATCATGCTCAGTTGTGCAAGCCAGAAACCAATGAGTAGCAATGAAATTTCCCTCTTCCTTACTACATGCCATCAAATCCATTGATTACCAAATCATCTCAGTTTTATCTTCTAAGAAGTTCATTATGTGCATTGTTAGCACTCTAGTGAAGTAATTCTTTATTTTATTTTTAATTTTTTTGTAGTTGTACACAATAACTTTATTTTATTTATTTATTTATTTTTATGTGGTGCTGAGGATCAAACCCAGGGCCTTGCACATATGAGGCGAGTGCTCTACCACTGAGCCACAACCCCAGCACTTCTTTTTTTTTTTTTTAAAGAATTTTAATATTTATTTTTTAGTTATCGGCGGACACAACATCTTTGTATGTGGTGCTGAGGATCAAACCTGGGCCGCACGCATGCCAGGCAAGCACGCTACCGCTTGAGCCACATCCCAGCCCCCCAGCACTTCTAATGAAGTAATTCTTAAGAGTTGAGTTTGAGAATCCTTGGGGGCCTCAGGGACCCATGTAGTACATCATAAAGTCAAACCAATTTTCATATTAATACCAAAATAGTATTTGCTTTTTCACTCTCATTCTTTCATGAGTATACAATGGTCCAGAGGCTACATGACATGATATCATGATGAACTGAATGTAGAAGCAAGTTGAGAATGGTAAAAAAGACTTGCAAGAATGAAAATAATACCACTTTTCTTAATACTACCTTTTTTAAAAAAACTATGCATATTTTTATGACATGTACTACTTATGTTAAAATATTATAGGTTTATAAGTGTTATTTTGAAAGAATTAATAAAGATCTTTACAATACAATTTTTCTCAGTTTTACTTACCAATATGGTAAATACCCATGGATCTAAACTACAGAAACAAAAGCTCTATGGAATTCCTGACTCATTCTCCCTCTCTCCCTTCCCACCCATATTTTTTTTCTATTTTTTTTTCAGCACTGGGGATGGAACCTAGTACCACCTCCATGCAAGTCAAGTGCTCTACCACTGAGCCACATCTCCAGCCCTTTAGCCCTTTCTATTTTTTATATCAAGCCAGGGTCCTGCTAAATTGCTGAGGCTAGTCTCAAACTTGCAATCCTCTTGCCTCAGCCTCCTGAGTGGCTGGGATTACAGTCATGGGCCTCAGTGCCTGCTTCTCAATCATTTTCAAGTACATAAAAGAGTCCTGAGAAGACCTGGTGGTACACACTATAGAATTAGCTACATCCAGCCAAGGCAGGAAGATTCCTTGAGATGTCATGCTTTAGCCATTCTTAACTTTCCTCTGGATTATAGTACTCAGCTAAGGCTTCCATAGCAAGGGGCCACAGTCTGGGTGCTTTGAACAACAGAAATTTATTTTCTCAGCCTGGCATGTTGGTACATGCCTGTAATCCCAGTGCCTCAGGAGTTCAAGGACAGCCTTACCAAGTTAGCAAGGCCCTAAGCAACTTAGTGAGACCGTGTCTTTTTTTTTTTTTTAAGAGAGAGAGAGACAGAGAGAGAGAGAGAGAGAGAGAGAGAGAGAGACAGAGAGAGAGAACTTTTTATAATTTTCTTTTTTTATATATTTTTTTAGTTGCAGATGGACATAATATCTTTTTTTAAAGAGAGAGAGAGAGAGAGAGAGAGAGAGAGAGAGAGAGAGAGAATTTTAATATTTATTTTTTAGTTTTCAGCAGACACAACATCTTTGTATGTGGTGCTGAGGATCGAACCCAGGCTTCACGCATGCCAGGAGAGCGCGCTACTGCTTGAGCCACATCGCCAGCCCCGAGAGAGAACTTTTAATATTTTATTTTTTAGTTTTTGGCGGACACAACATCTTTGTCTGTATGTGGTGCTGAGGATCGAACCCAGGCTGCAGGCATGCCAGGTGAGGGCGCTACCGCTTGAGCCACATCCCCAGCCCGAGACCCTGTCTTAAAATAAAAAATGAAAACAGCTGGGGATGTAGCTCTGTGGCAAAGCATTCCTGAATTCAATCCCTAGTACAATAAAAGCAAACAAACAAACCTTACTTCAAATACAGTCACATTCTGAGGTACTTGGCAGGTGTTTTATTTTTATTTTTATTTTGAGACAAAGTCTCTGTAAGTCACCCCAAATGATCTAATTTCCTTCTACTATAGACTGGCAACCAAACCCTTAATACATGAAATTTTGGAAGACACTTTAGACCCAAACTATAATAATTCCCATCTACAGATGAAGAAACCGAGGCATAAAGTTTTTGAGGAACTTGCTCAAGATGTCACAGGCCTTAAGTGGCAGAGCCACTAATACAGCTCCAATGCCTGCACTTTTTAGAACAAGCCAGGGTCTTGCTGGTTTGTTACAAATGGAAAGTAGTAATTATTTTAATTGGATATCTCAATGATAAAATATGGTTTTACATTTATCAATAAAATATTTTTGCTGCCTTTAAGGAGCTTACCCTTTATCTGGGGAGTAGATAGCCCAAGAGAGATGATTTTCTGTTAGAGGAAAAACTTGTGCTTCGGTGGGAATCTTATGCATTGTCAGGTTCTAGAGGATATCTCTCAGTTTTGTTGATTGAATAAAAACTATTCTATAACTCTGTAATAACTGATTACAATGTGAAATAATTATCGGATATGAACTTGTAGACTCTAAAAGTTCTGGTTGAGCTTCGATGTGGTTGAAAATTATGTTAGGTTCTACTAGTTTTATCTCCATTTGCACATCCTTGTCATTATTCCTTATCTATTAATGGGTTTCTTTGGATTCTCCTTTGAAGTAGTTATGAAATTGGCCTAGTTCCCACATGAACTAAATATAATCTTTAGCATTAGCTCATTTTTATATTTGATGACAGTCATGATTTATCCTTTTTTATTTATTTTTAAAAATATTTTTTAGTTGTTTATATACCTTTATTTTTTATTTATTTATAAGTGGTGCTGAGGATTGAACTCAGTGCCTCACACATACCAGGCAAGTGCTCTGCCACTGAACCACAACCCCAGCCCCAATTGATCCTTTTTTAAAAAAAAACAACAAAAAAACCCCTATCTTTTGGACACTCATACATTGATGGTGGGACTGCAGATTGGTGCAACCACTATGGAAAGCAGCATGGAGATTCCTTAGAAAACTTGGAATGGAATCACCATTTGGCCCAGCTATCCTACTCCTTAGTCTATACCCAAAGGACTTAAAAATCAGTATACTACAGTGATGCAGCCACATCAATGTCACAGCAGCTCAATTCACAATAGCTAAGCTTTGGAACCAACCTAGATGCCCTTGAATAGATGAATGGATAAATAAACTGTGGTACATATACACAATGGACTATTACTCAGCCATGAAGAATGAAACTGTGGCATTTGCTGGTAGATGGATGGAACTGGAGACTATTATGCTAAGTGAAATAAGCCAATCCCCCCCCCCCAAAAAAAAAAAAACAAAGACTGAATGTTCTCTCTGATAGACAGATGCTGACTCACAATATACAGCAGGGTGTGGGGGAGGGGGAGGAGTGCATGACCAGATTGAAGAGGAGGTGGGGGGATGGGGGAAGGAAGTGGGGATGGGATGGGATGGGAATATGAAATGCAGTAGAATGAATTGGACATAACTTTCCTATGTTCATAAATAAGTACACGACCAGTGTAACTCCCCATCAGGTACAACCACAAGAATGGGCAGTTATACTCCATGTATGTATGCTATGTCAAAATACATTCTACTGTCATGTATAAATTAAAAAAATAATTTAAAAAAAAAACTGTCTTTTTAAAAAAAATCTTTTTGTAGTTGTAGCTGGACAGATTCTTTTATTTTATTTGTATATAGTGCTAAGGATCAAACCCAGTGCCTCACACATGCTAGGCAAGCATTCAGCCACTGAGCTACAGCCCCAGCCCTGTCTATTAACAGTGTGAAGGACAGGACAGCAGGGACCTGGAGACTAATATAAAATGGCACAGCTACAGGCTTAGACACCAAGATAAATGTAGATAGATAGGTTTTAGAAGAGAAAATCTTACGGTCAAGGTTAAATTTGAAAGGCAAGGAAGGACAAAAGACTGCTGACTTAGAACAAGATTGTTGTACATAATTAGGATTTTGTATTTTGTTAACAGTTTGATTATCCTTATGAAAAAATTGGTATTTATAAACCTGTAATAAATGTGTATACTCTTTCCATAAAAAGTTGATTCACAGTCCAAAATTTACACTCTAAGGGAAAATATAAAACATTTCTCTCACCATATCAGAGTATATAAATGGCAGGAATAATTACCCAGATGGAATACATACCTCTCTAAATGTTGAATATGTGAAATCAAGCTATTTCAGTAGCTGCCTTGCTCTATTAAAGTAGAAGGTATGGAAAAAAGGAGGTCCAGAGTTAAGACTGACTAATGGGGAGGCAGACAAAATTATAAAACACAGTGATAAGTGACAAATTAGAGATATATAAAAGAAGTTTGTCTTTTTTATTTTACCACTTGCTTTTACTGTCAATATCTTTCTATTAATTGTATGATCTAAGACAGGCAAATTAGGTTCTGTTTTCTTGGCCTCAGTTGCTTCACATAAAATGGAGAGATTATGCTGGGCATAGTGGCACACACTTGTAATTCCAGTGATTCAGAGGGTTGAGGCAGGAGAATTGCAAGTTCCAGGTCAGCTTCAGCAACTTAGTGAGAAACAACCCTGTTTCAAAATTAAAAAAATAAAAAGAACTGAGATTGGGGGCTGGGATTTTGGCTCAGTGGTAGAGTGCTTACCTAGCATGTGTGAGGCACTGGGTTCAATTCTCAGCACTGCATACAAATAAATAAAAATAAAAGTTCCATTGACAACTAAAAATATTAAAAAAAAAAAAAGAACTAAGATTGTAGCTCAGTGGTAAAATGCTCCTGGGTGCAATCTCCAATACCCTTCTTCCAAATGGAGAGAACAGTAACTAACCTGCTTCACTGGAAGGATCATATGAAACAATGGATGAGAAAGAACTTTGCAAACTCTATGGTTACATCAAAAGAGGGAGTGGGCATTACCCTTGTTATTTACATTTACTTTGGTCTTTTGACCATATCTTCTTGTGATTTTGGTACTGGGGATTGAACTAGGGATTGAACCCATGGGTGCTCCACCACTGAGCAACAATGCCAGACCTTTTTATTTTATTTTGAGATAGGGACTTCATAAGTTGCCTAGAGACCCCCGCTACACACAGAATATGGTATCATGGCCCACCACACTTTTAAAAGGTGGTTCTTGTTTTCCACATCAGCTGAGTAGCCTATGGTTGCATCATTTATGTGAATAGTGCCCACAGTCTCAGTTTCTTCTCCTGGCTCAGCTTGGTGCTCAGTAAGTGGCTGGAGCTGGTGATAATTACACAGTGATACACGGGTGGCACTAGGAGGGCTTCCTCTTGTAAAAGTGGTTGAAATACTATAAAATGCAGTCCCTGCAGTCACCTGTAGGTGTACTTACTTGGTCCCAGCAGCCCAGGCCTGGGAGGCTGGCAGAGCCTTCCTTTTATTTTAATATATACACTTTTTCATTCAAAAGCAGAACAGGGAGCAGCGGTTATGCAGCAGTGAAACGCAAGATTGTTATTCAAGCTCTGGTTACTTCCAACCGTTACCCATCTCAAGCTTTGTATTCTCCCTTTTTCCGTTCCTCTTCACAAAGGCGGTGCCCTTCTAATCCTGCTATTCTGACGCTGAATCTTTACATGGGATAGTCCAATTCTTTTAGTCAAGTTCAATCTTTTCATTCTCACAACTCCCCTATTTCTGATTGTTCGTACATTCTCTTTCATTTCTCGTACAACTATTCCTAGGCGGCTAGTCCAAGAGTTAACTCTCTAAATTTCTACACGCCTCAGCTAAGGGCTCGCTCGCTGCCTTTGTTCTGTCTTGAATCGCCTCCTGCCAATCACCAGAAGAAGCAGACCTCTTGAGAAAGGAACTTGGACAGAAAGGCACTTGGCGAGGCGCACACGTCTCAGCCTAAACAAATGACCTCTTGTTCTCCAGAGCTCTTGAAGCACAAGGAGGGAAAATAATTAAGCTTTTCTACTATCTTTGTCCTATGATACCTCTTGGTCCAAACCCAAGCACTTGGCCTTATAAGACAAAGAGCAGAAGGTAAGGGCGACATGGATTCTTACAGAGGTGGCAAAATAAGATTCCCGCTGCTGAGAAAGACTTCTTCCAATACCCTAGAACAGACCCCATCCTCCTCCTCCCTTTTACTTCTATTTTCCTTCCTTCCCCAATCCAGCGCTGTCCAATAGAAATATAATGTAAGCCATACGTGTGATTTTAAAATTTCTAGTAGCTGCATTAAAAAACAGGTAATATTACTAATAACGTTTTTAAAAAACTTAAAACATTATCATTCCTGTGCTAATAGTATAAAAATTACTGGGAATTTCGACATTTTCTTTTCTTCCAAACCCGGTGTTCATTTGAACTTGTAGACCATAAAATTCTGAGTGGCTGCATTTCAACTGCTTAATAGCCCCCGGACTTGGACCGCTTGACCTTGGAATTCACTCCCACAACCCCCATTCCCTGTAGGCAGAAATGAAGATGCGGGTGGGCGCGGTAGCACTGCTAGTTTGAGACAGAGTGGCAACCTTTAGAAAAGGCCAGACTCTGTGATGTTGAGACCTCTTCGTTTCCCTTCCTACCGTCCCCGCTCCCCTGAGCCCAGCAAGGTTGTGAGATACCGCATGAAGGATTGCCAGAACCGCGGGAAAATGTCAGGCGTGAAGTGGGGAGATGGCAGGGGTGTCAGGCGCAGTGGGGATCCCCACGCATGCGCACTCTGCGTGCTCACAACTCCCCGCCACACACCCTGGCAACCGGATTTTAAACCAGTGTCTACTCCTGTGTATGCGTTCTTCCCAGGAGTTGTGGTCCTACCAGTCTGTCTCTGCTCTTTCCTGTCTACAGCTCTTATCATTTCTGCTCCTCCCTTCTAACTGGTTCTGATCTGGTTCAGGGTGCTGGTCCCTGAGCACTTGGACCGGCCCCTGAAATCAATACTCGTGGTTCCGCGTGGGAACCCACCCCTGATCCGCCCTCTCCGGGCTGAGGTGGCTACTGGGGCTGCGGCCGTTTCCGGGACTTCGAGTTGCTGCTGCACAGCTTTCTACCTTGCCGGACTGCCCCTAGTCAACTTCTGCGAGACTGACCTAGAGACCGCATCCTGCAAGGTGAGGTCAAGAGGGAAGGAGCGATATGCGAGGGGAAGGTTTCGGGTAGGGGAATGGAGGTTAGACCAGGGTTGAGAGCTCATGGCCGGGGATCAGGAATGCCAGCGCTCTCTCGGTGGGTGTGTCTCAGGGTATCTTAATCTCTGATCCTCCCACTTAGCGAATCCGGATCTCCTTTTCTTTGATCTTCTTTCCCTCCCTTTTGGCATCTCCGAGTCCCTCACAGCTCCTCCCTTCTCATTCTGTGGGTTCAATTCCCTCACTCTCAGCTCCTTCCCTTCCTCCTCCCTTACCGATCCACCCCTCTAGGCTCCTCCCCTCCCGCTGGGCTCCGCCTCTTCTCTATCTTGACTCTTACCTTCCCACCCCACTCCTTCCTTTCCTTCAGCCAACTCCCTCTTAGCTCCGCCCCTTCATCTTGCCCCCTTCCCCGCCCTATGCTGTTTCTCCTTGTCCTCAGCTGGTTTTCTGGCTCCCTTTTGGTTCCCTTTTTCTTTTCAATTCCCTGTAGGGTTCATCCTCTTCCCCTTCCTTTCGCTCCTCTCATCCTCCCTTCTTTGGGCTCTTTAGTTCCTTCCCCTGTGCTTCTCCATCTCCCTCTCAATCCCCCACCCTGTTCCGCCCCCGCCATTGGCTGCTCCTCACCTCTGTTTAGTTCCTTTTTTCCTGCAGTAGCCCCCCTCCCCCATCTTTCTTCTGCCTCTCACCGTCTGAAACCTTCCTCCTCCCTCCATCCCCTCCTTCTAGTTCCCCTTATACCATCTCCCTTTCTGGACAACACACTCATTGTGGTGTTTGTAGATACATCCCTATTGTTTCTGTCACACCTCACTCCTATGGTTTCACACTTCTGTCTCCCTAATTCTTCCTGATCCACTTTGGGCTCAGCAAACACCAAGATAATATTGTTTAACTCTAGAGACTGATAAGAATAAAATGAGAGAATGTATAGAGAACACTTACAATGATACATACTAAGCTTTCAGTAAATGGTAACTGTTATCATTATTAGTTTTCTTTAGCCAGGGATTTCTGGCACAATTCCTCTTCTGTGATATCCCCAATCCCCAAAAATGTTGTTTTTCTATTCCTTTTCTTTCTTTCTCCTCCTCCTCCTCCTCCTCCTCCTCCTCCTCCTCCTCCTCAACAGGGATTGAATCCAGGGGCAATTGATTACTGAGTCACATTTTTTATTTTTAATAATTTTAAAAATAGTGACAACGTGTCCCTGAGTTGCTTAGGGCTTCAATAAGTTTCTGAGGCTAGCTTTGAATTTATGAGCCTCCTGCCTCACCCTCCTGAACTGCTGGGATTACAGGAATGTGCCATCTGTAATTTCTTGGTTTCTTTCCTTGGTTTCTTCCTTTCCTTCTCCTTATCCCGCCCCCCTCAGTACTGGAGCTTGAACTCAGGGGCTCTCAACCACTGAGCCACATCCCCAGCTCTATTTTGTATTTTATTCAGAGACAGGGTCTCCCTGAGTTGCTTAGGGCTTCCATAAATTTCTGAGGCTGCTTTGAACCCGTGATCCACCTGTCTCAGCCTCCTAAGTCACTGGGATTGCAGGCATGTACCACCTCCCTGCAGCCTTGTTCTCTTAATTGTAAACTGACTGGAAAAGAATTTTTGAGGGGAGGGTGAGCAATCAAGTCAAAAGAATTATTATCATTATTATTATTATTTATTTATTTATTTATTTTTTGGACCAGGGATTGAACTCAGGGGTGCTTGAGCACTGAGCCGCACCTGAGCCATATCCCAAGCCCAAAAGAATTAATTTCTGACCTCTCCTTACCTAATCTAGTATGAGGGAGAGTGTTCTGGTAGAAGATACAACAAATGCAGTACCAGGTGGGAACCTCCCAGAGTGTGGTTTGAAAACAGATTTAGCCAACTTGAAGGTTCCAGTTTGTGTGTACACCCCCAGCCCTTTTTGAGACAAGGACTCACTAAATTGCCTGATCTTCCTGCCTCAACTTCTCCCGTGTCTGAGATTACAGGCTTGCACCACTACCTCCAACTCAGTTTGAGGAGATTTTAAAGACCCCTCCTGGTCTAGGTGCTGCGTGTTTGCTGTTGACACTCAGATTTTGCCTTTTTCTCTGAGAAGTGTTGCCAGTAGTGTTTTGAGGCAACATCCTGCCAAATATATGTAAGAAATGGTGTTCTTATATTTGTCTTTTCCCTGACCATTGGTGTCTAGTCCTGGTTTTTTATTCTTTATTTCAGCATACTTCCTAGCAAGGAAACACAATGTTTAATCATAACAAATATCTGGAATTTCTTTTCCTGTAAGCTCTTTTCTTTTTAGGCATTTACTCTCATCTTCGAATGTGTTCCATTTTTTTTTTCTGACATTGCACCTTTTGTCCTTTAGTGAGTCTCACATTTGTATGTTTTTTTGGGGGGAGGTGTGTGTGTATGTGGTGCTGGGGATTGAACCCAGGACTTTGTGCATGCTAGGCAAGCACTCTACCAACTGAGCTATATCCCCAGCCCTCATTTGTATGTTTTACACACCACACTTTTCTTATTCAGTAGTAAGCTATTCCCTGATTTGTTTTCATTTTTTTTAAAAAACTTATGGTGGGGCTGGGGTTGTGGCTCAGTGTTAGAGTGCTCAACTAGCAAGCACGAGGCACTGGGTTTGATCCTCAGCACCACATAAATGTAAAATGAAGATATTGTGTCCACCTAAGATTTAACAATAAGTCTAAAATAAATTTAAAAATAAATTTTAAAAAATTTTATTGGGGGAGGCTGGGGTTGTGGCTCAGTGGTAGAGTACTAGCCTAGTACGCGTGAGGCACTGGGTTTAATCCTCAGCACCACATTAAAAATAAATAAATAAGTAAATAAAATAAAGGTACTGTGTCCATCTACAACAACAAAAAATTAAAATTTTTATAGTATAAAAGCACTAATATTCATGGTAGAACTTTAGAAAATGTGGATAGGCAAAATTAAAAAAAATTAATATCTAGAAAATTATCACTGCTGTTATCTTTTTTAAATTTTTTTTGTGGTGCTGGGGATTGAACCCAGAGCCTTATGCATGCCAGGAAAGCACTCTACCAACTGAGCTATATCCCCAGCCCACTGCTGTTATTTAAACATATATTCTAGGGTTTTTCTATACATGTTCATGCACACCTGCATTTTTCGTAGATTTATATTTTATTTTTAAAATGTATTTATTTTTATTTTAATTATTATTTTTTAGAGGATTGAACCCATTGCCTTGCATATGGTAGGCAAGTGCTCTAGCACTGAACTATGCCCTCAGCCCTTTTTTACTTTTATTTTGAGACAGGGTCTTGCTAAGTTGCCCAGGCTGGCTTCAAACTTTCAATCATGCTGCCTCAGCCTTCCAAGTCACTGGGATTATAGGCATTCACCACTGTGCCTGGCTTGGACTTTATTTTTTAAAAGAGTTTCAGATTCACAGCAAAATGAAGCAGAAAGTATAGGAAGCTCTCATGTATCAACTGCCCTTCCCCCAACTCTAGCCACTGTTGACATAATGTACCAGGGTGGTACATTTGTTACAATCATTATATGTACATTGACACATCATTGTCACCCAAAGTCCAGAGTTTACTTTAAGGTTCACTCTTGGTGTTAAACATTCTATGGGTTTGGAAACGTGTATAATGATGTGTATCTACCATTATAGCATACAGAATAGTTTCACTGCCACCAAAATCCTCTATGCTTCTCCTGTTCATCTCTCCCTCCCCACTAACCCCTGACAACCACTGATCTTTTAACTTTCTCCATGGTTTTGCCTTTTCCAGAATGTCATATACTTGGAACTATACAGTATATAGCCTTTTAAGATTGGCTTCTTTCACTTAATAATGTGCATTTATGTTTCCTCCATGTCTTTTCATGTTTAATAGCTCATTTCTTTATACTACCCCAAAATACTTCATTGTCTCGTGGTACCAGTTTATCTGTTCACCCACTGAAGGACATGATGATTACTTTCAAGTTTTGGCAAATATGAATCAAGCTGCTATAAATATTCATGTGCAGGTTTTTGCATACACATGAGTTTCCAGCTCATTTAGGTAAATACCAATGAACCCAATTGCTGGCTTGTATGATAAAGTATGTCCACTTTTGTAAGAAATGTCCAAACTGTCTTCCAAACTAGCTGTACCATTTTGCATTCCCATAAGCAATGAATGAGAGTCCACATGCATTTTTTATAAAAATAAAATCAAAGTACGCATGTTATTTTGTAAGCAGACATTTTCTTTCAACAACGCCATTTTTCCATGTCAGTACATCTTTGTCGCATCTATTACCCAGTTCATAGTCAGCATTCCCCAATCTAGGACTACAGATTGCATGTGGTTGTTATTCTTATGGTTCTTTTTAATCAAACATGGTCCCTTTCCTATATGTTTTCATGACACTGACTTATAAAAGGGATCAGTCTGTTTTGTTCTGTGGAAGGAATGTCCCTCTTAGATTTGTCTGCTTCCTCCCTTGTGATGGCATTTAACTTGATTTAATGGTTAAACTTCAAGTTATCGAAAAGTAGTTGAAATATGTATTGAAGTCTTCAAAAATATCCATCCATCTTGTGATGATTACATTTAGAATGATATGCTAGGACACAGGCAGATGAGAGGTTTTTCTCTCATCTACCTTGATCCTTTAGGTACACAGTAGCTCTCCCTGGAAGATATCAATATTGTCAGTTTCTTGTGCATCCTTCTGGGAATTTTATGAATATAAAATTTCTTCCTCCTTTTTTTTACAAAAATGGTAACACTATTCTCATCTTAATGTACTTTACTCATTTAACAACAGAGGTCGAAGATTGTTTTATATCATAGAGAAAAATCCTCATTTTTGGGGGGGTTACTGTTGAGTGAATCCAGGGGCACTTTACCTCTGAGTTACATCCCCAACTATTTTTATTTTTGACTTTGAGACACAGCCTCTCTATGTTGCTGAGAGCTTCACTAAATTGCTGAGGCTAGCCTCAAACTTGTGATCTTCCTGCCTCGGCCTCCAGAGTCACTGGGTTTACAAGTATGCGCTACTACGTACAGCTCATCCTCATTCTTTTTAATAATGGCTGCATAGCACTACATCATGGATGCACTATAATTGTTTTACTTAATCTATTATTTATCTATTTCACTTATCTCTGTCCTTTGATCTTGTCAAATGTTGCTGCATGTGAAATTATTCTGTAGAATAAGTTCCTGGGAATGGAATTGCTGGGTCAAAGAATACATACATTTAACAATCTCAATGCCAAATTGTTCTCTAAGTACCTTATACTAATTTACACTCCCACCAACAGTGTGAGAGTAACTGTTTCTTCACAGCTTGACAACAAAGGTTTATGAAACTTTTAGATCTTTGACAATTTAAGTGGTGAATAATTGTGCACTGTGGTTTTAATTTGCATTGCTTTATTAGGAATAAGATTGAAAATCTTTTCATATGAAAAGATTGTAAGAACTCATAAGTCAGGAAATCAGTCCCTTGTCTGTGACATGAGACAAATGCTTTTTTCAAGTTTGTCAGTTGTCTTTTGGTTTTGCATTTTTTTACCATTTAGAAATCTGATTTTAATTTTAATCTGTCAAGTTTTCTATCGCTTCTAAGTATTGTGTTCTATTTTTAAAACCTTTCCCATGCTAGCCAAGATTACAAAGTAGTTCTCACATGGTATTTTTCAGTTTGAGTTTTTATCATTTAAGTAAAATTAATATTTCTTTGTGTAATGTCTAAATTAAGGGTCAAACTTACACGGTTTTTTTCAGAGTGCTGACCAATTGTCATAACACCATTTATTGAATAATAATCTTTACTGCACTTGATTTGAGAAATCATCAAGTTTCTTTTAAGTAAGCCCTGGTGCATGTTAAAATATTGTTTAAATGATATGTTAGTTTCTAGTAGTACTTTGTCAATTTTGGTACTCTAAACATTTTTTTTTTTTTTTTTGGTACTAGAGATTGAACCGAGGGGCACTCTACCACTGAGCTACATTCTCACCCTTTTTAATTTTTTTATGTTGAGCCAGGGTCTTGCTATATTGACTTTGGTTTCCTTGAACTTGCTACCCTTCTAACTCAGCTTCCCAAGTAGCTGGGATAACAGGTGTAAGCCACCATTCTTGGCTCCTTTTAGAAACTTTTGCCTGTTCACATTTATAAAACTATAATGGATTTTTGGGGGAGGGAATACCAGCAATTGAACCCAGAGGTGCTTATCCACTGAGCCATAGCCTCAATCATTTTATATTTTTATTTAGAGACAGGGTGTCTTGCTAAGTTTCTTAGGGTATCTCTACCTTGCTGAGGCTGGCTTTGAACTTGCAATCCTCCTGCTTCAGCCTCCACCACACCTGGCAATGCTATAACTGATTTATGTTGCAGTTGCAAATTTTTGATTAGACTGCTCTAAATGCGGATACAATTCTTTCATTTTACAAAGTCATAGTAAGGCTATTTATATTTGTTCCCAAACTTGATATTTTTCTATATTCTCTTCTTTTAAAAAATCTAACCATATGGTAAAGTTTATAGCAGATGTTTATTTTTCTAAGTTGCATATGGAATTTTGAGAAAGGATAATGCATTTATCTAAGTGTGCTGTTTTAGTGGTTTAAAATTTCTGATCTGTTAAACTGTCAGGAATATAGTTGAAATCTACAGAAGTAAGCTAAAATGTCCCATGAAGAGTCAGAATAGATGTCATAATGTTCATGCACTAAATCTCTTGCTCTCAGATACTCTTTCAGGTTAGAAACAAATCTGGTTATTTATTCCACAGTTGGAAGGCCTGCTCTCAAACAGATTAGGGAGAGAATGAGGAGGAGGAGACAATAATAGCTGACAAACCAAAATGAAATAGACATAAGAACTTTACAAAGAAGTTTAAGCTCTTTGATGGGGATAAAGGAATGTGGGAAGTCATCTATGGGCATTTAATTTGGGGGCAAACAGCTCTTCTAATCTTTTTTGATCCCAAGAATGTTATAGAGTCAAAGCAGGTACAATGATTGGTGTCCAAAATGACTCCAAGTTTTCAAGGAAGGTCAAATTGTGATCATTACTCTTTGTTGAGGATGGGAAAGAATAAAGTATATTTTAGAAGGAATCTTATGAAAATAGTTGAAGTAATACAAGGAAAGCACTTTATATAGATAGCTTTATCTCAAGTCCTTAACGTGAGTTCCATGCACCCCAGGGGCCCAAATGAAGCCTCTTAAAAGTGAACAGAGAATTTGTGCAATATGTGTGTGTTTCTGGGGAGAGAAGGCCATAAATTTTTATCATATTCTAAAATGATTTTATAATTTTTTTAAAAAGTTAAGAATGGTGGAGTTATCTGAAAAATTTATGTAGCCAGAGAACCTAAAGATTTCATTTCATAAATGAAGTATTAAGAATTTATAGCTATACAGTGTTAAAAATTTATAACTCCCAAGTTATAACTTACACATTTATAACTACACTAAATTATAAATTCATCATGATAGTTGTAAATTATGGTAGCAGTATGCTAATTACCTTTCAGTTGCTTCATTATGTATTTTGCAAGTGGTACCTCATTTTACTGTGTGTTAGTAATGAATGTTCTTTTTCCTTCTTAACAGTCATAAGTGGAACTATTTGTAAGCAGACTGGGTCCACTGAAATCTGCCTATGAATATAATAGGTAAGTGTAGCATGACAATTGTTCTAAAAAATGCCTTAAGGGGCTGGGGTTATGGCTCAGTGGCAGAGTGCTTGCCTAGCATGTGTGAGGCACTGGGTTTGATTCTTAGCACCACATATAAGCAATTAAATAAATAATAAAGGTCCATCAATAACTAATAAAAATATTTTAAAAATAAAATAAAATATGCCTTAAGTTTTTAAAGATAATGAACAAAAGCCCTGGATATAATAAGAAGTATAATTTGTAATAAAACTAAGAGGAAAAATGAAAAAAGGGCTTTCAAAATGAAACCAATGTTTAAGAATTAGAAAGTTCTATACTTAATTATAAGCAAAGCAACTTATGAATTTACTATACTTTAGACTTTTAAAAATATCTTTTGGGAGTTATAGCCTAATTTCTAGCATGGAAAAAACAGGTTTATATAAAAGTTTGTAATGAATTAAAGCAATTTGTTTAGTACTGACCAGTTACCATATGATCAAGATTAAGTGTGCTCTATCATTTGAGAATAGCAATATTGATGTACTTTTTAGAAAAAAAATGGTTGTTGTTCCCTTTGTTTTTACTTTATTTCTTATAATAAAGCAAAAATATGATCAGTTTTGATTTTCATTAAAATGCCAGGTATATATGTAAGTATTACTATGAGTATTTAAGATAATAAACAAGATAATTTAAGATAATAAACAATTTATTTTGTTTTTCTATTTAAATTCATTTTATATTCAGATTTACTGAAAAGTGGTTTTTATCTAGTAGGGTTTTGATTTGTGAGTGAGTAATGTTTTGGGAGGACTCTGTTCTTTAAGTTTTCCTAGGTCTGGACTTAATAGTTACAGTTATAGAAATTGTTTCATGTTAGAAGTAGCACAGACTTTAAACTACTGTTTGCTTATTTTTATGTAATTTGAAATTTAATTCTGAAAATATTATTGATTGTATTTAAAGATTATGATTACTTTTAAAAAGTCAACAGCAGTGACAGGAGCATATAAATTATGCATTTGGATGTTAAACAATCTAAAGAGAGCTATATAATGAGGTCTATAAATTATAGTTAGACATTCTAGGTCATATTTTGTAGAGCAATACCATTAATAGCATAGAAGCTAGATGAATTACTAAGATCCATTTTGTGGCTGATGTTTTATCTTACTTGCACCTTTTTTTTTTAAGCTTTGATTTCTATTAAGACTCTGAAAAGACCTTCTGAAAAATCTTGGACATATAATGTTTGCAGAATGAGTTAGATCATTTGCTTATAAGGTTATACAGCTGATCTTATTATTAAATCTTCTTTTTAAATGAATATTCTTAGAATCGATTACTTGTGGGTCCCAGGTTGTAGCTCAGTGGTAGACTGCTTGCCTAGCATGCATGAGGAACTGGGTTCAATTTTTGGCACCACATAAATATAAAAAAAGTAAAATAAAGATATTGTGTCCATCTACAACTAAAAAAATTAAAAAAAAAACCTTATTATTTATAACTTAGTTATAGTGGAGTCTATGTCAAATGGGGAGAGCAAAAGAAAAGGAGGTAGAATATGGTGTTGTCATAAGAATGCATTAAAATACACTTTCTCAGCTCTCTGCAGTGGTTAGTAGCCCCATATAAAGATTTTGTTTCAAGTTTTATTTTTGCTTTATAAAGAAAAATGTTATTTTATTGTTCTGTGCACATTTTGGGTGGGTGATATAAGCAGATGTAATTGGACCTGGAGTGTCTATTGATTTTTGCTTTCAATAACTTAATAGATATGGGGATAGAGTAAAGATGTTTACATAAGCAGTTATGATGTGAAGCATTAACCTTTATTTATCCTTATTTCAAATTTTATTGAAGAATAATTGAAGTACACTAAACTGCACATATTTAATTTGATTGGTTAATACACATACACGAGAAATCATAAGCACTAGCTTTTTAAAGAAAACTATTTATTTTGAAATAAATATAGATTGAAGTTGCAAAAACAAAATGAACAGGAAGGTCCAATGTACCTTTCACCAGGTTTACCCAGTGGTAACATCTTGCATCACTATAGTACAGTATCAAAACCAGAAAACTGACATTGATACAATTCACAGAGCTTATTGAGATTTCACTTACATGCACTTGTATATGTGTGTGTGAGAAAGAGAGAGAGAGAGAGAGAGAGAGAGAGAGAGAGAGAGAGAGAGAGAGAGATTCTTTACAATTTTATCACCTGTGCAGATTTTGTGCAACCCCCACCACAATCAAGATAATAGAGATAAAGAATAGTTACATTACCAGGAGACTGGCTTGTGCTTCCCTTCTATAGCTGCCTCCACCCCTCTCCCACATTCCTTAACCCTGACAAACACTAATCTCTTCCTTTTTTACAATGTTGTTATTTTAAGACTGTTACATAAATGGAATCACACGTATGTAACCTTTTGAGATTTGCTTTTTTCACTCAGCATAATTCCCTTGAGACTCATACAGGTTGTGGTGTTATGTCCACAGTTTGTTCCTCAGTTGGGGGCATAACTCAGTGGTAGACCATTTGCCTAGGTCACATGAGGCTCTGGGTTCTACCCCTAGGACTGAAAAAAAAAATTGTTGAGTAGAATTCCAATTCTACTCTTATTGCTGAGTAGAATTCTATAGTGTGGATATACCAGTTTGTTTAACTGTTCACTCCATTAAAGGACATTTGGATCTTTTCTACCTATTGGCTATTATGAATAAAACTGCTATGAATACTTATATATAGGGGTTTTTTTGTATGTGTGTAGGTTGTTTTTCATTTTTTCTGGAATAAACGCCCAAAAGAGCAATGGCTAGATCATATGACAGTTGCATGTTTAGTTTTGTAAGAAGTTGCCAAACTATTTCCAGAGTGACTGTGTCATTTTACATCCCCCCCAGCAATGTGTGAGTGATCGGTTTCCCTACATCCTTGTCAGTACTTAATGTTGTCACTATTTATTATTTTAGTCGTTCTGTTACATGTGCAGATGTAACATATATCATTGAACATGTTTTCATGTGCTCATCTGCAATCCATATATTTTTTATTTTAAAATATTTTTTAGTTGTCAATGGACATTTATTTTATTTATTGATATGTGGTGCTGAGAATTGAACCTAGTGCCTCACACATGCTAGGCAAGTGCTCTACCACTGAGCCACAACCCCAGCCCTGCAATCCATATATTTTATACCCATTTTCTAAATGGATTATTTGTTCTTTTGATGTTGAGTTGGCAGACTTTTGAATATATTCTAGATATGAATCTTTTTTTTTAGTTTTAGGTGGACACAATATCTTTATTTTTATTTTTATGTGGTGCTGAGAATCGAACCCAGTGCCTCATGCATGCCAGGCGAGGGCGCTACCACTTGAGCCACACCCCCAGCCCCTAGATATGAATCTTTTGTTGCAACAGTGGTTTTAAATACTTCTCCCTATTCTGCAGGTTATGTTTTCATTCTCTTAACAGGGTCTTCACAAAGTAAAAGTTTTAATTTTTTTTTTCCAGTATTGAGGATTGAACCCAGGGGTGCTCTACCACTGAGCTATATCCCCAGTACTTTTTATTTTGAGACAGGGTCTCACTAAGTTGACCAGGCTGGCCTCAAAATTGTGATCCTCCTGCCTCAGCCTCCCACATTGCTGGAATTACCAAGTATGTGCCAGCACGCCTGGCTGAAGTTTTAAATTTTGACATGGTCCACTTACAAAGTTTTTCTTTTATTTCTTACACTTTTGATGTCAAGTCCAAGAGGATTTCATATGACCCATGTCCTGAAGATTTTCTATGCTTTATTCTAAGTTTTATAAGTTTTTTTTATACATGTAAATCTGCAATCTCTTTTCAGCTTTTCTGAATAAGATATGAAGTTTAGGTTGAAAATAATTTTTCTCCTTTGCCTATAGATGTCTAATTGTCTCAGCACAATGTTGAAAAGACACTTCTTCCCTCATTGAATTGCTTTTGTACCTTTATAAAAAAATTACTTAGGCATAGTTGCATGGTCTATTTCTGAGTTCTCTATTGATCTGTTACCTTGATTTGTGTATCATACATTACCTTTCTTTTTTTAATATTTATTTTTTTTAGTTTCAGGTGGACACAATATCTTTATTTTATTTTTATGTGGTGCTGAGAATCGAACCCAATGCCTCACACATGCTAGGCAAGTGCTCTACCACTTGAGCCACATCCTCAGCCCCATACCTTACCTTTCTGATGATTAAAATTTCACACAATACGCTGTGGAGTGCCAAACAGGAAAGTGTACCTTATCAAGAAATGCTGTCCCCTGGAAGAACAAAAAGCAAAACGGAAACAAAATGAAACAAAAAAGCAAAGGGGAAAAAAAGGAAATACTCTTTTGGACTGAAAAAAATAGGCAGCGTTCAACTTAGCTTCCAGTAGGAATTTTTTGGTTAATATTTGTATGATTTCAGGACTCAAAGTGGTAAACATGACTTTTTCATTGTTTATTCTTGCTTATTACATTCTGATTAGTAACACTGGTATTTTACCTTGATAATTCTCTATAGCTAGACTTTGTAAACAAGAGCTTTTATATTATAGGCATAACAGTGGTTCTGTTAATATCAGCTTTATTGAGAAATAAGTCACATGCCATACTATTCACCTATTTGAAGTGTCTATTCCATGGTTTTTAGTATATTCACAGAGTAGTATAGCCATCATTATATGCAATTTTATTATAACATTTTTGTTGGTACCAGGAATTAAAGTCAGGGTCACTCAGCCATTGAGCCACATCCTCAGTCCTTTTTTGTATTTTATTTAGACACAGGGTCTCACTGAGTTGCTTAGCACTGCACTGTTGCTGAGGCTGGCTTTGAATTCGTGATCCTGCTGCCTCAGCCTTCTGAGCTGCTGAGATTACAGGAGTTCATCACCATGCCCCACTTTATTAGCACTTTTAAGGAAGGGTTTTATATCAGGTAATTTTTAGCTACAGGGGATTTTATATCCCACCTTGCATATTATATTAACCAGCCCATGATGTGGGCTACTTTATGAAGAAAAGAGGTTTATTTTTGCTTAAGTTCTGTAGATACAGGGTCCAGACAACAATTGTGTTGTTTCTTGTGATGGCCCCTCTGGCCTATATTGCATCATGGTAGGAGTGCATGTGTATCTCACTGGTCATTCTTCCCTTCCTGGTAAAGCAACTAGGATTCCATCCCGAGGGCCCCAAACTAATGATCTAATCACTTTCCAAATGTCTCAACTCTAAACTCCATAGTCAGATTAAGTTTTCAATCTTTTAATGCCATTGACTGACATACAACTTTGGGGAATGAAAATTATCCTTGGGCTAGGGATATATATAGCTCACTTGGTGGAATGCTTGCCTAGCATGTACAAGGACCTGGGTTCAGTCCCCAGTACCACCAACAAAAATACCCTTGTATGAGTTTGGGATACAAATCATATTCAAACCCTAGCATGTATTATGGAAAAAGGCAAATTCTTTTGTTCAATGGTGAAAGCATTTTCTGTGTATATGTAGTGTAATAATTTCAGTTATGAATTAAGCTTTTTTAGAGTGTTGAAAATGATGGCATAAAGAAGTCTTCAAAGAGGGCTGGGATGTGGCTCAAGCGGTAACGCGCTTGCCTGGCATGCTCAAGGCGCGGGGTTCGATTCTCAGCACCACATACAAATAAAATAAAGATGTTGTCTCCACCAAAAACTGAAAAATAAATATTAAAAAAATTCTCCTTCTCTCTCTCTCTTTAAAAGAAAAAGTCTTCAAAGAAAAGTTTTACCTGTAAGATAAATTGCTTATTTTGAATCATTTTACTCATGGAATTTAGCCAACTTTCTAAATATTTAAAATGGTTAACAGTTTTTTTTTAAATTTTATTTATTTATTTATTTATTTGGGTACTGGGGATTGAACTCAGGGCACTCTACCACTGAGCCATATCCCCAGCCCTATTTTGTATTTTATTTAGAAACAGGGTCTCACTGAGTTGCTTAGCACCTCACTTTTGCTGAGGCTGGCTTTGAACTTGTGATCCTCCTGTCTCAGCCTCCCCAGCTGCTGGAATTACAGACATGCGTTACCACACCCAGCCTTAACAGTTTTCTTTTAACAAGACAGACATGTATAAATCTTTTTTTTTGAGAGAGAGAGAATTTTTTTAATATTTATTTTTTAGTTTTCGGCGGACACAACAACTTTGTTTGTATGTTGTGCTGAGGATTGAACCCCGGGCCGCACGCATGCCAGGCGAGCACGCTACCGCTTGAGCCACATCCCCGTCCTATGTATAAATCTTAAGATCCAGAAAAATAAAGCACAAATGAGCAAGTGACTTTTTTGAAGAGAATGGTAAAGCTGAATTAACTAACATCACTGGTAGGTTTGGCATCGGACTTAATTTTTCTGAGAGCTCTATTATATTTATTTATTGAAAAACTCAATATTGTTAAGATGTTAATTTCACCAAACTGGTTATCAATTCATTTCCAAATGCACCAGAGGATTTTTGCAGATAGCAACAAAGCAAATTCAGAAACTCTTTATGAAAAGCAAATCTCTAACTTAATTTTTCAATTCTTTTCAAAATTACTTTTAATAAGATATGCAAAATTATGTACTATTTTTGACTTGAATTTGATTAAAACTTTGAACTAAAACATATGCAAGATGATGTTTGTATTGCTTGATATGAAATGCTTATTAATTTTTTAAAAAGTATTCATACCAAGGATTATTGATAATATGCAGTATTATGGTGTCATGACATAACAGCTGGAAAAATTACTGCATAACAGGATTTACAATAGGATGTTTTATAATCAAAAGTAGCATATTGAAAGCTGTTTCTCTGATTGATTGATTCTGGGGATTGAACCCAGGTGTGCTTAACCACTGAGCCACATCCCTAGTTCTTTTTATTTTTTTAAAATATATATTTTTTAGTTGTCAACAGGCTTTTATTTTATTTATTTATATGTGGTCTGAGAATTGAACCCAGTGCCTCACACGTGCTGGGCAAGTACTCTGCCACTGTTTTTCTAAATGATGCTTCTGTTATTAGTGTAAGTATTGAGAACTTACTATAGAAGGCTAAGAATGTTGGTTTACCTACAATTCACTTTCTATTGTAGTCATTTAGCAAACATTTATGGGACATCTTCCATCTTCTAGGCTTTAGGCTAGGTGCTGGGGATACAAAGACAATATAAACAGGCATTGTCTCTGTCCAATACAAGTTCACAATCTTAAGTAGAGAAATGGATGTGTAAACAGATCAATGCAATAAAATCTTATGTAATATGAGACTAAAAGGCGGATACAGTGGAGAAAGTGAAAAACTATCAGGCAAAGAGGTGGGTGAGCATTTCTTGTAGGGAAATTAATGTTATCATTAGCTGGAAGCATGAAACAGCACACCATGGGAGATAATGAGTAGTCAGGCATGTCTGTGGCAGAAGTCCTGAAATTTAAGCATAGCTAGATGAAGCTGCAAAGGGGTAGGCAGAAACCAGGTGCTAAAGAAAATATCCTGAATGCCTATTATGTGCCAGCAGTGACTATACATGCACTGACTGACTGATTTAATCTTCATAACGGCTCTGTTGCTAGAATCTTCTACTGATATTTTACAGATGAAGAAGCTGAGAGGGTCTCAGAGAAGGTCATTGAATTGATTAGGGTAATACAGATATAGGGTAATACTTTCTAGTGACAGAGGTCAGATCTAAGATCTTTTTAGCCTGGAGTTTCCAATCATGTGATTTGAAGTCTGCCTTGTTCTCATACTGTCTTCTGATGGGCTCTAGGGTAATGGAAGTGTCTTGTGTGCACAATGGAGCCTAAAGGAGAAGGTGAGTGGGTATGGAAGAGCTGAACCAGGGAAGCTCTACTTTTATTCTGTTTTGTATGTGGAGAATTTTGATCAATGGTGGTAGTAAAGGGGAAGGACAAGAAAGGATATAATATGACTCCAAGGTTTTTGGCTTGGTTGTCTAATTGATGGTACTTTTTTTTTTTTTTTTTTGGTGTGGGGGATTGAACTCAGGTAGGCTTAACCACTGAGCCACATCACCACAACATATCACCACATATATATGTATATGTGTGTGTGTGTGTGTGTGTGTGTGTGTGTGTGTATACATATATCATTTAGAAACAGGGACTTGCTGATTGCTTAGGGCCTTTCTAGTTGTTGAGGCTGACTTTGAACTTGCAATCCTCCTGCCTCAGCCTCCCAAGTGGCTGGGATTACAGGTGTGTACCATTACACCAGGCTTGGTGGTATTTTTAATTGTTTATTTCCAGAATAAAACGACAGTGTTTCTTAAATTTCAGACATCTGTAGATGACTGTATATTTGAGGCATTTGCTGCATCATCATCATCATTATCATCAGATACTGGAGATTTAACCCTGGGGACCTTTACCACTGAGCTACATCCCCAGTACTTTTGTATTTCTTATTTTTTTTAAAAAAAATTTTAGTTGTAGTTGGACACAATATCTTTATTTTATTTATTTATTTTTATGTGGTGCTGAAATCGAACCCAGTGCCTCGCATGTGCTATGTGAGTGCTCTACTGCTGAGTCAAAACCCCAGCCCCTGTATTTCTTATTTTGAGACAGGGATTTGCTAAGTTGCTGAGGGCCTTTCTAAGCTGCTGAGACTGGTCTCAAACTTGCAATTCTCCTGTCTCATCCTCCAGAGTTGTTAGAATTACAGACATGTGCCACCATACCCAGTTCCATTATTTATTTATTTTTTTAAATCCAATACTTAGGGCTGGGGATATAGCTCAGTTGGTAGAGTCCTTGACTCACATGCACAAGGCCCTGGGTTCAATCCTCAGCACCAAAAAAAAAAAAAAAAAATCCAATACTTAATTTAGATTTATGTGGAAAGAAAACAGATATCTCAAAAGTTACAGAATTAATGTACTAATATTTTTATTCATATAATTTCAAGTAAATCTATAAAAAGAAATATACAAATTGTTTTTCCATCTGCTTCCTAAAAATCATCTCATATAGCTGGGAGTATTGTCACACTTCTGTAATCCCAGCAGCTTGGGAGGCTGAGGCAGAAGAATCATGAGTTCAAAGCCAGCCTCAGAAATTTAGCGAGGCCCTAAGCAACTCAATGAGACCCTGTCTCTAAATCCAAAAGGAGCTGGGGATGTGGCTCAGTGATTAAGTGCCCCTGGGTTTAAGTCCTAGTACCCCACCCCCAAAATCCTATATCCCAGTGGTTTGTGTGGTTCACAATGGGAAACAGCAAGATAGTGAATATGGGAGGAGGAGAAGTAACAAATTAATTGATACTGTTATGGTTTGGATGAGAAGTGTCCCCCAAAAGCTCATGTGTAAGACAATGTAAGAAGGTTTGGAGAAGCAATGATTGAGTTATGAGAGCCCTAACCTAATCAGTGAATTAGTTCCTGATGGGATTAACTGAGTGATGACTGGAGGCAGGTGGGCTGTGGCTGTAGGAAGTATTCATTGGGGGTGTGGCTATGGGGTATATATTTGTATCCCGGGAGTGGAGTCTCTCTCCTTCTGATCATCATGTGAGCTGCTTCCCTCTACCACACTCTTTGGCCATGATGTTCTGCCTCACCTCAAGCCCCATGGAATGGAGCTGACATTCTATGGACTAAGACCTCTGAAACTGTGAGCCCTCAAATAAACTTTTCTTCCCTAAAATTTTTCTGGTCAGGTCTTTTAGTCACAGCAGTGAAAAAAGCTGAATACAACACTTATTTTAAAGTGAGTATAAACTGGCAGAAGAGAGGAGTTAATGAACAGGAGAAATTTTTATAACCATAATCTGTGTTTGACACTGTATATGAAAATGAGTTCTTCGGGAACACTTGAAGATTAAGTTTTTTAGATCAGATCTGGGGACAATAAAGGGACTAATAGGATGAAAGAGCACCAGTTGGCAAGGGTAGTAGTAACTTTATCAACATTTGTAGGAGCCAACCTAAAATTACCAAGGTGAAGCAAAAAACTAAGTACAATCAACAATAATGTTATTCCTTTTATACATAGAAGTACTCTTTCTTATAAATTGTATTTATTTTTATTTTAAATATTTTAAAGATAAATACTGATATCCTCTGCCTCCCAGCCACTGCCCCCTATACACATAGGCTCTTTTTCAATGCAAAATTAAAGCCCCAGGCAAGATTTTTAAAAATTGTTTATATGGTCATTGATAATTTTTATGAGAATAATTAGACCAGCCATTTTCAAAGTGAGGGGTGTGGGGGGGGGTCTCTGAGCTTTTCAGAGAGTTCCCAAATTCAACTCTATTTTCATAATAGTTTTAAGCTGTTGTTTGCCTTCTTCACTCTCTTTCCTTTTTGAGTGTACAGTGGAATTTTCCAAAGTCAACATGAAGCATGATGATGTCATGACTCTGAGGGCTAATGGAATGTGTGCTTCTGTATTCTTGTGTTTCAAAAATATCACATTTTAAGTTGCAATGCAGAAAATTTAGGCAGATATAAATCACATAAACAGAAATTCTTAAGGTCCTTAAAACTTTTTTTAAGGATAAGGGTCCTGAGACAAAAACATTTGAGAATTAATGAGTTAGATGTTTGGAATCAAAGCGGCTAATTATGGTTGTCTAAGAAAAAGTGTTTAATTTCACTGGGCACGGTGGTGCATGCCTATAATCCCAATGACTGGAAGGCTGAGGTAAGAGTATTGCAAGTTTGAGGCCAACCTCAGTGACTTAGTAAGACCCTGGCCCAAAATAAAATAACAAGGCGGGGCTGGGTGTGGTGTTGCATGCCTATAATCCCAGCAGTGTGGGAGGCTGAGGAGGGAGGATCACTAGTTTGAGGTCATCCTCAGTAATTTAGCAAGGCCCTCAGCAATTTAGTGAGACCTGTTCCAAAATAAAAAAAAAAAATAAAATAGGCTGTGGATGGGTCTCAGTGATACAGTGTACTTGGGATCAATCTCCAGTACTGTCTTCATCTCTGACACTCACACAATAAAGAAAAAAAAATTTTCTGTTTAAATTTAATCTAATTTCTTTGAAGAACTATTAGAAAAAAAAGAATAGTAGAACAAAGCAGTGGGCTAGAATAGAGTCTAGAAAAGTTCTATAACTATTGATGGAAATTTATCAAGTCAGCAAAGATGGTTTTATAAATGATATTGATACAAATAACTGTTTAAAAAAATGAGCAGGTTTCCTACCAAAATCCTTATATTCAAATGATCTTCAATTGAATTAAAACTTGAAACATTAAAAATCAGGAGAAAACAAGGAATGCAGAAGAAAGATATAAGCTTCAGAAACGATAAAGAAAATGATTGATGAATCTGACTCTGTAAAAGTAAATAGTAAAGTCAAATTCAACTGGTATGCCAAGAAAAACTATTTACAAATGTAGTGATGAAAGGTTAGTTTATTTCGTTACTTTCATCCATAGAGCTGATACTGCTCTGGTGGAGATGGGGTCTGTGTTCCCCAGAGTTAAAGAATGAATACCAAGAGTAATGGCCAAAGCAAGCATAGCTAGCCAGTTATATTTAAGAAAATGATAGATACAGACTTGTCTAAAGAGAAGGGGCCCCAGAGCTGGGTGTCCATGGGAGGAGGTGCAATTTGCTTTCTTATAGCCCCCAGAACTTCTTTCTTTCATTAACTGTTGTTTTTCATTATCTTTCCTCCCTTATATACACAGTTCAGAGTTCAGATGTTAATTGTTAGCAACCCTTTGTTCTTTCTTTGATAACTAGTTATCATCCTCTCCACTGACTGTCTGACCTTTATCTCTGTCTCAGAGCCCTCATGTAAATCAATCAGAAACAGACACCCCCCCAATAGAAAAATGGGCAAAGCCCTTAGTCTGTTTACAGAAAAATAAATGCAAATGGCCATGAAACATGATACTACGGTCATGGTCATAATTAAGAGATGCAAATGAAGACAACACTGATAAGTGGTATTATTCATCTGTCAGATCTATAAACATGTTAAGGGTGGAGGGAAGCACACATTGTGTTACAGTAAACTAATACAGTTCTTAATGATATTTGGCTATAGCTGGTTAAATAAAATAGGCATATAATATGCATAGTAATATGCAACATTTGCAAAATAACATAGGACAACAATACACATATCAAACATAAAAAGATACATATATTTTGGCCTAATAATCCTAGTGGCAGGAATTCATACTACAGGTAAACATGTTGAGGATTGCCAATATGCATGTCCCATGAATGTGTTTAGGTGAGAGCGCTCATGGTGATGCTTAGCACAGAGTCAACTGTGAACCACAGTGGGTTATGTTGTGCTAGTAGAATGGTGTGTGTATAGTAATAACTATCATTAACTGAAATCTTTATTTTGATGATTGACCACTTTAGTTTACAGAACTGTGGAAACAAGGATTTTGCGTACTTACTTTGACATACTATTTCCTCGATGTCATTTTAGCAGAGTATCGGAGGTAGTTGTTATGGTTTGGATGTGAGTTGTTCCCCCAAAAGCTCATATTAGACAATGAAGGAATGTTCAGAGGTAAAAGAATTAGATTTTGAGAGCTGTAACCTAACTACTGAGCTATTTTTTATTTTTTGAGACATGGTCTCATTAAATTGCTTAGGGTCTCTTTAATTTGCTGAGGCTTGTTTTGAATTTGCAATCCCCCTGCCTCAGCCTCCTGAGTCACTGGGATTATCAGTGTGTGCCACTGTGCTCAGTTTCATTCCTGTTGCTTTTTAAAAATTATTCCTTGCATCTCTCAGCTAAGAACATGGAAGTGTTTCTGGGGATTTGAGATGCTAAAATCATGGCCTCACGCCCATGAACATGAGACTTTTTAAAATACCTTTATTTAATTTTTTTATGTGGTGCTGAGGTTCAAACCCAGTGCCTCACACATGCTAGGCAAGCGCTGTACCACTGAACCACAAGCCCAGCCTCACCCCACACTTGCTTTTGTTCTATCATGGCCCTCCACCTCACATCTCTTTACCATGAGAACATTATGGCTTTCATAATTCCAAAAGTAATGCATGTTTTTTTTTTGGGGGGGGGTTCTGGGGGTACTCAGGGCCACTCAACCACTGAGCCACATCCCCAGCCCTATTTTGTATTTTATTTAGAGACAGGATCTCACTGAGTTGCTTAGTGCCTCACTGTTGCTGAGGCTGGCTTTGAACTTGTGATCCTATCTCAGCCTCCTGAGACACTGGGATTACAGGCGTATGCCACAGTGCCCAGTAGTAATGCATGTTTATGAAAATCCTATATAATACAGAGGTATAAAGAGCATAAAGAATATAAAGTGATGGAAGTGGGGTGATGGCTCAGTGGTAGAGTGCTTTCCTAGCATGTAAGAGGCACAGGGTTCGATTCTTAGCACTGAATATAAATAAATGAACAAAATAAAGGTCCATTGATGTCTAAAAATATTTTTAAAAAGTATAAAATGAGAGTCTCCTTGTAACACTTCCCTACTTTTGTGGATCCTTTTTTTTTAGTTGTAGATGGACACAATATATATATTTTTATTTTTATATGGTGCTGAGGATCGAACCCATGGCCTCACACATACAAGGCAAGCACTCTACCACTGAGCTACAACCCCAGCCATTGTGGATTCTTATATATATGTCCCCTACTCCAGTACTGGGGATTGAACCCAGAAGCCCTGTACCACTGAGATACACCTCCAGCCTTTTAAATTTTATTTTTAAACTGGGTCTTGCTAAGTCATCAAGATTGGCCTCAAAGTTGTGATGCTCCAGAGTCACTGGGATTACAGGTGTGTACTATCATGCATAGCTATATACATAATTTTTTAAGTCTAAGTGATTTCGTGTATATATATACACTTTTTGAAATCTGTTTTGTCTTTACTGAAAAGTTTATAATGGACTTTCCATGTTTGTTATACATGTACTATGTAATAATATATGTACATATGATCTGTATATTCGTATTGAAAGAGAGAAAGAAACAGAACAAGAGAGTGAGAGAATGCTTGTCCTTTTAAATAGCTTCTTGCATTCCGTTGTATGGACAGATCATAATTTTTAAACCATCCAATCATGATCAGATTTTTAAAATTTTTGTTATTAATAATGTTCAGTGAACATTGTTTTTGCCTCTCTGAGCCTCATTTGTAAAATAGAATGAGAATAGTATATACCGTATAGAGTCATTATGAAGCTAAGTAAGATAATTCTTGTAAAGTGCTAGGAACATCATCTCATACATAGTGCTACTCGATAAATGATAGCTGTTATTGCACAACTATGAACTTGTCTATTACCTTAGGATAAATTCATATAAGTGTAATTTCTAGGAAAGGAATATAGATGTTTTAAAATAATCTTTTTTTTTTTTTTGTAAAATACAGGTACAGAAAACCACACAGAACAGATATTATACAGTGTTTAATGAATTATTGTAAGTGGGACACCTTTGTATGCACAACCATGTCAAGAAATAGAATTTAGCCACCTATATCAGAAGGTTTCTATGTGTCCTTGCCCATTTACAACATTCTTTCTCCCAAGGTAACTAAGAGATTAACTTTGTTTTGTTTTTTACTGAACCAAGGGATGCTTTATCACTGAACCATATCTTAAGCTTTTTCTTTTTTCTTTTTGTTTATTTTGAGACAGGGTCTTGCTTAGTTGTTGAAGCTGGCCTCAAATTTGCCGTCCTTCTGCTTCAGCCTCTTAAATTGCTGGGATTACAGGCATGTGTCCTGCTATCGTAATTTTTATACTGTGGTCATGCTAGACTAGGATTGGTTTCAGGATTTTCTCCCTTCATGGACACCCAAATGCACTGATGCTCAAATCCCTTACATAAAATTTTGCATAAAACCCATGCACATTCTTGTATATATTTTAAATCATCTCTAGATTACTTATAATACTTAATACAATACAAATATTATGCAAATATTTGTTGTACTGCATTATTTAGAGAATAATCACAAGAAAAATATTTGTACACATTTAATACAGAAGTGATTATTTTATTTTTTTTAAATATGTTTTAGATGTTGATGAACCTTTATTTTATTTATTTATTTATTTATTTATTTATTTATTTATTTATTAGTTTTCGGCGGACACAACATCTTTATTTGTATGTGGTGCTGAGGATCGAACCCAGCGCCGCGCGCATGCCAGGCGAGCGCACTACCGCTTGAGCCACATCCCCAGCCCAGAAGAAGTGATTATTTTTAAAAATATTTTTGATTTGTGATTCATTGATTCTATGGATATGGAACATGCAGGTAAGGAGGGTCAACTGTAATCACTTCTTTTATAGTTTTTTATCACTCAAGTATAGTTCCTTAGACACTATAGACTTTACTATTTTTATGCCTTTTTTATTTTGGTTCTCTTTAGTTATACATGACAGTAAAATCTTTTTTGATATAATTATACAAGCCTGGAATATATCTTATTCTAATTAAGACCTGGGAGGGGAAGAATAGAAGTTCAGTAGACATTTTTTTTTTTTGTCTTTTAACAACATTCGATAACAATTTATCATGAGCATTTTCAAACACAGAAAAGTTGAAAGAATTATATGTAGTGGAAACTCATATACCCAGCACCTAGATTCTAAAATTAGCATTTTGCTTCATTTGATTCATTACATGTCTATCCATCTGTCCATCCCTGTATCATTCAGTCTGATCCATTGTAAATGTTCTTCTGTCCTTTTATTTACTGTAATTTCGCAGCTGGATCTGGCAGCTTGAACTGATTTCAGATTTAGTTTTTTTGACAAGATAAGGTGGTGGTGTGTTCTTTCGTGAAGAGGCACATGCTGTCTTTTCATCTCTCTTTCTTTGTTGTTGTGATATCTGGATCCATTATCTTATTTATTTTTTATTTTTTTTTAATATTTATTTATTTATTTATTTTTAGTTTTCGGCGGACACATCTTTGTTTGTACGTGGTGCTGAGGATCGAACCCGGGCCGCACGCATGCCAGGCGAGCGCGCTACCGCTTGAGCCACATCCCCAGCCCCGATCCATTATCTTATAATGGGTTGCAGCATGCTGGAGAAACAAGCCTGTGGAGTGAACCCTATCAACCAAGAAACAAAACCCTTTTGCTTTGCAAGTCTGTCCATCGCCCTCTACTGACAAAGCTTGGTTTAGCTCTAGTTTGTAGAAGAAAACTGAAGGGCCCAGCTTATTTTCACCCAGGGCAAAAACCATTAATTTGGAGAGGCAGTATGTCAATCAATAATGGGCATACTTTATATGTACATACTGATCAGATAAAGAGAACCCTGTACTATCTCTAAAAATCTCTCTGGGTGAAGCACTCTTCCTTCTGATGTCTGTTCCATAAATTTTAGCCTCTTGGCCTCCCTGAATTTTGAACTTTGTTTTCTCAACTCAGGGGGACCAAAGGGCCCTACTTGGATACCCTTTCCCTATACCACAGCCTGGAAATTCTCTCTGCAAAGTAAGCAAAGGGTGGTTGGATAGTAGGACTCACTTTATTTGTTCCCTTTCTCTCCTATACTCTTTGTTATCCAATATCTGAAAATTGTTGTTTTATTTATTTTACCCATTTTAAAGTTGTTTAAGGTGGGAGGGTAAATCTGGTCTTGTGTTATTCCATAAGTTTCAGCTCCCTTGCTTCCTCTTTGTATGCATTTGCTTTATATAGATTTGCCTATCCTTCCATATAGTATGCTGCCTTTAATTCTTTTGTTTGTTTATTCTTAACTCCTTTTTATTGGTACATTACAATTATACATAATTTTTTTAGGTGTCTGGAATTGATCCCAGGGATGCTTTACCACTGAGCCACATCCCCAGCCCTTTTTCATTTTGTTTTTATTTTTGCAAGCAAAACTAACTGAAATGGGGACAGACCTTGA
This sequence comes from Marmota flaviventris, assembly GCF_047511675.1. NCBI lineage: Eukaryota > Metazoa > Chordata > Mammalia > Rodentia > Sciuridae > Marmota > Marmota flaviventris. The sequence goes on from NC_092518.1 coordinate 118,823,862, forward strand.
CATATCAGTAATGCTTTATTAAGCAATGGAGGGGCAAATTTTTGAGGGAGAAAATAGTGGTGGGCTACAACAAGGGTCTGGGTTTTATAGAATTCAGCAGATCCAGGTCATGGGATGAGTTGGTTTGGCAGGATCATTTAGAGTAGGACAGGAGGGTAGATAGGGAAGTTCCTGGGACCTATTGTACTGGAGTCAGCTCTTTCAGTCAGATGGGGGTCTGGTGCCAGTTCACTATAAATGACAAAAGCTCCAATTTACCACAGCGTTCTCCCTGCTAATGTGACAGGAAGGTGGGTGGGGAAACGGCTGCAGATAGGGGAAATACTCTAGGGCTTATTCTTCATGTCCTTCAATTTTGAGATAGTGCCTTGCTAAGTTACTTAGGACCTGGTTTTGAAAATCAATGTTAGGACTGGGCTGTAGGCACAACTTTTCAAGGGTAGAGTTCTTTTTCTTTCCCTTTTCTCCCCTTATTCTGTGTAGCATCCTGGCAGTCTTCCTATGGTCCTTTGGATGCATGGAGCACATTTACTTCTGTTTTACCTTTTGGCAGGGGTGGGTGGTTTCAGTTTCAAATGCAGAGGGTCTCAAATTACCCTTCTCATCTGGGAAGGCCCTGGATGAGGATTAAATAGAATAATGTATGTAAAGTATGTAAAGTACTTAGTAAAGTGCTTGGCATAGGGAGCCTTCAATAAATGCTGGCTAATATGTGACCCAGGCTTTTTTTAAAAATATATATATATTTTTTTTAGTTTTCGGCAGACACAACATCTTTGTTTGTATGTGGTGCTGAGGATCGAACCTGGGCCGCACAATGCCTGGCGAGCGCGCTACTGCTTGAGCCACATCTCCAGCCCAGTGACCCAGGCTTTTAATCCTTAGAAAATGAGTACAAATGTATCTCCTTATTCCATGAGGCCACACAAACTGAAGCCTAAATTTCTCCCATCAGCAGGTGTCCTCAGGGCAGCGGGGAAAATCAGTGCACCTTAACCAGCTGTCCTCTATGGCTTCCTGCTTTTCCTTAGAAATTGGCATGATAATTATTTAATTTCCCGACAGCTCATGTTGCTTTTAAGGAGATGTGTGTTATGTTTTATTTAGCATTTGTAGTTTTTAGCAGTCTAAATAAGATTGGAATTGGAAATTTGTTAAAGATTTTTTTTTTTTTGAGGTGCTAAGTATTGACCTCAGGGTCTCATGAATGTTAGGCAAGTGCTAGACCAGTGAGCTATATCCCCAGCCCTTTTATTTATTTAATTTTTATTTATTTATTTTTTGTGGTGCTGGGGATTGAACCTATGGCCTTGTGCATGTGAGGCAAGCACTCTACCAACTGAGCTAAATCCCCAGCCCCCCAAGCCCTTTTAAAAATTTTATTTTGAGACAGAGTCTTGCTAAGTTGCTGAGGCTGGCCTTGAACTTGTGATCCTCCTGCTTTGGTCTCTTGAATCCCTGGGATTCCAGTCTTGTTCCACCACACCGACTTGAAAATTTGTTAGTTTTAAAACATAATTTTAATACCTAGTAGGCAGGAAATTAACATTTAATGGCCTATTTGTCCTGTGCCAGGTTATGAGTTACATGTTTCAATTTTATATAGCTAAAAAAACAAGTTCCCAAAAGATTGACATTCAAAAGATTGTGTATGACAAAAACTCAATTCTAGTCTAGTGTTTTTCAATGCAAATTCTGTTCTCTATCAGACTATTGTAGAGCTGGTCCCATGGACTAGAAGTGACTCTGGGGATTGCAGTGACAGGGCCTTGTGATCCTGCAGGAAGAATTTCCAGCAAATTGCACAGAGTAACAGGCATTTTAGGCAGGACAAAGGATAAAAACACACAATGTGGGGACTGAGTGAACAAAGAATGGTGTATTTCTTATAGAGTCTGGGCTTTTAAGGGTTTTGGTTCCCTTTGTAAGAACATATTCTTCTTTGTGATCAATATGCGAGGGTTGTGAAGAACTGGTCACAAGAGATCCTTAAGGAGTTATAATTAACTATATTTGGGAGAGATTCAACATACCAATTCCTGTTTTCCAGATGTTTGCCTGCTTTGATAATATTTCCAGTGATTCCCAGTCCTGTGACTTATGGGCTTGGTTTGATGTATATGTTTTTTTTTTTGTGTGTGTGTGTGTGTGTAGGGCTAGGCATTGAACCCAGGGCCTTGTGCATGCAAGGCAAGCACTCTACCAACTGCGCTATAGCCCCAACCCTGATGTGTATGTTTGATATCCCCCCTGTAAGTTACCTCCTGTTAATATCCTCCTTCAACCCACCTGCTCAGGGCTGATCATCTACCTAATAAAACTATGTCTTATATTTTTGAGCACCTACAGGATCTCAACTCTGTATATACAGCTAAGAAGTGCTTGGCACATAGTAGAAGTTAAAAAATATTGTTGAATGAGTGAGTCAGTGAGTAAATAACTAAATGGGCCAAAGTTCCTAGCCTTATGATCTATTGGAAACACAATTTACTAGGGGGTTTAAACATGTAAATATATGAACTACCATTTGATAAACATGGCAACAGAGATAATGAGCTGAGTGTTTTGAAATCATAGAACAAAGGATTCTCTTTAGTAATTTAGAGGGTTAGAAGTAAGAGGCTGTGGTGGGAGATGAATCTGGAGAGATAGGTGGGATTCTGATCTTTAAGGGTCTTGTTAACTCTACCTATTATATCAAGTACTTAATTTATGTCAAACAGTGGTTGAAATACTTTTCACCATTTGATTTAATCCTCATAGCACCCTGTAAGATAAGTATTGTTATGATGTCTATATTATAGGTAAGAAAAGTGAGACGGTGAGAGGTTATAACATGGTCAAGGTCTCACATACTAGTATAGGATATACCTGAGCTGAGCTTTGAATCTAGTAGGGGAGTCTATATCCTTAACCACCATGCTGTGTTGTTTTTGTTTTGTTTTGTTTTGTTTTTGGTACTGGGGAAAGAACCCAGGGGCACTCTACTGCTAAACTACATTTCAAGACCTTTTTTTATTTTTTGTTTTGAGAATGGGGTATCACCAAGTTGCCAAGGCTGGCCTTAAACTTGTCATCCTCCTGCCTCGGCTTACCAAGATGCTGGAAATACAGGCATATACCACCACACCAATTATGCTGTGCTTATAAAAAACTCTGTAAGCTGGGAGCAGTGGCACATGCCTGTAATCCTAGCAGCTTGGGAGGCTGAGGTTGGAGGATTGTGAGTTCAAAGCGAAGTGCTAAGCAAGTCAGTGAGACTGTCTTGAAATAAAATACAAAATAGGGCTAGGGGTATGGCTCAGTGGTTGAGTGTACCTGAGTTCAATCCCCAGTACCAAAAAACAAAACAAAACTCTCTGGTATATATAATGGACGTATTTCCATATAAATACATGCAAATCTACTACTTGCATTTTATATCTCTTTGGTAATACCATAATTTATTTTACTCAATTGATGTATTTTTGGCTATTTCTCTGATTTTGCAATTATAGACAGTGCTTTAGTGAGCAGTGTTTCCCCTGAACCCCAAGCTGATTCTGATACACTCCCATAAGGTTGCTCTTACCCGCTTCTTTATCATTGTTTCATTAAATGATCTCAAAAATTCCTTCAGGGCCACTACCCTCAATTCTAGGATTTGTATAGCCAAAATTCTTCATCTTGGACTGATTTCCACATGTAGATTACTTAACATAACAATTGATAAGGCTCATTTGTACTCATTTTGTGCGGATTAAAGGCCTCAGTGACATATTAGCTAACATTTATTGAAGGCTCCCTATGCCAAGAACTTTACATACATTATGTTATTTAATCTTCTCAGTAATCCTCTGAAAATCCAATTTTTGTGTACCTACCTATTTATTTATTTATTTATTTATTTAGAGGTGCTCTACCACTGAACTACATTTCCAGCCTTTTTTTCTTTTTTATTTTGAGACAGGGTCTCACTAAATTGCCCAGGCTGGCCTCAAACTTGTGATCCTCCTGTCTCAGTTCCCCAAGTCTCTGGGATTATAGGCGGGCCCCATTATACCCAGCCATCTTCCTTTTCAAAATGAAGAAACTGAGGCTTAAAGTTGTTAAACTACTTATTTGTGATCATACAGCTAGCAAAAGGCTGTCTGATTGCAAAGTTTATATTCTTAACCCTTGTATAAGTTTGCAAGGGCTGCCATAACAAAGTACCACAGATTGCATAGCTTTGAAACAACAGAAATTTATTCTCTCATAGTTCTAGAATTAAAAGTCTGAAATCAAGGTGTTGGCACGGTTGGTTCCTACTGAAGGCTCTGAGGAAGATTCTGTAGCTTCTGTCAGCAACCAGCAGCCTTTGACATTCTTTGGTTTGTATCCATATCACTTCAATCTCTGCCTTTGCATCATTAGGCATTCTCCTTGTCTTTTCCTTCTCTTATAAAGACACCTGTTGTATGAGATTAGGGCTCACCCTAATGGCCTATTTGTAACATGTTTGTATCTGCAGACACCATTTTCCAAAATCAGGTCACATTCAGAGTTACAGGGAGCTTTCAACTTAAGTGTATCTTTTTAGGGGACACAATCTAACCCAGAATAACTTTTATTTCAAAACTGCCCCCAAATCACTATGGAAAATAGTTGTTCACTCTCCCCTGACCACTCCTGTCAAAAAAGAGTAGTCAAGGGCTGGGGATATAGCTCTGTTGGTATAGTGTCTAGCATGCACAAGGCCCTGGGTTCAATCCCCAGCACCACAAAAAAAAAAAAAAAAAAAAAAAAAATAGTCAAGAGTGTTCTTTCTTCTGGACTAGAGCATTGGCTTTCAAAGTGTAGTGTGGGATCAGGAGCACTGGCATCACCTCGGAGCTTGTCATACAAGCTCAGGCCTCACCAGACTATTAGGGTGTGAACTGATGAATACTTGGCTAGTAATGAGGGTTAGATTCACTTTCTTTTTTCCTGTTGATACTTTTAATTATAAAGGTACATATATCCTCATGATAGAAAATTTGGAAAGTATAAAAAAAAGAAGAAAAATGATTGATTATAATCTTAGCACCCAGAAGTACCCTATTAACACTCTGAAACATATCCTCTTTTTCTTATGCTATTACGGATAAAAGTCAAATTATATTTTTTATTGTATATGTGATGTTTTGATACACAGAGTGAAATGATTACACACTAAAATTTACATTTCCATCACTTTCCAAAATTACCCTTTGTGGATGTGGGGGGTGGGTAAGAGGAAGTAACAGTATGTAAAATCTACTATTTTAGCAAATTTTCAGTTTATACAATATTATTAACTATACTCCACATGCTGTACATTAGAGACCTAGAAACTCAGACTCTTGATACGTTTAAACCTTGTAGACTGATAACACTTTAATTTACATTACTTCACAGTTTCGTGTGTTTAAAACACAGAAAAAATGCAGTATAATACAATACAGTCTTACAATATTATTCTTTTATAACAACTATTTATAGAGTTGTTGGGTGTGGTAGTGTATGCCTGTAATTCCAGTGACTTGGGAGGCTGAGGCAGGAGGATTGCAGGTTTCACTAGTTACACTGTCTCAAACTAAAAGGACCTGGGGATGTAGCTCAGTGGTAGAGCACTGGTCTAACATATGCTAGCCCCTGAGTTTAATCCATGGCACACATACACAAAAAGAAGATGACAACTACACAGTTAACTAGCACCTTAATTCTTTTTTAATTGGTTCTTTTTTAAAAAAAATATTTCATTTTTTTTAGTTGTAGTTGAACACAATACCTTCATTTTATTTATTTATTTTTATGTGGTGCTGAGGATCGAACCCAGCACCTTGCACATGCTAGGTGACTGCTCTACCACTGAGCCCCAACCCCAGCCCCTTTAATTGATTCATTTTAATTGATCTACACTGTGGTGTATTCAAATATGTACATAGGATACTTATGTCAGATTCATTTCACTGTCTTTCCTTTTCCTATCCCCTCTTCCTTCTTTTTATTTCCCTTTGTCTAATCTCCTGAACTTTTATTCTTCACCCACCCCTCATTGTCAGTTAGCTTCCACATATCAGTGAAAATATTAGACATTTGGTTTGGGGGGTTTGTTTATTTCACTTAGCATGATAAGTCTCCAGATACATCCATTTACTGGCAAATGTCATAAAGTCATTCTTTATATATATATATATATATATATATATATATATATATATATATATATATAAATTTTTTTTTAGTTGTAGATGGACATAATACCTTTATTTTATATTTTCTTTTTTTTTTTTTGAGAGAGAGAGTTTTTTAAAAATATTTATCAGTTTTTCGGCGGACACAACATCTTTGTTTGTATGTGGTGCTGAGGATCGAACCTGGGCCGCACACATACCAGGTGAGTGCGCTACCGCTTGAGCCACTGAAAAACCAGCCTCTATCTCAGAGCAAAGCCTGTCCAAGGGAGGGACATGACCTTTGTCCTTGGAAAGACCCACAGAGCACTCCTAGGCACATTCCCACCCTGCTAAGTTGTTTGTCTACAAATAACAGGAGAGATCTGCTGCACCAGGTGTCCCTGACTCAGTCAGGCTAGGTGGGGATCCATAGCAACCCCCTAGCAGCCACCAATCAGCATGAGACAGGGAAATACCTGGGATGCCAGATGACCCTCCCAGTAGTTTATGGTAGTTGATAACAAGTTGGGAAACCATGTAGTTCAGCACGTACACCCCCTCTTGGCTTGAACCAATCAGTTCAAATGAATACCCCTTTTGTATTGACCAATCACCCCTATGCAAGTTGTTCCCGCCAGTGAATGTGCTAATCATGTTTTAGAGTTGTTATTTGATTTTCCTGTGGTGTGTGATGATTTGCTAAAAGAGGCTATGATGTATGTGAAGTCCCTGCCCTCTCCAAAGAACGTATAAAAATGCTGCAAACCATGGGTTGGGGCCTCTCAGCATCACCAGTTGCTGTGTGTGCGTGGAGGACCGAGCTAGCTCGCAATAAACACCTCTTTGCTGCTTGCATCGATCTTGGATCTCTGGTGGTCTTTGGGGGTCCCGAATTTGAGCATAACACCACATCCCCAGCAATACCTTTATTTTATTAGTTTATTTTTATGTGGTGCTGGGGATTGAACCCAGTGCCTCACACATGCTAGGCAAGTGCTCTACCACTGAGCCACAACCTTGGCCCCAAAGTAATTCTTTTTAATGGCTGAGTAATACTACATTGTGTATATATATATATATACCACATTTTCTTTCTTTTAAAAAAAATATTTATTTTTTACTTATAGGTGGGCACAATATCTTTATCTTATTATTTTATTTTTATGTGGTGCTGAGGATCGAACCCAGTGCCTCATGCATGCTAGGCAAGCACTCCACCACTGAGCCACAGCCCCAGCCCCACATCACATTTTCTTTATCCATGCATCTGTTGAAGTTGAAGTCACCTAGCTTGACTCCATAGCTTAGCTACTGTGAATTGTAGCACCTTAAATCTTTTTTTTTTTGGTTCTGGGGATTGAACTCAGGTGCACTTGACCACTGAGGCACATTCCCAGCCCTTTTTAATATTTTATTTAGAGACTGGGTCTCACTGAGTTTCTAAGTGCCTCAATAAATTGCTGAGGCTGCTTTGAACTCATGATCCTCCTGTCTCAGCCTCCTGAGCTGCTGGGATTACAGGCGTGTGCCACCACATTTAGCCCTTAATTTTAGGTCAAATGCTCACAGTATTTTATTTATTTTTTTCTTTTTAAAATAAGGCTGGCCTGAACTTGCAGTCTTCCTGCCTCAGCCTTGGTGGATCAGAGGCATGGCCTGGAGGAAGAGCCTCAGAGCAGGTGTTGGCTCAAGCTTGTTTGTACCCTGCAGGGTCAGGTGCCTGCAGGTGGGAGCCTCAAGCTGCCTAGTCTGCATCTCTTGCTGGTGGCGCCAGGCCTTTTTGCTTTTTTTTTTTTTTTTGGTTCAAGGCTTTGTGCATGTGAGGCAAGCACTCTATCAACTGAGCTATATTCCTAGCCCCAGTATTTTGTTGTTGGTGTTTTTTCTTTTTTGCGGGGAGGTATAAGAGATTGAACCCAGGGGTACTTTACCACTGAGTTACATATCCATTCTTTTTCATTCTTTATTTTGAGGCAGGCTCTCACTAACTTGCTTAGGGCCTTGCTAAAGTGCCAGGGCTGACTTTGAAGTTGTGATCTTCCTGCCTCTGCCTCCCAAATTGCTGGGATTGCAGATGTGTGCCACCATACCCATATGCAGTTTTAATCTTATAAAGACACATTTCTTCTTCTGTATGCTTAATTTATAGCTCAATATTCTTAGAACTAGTGTATTTAATTTTATTTGATAATCAGATTTAATTTTTTAATTTCTAGGAAAAGCTCAAGTTTAAAAATTTATTTATCTTTTAGTAGTCTGAACTTAACAAAAAGAATAAAGCTTTCAACCATATTGACATTACTATTGCATATCACAGGAAAAGTGATACATATTGGGGTATTGCAACACAGGTTACTGCTAGATTTGACCCCAAAAGGCAATTACAGTTTCTTTTAAATGATCTCCAATGATTTAAAAATTAATTTAAAATGTAAATATTCTCAACTAGAATTTTCACTTGTCCTTATAAGGTTATATTTTAGATATATATTTTGAAAAATCAAACAGTTGCTGGGCGTGGTGGTGCACGTCTATAAGCCCTGCAGCTCAGGAGGCTGAGGCAGGAGAATTTTGAGTTCAAAGCCAACTTCAGCAACTTAGCAAGGCCCTAAGCATCTTAGCAAGGCTCTGTCTCTAAATAAAATATAAAAAGGGCTGGGGACAGATCTCAGTGGTAAAGCATCCTGGGTCCAATCCCTAGTACCAAAAAAAAAAAAAAAAAAAAAAAAAAAAAAAGTAGTTCTCTGCATTTAGAAAGTAAAAGGGGAATATATTACACAATGTATAAAATCATGATCCATTATTGGCCAAGTATGTTAAAACCTGAAATATCAGTATGGAGGGAGATGTTTCTTGACACTAAGTGAAATATGCTAAAGGAGAAAGTCAATTCTGAGTACACAGAAATGAATCAGGCTTTATTGTTTTTAGGTTTACCACCTATTTTACTTTAGCCAAGGTTATTCCATTTGTAACAGCTAATTAACCAAGGAAAAGAATAGTTAATGAATGTATTGTGCCAAGTTTTTAACCATGGATATTTTAACTTGATTTCTTGGTATCCTAATTTCTTCATCTGTAAAATCAGAAAGCAGAATTAGGAGTTTTAAAATGTGGACTCTAATGCATCAACCCTGGAAATGTTTATTTGTGTGTATTTTTCTGGAGAAAAATATCTATAGATTTCATTGGATAAACAGGCCCTAAATGGTTAAGGAAATTAGTATTTTACATTTTTTTATGGCATGACTTGGTTTCTTTTTTTCCAGGAAAATTTTAAAAATTATGTACATTTAAGGGTCATGACATAGATTTTTGGTAGATTACCCCCAGGGCCTTATGTATGCAAAGCAAATGATCCACCACTAAGCTATACACTCAGCCTCCAAAAATGATGTTTTTATAGACATATACAAAGTGAAATGATTCCCACAGTCAAGCAAAATAACATACCCATAACTTTACATGGTTACCTTTACTTTTTGTGTGAATAGCACCTAAAATGTACTATTTCAGCAAATTTTCAGTGTGCAATACCATATTATTAACTAGAGTCATTCTGTACATTATATTCCTAGACTTATTCATCCTATGTAATTTCAATTTTGTACCCTTTGACTAACATATCTCTTTTTCCTCCCACTCCCCATCCCTAGTCTACACTGTTTTGTTTTTATGTATTCAGCTCTTTTTAGATTTCAGATATGAGTGAGTTCATGCAGTATTTTTCTTTCTCTGTATGGCTTATTTCACTTAGAACAGTGCCTGCCAGTTTCACCCATGCTATTGCTAATGGCAAGATCTCCTTTTTAGAGGGTGAATAGTATGTTATGGTGCATATACACAATATTTTTTAATCCATTCATCTCTCAATACACACTTAGGGTGTTCCCATATCTTCATCATTATGAATATGCCACATGAATATATGAGGATTGATATCTTTTGACATTGATTTGATTTCATTTCCTTCAGATACATATCTAGAAGTGGTTTGGCTGCACCATATGGTAGTTCTATTTTTAGCTTTTTGAGAAAACTTCCCGCTGTTTTTTTTTTTTTTTTTTTTGTGTGTGTGTGTGTGTGTGTGTTACTGGGGATTGAACCCAGGGCCTTGTGCATGTGAGGCAAGATTCTACCAACTGAGCTATATCCCCAGCCCTTCTACACTGTTTTCCATAATGGCCATAGTAATCTACCTTCCCACCAATAATGTATGAGTGTTCCCTCTTCTTCACCTACACTTGGTATTTCTTGTCTTTATGATAACAAGTATGAGTTGATATTTCAATGAGTTTTTAAAATTTTTTTTTGGCTATTGGGGTTTAAACTCAGGGACACTCAACCATTGAGTCACATCTCCAGTCCTATTTTATATTTTATTGAGAGACAGGGTCTCACTGAGTTGCTTAGTACCTCGCCATTCCTGGGGCTGGCTTTGAACTTGTGATCCTCCTGCCTCAGCCTCCCAAACCACTGGGATTACAGGCATGTGCCCCTGCACCTGGCTCATTGTGGTTTTGACCTGAATTTCCCTGATGTATAGTGATTTCCAAATTGTTCTCCTTTATTTTTTCATGTCATTATTTTTTTTCCTAAGAATTCTTTTTTTTTCTTTTTTTCCCCATAGCTTTTTTAAGGTAAAATTGAAGTACAATAAAATACACATATTTGAAGTAGGCAAGTTGATCAGTTTTGACATGTATGTAACCAATACAATCAATATAAAAAGCATTTTCATTACTTTTTTAGATTCAAAATTATGCAAACTGTTTCCTACATGATTTATTATATTAGAGATCAATCACCTTAAGATATATAGAATCCCATCCCCACATGTAAACTATTTCAAAATTAATTGGCACACTTATAAATATCTCAGAGGTCAAGGAAGAAAGCACAAGAAAAGTAAATAAAAGGTGCTTTGAACTAAGTGATAGTAAAAGCTTAAAATATCAGGATCTCTGGGATGAAACAGTACTCAGATGAACATTTATAACTTAAAGTACTTGTATCAGAAAGAAGTTAGAATAACAAATTATTTTCAAATTATCTAGCAGGGAGGAAAAATAAGAGTAGGAGCAAACATATGAAATAGAATAAGAAATAATATAGCTACAATTTGATAAAAATCAAACAAGTCTAATCAAGATAAAAAACAAGAATATAGGGGCTTGGGTTGTGGCTCAGCAGTAGAATACTCACCTAGCACGTGCAAGACCCTGGGTTCGATCCCCAGCACCACATAAAAATAAATAAGTAAAATGAAGGTATTGTGTTCAACTACAACTAAAACATAAATACTAAAAAAATTTAAAAAAAGAATACAAAAATTAATATCAACAGAAAGGGAATGATCAAAATAACCCTACAGGTGCTAAAATTATATTAAAGTAATATTACAGTTGTATGCCAACATACGTGATAGCTTATATAATGTGGTCTATATTAGAGAAGGATCCATGTGCTGCTGAAAAGAAAGTGTATTCAGTCATTGGTGGATGAAATATTCTATATATGCCTGTTAAGTCTAAGTTATCAATTGTATCTTTTACTTCTATAGCTTTTTTTAAATTTAGTTTTTATTTGGAAAATCTATCCAGTGGTAACGGAGGCATTTAGTTAGTCACCCAGTATTATTGTGTTGTGGTCTATTTGATTCTTGAAATTGACAAGGGTTTGTTTTATGTACTTGGATGCTCCATTGTTTGGGGCATAAATATTTTCAATTGTTATGTATTTTTGACATATTACTCCCTTAAGCCATATGAAGTGTCCTTCTTTGTCCCTTCTGATTAACTTTGCCTTGAAGTCCATTTTATCTGATATGAGGATGAAAACCCCTTTCTGGTTACGTAATCCATGTGAGTGATGCATTTTCCACCATTCTTTCAAGTTCAGTCTTGGGTAGTTTTGCTTATGAGGTGAGTCTCTTGGACATAGCATATTATTGGGTCTTGTTTTTTAATCCAATCCTCCAGACTGTGTCTTTTGATTGATGGGTTTAGGCCCTTATTGTTCAAGGTTATTATTGAGATATGATTTGCATTCCCAGTCATTTGGGAATATTTCTACTTTATAATTTTAATTAATTTCTCTTTTAAAAATATTTTTAGTTGTAGATGGACACAATGCCTTTTTAAATTTTTTTTTCTTTTTTTAAAATTTATATATGACAGCAGAATGCATTACAGTTCTTATTACATATATAGAGCACAATTTTTCATATCTCTGGTTGTAAACATAGTATATTCACACCAATTCATGTCTTCATACCTGTACTTTGGATAATAATGACCATCACATTCCACCATCATTAATTATCCCATGCCCCCTCCCTTCCCTTCCTACCCCTCTGCCCTATCTAGAGTCCCGTCTATTCTTCCCATACTCCCTCTCTCTATCCCACTATGAATTAGCCTCTTATATCAAAGAAAACATTCAGCATTTGTTTTTTTGGGATTGGCTAACTTCACTTATCATTATTTTCTCTAACTCCATCGATTTACCTGCAAATGTCATGATTTTATTCTCTTTTATTGCTGAGTAAAATTCCATTGTGTGTATATGCCACATTTTAAAAAAATCCATTCATCTACTGAAGGGCATCTACGGTGGGTCCACAGTTTAGCTATTGTGAATTGTGCTGCTATAAACATTGATGTGGCTGTGTCCGTGTAATATGCTGTTTTTAAGTCCTTTGGGTATAGACCGAGGAAAGGGATAGCTGGGCCAAGGACCTGAAGAGACACTTCTCAGAAGATGATGAACAATTAATCAATAAATATATGAAAAAATGTTCAACATCCCTAGCAATTAGAGAAATGCAAATCAAAACTACTCTAAGATTTCACCTCACTCCAGTCAGAATGTCAGCTATTATGCATACAAACAACAATAAGTGTTGGTGAGGATGAGGGGAAAAAGGTACACTCATACATTGCTGGTGGGACTGCAAATTGGTTCAGCCAATATGGAAAGCAGTATGGAGATTGCTTGGAAATCTAGGAATGCATCCACCATTTGACAGGATGCCTTTATTTATTTATTTATTTTTATGTGGTGCTGAGAATCAAACCCAGTGCCTCACACATGATAGGCAAACACTCTTATGACTGAGCTACAGCCCCAGCCCTTGTTTCTCTTTTGATTGACTATTCTTTTAGTGTAGTTCCTCCCTTTGCTGTTTTTTATTTTTTTTCCATTTCATCTTCATGGAATATTTTGTTGAGAATATTCTGTATTGCAGGCATTCTAGTTGCAAATTCTTTTAACTTTTGTTTTTCATGGAAGGTTTTATTTCATCTTCAAATTTGAAGCTTAATTTTGCTGGATATAGGATTTTTGGTTGGAATCCATTTTCTTTTAGAGCTTGGTACATGTTATTCTAGGACCTCCTAGCTTTGAAGGTCTGGGTTGAGAAATCAGCTGATATTCGAATTGTTTTGCCCCTATACATAATCTGATATTTTTCTCTTGCAGGCTTTAAAATTCTATCTTTATTCTGTATGTTAGGCATTTTTATTATAATGTGCCTTGGTATGGGTCTGTTGTAATTTTGTATATTTGGGATCCTGGCCTCCTGTATTTTATTTTCCATTTCATTATTTAGATTTGAGAAATTTTCAGATATTATTTCATTGAAAGGATTGTGCATTCCTTTTTGTGTGTGTGTGTGTGTGTCTTCATCTATTCTGAAAAATCTTAAATTTATTTCTTTATGTTATCCCATGTTTCTTGGAAGTTCTGTTCATGGTTTCTTTTTTTAAAATTTTTTTTGAGAGAGAGAGAATTTTAATATTTATTTTTTTAATTTTCGGCGGACACAACATCTTTGTTTATATGTGGTGCTGAGGATCGAACCCGGGCCGCACGCATGCCAGGCGAGTGCGCTATTGCTTGAGCCACATCCCCAGCCCTGTTCATGGTTTCTTAACATCTGTCTGTGGTAAACTTTATTTTCAAGATTATGTTTTGTCTTCATTGCCTGAGGTTCTGTCTTACAAGTGATCTAGTCTGTTGGTGATGCTTTCTATTGAATTTTAAATTTGGTTTATTGTTTCCTTCTTTTCAAGGATTCCTGCTTGTTTCTCCTCCCCCCAAAAATATCTGCCTCTTTATTGAAGTGATCTTTCTTTTCTTTTTTTTTTGGGGGGTGTACTGGGGATTGAACTCAGGGGCACTCGACCACTGAGCCCCATCCCCAGCCCTATTTTTGTATTTTATTTAGAGACAGGGTCTCACTGAGTTGCTTAGTGCCTGGCTTTTGCTGAGGCTGGCTTTGAACTCGTGATTCTCCTACCTCAGCCTCTCGAGCCACTGGGATTATAGGCATGTGCCACCGTGCCCATCTATTGAAGTGATCTTTCATTTCCTGTATTTTCTATCTGATTTTATTTGTTATACTGTCCTTTACTTTGCAGATCAGTTTGACTATGTACATTTTAAACTCCTTCTCTGAAATTTTTTCCATTGTGGTACAGATAGATTCTGTTATTGAAATATCTTGATTTGTTTGGGGGCAATTTGTTTCCTTGCTTTTCCATGTTGTATGTGTGTCTACCCATCTAACGGTATGGATCTGAGACAGTAGAGTTTCTATCTGTGGATAGAAGTGTCCCTGAAGGTTTCCTATACCTCAATATTTAAGTGGACACAAATAATAACACCAACCAATGCAAACAATATACATCATTAAGCCAAGTAGTTCCTTCTATGATGTCTACAATGTTAATTACCACAGTAAACAAAAATGATATTATCAGTTATGCATATAATAAAAACAGCAAGTTTGCAGGGCTGGGGTTGTAGCTCAGTGGTAGAGCACTTGCCTTGTACGTGTGAGTCCTTGGGTTTGATCCCCAGCACCACATAAAAACAAACAAACAAAAACCCAGGAAGTTTGCAAAAGGGTTTACATTTTCAAATGTTGGACACAGAGAGAACAGAAGTGATGTAGGATATGATGATTATAAGGAAAGAGGAGAGAAGACAGAAGAAAAATATTTAAGGAAGAGTGAAAGAAAGTATGACAGAGATTGGCTGTTAGCAGAAGAAAAGAGAGAATTAAAGGAAACAGGAGAGAAAATATATATAAAGTAAAAATTAAAAAAAAATAAAAATAAAAAAGGATACAAAACTAAAATATACTAATCAAACACCCTAGTTCACCAAAAACTAATCCATGAAAAATAACTAACTTTAAAAATGCTAGAAATGAGAAAAAAACAAAAATGAATATGTATAAATGTCCAAGTACTATTAAGGTCACAATTAAACAGAGAAAAAGAATTTAAAAAATAGGTCTTAGTGAAAAGTTAAAGAATTCTTTCCATTGGAGTTCAAAATATTATCAGCTTCTCTTCTCAGCAATTTTGGGTGGGGTCTTCTAGAGTGTGATGCTTCATCCTCTGGATTGCTGGAGTGAGAGATATAACATTATAGGTGGGGTTCCTGGAGGCAGGGTTTAGGCTAATGTGGGCGCCAGGCTCTTCACTGAATGCCAGTTGGTCTGGAGATTTTAAATCAGTGCACCTCCAGAGATCAGTACTTGCTGATCCATGTTGGAGGACTGCACTCCAGGAATGTCCCCTGGGTTCCACTCATGTGGTGGGGGAGGCCAATTCTTAGTCCCCTACATCACCTGCAGACCCCATGATTCCTGGTCTTGGATTCAGTCTCTAAACAATCTCTCATGCCCCTGTCCTTCCCTGCCTGGTGCATCTCTTCTAGCCAGTCCTACAAGTGGTCAGATTAGAGGGGGAGGGGTAGAGCCGGTTGGGTTTCTGAGACCAGTTATCCCTTGTGTAAACCTCTCTCCACATTTAATTTTCTCCTGGTCACTTAGGCACACTCTATGCCATGAAGCGTGTGTTCTTTGGGCCCGTATTTCAGGCCAAACTCAGATTTGCCAGGAATGGACTTCCTCCATTATGGGCTCCCCCGTACTACAGCTGCAAAATGGTTTCTTCCTTTGTCCTCTGCATACTGTGTGGAGAGATGGTGGCTTTTCCCCCCACATATAGATATCGTGCAGCAGGTCCTTCAGGTTTGTTGGGCAATGTCCTTGGTCTCCATACCCAGACATGCCTCGGGCCTTCTCAAAATGCAGGTTCCTTTAATTTCCTTTCCCTCCACTCTGCTCATGGAGGAACTGCTCTGGCTGGAGCTTCTGGCCCTGCTGTTACAGTGGCTGTGCCACTGGAGATTTCTTCCTTAGTTTATAATATCCAACCTCCTGTGTCCTCAGTCTGCTTTGAATGTCCAGTTTTTGCAGAGAAGCTGCCTGTCTGCTTTCTTGGTTTCAGTCCATGGAACAGCCAGGAAAGCAACTTCCTCTATTCTGCCATCTTAAGAGTCTGCTTTCCCTTAATAAAAGGATATTCTGGTTTATTAGTGGGTTTTTCATTATTATAATGAAATATGTGAAACAGGCTAAATATGAAGAAAAGAGGTTTATTTAGTATATAGGTTTATTTAGTTTTAAAGTTCAGGGTTGGGCATCCCGATTGGCTTGGCCTCTGCTGAGGGTAATGGATAGCATCACGTCATGGTGGGAGTTTGTATGAGAGCGAACAATCAGATCGTGAGTCACTAAGCAGGGAGAACTGGGTGAGGCCAGGCTTGTCCTTTTATAACAACCCTCTTGCAAGAGCTCAGGACATACTCCAATGACCTTAGGAAGTCTCACTGGGACTTACCTTTTAAAAAAGTTCCACAGCAATTCCCAATACTGTCACCCTGGGAATCAAGCCTCCAATTACATGAATCTTTGGGGGAACACAATTACACCACATTCAATCCATAGTAGTAGCTAATGTTAAAATTTTTGAAGCTTGTTGATCTCTACAAGGTATTGTAAATAGGAAATAAAAGAGGAACTAAAAAGATGAGGGCATATTTATGAATAACAGGAATAAGCATAGCTACTAAGAGAAGTCAGAACATGCCTTTCCATTGTCAAGGGTAATTACCCATGCATTTTGGTGTATGCCACTTCTGATAACTGGAAAAAGAATTTTAGGATGACGAACCATGAGTTCTGACTCCGATGGTTGTTCCCGTTTGAAGTCATTTTGATTAGAAAGGTCATAGACATACAAAATGTGATCATATAGGAAGCTAATCTCACCAGCTATATGAAAATTCCGCTTCATGCTTTATCGTCACATCTCATATCCTTAGACCCAGAGAGGGAAGATGCCAAGAAAACATTTTTTAAAGAGTTGTTTTTCTACACTGCCCATAGTAATAGCTTATGTGTTCATATGGTCAGATTTTTATTGAATCATGATAAAGATAATTTATGTAGACCCTCTGAGGACAAGGACTATTTTAATTCATTTTTGAGAAAATTAAATAATCTATGCAAGGTTGTAGAAGGGAGTTACACCTATTTTTTTTGACACTGGATTTTGAACTCAGGGTGCTCTACCACTGATCTACATCCACAGACTTGTATCTCACTGATCAATTCTTGGTGTCTTCCTCCTTTTCCAACCTTCTCATGTAGGAGGGAGCCCTGAACTCGGTCTTTGAATTTTTCCATTTATTTATACTCAGCTTTGTGATCTTATCCTGTGTTACAACATTATCACAATGACTCTCAGATCTCTAGACTTGTGTATCTAGCTGTCTACATGACATGTCCACTTGGATGTGCTACTCTGTTGTCTTCCCTATTTCAGTAAGTGGCAACTATACCCTTCTACTTATCCAAGCTCCAAAGTTGCTGGCCAAGTTGCTGAGACTGGTCTTGAATTTGTGATCCTCCTGCTTCAGCCCCTTAATTCATCTTTATTCCTACTTATTCATGTAGTATATCCAGTCCAATCCTTTGGCAGATGATGAGCTCCACTTTCATAATATACTCAGAATCTACCACCTTTTACCACCTTTATCTCTATCACCTGGTCCAGCCATTGTTTTTTACCCTACCTGGATTATTGCAAAAAACTTAGCTGGTCTCCCCACTCTCATTCTTATCTTCTGGCATTCCATTCTCAGCACAGCATTCAGAACATTCCTTTAAAAACATCAGATCATGTCAGTACTCTGCTAAGATTTTTCCTCTGATGTCTTATCTCACTTAGAATAAAAGCCAAAGTTCTGAAAATGGCCTATATGGCCTTGAGCAGCCCATTTGTAAGACTAGTGGTCTAAAATAGGGAGTCTACCTTTGTGTGTGTATGTATATTGAAGAGGAATGAGATGAAAGATGAAAAATGAAATCATTTGCTGGTGGAAGTAATTTTTTTCTTTCTATCCACAGACAAAAGGAATTTTTATTCTTTTTGTGGTGCTGGGAATTGAACCCAGGGCCTTGTGCATGTGAGGCAAGCACTCTACCAACGAGCTATATCCCCAGCCCCAGGATTTTTTTTCAAGTATTGAGATATGCTTTACTTTCTCTTACTTCATATTAAGATTTGAATGAGGTATGTGGGAAACCAGAGGCATTTCCTGGATTGGCAGGCTGGCTGGCTGTGCAAGTGGGACCTTAGAGGAGGAATGACTTGTGGAAGAGACAGAGTGTTGTGAAAAGAGTACATATATTGGACTAATAGTGAACTGCTGTTTAAATTGAGGCTTTGCCATTATTACTAGCTGTGTGATTCAGGTAAATCACATGATCTATGAGTCTTAGTTTCTTCTCATGTCATTGAATCCTCTCTGTTTTTTTTTTTTTTTTTAATTAGGGTTTGAACCCAGGGGTACTTAACTGCTGAACTACACCCCCAGCACTTTTTATATTTTATTTAGAGATAGGGTCTTGCTAAGTTGCTTAGGACATTACTAAATTGTTGAGGCTGGCTTTGAACTTGTGACCCTCCTGCCTCAGCCTTTTGAGATGCTGAGATTACAGGTATGTGCCACCATACCCAGCTGAATATTCATTTTCAGAATATGTAAAGTCCTTAGCATGGTGCCTGATGTGGAACTGGCTCTAAATATATAGTATACTTCATTGTTTGTATGCCTGGAATTTTTCTTTTATAAATGGATATTTTTATAAAGACTGTGTTTTTTTTTTTTTTGGGGGGGGGTACCGGGGATTGAACTCAGGAGCACTTGGCCACTAAACAATATCCCCAGCCCTATTTTGTATTTTATTTAGAGACAGGGTCTCACTGAGTTGTTTAGCTCCTTGCTAAGTTATTGAGGTTGGCTTTGAACTCACAATCCTATTGTTTCAGCCTCCTGAGCCGCTGGGATTACAGGAATGCACCACTGTGCCCAGCTCCAGTGTGTGTGTGTGTGTGTGTGTGTGTGTTTGATACTGGGGATTGAACTCAGGAGCACTCAAACACTGAACCACATCTTCAACCCTATTTTGTATTTTAT
Source organism: Marmota flaviventris (assembly GCF_047511675.1). Taxonomy (NCBI): domain Eukaryota; kingdom Metazoa; phylum Chordata; class Mammalia; order Rodentia; family Sciuridae; genus Marmota; species Marmota flaviventris. Next base: position 118,843,364 of record NC_092518.1, read on the forward strand.
TTACAGACAGGGTCTCACTGAGTTGCTTAGTGCCTCACAATTGCTAAGGCTGGCTTTGAACTCATGATCCTACTATCTCAGCCTTCCAAGCTGCTGGGATTACAGGCGTACACCACTGTGCCTGGCTCCCAGTGTGTGTTTTTGATAAAAAGATATAGATCGATGGATACAGATGTAGATACAGGTATATACACTATAAACATTTTGATCAATAGTCCACTAACTCTCTGATGTCCATGTTTTCTGAAGGGTTTCTGTTTACTGGTTGCTTCATAGTTTGTTATTTATTTTTGTTTGGTATTTTGAAAGGTATAATCTATTTTTAAAAAGAACTTATGATGAGGTTACTTTGTGTGATGTTAGGTTAAACAAGATTATAACAATGACTTCAAAAGTATTCACTGTGTTAGACCATTGTGACTTTTCCAGGATGATTATAATAGGCAGAATTTCATAGACATGGAGGAACTCATGGGAATATACTACTCTGTAGAGTGTGCTGGGAAAATAAAGCATGTGGTGCTAAGAGGTATACAGCTTTGTATAAACAGTACGTATTACATGTGTTGTTTTTACTTAATGTATATGTTACTGATATCTTTTTATATAAATAAACATAAAGTCACATTTTTCTTTGTATTTTTTATATATTATAGTTTTGTTGACTTATAAATTAGGCTATAATTGGCTTATTTAGTGCTCTATTGATGAAAACAATCCAACTTTTAATTTTTAATTAGTATAAACAACACTTGAATGGATTTTCGTGTTTTTAACTTATGCAGTTGTCTCTAAGGGCTAAATACCTAGATAAATTGTTATTTAGATAAATGGTATTTATATTTTGATATAACATTACCAAGTTCTTTCTAGAAAAGTTACCAGGCCTAATGATATGATGTTATATCATGTACTCAGCAATACTAGATTTTTGTCTATTTTTAAAAATATTGTTTCAGAATTTCAATCCTTTGACTATGTTGAAGAGACAGATTCATACCAGCCAAGTTTCTAAGAGTCCCATGTATAAACCGGAATACTAATTTATTTATATGGGGAAATATATATGCTTAATGGAGCACATCATTCATGTTAGTTGTGTAGCATATCTGTCTGTAATAAAGGAATATCAAAAAGCAAGTATAAATAGAATAGAATAAATAGAAAGATTTTTTTTTTTTTTTTTTTTTTTTTTTTTTTTTTTGGTGAGAATAGGACCCCAGAGCAAAAGGAAGTGAGGTATTTCTTTCATCTGTAGGGAAGTGAGGTATTTTTTTTTAGATGTTGATGGACCTTTATTTTATTTATTTATATGTGGTGCTGAGGATTGAACCCAGTGCCTCACACATACCAGGCAAGTGCTCTGCCACTGAGCCACAACCCCAGCCTGGGAAGTGAAGTATTAAAGGATGATATTCATGACACTTTTGTGCTATGCTTGCCCATGGACCAGGTATTTGTGTTCATGGGCCAGGTGCTCTGGACAGTATTATCGATGCCTCACCAACAGATTGATTCTCAGGCTTTCTTTTTATAGGGAAAGACTTTTATGACTCGGTAGATCCCTTTTTAGTCTTTTTTAGACTTATCATTTTTATTTTGTGTTTAATTGATGCAGTACTTGTACATATTTATGGTGTATAGTGTGACATTTCAAGACATGTATATAATGTGTAATAATCAGATCAGAGAATTAACATATCTACCACCTCAAACATTTATCATCATTGCATTGAAACATTCAAAGTCCTCTTTACTAGCTATCTTGAAATACTCAGTTAATTGTTGTTAACCATAGTTATTTTACTGTGTTGTAGAATTAGAAGTTAATTCTCATATCTAGCTCCACCCCTGTACCTGCATATACTTTTTTTATTTGGCTTTGATTTCACTCAATTTCATATAAGTCTTATTTTTTGATACCATTTATCTATCTATCTATTTATTTTTTATGTGGTGCTGAGGATTGAACCCAGTGCCTCATGCATGCTATGCAAGTGCTCTATCACTGACCTATAACCCCAGATCCATAAGGCTTATTTTTATAGCTTCAAATATAGTTACCTGAGACCAAACCTTCTTTACCTTATCTGAAACTAGGTCTCAAATCTTTTCAAACAATTACAAATTATTCTTGGTTTGGTCATTTCTGTAGATGGCCTGATAGCCATTATAACATGATTTTCTCAATCTTATTCTGAAAGCAGTTCTAGTCTGGGGCCTTGCTTTTGTCCCTGTGTATTTCCTATAGCAGTTATCTCTCAGGATCATGACTAGCAAGTGGGGGAAGTGGCATTCAAATCCAGGTTTGTCTGGCTCTCAGACTCATAGTTTTCTTATTATACCATTCTAGATTCCTATATTAAGTGTCTATTTTATTTTCTGCTCACAGAGTTACTTAAAGAAAATGAGAACTGCTAACATTAGAAATATTTACATATACCTTGACATGTAGCTGGAGGACAGGATTATTTTATCCTAAATTCTGCAACTTTACCTAAACTATAATCATTAAAAACAGGCAATTTACTAGTTCAAAAGTATAATATAGTCTTCTAATCTTTGGATGAAATTTAAAAGTGTAATCCAGAATGAAATACATCCTGAAGAAATTTTATAAACGTTTTTCCTCAGTGACTGAGAATATTATTGTCTCAGATATTTTCAGAGGTTGATCAAACAGCTGAATCTCCTATATATTTTCATCAGTTATCAATTAGCTATTAAAATGAAAATGTAAGAATACCTCTGTTTACAATAAAAACCCAAGGGAAAACTCCTCTATATTGAGGTTCAGCTTGATACCTGGAGCCTACATGGTGTGATCTAACAATCAGGAAGCAATTGACACAAGAGCTGAAGTGGGAGTTCAGAGGCATCCATGCCTGATGGGGGTGAGGGAGTTGGGGGATCATTCTATTTGGGGTCAGGTCTCAGCACCTTGTTCCTCAACAGTTATGGCTAATCCTGGAAGCTGTTCCAGAAGGCAGAATTTTCCTTTCCCATTGAAATTCATTTAGGTGGCTTAGAAGGCCTTTAGCTTCCACAAGATTTATACTGGCAAAAGACAGACATATCTGAGTTTGAATTCTAGCTGTGCCCTTTACTTGCTGCATGAACTTGAGCAAATTTCTTTGAGCCTCTATTTCCCAGTCAGCAAAATGGGGCTAAAATATCCATCTTATGTGATTGCTGTCAGAGTAAAATGAGCTAATATAAGATGCTAAGCTCAGTGCCTAGTCAGGGGTATGCATAAGATGTTTCTTATTACTTCTCTCAGACACAGGTTCTCCTAGACCTCAGAGTAGTTGATTTAAAAATGTCTTATATAACACTATTTGTGAATACATGCAGTTGATTTTGCAGTGAGAACATACCAAGCCACAATATTCTTTATCCAAACATCAGTAAGTTGCTGTCATACTTGGAGGGGATGATGCAAGGAAGAGTGACATATATTAATCTCTGGTGGTATTCTTTTTAAATTTTATTCTCTTGGTTGAAAAATGCTTCTTGGACCCAGTGATAATGGAGCACATTGATATTCCTCAAAGTGTATTTACTAGTACACTAGAAAATAAATTTGGAAAATGCTACTTTCTACTGCCCTCTTTCTCAGCTTCACAAACCACATTAACAAAATGTTTAAGTGTCCCAAGAAAGAAACTGGGTCTGAATCACCATTTTACAAATGTATTTGATGATGAAGTATCATCTGTGTTCTAATGTAGATCCCACATTGGCTGTCCTGTGTACACACGGTTTTTGTATCTTAGAGTAGCTCACAAAATCCTTTTGAATCCATAACAGCTCAAATTTTCAGTGGACTTATGTATTATGAAGGATTTCATCAATGAGCTAGATATCTAATCATCATTTACTGAATTGTTTCAATGACGGTGATAGAATTTGAAAGGCACTAGTTTTTCAACCTCTGATTGTATGTTCCATTTATGCTAATAGGATCAATGGGTGTTAAAAATGTAGGTGAATGAGTGTTGGGGAAATTGTTTATTCTCACAGAGGTAAAATCACACAGATTCCTTGCTAATTGCTAATGAAAAAAAAAAGCAAAAATAAGAAAGTGAATAAGTAAATAAACATGAGTTAATACTGATATTTCTTGCTGTAGCACTGCAGCATTCATTCTAGCCATTTCCCCTTACTTAGTTGTAACATCTTTCTCTGAAAGTGAGAAAACTGGATCATCAAATATGAAATATTGACTTATTTGTTCAACCCTAGCATGTGTGTAGTTTCAGAACTGCTAACCCATACCCCTGTGAGAAATAAATTTATTAATTGAAAGTATAGTGTATATATCCTACTCTTTTTTGGGGGGGGGTACTGGGGATTGAACTCAAGGGTACTTAACCACTGAGCCACATTCTCAGAGCTATTTTGTATTTTATTTAGAGACAGGGTCTCACTGAGTTGCTTAGGGCCTCACAAAGTTGCTGAGGCTGGCTTTGAACTCGTGATCCTCCTGCATCAGCTTCCTGAGTCACTGGGATTACAAGGATGGCCCCCATGCCTGGCTTATATCCTACTCTTTTAGATACAGAAATATATTGTTCCCATACAAGAAATCTTGGTGTGTATTTTACATTTAGAGTTCATCTCACAGAACCAATCAGATTTCAAGTGCTGAATAGTCATGTGTGAGTAATGGCTGCCATATTGACACAGATCTAGACCTCCACATATGCAGTGCCAGATCCTGGGACATGAATTGATTCTAGGTCTTTGGGTGAACACACTGTCTCATCCTCCTTTCGACTATGGAAACTCTCCACATGCCTCTTGGTGCACAAAGATATTCAGGAGGTGGGGAAGGGAACAGGTGTAATCCTGACACAAGGATGATGTGGGGTCATGGACTGGAAGCTAAATTCTATGCATACATTGAACCACTTGCAGATGTCAGTGCCATACATCAACTTCAAGTCCTCAGCCACTTGTATCATAGCTTCCGTTCTCTGTGCCTGCCTCCCCTACCACCTTAGTGCAGCCACTTGCAAATTGCTGTTTGGACTCAGAGCCTGTGATAATTGGCTGAGACTGTGAGCCTGAGCCCCTGATCAGGTACATAATGGCCACAGAGGATTTTAGAGGTAATATAATACTTTTTTAGTTTTAAAAGCTTTATTTTCCCTTTTAATTAAGCATATTGAGAATGCATTTTAATGTTTTCAGAAAATGATGCATGTTCTCACATGGGTGTAAAATGTGGAATTTATAATACTCATTTAGAAGGAGGGATGAGTCATGGAGATTTACATTTGAATGAAGATTTTTTGCTTATTCATTTTTATGACAAATATTTATCAAGTTTCTATTATGAATTGAGTATCTTATGAATTTACTGAGTAGTTATTATGAGTTATGAATATTGAGTGCTTATTATGAATTATTGAATGCCAGTTCAAGATATTTTTATTCATAATACTCTTATTTAAAAAACTTACTATTTTTATACCACCAACCAAAGGCTTTGAGTTTCATTTTAATGACTTTTTTTTGGTACCAGGGATTGAACCTAGGGGTGCTTAACCACTGAGTAACATCTCTAGTCCTTTTTATAATTTTTGTTTTGAGACAGGGTCTTGCTGAGTTGTCTAGGGCCCCACTGAGTTGCTTAGGGCCTTACTAAGTTGCAGAGGCTGGCTTTGAACTTGCTATCCTCCTGTCTCAACCTTCTAAGCCACTGGGATTACAGGTGTGCACCACTATGCCTGGCTAATGACATTAATTTTATCTACACATTTGAGTTATATAAGCTATATTTGTGATCTGGCCTGGGACCCTACCTATATTTAAAACATTGTGGGTTTTTTTTTTTTAATTTGTTTGTGTGTGTGTGGTGTTGGGGATTAAACCCAGGGCTTTGTGCATGTTAGGCAAATTCTTTACCACTGAGCTACACTCCCATCCCTATAGCATTGTTTTTACTAGAAAAATGCTTATAATTCTCAGACATCATGGGCCAATAACTGAATTGGGAATCAGAAAATTTGGCAGCTGACTCACCTCAAACTTATACTATGACCCCGAGCATGTTCATTTTACCCTCTGGACCTCAGTTTCACCATAATAAAATGAAGGAGTTAAACTGGATTAATAGTTCTCAAATCTATCATATTGATGTCCCTTTTAATAGAAAATGTTCTACTATTCTCCTTCTGCGATTCTAAAATGATACTAATAGATAATAGATAATGAAACCTGTATATACACAGTTTCAAAAAATATCAATATAAAACCTTAACTAGAATACAAAGTAGAAATAAAACTTTTAGCAAAATAATATGCACTTAAGTATGTATTTCTTACATGCTTCCATCTGTGTATATAATTATTGTAAATATAACAACAGATAAGCATATTATTATACAATGGTGGATCAAATACTGCATTTTTCTCAATAATTTCCTGAAATGTTAATCAATGTTGATGAAGTTTCAATGCAAATGTAGCACTGTTTTCTCTCAATTTACATGATAGTTCCTTGGGGAAAATATGAATGCTTTATAAAATGAAGTGAGAATCTAGGGGTGGTCATCATAAGTAATTTTCACCTGCATAAATGTTGGGTGGAGTATTTGAAAGAGGTATGGGACATTGTACAATTCTCTATTCTCCATTGCGTGGGTCTTCCTGGGTACCATAAGTCGTCTTGAGGTCTACTCTGCCCCTAAATACCAGTAGCATGGATGCACTTTCTTCTCATTCCCCCTAGGGGGTGCTGCTCTCCCTCTTGAGAACAACTGGACTAGAAGATCAAGTCGCATACCAGCTTTATTCTTTGAGTCCTGGCATAAATGTTCATTGAATGAAACCCATCATGGGGTACTGTGTCATGGATCAAGAAGTTTTGTCTTTGTTTCTACCTTTGCTGCTGTGTCTCCATTGTTACCAACATTAGAGACCTGTTTACTTCATGATTGTATGAAAATTGCTCTTATAAAAGATTTTAAACTCTGAGATGTAAAGATCAGGAATAATTTATTAATTTTGAACATATTAAAACATAGATTCCATCACTCAGTTATCTTGCATTTGTCATTTTGTTCTCAAACGTGCTTTAGGATTTTTAAATAATTTCCTGTTTTCTTAGGGATGAGCAATATGTGTTATGGCTTGTTGTTTCCAGCAGATGGCAATATTTGGTGCAAAAATGACTTGGTTTAACAACACAGATTGTCTAGGCTCTCTGTATTTAAAAATCCAAACTTAATAGGGCATACTGAAAGTATCTTTTTTTCCTTAAAAGACTTGATATGAGCTACCTCACTAAAGGCAATGGCTGGGCTGGGGAAGAGATGCATGCAATTCAAATTTTGATAAACCAAGTCAAATTCTACTATTGGAACAATATTTTAGTGGAAGATTAAGATAAATCATATCATGAAGTGATAATTTATCAGTTGTATAAATTATGAATTTTAATAGGTTTTAAAAAATAATTCATTTTGAAATAGTTTTAGACTTACAAAAGAATGGCTAGGTCAGTACAAACAACTCCTAGATGCCCCAATTGTTAGCATTTTACCTCATTTGCTCCATAATTCACTCTTCTCTCTGTGTGTCCATTATCATTAGTCTTTCTCTGAGTCTTTTGAGAACTAGATATTGTCCAGTCACCCCTAAACACTCCAGAGTTTTTTTTTTTTTACCCCAAACAAAGTCACTGTCCTGAATAACTAGTGTACAACCCTCCTAATCAAGAATCAATCTAGGTACATTACCATCCTAGCCACATGTGTCCATTCAAATATCACTAGTCAGCCAATATTGTCACTTTTCCCTTTCTGGTTCACAACCTTATCCAAGATTATATGTTGCATTTAATTTTTGGTCTTCTCCAGTTGGGACAATTTTATTAGTCTTTCATATCCTTGCATATTTTAGAGGGTACAGAGCTTATGTTCTGTAGGATGACTGTCAACTTCGGTATGCCCAATGTTTCTTCATGGCCAGATTCAGGCCATGCTTTCTTTGCAGGAATATCACAGAAGTGATAGCTCATATCAAGGGACACATGATGTCAATCTCTCTCATCATTGGTAATGATAACCATGATCATGTGGTCATCAGGTTTTAACCAAAAATCATTGTTGAATTAAAATCCATTTTAATTAAGAAGTATTGTGGTTTTATTTTTTAAAAAAGCAATGCATGTTGACTTATTTGTGTCTCCAACCTTCAGAAAAAAATATCTAAATATTTTAAATAATAAGTAATTTCAAATAATAAGTAATTTCAAATAATAAGTCAATATCAGCCAATTTTTTTGTTGTTAAAAGCAAGTCATTGGTTTGAGGGGATGTAACACTATATAAATCGTTTAAATGTTTACCAAGGATTAGCATTAAAGATTTTTATTTATTGGAGACACTCTCAAAGAAAGCTACTGAAGATCTTCACAGAACTAGAAAAAAACCCCTAAAATTTATAGGGAACAACAAAAGACCTCAAATAGCTAAAGCAATACTTAAAAAAAAAACAACAACATGCTGGAGGTTCACAATACTTGATTTCAAAAACATATTACAGAGCTATAATAACAAAACAGCATGATGTTGGCATAAAAATAGATACATGTACTAATGGAACAGAATAGAGGACCCAGAAATAAATGCATGCATCTTTAGCCAAATGATTCTCAATAAGGATCCCAAAAACACACATTGGAAAAAGCAAGCCTCTTCAACAAATGATTCTGGGAAACTTGGATATCCACATTTAGAAGATTGAAAATAGATTCCTGTTACTTAGCCTGTACGAAAATCAACTCAATATGGATCCGAGACCTTAATGTAAGACCTGAAACTTTGAAAGTACTAGGAGAAAATGGAAGAAACAATTCAAGATACTGGCAGGGGCAGTGATTTCCTAGTTAGGACTTTAACAGCTCAGGAAATAAAATGAAGAATTGATAAATGGGATATGTTAAATTAAAAAGCTTCTGTACTGCTAAGGAAACAATTGACAGAGTGAAGAGACAGCCTACAGAATGGGAGAAAATCCTTGCTAGATATTCATGTGACAGAAGATTCACATCCAGGATATTTAAATAACTCAAAAAAATGTAACAACAACAACAACAACAACAAAAGTAGTCCTGTCAAAAAAATGGGCAAATGACCTGAATAAATACTTCTCAAAAGAAGTACAAATGGCCAATAATTATAAGAAAAAATGATCAACATCCTCAGCCATCAAGGAATTACACATCAAAACTACACTGAGATTCAACTTCATCCCAGTTAGAATGGCTATTATTAAAAAAAAATAACAAATGCTTGGGAGGATGTGGAAAAAGGGAGCTTATATACTGTTGATGGAAATGTGTATTAGTACAGTCACTATGGAAGCAATATGGAGTTTTCTCAAAAAACAAGAAATTGAACTACTCTATGATCCAACTATCCCACTCCTGGGTATGTACCTGAAGGAAATGAAGTCAGCATATCAAAGAGATACCTGCATGCCCATGTTTTTTGTGGCACTGTTCACAGTAGCTAAGATTTGAAATTTGACTAGGTGTTAACAGATTAATGCAGAAAGAAAATAAAGTATAATGTACAAGGGTAAGCCATGAAGAGGAATGAAATCCTATCATTTGTAAGAAAATGGATGGAACTGGAGGACATTATGTTGAGTGAAATAAGTCAGACACAGAAAGACAAGTATCACATTTTCTCTCATGTGTAGAAATTCTAAAAGATGAACTGAAAGTTGGAGAGGGACTGTTAGAGACTGGGAAAGGGACCGGGGGAGGGAGAAGAGAGGACAGTAAGTGAGGATACAGGGAGAATAGGCAGGATCAATGATATGTGCATGTATGGAAATGTCACAAGAACATGATTAATTTTTATAATTGATATGTGTTAATAAAAGAGTACAAAATAAGAAAGGCATTGACTAGTTGAGATTATTTCCTTTTTTCCCTGGTTCCAGAGGATCAAACCCAGGACCTCCTGCATGCTAGTCAACTGCTCTACTGCTGAACTATACCCCCAACCCGCAAAGAGTTGAGTTTGATTATACATCAGCAGAAATAACTTGATTCGTAATTGTGTTTCCTCATGTTTTATTTAGCAGTAAAAACTGAAATATTAAAAAAATTTATTTGATTCTCGCTGGGGCTGGGGATTGTGGCTCAGTGGTACAGTACTCGCCTAACATGCATTAGGCCCTGGGTTCGAACCTCAGCACCACATAAGTGTAAAATAAAGATATTGTGTCCACCTAAAACTAAAAAATAAATATTAAAAAAATTTATGAACTGTAGCTACAACACTCCCAAATACTTAACATAGAAAACATACAAAATCTTAGAGTGATAAAAAATAATGGTTTAAGTCGAACAAGATTCTATAAACAAACAGCATACTCTAATAATAAGTCTATTTGCAGGGGACAGAGCTATTGGTTTGCAGTAAAGCAAGTTATCTTTTAAGTAATAATATTGATAATAGTTGTATATTTGTATGTGGTGAAGACTTGAAACCATATAGAAAATATTTAAGTAAATTTCTCCCTTCTGAGACTAAGGCAGGGGGATTGCAAGTTCAAAGCCAGCCTCAGTAACTTAGTGAGGCCCTAAGCAACTCAGTGAGACCCTGTCTCTAAATAAAATACAAAATAGGGCTGGGGAGGTGGCTCAGTGGTTGAGTGCCCCTGAGTTCAGTCCCTGGTACTGCCCCCCGGGCCTGAAAAATGTGACACCAATGCTATTTATTTTAATTATTTAATTTTAATTTTTTCTTTTTTAAAAAAATATTTTGTTTTTTTAGCTGTAGTTGGACACAATACCTTTATTTTATTTTTATGTGGTGCTGAAGATCAAACCCAGGGCCTCAGATGTGCTAGGTGAGCGCTCTACTGCTGAGCCACAACCCCAGCCCCCTGTTTCTTATTCTTATTACCTCTTCTGCCTGCTTCCTCCCTGAAACTCTAGGTCATTTCACAAGCACATCATTTTGTGATGTTTTATTTAGATTAATGTGTAAGGCTGGAAAATACTGTAAACAAGTAGAAACAATGTAAAATAGATTATATTGAAGATAACAATTCCAAAAATAAAAAATTCTCCCTTCTTTTAGTCTCCAATTCCCATTCTCTCTTTATAAAATTATAAGCATTATTTTTTCTTATTTATCCTTCTAGGAAAATATTTGCATCTATAAGATAGATATACCACTTTCTTGGGGAAAAATGGCATTCTGCTCTATGTACTTTTCACTTTTGTTTTTATACTTAATTCTGTTTCATAGACATATCCTAGACATAGATGCACTCATTCTTCTTAATGATTATATGGTATTTGCTAGCATGGATCACCAGGGTTTGTTTATACTCATTCTGATGAGCATTTTTGGTTGTATGTTTCTAAATTTACAAAGTTACAGTGGCTCTTATTATGTGTATATGTGTCTACCTTTTAAAGTATGATGTTACAATGAAATATGAAATATATCAGGACAAAAGGGACAAAAGGAAATAAAAAATGGGACATATTTTGGGTTACAGAAAGCTAGTTGCAAAAAGATGCTATTTCTGATGGATAGCAGTAAACTAAAAATTATTTGCTATCTAGTCCCTTCTTGAAATAAGATAGAATATTAGTAAATATATATGATAAAAATGTCAAAATAGGTCTCATGATATCATGATGTTACAAGTTGGGAAATGAAGAAAGTTTTTCTCCATGCAGAATAGCTTTTCTGTTTTAGGGTATTGACCTATGAAAGATCAAGGTTTGATTATATAATTTTATATATAGTATATATATTTACATATATAATTCTATATTTTTATCAAGAACTATAGAATCAAGTGAAATTCTAGATGGGATTATATTTTGGAATCTATGCCTCATACCAATGTTCAGTATTTTGGGTAAGCAAGTCATGAAATAAAGTATAAGTAGCTGCAGGGTGAAAAATGTAAATATTTATTTTAAAATTAAGGTATTTTGTCAACACAGATGATCTTGAATAACATTTTTCACTATGGCTAGCTTTCCTAATTCTTTCCCTCTTCCACCTTCCCCTATACACAATGAAAATAAAAAAGACAATGTGTTTTACATGTATTTATATTTATGCCAAAAGTCTGAAGAGAAACCAAGATGTCATGAAAATGCTGTATCTGTGCAGAGAATTTTGGGGAGTGGGCAGAATATGACTGTGCGAGTGGATAGTACACAAGAGAAAAAAAAAGAAACATAATGGAAGCATCTGTCTATGGGTTCAGAAGGTCTGAGCAAATGCAAGAGTAAGGAGAAATAGTAATCAGCTGAAATAGAAGAAGATGGAGTCTCATGAAAAACTGGGAAAAGGACAAGAGAAATGGAAAAGGGTTATATATTACAAACCAACAATTTTTGTACCGGGGATTGAACTCAGGGACACTCAACTACTGAGCCACATCCCTAGCCCTATTTTGTATTTTATTTAGAGACAGGGTCTCACTGAGTTGCTTAGTGCCTAGCTAAGTTTCTGAGGCTGGCTTTCAACGTGCAATCCTCCTGCCTCAGCCTCCCGAGCTGCTGGAATTACAGTTGTATGCCACATGCGTGGCAACAACTTTCTATTTTTAGATAAAATTTTTATTTGTGCTTTTTAGTTATACAGGACAGTAGATTATACTTTTACATACAAACATGGAGTATATCTTATTCTAATTAGGATTTCAGTCTTGTGGTTGTACATGATGTGGAGATTCATTGTGGTGTATTTAATTATGTACATAGGAAAGTTAATTCAGATTCAACCAACAACTTTCAAATGGCCATTTCATCAAGGCAGGTCATATAGAAGATAGAACTGTGGAGAGAATGTCTTCCAGTGAAGGACTGTACATTCCACAGGGATTCTTTTTAGTCTCTATTATGATGCTGAGCACCATGAGTAGCTCTGAGATATAGTGATTAATAACATAGATGAGGCTTCTGTTTGTATGCAACTTCTATTTTATTGGACTCAGAGTGAAAGGCCCTCTTTCTTCAAAAATCTTCAACAGGAGCATACAAGAGTTGGAAGTCTGTGACTGTGGAAGAATGTTTCAACATAGAACTGAAGGATGGACCAACTGATAATTCAATGATTGGAGTTATGAGAAAGCACCCAGAGTGGAAGTAAGATGTTAAGTTAGTAAATGAGGACACTAAGCAGAGAAGCTGACAAAAAGAAATGAAGGGCTGGGGATATAGCTCAGTTGGTAGAGTGCTTGCTTCACATGCACAAGGCCCTAGGTTCAATCCCCAGCACCACACACAAAAAAGAAATGAATGTGTATATATAGTATTTTCTTCACTTTTATCCTCATATTCAGTAATAAAGGGTGGAAGAATGCTATAAAAGTGAAAGGTATAATACTAAATATGGTCTTCTGAGGCAATGATTCATCTCACACTCCCATTGCCTTTTACATGAGGATAGTCTCCTCTTTATCTTCTATTCTTATTCCTCCTCCTTCTCATATTCCTCCTCTTCTTCCACCTCACATTCAACTTTCTTTCTTTTGGTACTGGGATTAAACCCTAACCTCTTAACCACTGAGCCACATCCCTAGCCCTTTTTATTTTAATTTTTTTAATTTTGAGACAGGGCCTCACTAAGTTGCTGAGGCTGATTATATATATATATATATATATATATATATATATATATATATATATATATATATATATATATATACAATCTCCAGGAGTGGGATAGCTGGGTTATATGGTGGTTCATTATCTAGTTTTCTGAGGAACCACCATACTGTTTTCCATAATGGCTGCACTAATTTACTTTTCCACTAACCATGTATGAAAATCCCCATACATCATCTTATTCCTCACCTTACAGGATATAGTTTCAACTTTCACTCATTCAGTATGATGTAGGCTGTGGGGTTTTCTTTCTTTTTTTCTCTGCAGTGCAGGGCCCCAAGTATATTAAGTAGACACTCTCACTGTGTGACATCCCAAGTCCTGTGGGTTTGTCATATATAGTTTTCATTGTGTGGAGTACATTTCTTGTATACCTATCTTTTTGAGTTTTTTTTTTTTTATCATGAAAGGATGTTGACATTTATTTAATACTTTTAATGTGTTTATTGAGCTGATCATATGGTTTTTTAAAAAATTTATTCTAATTTGTGACAAATGACAGCAGAATGCATTTCAATTCATATTACACATATATAGCATGATTTTTCATATCTCTGGTTGTACACAACATAGTCACACCATTTGTGTCTTCATACATGTACTTAGAGTAATGATGTCTATCTCATTCCACTGCCTTTCCTACCCTCATGCCTTCTCCCTTCTCCTCCCTCCCCTTTGCCTTAGAGTTCATCTATTCCTCCCATGCTCCCCACCATCCCCATTATGAATCAGTATCCTTACATCAGAGAAAACATTTGGTGTTTGTTTTTTTGGGGATTGGCTAACTTCACTTAGCATTATCTTCTCCAACTCCATCCATTTACCTGCAAATGCCATGATTTATTCTCTTTTAATGCTGAGTAATATTCCATTGTGTATATATACCACATTTTCTTTATCCATTCATGTACTGAAGGGCATCTAGGTTGGTTCCACAGTTAGGCTATTGCAAATAAACAATAAACATTGATGTGACTGTGTCCCTATAGTATGCTGTTTTTGAGTTCTTTGGGTATACACTGAGGAGTGGAATAGCTGGGTCAAATGGTGGTTCCATTCCCAGTTTTCCAAGGAATCTCCATACTGCTTTCCATATTGGCTGCACCAATTTGTAGTACCACCAGCAATGTATGAGTGTGCCTTTTCCCCCACATCCTCACCAACACTTATTGTTGTTTGTATTCTTAATAGCTGCCATTCTGACTGGAGTGAGATGAAAGCTTAGAGTGGTTTTGATTTGCATTTCTCTAATTGCTAGAGATGTTGAACATTTTTTTCATATATTTGTTGATTGATTGTATATCCTCTTCTGAGAAGTGTCCATTCAGTTCCTTGGTCCATTTATTGATTGGGTTATTTTGTTTTTGTTAAGATTTTTTGAGTTCCTTATAGATCCTAGAGATCAGTGCTCTATTTGATGTCCATGTGGTAATAATTTGCTCCCATTCTGTAGGCTCTCTATTCACCCACTGATTATTTCTTTTGCTGAGAAGAAGCTTTTTAGTTTGAATCCATCCTATTTATTGATTCTTTATTTTAATTCTTATGCTATAGGAGTCTTATTAAGGAAGTTGGGGCCTAATCCAACATGATAGAGATTTGAGCTTATTTTTTCTACTATTAGGCGCAGAGTCTCTGGTATAATTCTTAGGTCCTTGACCCACTTTGAGTTGAGTTTTGTGCATGGTGAGAGATAGGGGTTTAATTTCATTTTGTTGCGTAGGGATTTCCAATTTTTCCCAGCATCATTTGTCAAAGAAGGTATCTTTCCTCCAATATATGTTTTTGGCACCTTTGTCTAATGTAACTGTAATTATGTGTGTTTGTCTCTGTGTCCTCTATTCTGTATCATTGGTCTACAAGTCTCACCACTTATATTCAACATAGTTCTTGAAACACTAGCCAGAGCAATTAGACAGATTAAAGAAATTAAACAGATAATGGATAGGAAAAGAAGAACTCAAATTAGCATTATTTGCTGATGATATGATTCTATACATAGAAGACCCAAAAAATTCCACCAGAAAACTTCTAGAACTAATAAATGAATTCAGCAAATTACCAGGATATAAAATCTACACCCATAAATCAAAGGCATTTCTGTATATCAGTGACAAATCCTCTGAAAGGGAAATGAGGAAAACTACCTCATGTACAATAGCCTCAAGGAAAAAAATACTTGGAAATCAACTTAATGAAAAAGGTGAAAGACCTTTACAATGAAAACTACAGAACACTAAAGAAAGAAATTAAAGAAGACCTTAGAAGATAGAAAGACCTCCCTTGCTCTTGGATAGGCAGAATTAATATTGTCAAAATGACCATACTACCAAAAGCACTATACAGATTTAATGCAATTTCAATCAAAATCCCAATGACATTCCTCATAGAAGTAGAAAAAGGAGTCATGAAATACATCTGGAAAAATAAGAGACCCAGAATAGCTAAAGCAATCTTTAGCAAGAAGAGTGAAGCAGGTAGCATCACTATACCAGACCTTAAACTATACTACAGAACAATAGTAACAAAAATAGCATGGTATTAATCATATGGTTTTTATCTTTCATTTTGCTAATGCAATGTATTAGATCCATCAATATGAATTTTATGTGCTAGTGGATTCAATGTGAGAGTATTTTTTTAAATTTATAGTTGTAGATGTTTATTAGCTTATTATTTGCTTATTTTTATGTGGTGCTAAGGATCAAACCCAAATGCCTTACATATACTAGGTAATCACTCTGCCACTGGGCTACAGCCCCAGGCCCCAATTGGAGAGTATTTTGTTGAGAATTTTTGCATCTATATCCACCAGAGATATTGGTCTGTAGTTTTCTTTTTTATTGTATCCTTATTTGGTTTTGGTATCAGGGTGATTGATTTTGGCCTTAAGAATAAGTTTGTTAGTATTCCTTCCATTTTAATACTTTGGAATAGTTTGAGAATGATTTTTTTTCTTTTTTGATATTGGGGGTTGAACCCAGAGTTTCTTAATCACTGAGCTATATTCCAAGCCCTTTTTTTTAAAAAAAATATTTAGAGACAGTGTCTTGCTGAGCTGCTTAGTGCCTCATTAAGTTGCTGAGGCTGAGTTTTAACTTGCAATCCTCCTGCCTCAGCCTCCTGAGCCACTGGGATTACAGGCATTCACTACTGTGCCTAGCTGAAAATAATTTTTTAATTTTTTATTTCTTCATTGACACATTGGTTGTTCCAGAGCATGTTGTTCAATTTCTATGCATTGGTACAATTTCTAAATTAACTCTTGCTGTTTGTTTTATTGTAGTCAGTAAGATGCATGTTATGATTTCAATTTTTGGAGACTTTTTGTGTTTTATCCTGGACAGTGTTCCCTGTCCTGATGAGAAGAATATGTAGTCTATAGCTGTTGGATAAAATGTTCTAAAGGTCTGTTAGATCCACTTCCTCTGTTGTATAGTTTAAGTCTGATATTTGCTGTTCTTATTGGTGTATTATAATTATATATAATAGTGGAGATCATTATGCCTTTGTTGAGTTTTTGTCTGAGTGACCTATCCACTGATGGAAGTGGAGTGTTGAAATTCCCAACTATTACTGTATCAGAATCTTTCCTTTTGGATCTAATAATGTTTGCTTTTTTTTTTTCTTGGAGTTACTGGGAAATGAGCCCAGGGGTGCTCTACCACTGAAATATACCCTCTCTGTTTTTCACTTTTTATTTTGAGACAAGGTTTTGCTTCAAACTTGTGATCATCCTGCCTCAGCCTCCCCAGTCATTGGGATTACTAGGCATGGTAATGCCATCATACCAGGCATGACATTTGCTTTATATAATTGGGTGCTCTAGTGTTGGGTAACTTTTTTTGTACCTTTTTAGTTTTTTGATTTAAGGTCTATTTTATCTAATGTAAGTATAACAATTCCAGCTTGCTTTAGAATTCCCTTTGCATGGTGTATCTTTTTTTTTTTATATCTTTACTCCTTCAGTCTATATGTGTCTTTACTGATGATGTGAATTTGTTGTAAGCAAGAATTTTTTTTAAATCCATAAGCTAATTTATATATTTTAATTGAGGAATTTAATCTTTACATTCAACTTTACTGATGATAAATAGAGACATATTCTTGTTATTCTGTCAATATTTTTCTGGTTGTTTTGCATATTCTTTCTTTCTTGTTCATCTTTATACTTTGGGTTTTTTTTTGTTTTGTTTTTGTATCGGTACGGGATGATTCTCTCTCTTTTGTGTATCTACTTTACTATTGAGTTTTGTAATTTGTGTATGTGTTCATGCTGATAATTGTCAGGGTGTGTTGCCCAGGTCCTCCCAGGCTGTGGAAAAGTGGGTGGAGCCTTATGCTTGGTTCACAGGGCTGAGTTGGAGTAACTGCTGTGGGAGCTTCCTGGCTTCTTCACATGACGGTAGGCAGGCAAACTCAAGATGGTGCCATGTAGCAGGAGCCTATGTGGGGGCGGGTGCAACATGCCCTCTTTCTCTAGGGCTTCAGTGATGTGGTATTCCCTCAGCTCACCAAACTGAGTTTAGAATCTTCAGGGGCCTCAGAAATCTTCAGTAGAAAATGCCTCAGGTGTTTGTCTGTGGCATGAGCAGATATTGCTGGGAGCATTCTCTTTACTCTCTCTCTGCCATGTGAAGTCCCTCTTGATTTGGAGTTGATTCTGTGTACTTGTACCTATTCTTTAGAAGGTCATTATATATCTCCATGCTCTGCAATATCTCTGCCACATCTTCACTGTACTTCAATTGCTCTTACTTAAACATCCCAGTAAAATAGCTGTTATTTTTTCTTTGTTTTGGTCCTTGTTGTGGAGTTAAGTACACTAGGCACCTCTAGACAGCAATATTGCTTCTCTTATAAAATTTAAGTGGTTTCTCCTAAAAGGTTGTGAAAGTGAAGGGATTCCAGATAGGTTATGGTGGCTAAATTGTAGTAGTATTAATATTTATTTATTTATTTTAAAAATATTTTTTAATTGTAGATGGACACAATACATTTCTTTATTTATCTTTATGTGGCGCTGAGGATCGGACCCAGGGCTTCACACATGCTAGGCAAGTGTTCTACCACTGAGCCACAACTCCAGCCCCAGAATTAATATTTATAATGTAAAAAATGAATGTACTTTAGTTTCTGTCCCGAGCTTATTTACAGTATTTTTTTTTTTTTTGTACCAGGGATTAAACTGAGGGGCACTTAACTACTGAGACACATCCTCAGCCCTTTTTAATTTTTTTATTCTGTAACAGAGTCTTGCTGAGTTCTTAGTGCCTAGCTAAGTTGTTGAGGCTGGCTTTGAACTCACAATCCTCCTGATTCAGCCTCCTGAGCCTCTGAGATTACAGGTGTGTGCCACCACGCCCATCTTATTTACAATATTAACAGGCCTTTTAGACAATAATCATTTGGTTGGTATCTCACTAAAACAGTGACAGATTTTGCATAAATTATTTAGCAACTTTTTGGTATGTGGAACTGGCTGGGGGTGGGATGGCAGAAGGAACTGGCTTTGATTTGGGGATATTTTAAATTTAGAAACAGTCTTCTCTTCGAAGGTTGTAGAGTGGTAAGGATAAAACACTATGGACTTAATACATTGTCTAACAAGTCTGTCAGCCGTTAGTTAACTCTATGACTCCTGAACTTCAATTCTCAGTTCCATGTTGTAAAACTAAGTTTGTGACACTGATTTTATTCACTTCTCCTTGTTTTTCTTTGGGAATGGACTAAAAAAGTTCTAAAATAACCTTGAGAATAGTCCTGTTTCTGTTGCTTTATTTCTAATACACTTTGTGATTTGACTTTAAGTTCATTTAATATATTGATGTAGTGAGTGTTTGATCTAAGTTTACCTTAGAAAACTGATTGATGTAATGATGATTTGAATGTCTTTCTTTTTATGTACATACATTTTCTTTTCAGTATTCAACTAGGGGTTTGACATTTAACTTCTTCTTTTCTTAACTGTTCTAGTATCATAAATTCCTTTGTTATTTTTCTTTTCTTATTGGACTTGTGGCTGTGATCATATCAAAGCTTTCCATGAGATATTGGACATAATCAGATGAATTCTTCTGTAAGTAAAAATGTACATATTTGATAGAACAAATACTTGAGTGTGTACTCTGCCCAGTTCTCAATGTTATATTTCTACTTAGAATATACTTGAATATAACATTTTTAATGCCTAGTAATTGTGTTTATGATACCAAATCAGCAAGTATAGAATTGTGTAGGTTAAACTTAAAAGGACAGTAAGTTTATTAGAGGATTCTTTGTTATCAACTGTGGTTGTATGTTTAATGTGCTTCTGAACTATAAAAATATCGTTATCAAAAAACCTCATTGGTCAGGTGCAGTGGCTTACACCTGTAATACCAGCGGCTTGGGAGGCTGAGGCAGGAGTACCACAAGTTCAAAGCCAGCCTCAGCAATTTAGTGAGACCCTAAGCAACTCAGTGAGACTTGTCTCAAAATAAAATACAAAAAAGGGCTGGGGATGTGGCTCAGTGGTTAAGTGCCCTTGGGTTCAATCCTAGTATGTGTGTGTATGTGTGTATGTGTGTGTGTGTGTATATATATATATATATATATATATATATATATATATATATATTTTTTTTTTTTTTTCAATCATTGGCTGGGTATAGTGGGGCTTGTCTGTAATTCTAACAGCTTGGGAGGCTGAGGCAGGTGGATCACTAGTTTAAAGCCAGTCTCAGCAACTTAGAAGACCCTAAGCAACTCTGCAAGACCCTGTTTCAAAATAAAATATATAAAGGGCTAGGGATGTGGCTCAGTGGTTAAGTGCCTCTGGTCTCCAAAACAAATCCCTAGTATCCAAAACAAAACCAAAACAACCCCCCCCAAAATCACCAAACAACAACAACAACAAAAAACCTCATTGATTTGAAGCATGAGATAAATGTGCCAAACATTGCAAACTATGTAATGTAGATTAGACTGTTTATGCTATTTTGACTCTTGTATTGGCGAATTTTAAATTTCTATTAAATTGGTTGAGTTCCTTGTATAAGTTAAATCATTTTGCTTTCTTTTTTTGAAAAACCAGCCAGCTGTGTACTTTTATAATTAACACACACCCTCCAATATAAAAATTAGAGTAAGGGAGTGAGTCATTTATGTGGCAGGGTTATTACCTTCCACAGACCTGCCAAATCCATAATAAGCTATTGGTTTTCAGTTAGTCTGTCTGGAGAGGAAAATTCCATTTCATGTAACTTTCTGAATTCTTCTAACTTTCTGTTATTGTAGCTCATATGTTTATTAAAGAAGTTTTCATTTGCAGGAAGAAGCCCAAGAGAAGTTTGGTTAGAAGCTGTTTACAGAGATGTGTTCAGGTCCCAAGGAATAGAATGTTGCCATCAGTCTTCCTGGGTCAAGGAATGCAAATTGTGATGATGACATTTATTACTTTATGTGAGTAGGCTCAGATAAACTCTAAATGCTTGTTGGGAACTGCTTATGTGTTAAACTTTTATTGATGTGTACAAAGGACTTTGAAAATGTCCTAAAGTTTAAGGAAATTTGCAACTTATAATTCTGTCTTGTCAAAATTAAAGATATGAGTCTGAATATGTATCTATATCAAGGACCTTCCATAGCTTCTTCAGCCATGAATAATCTGTTGTAACTTGCAATACATACATTTCTTGCTTTGCAAAAGAGATGCATTCTTGAAAACCAGTAAGTGAGTAGAATCATATTTTAAGTGGGTTCATGTACAAAGTCTAGCATTTTGATATGCTGTGGCCAACTTAAGCGATGGTCTTTAAGTGTATAAATGGAATGGCATCTTTAGTCGTCTCATAATAGCTTATGAACCTCAGATGCCTTCATTTATAAACTAAAAATGGAGCTTGTCAGTTTTTGATAGCCAGAGTAGTGATTTTCATAAACAAAGCTGCTGTAAAAAAATGGCTCATTAGGTGTTTCAAATGTCAATGATATTTCAAAATTCAACTTTTAAGGCTATTTTTTCCCTGAAACAACATCTCACTGATTTATTATTTTATTCCTCACTTGGAATACAGAGAAATAGAAGGAAAATTTCATGGGGAAAAATGATTTGTTACTTTTGGAGTGACTTCTGGAGTAGGGAAGGGGGATATATTTTATTAATTTTGTCTTAGTAAAAATGAAAGACTAATTCAACTTGAAAATTTACTTTCATTTGCCTTGAATTAAAAAATCAAAGAAGTAGCTAAGTGAAGTCAGGCATAATGGCACATGTCTGTAATCTCAGCAATCCGGGAACTGAGGCAGGAAAATGGCAAAATCGAAGCCAGCCTCAGCAAGTTCAAGAGACCTGTCTCAAAATAAAAAAATAAAAAAGGCTGGGGATGAAGCTCAGTAGCAAAGTACCCCTGGGTTCAATCCCCAGTGCAAAAAAAAAAAATGTAGCTAAATGAATAACATTTGTTTGCATCATGATTTATCTACTCCCATTAGAAAATTCCTTGTGTGCTGTTTTGTATAATGTGTCTAATAAGGTTGTTCTTAATTTCTTATAAAGTCCTATCCACTCTAGAGACTCTTCTTGTTACTGGTTTTCTATTTCTTATATCTGCCTTTAGTTCTGGTTTTCTTTCCCCTGCCAATTGAGGTGCCTTAATGACTTGTGCTGTTATGTTATAGGCCCTTCTGGGAACCCCTGCCGGATATGTGTCTGCTAAAATGTATAAGAGTAAGCATTACTACTATGGTTATTCCAGTAAGCTGGTGTGTTCAATGTAGAAATTAAAAGCCTCTAAAGTAAAAAAAAAATAAAAAAAGTTGCATGTGGAATTTGAGCTGTCATATCAAAATGTAATTGTGCCTCAGTTACTCTAAAGTATTTGTAAAGTGGACTAAATCAAGTTGCTGCAGTAACTATTCTGTTTTTCACTTCCTCAGCATTTAAAGGTGTAAAGTGGAAGACAGATTTTTTTGCTGACAGCACTAATATGCCCTGGGTATCTCACGTTCTCTTTCCCTGTGCAGTTATATTCTTCCTTAGACTTCCTTTTAGAAAAATATCATTGTACCCTGTGGTGAAGAGTAGGAAGGAGATGAATGATCACTGCTTTCTGTAGCTGCAGTGTGCCCTTACTGTGTGTCTGCATTCCTTTCATCTGTTTGTACATTGTAATCTCTAGTACAAAGAGATGGCAATGGTACTGTGAGATCTGATTTTGATCTTTGTTTTTGAAGCAGATTTCATAAATGCTCATCTGTTTTATGCATTTGCATTACATATCATGCTACAGTGGCAATTTCTGCAGGATATTTTGTTATTCTCCTTGTTGCTGCTTTCAGTGACTGTTTCTTCCTGTTTTCCCCTCATTATTGCAGCATCAATAGTGTCTGCAGTTTCAAGATACAGTCATGGTCAATGTGGATATGGGGGTGGTGCTGTGCAGTGCCTGTGAGAATAGCTCATCCAATCCCTTATTTATATAGATGCAGAATTGGTGGTCAAGCCAGGGGGCAACTTCAAGGTCATATGTGAAGTCAGTGACAAGGCCAAGCTATATCTAACCGAGTGTCTCCCACTGTGACCTATCCAGTCCTCTTCTCACAATATTTCACTGATCAAGGGCTGAAATGTTTAGGGTTTACTTCCAATTCCTTGATATGCTTTTGTGCTAGTTTGGATTATCATAACAAAATATAATAAACTGGGTGACTTAAACAACAGAAATTTTTGCACAGTTATAGAGGCTGGAAGGTCTGACCACGGTATCAGCATAGTTGTGTTCTAGTCAGGCCTCTCTTTCTGGCTTGCAAATAGCTGCCTTCTCACAGTATCCTCATACATGGCACATGTATCACATGCATGAGAACATACATGTGTGCTCACCCCCCCCCCCCACAGATTGGTTTCTGAGGTTTCTTCTTATAAAGCTGTTAATCCTATGGGTGCCCTGCCCTCTTGACCTCATCTAACCCTAATTAGGTCCCAAAGGGCCAATCTTCAAATATTATCACATTGGGGGTTAGGGCTTTAGCATATGAATTTGGGTAAAGCATAATTCAATCCATAGCATGTTTTATTCATTCATAGAAAGGAAAAATTCTCCTCTGGATATGTTCTGAAAGACAGTCTTTTGTTTAATTTTATTTTGTTTTCAAGGAAATAGTAATTAATTATATCTTAATTGTTTGGGTATTTTTATTTTTATTTGTAACAACATCCCCATGTCTTTAATGTTAGAAGTGTATCACAATAAGGGAAAAAGTCCTATACTGAAAGTATTAGAGAGGCAGTTCAGTGACATGGACATTAAAAACCAGTTAGTGGCAAAAAAAGATCAAATGCTTTAACAATGCTCTGTGACTGAGTATAATGCTATAAATGATGAGTTCAATGACATATTCAGTAGACTGATAATCTTTTATCTATATAAGGCTCATTTCCCTCTAAACTCTAGGGAAAAAGATAAAATCATTGAAAGGATTCAACATTACAAGATTGCACATCAAATCTATGTACCTCAGAATTTTTGACTGATTTTAAATAAGCTTAATGCACTCCTTCCCCTCACTTCTTTGAATAGAGCCTTCATTTTTTTTCTATAATTCTTTTTCAAAGGAAGTCAAATAGGTGGTCTTTCCTGAATGTTTTATTACATTTGTGTAAGAGAGATGTGTCCTTGACAATTTTTCAGATATTTGTTGCTTCCAGTTCAAGACTCAGATGAATGCAAACTGAATATATTTGGCAACAAAGTACCACTGTACAAAAGTCATTACAGTGAATTATAATACAAGGGATATCACATGCAAGAAACAGTCAAAAAACCATCTATCGTTCCCTGCATTATTTACTTATTCATCATCCTTACTGTGGGGTTTTGGGTTTTGTTTTTGTTTTCACTATATTCAGGCATTTTGCTAGACACTGCATGAGAAATGCTCCTGAAACTCTGCTTTCAAATGATTTATAACCTAGTGGGTTATTGGAGTAGGAGGAGGGGATGGTAAGATATGTAAACCAGTGACAGTTCTATCTGTTAATAGGAATTAGAGTTATAAGAGGAATATGTATAAAGTGATGTGGGGGAGCAGAGAAGGAAAAGGGTATTACCCACTCGGGGCACCCAGGAAGACTTGACAATCTATGATTGAAAGACATTTAGAACTCAGACACTTTTGTACTTGACCCTCTTCCCTTTCATTTCTTTTACAGCCTTGCTCAATCAGGTACCTCTCCTCTATTATCTATTTTACCTCTTTAACAAGGCCTTTGTTTTTCTTCCTGCTAATAGATGGACTCAGATCTTCCCTTTTGGTTACCTGGCTCACCACTAATGCTTTTTTCTTAAAGTTTCATAAATTTATACATGCTTATATATTATATTTCTGCAATATTTTTAGAATTATCACATAATGCAAAAAGACATGCAGAGATATGGGTTTTTAAAAATTGTGTATGGTAAAATTCATTTCTTTTGGTGTGTATTGCTTTGAGTCATGACAAATGAATGCAATCATGTAACCACTACCACAATCAAGATGCAGAAAGGGCTGGGTGTGGTGGTGCCCACCTGTAATCCTAGCAACTCAGGAGACTGAGGCAGGAGGATTACAAGTTGGAGGCCAGCCTCAGCAACTTAGCGAGGGCCTGTCTCAAAATTAAAAATAAAAAAAGTGCTGGAGAGGTAGTTTGGTGGTAGAGTACCACTGGGTTCAATTCCTAGTACCAAAATATAAAAAAATAAAAAATATAAAGAAAGGTTTCATCACTCTAAAACATCCCTCATCCTACCCCTTTGTAGTTAACCCTGTCATCCACTCCAAATGTTGGCAGCCATTAATCTGTTTAATATCCCTATAGTTTTGCCTTTTCCAGAAAGTCATACAGTGAGTCATATGAACTTTGTTTGAATCTAGTTTATTTTATTCCTTACTTTTTATTGCCAAATAATATATCATTGTATGGATGTGTCACAGTGTCTGTATTCACTGGATGATGAATGTTTAGATTTTTCCCTTCAGATTTTCGTGGTTATGAATAAATGTTGCCATAACTGCTGCAAACTTTCATAAAACTTTTTTTGTTATAAATTTTTATTGATTCTCTTCAGTTTTACCTAACATTAGATTTCATTTTGACATAGTATAAAAGCATGGAATATAATATGGTTTATTCAGCCTCCATGGTACTTCCCCGTTCCCTCCCACCATCCTTCCCTTAATCTCCTTCCTCCACACCACTGGTCTTCTACTTATTTATCTATTTATTTTCAACTGATACTTTACAGACATACATAAACATGGAATTCCCTGTGGTATATTTATATATACACATAGCATGATTTAAAAAAAAATTCATTTTGCATTTCCTCCTTTTTTCCATTCCTCTTTCCCTCTTCATCTCCTTCTACTCTACTGATCTCCCTATGGTATCAGATCCTCCCTTCCTTCTTTTCTTTATTTTGTTCTAGCTTCCACATATGACAGAGTACATTCAACCCATAATTTTCTGAGTCTGTCTTATTTCATTTAGCATGTTCTCCAGTTTCATCCATTTACCAGCAAATGCCATAATTTTATTCTTTATGGCTGAGTAGAACTCCATTGTGTATATAGACCACATTTTTTTCTCCATTCATCTGTCAATGTGCAGATGGGCTGGTTCTATTACTTGGCTATTGTGAATTGTGATACTATGAACATTGATGTGGTTGTGTCACTGCAGTATGCTGATTTTAATTCTTTAGTATAAATAACAAAGGAGGGGGATAGCTGGGTCATATGTTGGTTCCATTTCTGATCTTTTGAGGAATCTCCATACTGCTTTCAAAAATGATTTTACTGGCCAGGCATAGGGGTGCAAACCTATAATCCCAGCAAGTCAGGAGACCAAAGCAGGAGGATTGAAAGTTCAAAGCCACCCTCAGCAACTTAGCAAGGCACTAAGCAACTAAGTGAGACCCTGTATCTAAATAAAACTAAAAAAGGACTGGGAATGTAGCTCAGTGGTAAAGTGCTCCTGAGTTCAATCCCTGGTACCAAACAAACAAACCATAGCAGCAGCAACAACAACAAAAGTTTTACTAATTTTCAGTCTCACCAACAATACGTGAATATACATTTTTCTTCACACCCTTGCCAGCATTTATTCTTAATTGTATTAAGCATTACCATTCTAACTGGAGTGAGATGAAATCTCTGTAGTTTTAAATTTAATTTAATTTTTATTTTTTGGGTGGTACTCGGGGTTGAACCCAGGGCCTTGTGCATGCAAGGCAAGCACTCTACCAACTGAGCTATATCCCCAGCCCTAACTGTAATTTTGACTTGCATTTCCTTAACTGCTAGAGATGTTGAACATTTCTTCTTATATTTGTTGGTCATTTGTATTTCTTCTTTTGAGAATTGTCTGTTTAATACTTTTGCTCACTTATGGATTGGGTTTTTCTTTTTTGCTGTTAAGTTTTCTGAGTTCTTCATATAGTGTGGAAATTAATCCTCTGTTGGAAGTGCAGTCAGAAAATATTTTCTCCCATTCTGTAGGCTCTCTCTTCACTCTATTGTTTCCTTTGCTGTACAGATACTTCTTAATTTGATGCTGTCCCACTTGCTAATTTTTGGATAAAACAGATTTTTTATGTGAACATAAGTTTTCATTTTTAAAATTTGTTCTTATTAGTTATGCATGACAGTAGAATGTATTTGACATATTATATATATGGAGTATAATTTCTCATTCTTCTGATTATACAAGATGTAGAATTAGGGCTGGGCCTATGTCTCAGCAGTAGAGCACTTGTCTAGCATGTGCGAGGTGCTGGGTTTGATCCTCAGCACCACATAAAAATAAATAAATAAATAAAGGTATTGTGTTCAACTACAACTAAAAAATATTTTAAAAAGATGTAGAATCACATTGGTTATGTAATCATATATGCACATAGGAAAGTTATGTTCGATTCATTCTACTGTCTTTCCTATTCCCATTCCCCTTTCCTTCGCTTCATTCTCCTTTGTCTAATCCAAAGTACTTCTATTGTTCCCTCCCCTCCCCTTGATTGTTTGCTAGCATCCATATATCAGAGAAAACATTCAGCCTTTGGTTTTTTGGAATTGGATTATTTCACTTACCATGATAATCTTCACTTCCATCCATTTACCAACAAATATCATAATTTCACTTATATTTGTGGCTGAGTAGTATTCCATTGTGGGGAAATATATCACATTCTCTTTATCTATTCATCTGTTGAAGGACACCTAGGCTGGTTCCATAGTTTAGCTATTGTGAGTTGAGCTGCTATAAACATTAATGTGGCTGTGTCACTGTAGTATGCTGATTTTTAACCATCTTGATGGTGGTTCCATTCCAAGTTTTCTGAGGAATCTCCATACTGCTTTCCAAAGTGAAGCAAGAGTCATCACAATACGAGACCTGAAACGATTCTGCAGAGCTATAGTAACCAAAATGGTATGGTATTGGCACCAAAACAGACATTCTGTACATTGGATACAGAATAGAAGACAAAAAGACAAACCCACATAAGTATACTAGACAAAGGTGCCAAAAACATACATTGGAGAAAAGATAGCTTCTTCAACAAATGGTACTAGGAAAACTAGAAATCCATATGTAGCAAATTAAAATTAAACCCCTATGTCTCACCCTGCACAAAACTTAATTCAAAGTGGGTCAAGGACCTAGGCATTAGACCAGAGACCCTTTGCCTCCTAGAAGAAAAAGTAAGTCCAGATCTACATTATATCAGGTTAGGAACTGACTTACTCAATAAGACTCCTAAGGTGCAAGAAGTAAACTCAAGAATAAACAAATGGGCCAGGTGCAGTAACACATGCCTATAATCCCAGTGGCTCGGGAGCCTGAGGCAGGAGGATCTTGAATTCAAAGCCAGCCTCAGCAAAAGTGAGGCACTAAGCAACTCAAGTGAGGCCCTGTCTCTAAATAAAATACAAAATAGAGATGGGGATGTAGCTCAGTGGTTAAGCACACCTGGGTTCAATCCTCAGTACCAAAAAAAAAAAAAAAAAAAAAAAAAGCATAAACAAATGGGATGAAATCAAACTAAAAATCTTTATCATAGCAAAGGGAACAATCAAGAACATGAAGAGAAGCCTACAGAATGGGAGAAAATCTTTGCCACCTGCACCTCAGAGTATTAATCTCCAGGATATATAAAGAACTCAAAAAACACCAGAAGAACAAATAACCCAGCTAAGGAACTGAACAGGCACTTCACAGACAAAGAAATACAAATGATCAACAAATATCATTTCTACCAGTTAGAGAAATGCAATCAAAACTACACCTAGGAGCCTGGGGATATAGCTCAGTTGTGTTTTCCTTTCATGCACAAGGCCCTGGGTTCAATCCCCAGCACCACACACACAAAACAAAACAAAACAAAACAAAACAAAACAAAACAAAAACATCTCACTGCAGTTAAAACGGCAATTATCAAGAATACAAGTAACAATAAATGTTGGTGACGATGTGGGGAGAAAGGTACACTCATAGATTGTGAGAATGCAAATAAGTTTTCATTTCTAACTGGGTAAATACTTAGGAGTGAAATTGCTGGGTCATAAGTGATGTTAAGTATATGTTTAGCTTAATAAAATTTCTTCAGTTGTTTTTCAAAGTGTACCAATAATTCCTATCAATGATATATTAGAATTCTAGTTTCACTCCATCCTTGCTTTTGTCAGTTTTCTTTTGATTTTATTCATTTTAGTAGGTATGGTATATCATTGTGGTTTAAATATGTTTTTCTGCAATGATTATTAATGCTGAGCATCTTTGTATGTTATTTTCCATCAATCTCTTCTTTGGTGAAGTGTCTATTTAAACCTTTCCCTTGCTCTTTAGTTGGGTAGTTTGTTTTCTTATTGTTGAAATTTGAGAGTTCTTTATATAGTCCTTTTTCACAAGTCCTTTTTCAGACAGATGATTTGTAAATATTTTCACTCAGTATTTGTCTTTTAAAAAACATTATTTTGATATGGGTCTGGCTAAGTTGCTCAGGTTGGCCTTAAAATTGTGGGAATCTCCTGCCTTAGCCTCCCTAGTGCTAGAACTATAGTTGTGTGCTACCACATCCCACCAGTGCCTGTCTTTTTTTAATCTCTTAGAATTGTCTTTTGCAGAGCAAAATATTTTGACACGAATGAGTCCTATTTATCCTATTTTTCTCTTATACATGTGCTTATTGTATTGTATAAATTACATTGATTTGATTTTTATTGTTGACCAGCCCTGCATTCTCAAGACTAATATCAGTGCTTTTTATTACTAAATTTTCAATAAAACCCTAACATTGGGGCTGGGATTGTGGCTCAGCGGTAGAGCGCTTGCCTAACATGGATGGGACCCGGGTTCGATCCTCAGCACCACATAAAAATAAAGGCATTGTGTTGTGTCCATCTACGCCAAAAAATAATAAAAAAACCCCCCTAACATTGATTTTACATGAGTTAGTACTTGAGGATATGTAATACAATGTAAATACAAATAAAATGCGTTATCTAAACAATTTGGTTATAATTTTTATTCAATGATATATTGCTAGATCCAATTTACTAATATTTTGTTGAGGACTCCTGGTGTTTCTCTTGTGATTTTTTAAATTTCTTTGTATTTTTTCTCTACTTTCTAAATTTTGAAATTTTCTATGTTTTTATTATTGCTATTGGGAATTTGGTTTCCTAGAGCTCTTTTTCCCCCCTGAATGTTCCTTTTAAAAAGCATCTTGTTGGGAGACTAAGGAAGGAGAATCACAAGTTCAATGCCAGTCTAAGCAACTTACCAAGGTTCTAAGCAACCTAGTGACACCCTGTCTCAAAATAAAATAAAAAGGGCTGGGGATGTGGCTCAGTGGTTAAGCACCCCTGGGTTTAATCCCTGGTACCAAAAATTAAAAAAAAAAATGCATCTTGTGGCTGGGATTGTAACTCAGTGGGAGAACATCTGTCTAGCATGCATGAGGCCATGGGTATTATGACCAACACACAAACACACACACACACAAACACACACACACCACACCTCCACACACCATCTTGTCAGTGTTCCATGTGTGCTGTATCATATTTCTCTTAATAGATTAATAATATGTATATTTTTTTTCAGTGGATAGTGTCTTTTCCTTCAAGTTGACTTTGCTTTTTGTTTTGGTCTCTGTCTTCCATACTTTCCTCAAAGGTCTTGGAATCATTGGTTATATGTATTCATATGATTAAAGTGTGGCTATAAAATATTGAATGAATACTATGAACATGTAAGAAGGCTTAGAGACTTGGAGCTTCACTATGGGTTGATTTGAGTGCATTGTTTTTTGGAGGCCCATTATGTCAATACCTTTAAGCCCTTGGTAAGATCATTTTTCCCAGAGAAGTGTCTTCCCATCTCCTGTCTGGAGAGTTAATGTCTCAGGGGTGTATGGGGGATAAGAAGCCAAGTGTCTTGACATGAAATATTTAGTATACATATGACCACTTAAATTTCTCTGTTTTGGGCACATTACCCAAAGCTTTAGCTACACCTGGTATCCTTCAACCCAGATAATAAGTCTTTGGACATCTGTAGTTTAGATGGAAGGAGGTGATAGAGAGATTTATTTTCAAAACAGTTTCACAAATTATTTTCTGTTAGTCACTGCCTGTCGTTTCCCTTTACTCATAAAATACCTGTTGCTTCCAGTTTCTGAGCCTTTTGTGGATTCTGGAGTGTAAATTGAGTTGCTTCTCAGCTTTCCCTACTGCCTGGGTAGTTTCCGGCTTCCTTTTTTCTTTCTTTCTTGTTTTTTTCTGTTACCTACTCTTATGTTCTCCCTGTCTGTGTAGATTCAAAAAAGAAATGCTTTTTATAGTTTTACTGGGGTTTCAGAAGAGAGTAAGATTAGAGGTATTTGTATTCAGGTTGGCATTTCAATCTGGAATTTTCTATTTAACTGTTGATTTTATTCCTACCTGTAATAATAATAACTTGTTGTGGAAGAATATTTGAAGATGTAGAAAACTATAAACTAAGCATATACAATCCTATTTTTTTGAAAGAGGTCCTGCTGACTTTCTGGAGTGTTTCAAAGTTTTGTTTTCTATGCATGTAAATTGTGATCACATAATATATACCATTTTGTTCCAGTTTTATTCATTCAACAGTGTGTTGTTAAATACTAAGTCTCAACATTTTAGGCAATCACTGGAAATCCTCCATCATTTTTTTTTTTGTGGTGCTGAGAATTGAATCCAGGGCCTTATGCATGTGAGGCAAGCCCTGTACCAACTGAGCTATATCCCCAGCGCCCCGCCATCATTTTTAACAACTATAAAATATTCTATTCCATGAATAACAATAATAGCTCACTTGTATATAGTGCTTTCTATATATCATAAATTATTATAAATGCTTCACAAATATTAACTCATCCAGTCTTTCCATTAACATTACAAAGAAGATATTTTATTCTCCAATTTTATAGATGAGGGAAAAAGGCAGAAAGTAATATAGGTGACTTTCCCCAAATTACTCAGATGATAAGTGGAAGAGTCAGAATTCAAATCCAAGCAATGTGACTCTAGGGTCTATGTTTTTAATCACTATACTAAATAATATCATTATACCCATGTAATCATTTAATTTAATTTTTATGTATTGTTAGATAGTTTAGATTGTTTCTATTGTGTGTTGCATATGAATTATGCTTCAGTAATATCTTTATGTGTTAAGTTTTGAATACTTCAATTTATTTCCTTAAACTAGATCCTGTGAACTACTACTTGTTTTAATTCTTCTCTGTTCTTTTATGTTCCTGTTCCATTTCTCCCCCCTTCCCAAGAATCTCTCTTCATCATTTTTGACCCATTCTCCTAAATACTATCTGTTTGGGTTCTTCTTCTAGAAGGTGTTCCATTTTTTTTGTAGTGCTTGGGATAGAACCCAGAGCCTTATTTATAGTAAGAAAGCAAAGCACTTTACCACTCAGCTATACCTCTATCCCTGAAAAGCATAAAGTTGACAAATGATATTTTTTTGCCAAATTCATTGTCTCAGTTCTTACTCTTGTTGTTTGGTCTGCAATGTTTGGTAGACAATTAACTATACTTATACTTTGGAAATGTACTTTTCTCTCACTATTCCTTTTACTGTATTCTTCTAGTTCTTCTACCTCTTGTTTCCTTCTCTTTTTCTTTCATCCTTCTGTCCACTGAATGTGAAACTTCCTCTTTGTTACATTCTCACCTCTTAGTTCTTCTCTCTCCTCCCTCTCTCCCTCCCCTTCTAGTTCCTCCTCTTCTCCCTCTTCCTATTCCCTTTCTTTTTTTGCATATTCATTCCTAAAATGATGACATCCACTTACATTCAATGTAACTATTAATAAGGCAGAATTTATTGCTGTTAATTTTTTGTTTTCTTTCTATACATTTTATATCTTTTCAGTTCCTCCATTTCTCCATTGCTGCCTTCTTTTCTGTTAAATAGATATTTTCTAGTTTACCATGTTTATTCCCTTGTCATTTCTTGTACTATTTGTGAGCTGTTTTTTTATGGTTGCTTTGGATTACAATCAATGTCTTAATAACAGTTTAGTTCAGATTAATACCAACTTAATTTCAAAATTATATAAAAACTTTGTTTTTATACAGCTCCTTTCCCTTTTTTCTCCTTTGTGCTATTATTTTTATATAAATTACACCATTATATTTTGTATGTCCATTAACACAGATTTATAATTGTTGTATTGTGAAGTTGACTTTTAACTTATCTTTTTCTTTCATCCTTCTGACCACCAAATATGAACCTTCCTCATAGTTATATTCTCACCTCTTCTAGGAAAAAAAGAAAAAAAAGAATTTCAAACAAATAATACTTATTAATCATGGGAAGTTGGGCAGTTATTTTACCTCTCTAAGCTTAGGTTTCCTTATCAGCAATATGAACATCTTGGCATTATTTATCTCATATAAATTGCTATTAGGATTAAGTGGGATAATGAATGTGAAGTTTTTGAGATAGTGCCTAGCACAGAATAAGTGCTCAATAAATGGTAGCTGTGGTCATTAGCTACTATTTTCTTTTAT
The DNA here is from genome assembly GCF_047511675.1 of Marmota flaviventris. Classification (NCBI taxonomy): domain Eukaryota; kingdom Metazoa; phylum Chordata; class Mammalia; order Rodentia; family Sciuridae; genus Marmota; species Marmota flaviventris. The sequence goes on from NC_092518.1 coordinate 118,877,112, forward strand.
TGTGGTGCCTTTGCTTATGCTGTTCCATCTATTTGTAATCCCCTCTTTCCAATTTCCCTGTACCAAATTTCTAGTTATTCTATAATTCCTAGTTCAGGTAGTTCTAGTTCTAGTTCTCTTCCATGCAAGCAACTTGTAAATGTCCATTACCATTACTACAATATTTGCCACAGTCTTCCTTAGATTGCAAATATCTGTGACATGTCTTATCTCGCATTTTATGTTTAAAAACTAATGAGAATGAGTACTAAGCTTATTCATTTTTGTACCTTTCATAGTTTTTAACTCAGTGCCTTATACATTGAGTAAGAGATCAGCAGTAAATGCTAACTGTGTGACTGAACAAATAATCGAAAAAGGAAAGACAAATTCAGTTTCCTGAGTTCTATTAGTAGAACTGAATGTGATTTTAAAGCCATAAATCAGATTTGGTTTGTAGGCTTTCTTACTCAGATAGGAGAATCATACAGTACTGGGATTCTTATCTCTCAAAATGCTCAAAAGAGAATTTCAGTGCCTCACGGTATGGAAATGGATTTGAATTTAGATGGAGAAGTGATAAGATTAGTGAACATGTATGTTCCCTAAAATAATTTGTAGATAGTACAGTGATTAAACAATGTACTTTTCCTTATATGACCCCAAAAATGGTGGATAGGGAAGGCACAAGGCAGCGTAGTTTGATGGGCATGGACCCAGGTGTTAAAAATGGAAGAAGAAAGTTTGAATTCCAGTACTCAGTAATAGGTTAATGACTTTGGGTAGGTCCTATAACCTTTCTGATTGTCCATTTCCTAACTATAATACCCATTTCACAGAGTCATTTAGAGAAGTAAATGAACTAATGGATTGTGAAATTGTTTTGTGAACTATAAAGCAGGTTTGGTCACTCTTTTCTCCTGGGTTCTTATTGGTCTGTTTGTCATTCTGCTTAGAATTTCCGAAGTTAAATTGTAATTTATTTGTTTATGTCTGGCTCCCACTAGACTGAGCTTTTTCAGAGCAAAGATTTTTGTTTTATTTATCTTTGAACATCAGAGCCTAACACATTGGTACTCAATAAATGTTTGATGAATGCATGAATAAATGTTTCGAGTAGAAGATGAACTCAGGTGACCTCCTAGGAGTTCTTCTAGTTTTGCTGCTTAAGATTCCATGAAAAGGTCTAGAAACAATTAGAGATTGACACAGGAAGAAATATTTAGACTGTAAAAACATGCTGTTGAAGGACAGTTACAGATTTGTTAAGCACATATTAACATTCTAGTGTGTACTTCCAAAAAGGAAATTGTTGAGATGGGTTAATTGAGTTTATATATAAGAAGGGAGGTTATGATTTGTCAAGTGAAAAGTAATTTTTCTGGCCAAGAAATGATAACAGCTGAAATGAATCTCTCAAAAGTAGGAAATTTGGCAGAGGAATATTGTGGCTAAACAAATTCATTAGAGCAGAAAGGTATTAAAAACATTTTGAGAAGTGTGGTTAAATCATGGAAAACCAGGCACCCTTATTAAGATGCCAGAAACTTATGAGACATAAGGTGGAGGTTTTGTTGTTATATGAAAGGATTTGAAGCTACATCTCTGGCAAGAGCAAAATGTGAGCCTTTAAATGGGAAAATAGATTATAGCTGTTGAAGAAAGGTGTTAATAGAAGAGATCGTAAACACAAGGGGGAAAGGTGAAATACATATAGTACAATGAAAGAACAAATGACTGAAGTTGATTTAGAGGAGATCAGATTACTTCTTTTTAAAATTTTTAAATTCTAATTTGTTATATATGATAGCAGAATGCATTCCGGTTCATATTACACATATAGAGCACAATTTTTCATATCTCTGATTGGATAGGTGTACTATCTCTTTGATGTTTTTGTATTTGATTTGCCAGAATTTTATTGAGAATTTTTGCATCTATGTTCAGTAGAGATATTGGTCTAAAGTTTTATTTCTTTGATGTGTCTTTGCCTGGTTTTGGAATCAGGATGATATTGGTCTCATAGAATGAGTTTGGAAATGCTCCCTCTTTTTCTATTTCCTGAAATAAATTGAAGAATATTGGTATTAGTTCTTTAAAGGTCTTTCAGAACTCAGCTGTGTATCCATCCGGTTGGAGAATTCAGCTGTGTATCCATCCGGTCCTGGGCTTTTCTTGGTTGGTAGGCTTCTGATTTCAGTGCTTGAAATTGGTCTGTTTAAATTGTGTATATCATCCTGATTCAATATGGGCAAATCCTATGACTCCAGAAATTTGTCAATGCCTTTGATATTTTTTATTTTATTGGAATAGAAGTTTTCAAAATAAGGGGCTGGGGTTGTAGCTCAGTGGTAGAACTGTTGCCTCGCATGCATGAGGCACTGGGTTTGATCCTCAACACCACATAAAAATAAATAAATAAAATAAAGACATTGTGTCCATCTACAAATAAAAATATATTTTAAAAAAGAAGTTTTCAAAATAATTTCTTTTTTTCATTTCTTTTTTATTCTATTAGTTATATATGATAGCAGAATGCATTACAGTTCATATTACACATATAGAGCACAATTTTTCAAATCTCTGGTTGTATACAAAGTATATTCACACCATTCGTGTCTTCATATTTGCACTTAGGGTAATGATGTCCATGCCATTCCACTATCTTTCCTAACCCCATGCTCCTCCCTTCAGCTCCCACCCTTTTGCTCTATCTAGAGTTTGTCTAATCCTCCCTTACCCCACCACCCAAACTCACTATGAATCAGAGAAAACATTGGCATTTGGTTTTGGGGGATTGGCTAACTTCACTTAGCATTATATTCTCCAACTCCATTCATTTACCTGCAAATGTCAGGATTTTGTTCTCATTTATTTCTGAGTAATATTCCATATATATATATCACATTTCCTTTATCCATTCATCTACTGAAGGGAATCTAGGTTGGTTCCACAGTTTAGCTATTGTGAATTGTGCTACAATAAACAATGATATGGCTGTGTCCCTGTAGATGCTGTTTTTAAGTCCTTTCAGTATAGACTGAGGAGTGAGATAGCTGCCTCAAATGGTGGTGCTATTCCCAGTTTTCCAAGGAATCTCCATACTGCTTTCCATATTGGCTGCACCAATTTGCAGTCCCACCAGCAATGTATGATTGTGCCTTTCCCCCCACATCCTCACCAACACTTATTGTTGTTTGTATTCTTAATAGCTGCCATTCTGACTGGAGTGAGATGAAATCTTAGAGTGGTTTTGATTTGCATTTCTGTAATTGTTAGAGATGTCGAACATTTTTTCATATATTTCATATATTTGTTGATTGATTATATATCCTCTTCTGAGAAGTGTCTGTTCAGTTCCTTGGCCCATTTATTGATTTTTTTTTTGGTGTTTAAGTTTTTGTGTTCTTTATATACCTAGAGATTGGTGCTCTATCTGATGTGCAAGTGGTAAAAACTTGCTCCCAAGCTGTAGGTTCTCTGTTCACACACTGATTGTTTCTTTTGCTGAGAAGAAGCTTTTTAGTTTGAATACATCCCATTTACTGATTCTTGATCTTAATTCTTGCACTATAGGAGTCGTATTAAGGAAGTAGGGGCCTAATCTGATATGATGAAGATTTGGGTCTACTTTTTCTTTAATAGACATAGTGTCTCTGGTTTAATTCCTCGATCCTTGATCCACTTTGAGTTGAGTTTTGTGCATGGTGAGAGATAGGGGTTTAATTTCACTTTGTTGCATAGGGATTTCCAGTTTTCCCAGTACCATTTATTGAAGAGGCCATCTTTTCTCCAATGTAAGTTTTGGGCACCTTTGTCTAATATAAGATAATTTTAATTATGTGTGTTTGTCTCTGTGTCCTCTATTCTGTACCATTGGTCTACCAGTTTATTTTGGTGCCAATATCATGCTGTTTTTGTTACTATTGCTCTGTAGTATAATTTAAGGTCTGGTTCCTGCTTAGAATTGCTTTGGCTATTCTGGGTCTCTTATTTTTCCAGATGAATTTCATGACTGCTTTTTCTATTTCTACGAGGAATGTCATTGGGATTTTGATTGAAATTGCAATAAATCTTTATAATGCTTTTGGTAGTATGGTCATTTTGACAATATTAATTCTGCCTATTCAAGAGCAAGGGAGATCTTTCCATCTTCTAAAGTCTTCTTTAATTTCTTTCTTTAGCATTCTATAGTTTTCATTGCAGAGGTCTTTCACCTCTTTTGTTAGGTTGATTTCCAAATATTTTATTTTTTGAGGCTATTATAAGTGGGGTAGTTTTCCTTGTTTCCCTTTTAGAGGATTTGTCACTGATATACAGAAATGCCTTTGATTTATGGGTGTTGATTTTATATCCTGCTACTTTGCTGAATTTATTTACTAGTTCTAGAAGTTTTCTGGTGGAATTTTTTGGGTCTTCTAAGTATAGAATCGCATCTTCAGCAAATAGTGCTAACTCGAGTTCTTTTTGTATCTGTATCCCTTTAATTTCTTTCATCTGTCTAATTGCTCTGGCTAGTGTTTCAAGAACTATGTTAAATAGAAGTGGTGAGAGAGGGCATCCCTGTCTTGTTCCAGTTTTTAGAGAGAATACTTTCAATTTTTCTCCATTTAGAATGATGTTGGCCTGGGGCTTAGTGTAGATAGCCTTTACAATGTTGAGATGTTCCTGTTATCCCTTGTTTTTCTAGTGTTTTGAACATAAAGGGGTGCTGTATTTTGTTGAATGCTTTTTCATCATCTATTGAGATGATCATATGGTTCTTATCTTTAAGTATATTGACATGATGAATTACATTTTTTGATTTCCGGATGTTGAACTAACCTTGCATCCCTGGGGTGAACCCCACTTGATCATGGTGCACTATCTTTTTTATATGTTTTTGTATTCAATTTGCCAGAATTTTATTAAGGATTTTTGCATTTATGTTCATTAGGGATATTGGTCTGAAGTTTTCTTTCTTTCTTTCTGTGTCTTTGTCTGGTTTTGGATTCAGGGTGATATTGGCCTCATAGAATGAGTTTGGAAATGTTCCCTGTTTTTTATTTCATGAAATAATTTGAGGAGTATTGGCATTAGTTCTTTGAAGGTCTTGTAGAACTCAGCTGTGTATCCATCTGGGCCTGGGCTTTTCTTGTTTGACAGGCTTCTGATGGTGTCTTCTATTTTATTACTTGAAATTGACTTGTTTAAATTGTATATATCACCCTGATTCTATTTGGACAAATCATATGATCCTAGAAATTTGTCAATGCCTTCAATATTTTCTCCTTTTTTTTAAGAGAGAGAGACAGATAGAGAGAGAGAATTTTTTAATATTTATTTTTTAGTTTTCGGCAGACACAACATCTTTGTTTGTATGTGGTGCTGAGGATCGAACCCGGGCCGCGCGCATGCCAGGCGAGCACGTTACCGCTTGAGCCACATCCCCAGCCCAATGCCTTCAATATTTTCAAAATAATTTCTAATTATCTTCTGTATTTCTGTAATGTGTGTTCTGGTATTTCATTTTTCATCATCTATGTTAGTATTTTGATATTTTTCTCTCCTTCTCTTTGTTAGCATGGCTAAGGGTTTGTCAATTTCATTTATATTTTAAAAGAACCAACTTTTTGTTTTGTCAATTTTTTTCAATTGTTTCTTTTGTTCCAATTTCATTGATTTCAGCTCTAATTTTTTAAAAAAATATTTATTCACAATACCTTTATTTCACTCATTTATTTTTTATGTGGTGCTGAGGATCAAACCCAGGGTCCCACGCATGTGAGACCAGCGCTCTACTGCTGAGCCAGAACCCCAGCCCCCTTCAGCTCTAATTTTAATTACTTCCTGTCTTCTACTGCTTTTGGTATTGATTTGTTATTTTTTTTAAGAATTTTTAATATTTATTTTTTAGTTTTCGACGGACACTACATCTTTGTATGTGGTGCTGAGGATCGAACCCGGGCCGCACGCATGCCAGGCGAGCGTGCTACCGCTTGAGCCACATCCCCAGCCCAATATATTTTTTTTTAATGTGGTGCTGAGAATCGAACCCAGTGCCTCACGCATGCCAGGCGAACATGCTACCACTTGAGCCACATCCCCAGCCCCTGATTTGTTCTTCTTTTTCTAGGGATGTAATGTTTTTTGAGATGTAATGTTAAGTCATTTATTTGTTGACTTTTTCTTCTTTTAAGGAACAAACTCCATGCAATGAACTTTCCTCTTAGTACTGCCTTCATAGTGTCCCAGATATTTCAATACATTGTATCTGTGTTCTCATTCACCTGTAATAATTTTTAAATTTCCTCATTGATGTCTTTTGCAACCCATTGTTCATTCAGTAGCATATTTTTTTAGTCTCCAGGTGTTGGAGTAGATTTTATTTTTATTTTATCATTGATTTCTAATTTCATTCCATTATGATCTGATAGAATGCAGGGTAGTATCTCTACTTTTTTATATTTGCTAAGAGTTGCTTTGTGGCATAATATAATGGTCTATTTTAGAGAAGGATCCATGTGCTGAAGAAAGTGTATTTATTCATTGAAGGATGAAATATTCTATATGTGTCAGTTAAGTCTAAGTTATTGATTGTACTATTGAGATCTATAGTTCCTTTGTTCAGCTTTTGTTTGGATGATCTATCCAGTGGTGAAAGAGGTGTGTTAAAGTCACCCAGAATTATTGTGTTGTGGTGTATTTGACTCTTGAACTTGAGAAGAGTTTGTTTGATGAACGTAGATGCTCCATTGTTTGGGGCATATAAATTTATTATTGTTCTGTCTTGTTGGTGAATGTTTCCCTTAAGCAGTATGAGATGTCCTTCTTTATCCCTTTTGATTAACTTTGGCTTGAAGTCTACCTTATTTGATATGAGGATAGAAACCCTGCTTGCTTCTGCAGTTCATGTGAGTGGTTTGATTTTTTCCAATCTTTCTTCAGTCTGTGGATGTCTTTTCCTATAAGATAAGTCTCTTGGAGGCAGCATATTGTTGGGTCTTTTTTAAAAAAAATATAATCTGCCAGTCTATGTCTTTTGATTGGTGAGTTTAGGCCATGAACATTCAGGGTTATTATTGAGACATGATTTGTATTCCCATCCATTTTTGGTATTTAACTTGAGTTGGTTTCTCTGTTATTAGTTTTTCCTTTAGTGTAATACCTCCCTTTGCTCATTTTCATTGTTGTTTTTCATTTCCTCTTCATGGAATATTTTGTCAAGGAGGTTCTGTGGTGCAGGCTTTCATGTTGTAAATTCTTTTAACTTTTGTTTATCATGGAAGGGTTTTATTTCATCATCAAATCTACAGCTTAATTTTGATGGATATGAGATTCTTGGTTGGCATCCATTTTCTTTCAGAACTTGATATATGTTGGTCCAGGATCTTCTAGCTTTCAGAGTCTGGGTTGAAAAATCTACACATAATCTAATTGGTTTCCCCCTATATGTAATCTGATTCCTTTCTCTCATGGATTTTAACATTCTCTCCTTATTCTGTATGTTAGACACTTTCATTATAATGTGCCTTGATATGGATCTGTTGTGATTTTGTACATTTCACCATCCTCTAAGCCTCTTGAATTTGGTTTTCCAATTCATTCTTCATGTTTGGAAAATTTTCTGATATTATTTCATTGAATAGATTGCTCATTCCTTTGGTTTGGAACTTTATTCTTTCCTCTGTCCCAATAACTCTTAAATTTGGTCTTTTTATGCCATCCCATATTTCTTGAATGTTCTGCTCATAGTTTCTTACCATTTTCACTGTGTGGTCTACATCCTTTTGAAGATTATATATTTTATCTTCATTGTCTGAGGTCCTGTCTTCCAAGTGGTCAAATCTGTTGGTAATGCTTTCAACTGAGCATTTAATTTGGTTTATTGTTTCTTTTATTTCAAGTATTTCTGTTTTTTTTTTCAGTACGTCTATCTCCGTATTGAAGTAATCTTTTGCTTCCTGTATTTTTTTTATATAGCTCTTTGTCAAAATGATCTTTTGCTGCCTGTATTTTGTATTTGCTCTCTTATATCATCCTTTAATTTTCAGAACATTTTAATCATGTACATCCTGAACTCCTTCTCTGTCATTTCTTCTGTGTGCTGGCCATGGATTCTAATAATGTGGTATCTTGATTAGTTTGGGGCACTTTCTTCCCTTATCTTTTCATATTGCTTGTGTGTCTTCCCTTCTGGCTGTGTGGATCCAAGGTGTTACCATTTTTACCCTATAGGCTTATAGTGCCCCTGTAGGGATCCAATATTTCTCCTTTGAGGTGAAGGACAGTGTTAACAGATCCCAATATAAACAATATACACTCTAAAAACAAATGTTTGCTATTAAGACGTTTACAGTTTGATCACAATGTACACAAATGGTGAATTCAATTATTATGTACAATATACTCAGTAGGTTTGTAAAAAGGTTTACAATTTCTGATGGTGGACAGAGAACCAGGGGTGAGGAGTAGGATGATATGCTGAGGAGGTAGGAGGTGAGGATATAGAGTTATTATATCTTGGGAAGTGTGAAAGAGAAATGTAAAGAGGAAGATTAGTAGCAGGAAAAGGGAGAGGATGTAATTTTGGGTAGACAAGTACGTGGGAAGTCAGTAGATTACATAAAACAAACACACATAAAAAGAAACATAAAAAAGTTAAAATAGTAGAAATTGATAGAAAAAAAGATAAAAAATAAAAAAAGAATATACAACATACCTATAATATACTATTCAGATGTCCTATTTATATAAATATACTATTTATCCAGTCCTCAAAATCCTAATTCATGCAAAGTACTTGGTTCCACATATGTTGGGGATGTGAGGGCAGGAGAACAGCAAGGGAAAGGGAAAAAAAATCTTGAAGGAAGAAACAGGGTTTGTTTTGGTTGGAGATCAGTATCTTTCCTGCTTCCCTTCCAATAGGTGGGGTTGTCTGTTGTTAGCTTGTATCTCCGCCCTCAGGATGGTGAAGGTAACCAGGGTGTCACTGTGCCAGGGTAGTGGCTGCTGGGGAGAGAGGGGAGTTAGAAACTGGGTATCTGGCCAGACAGAGTTCCAAACTGGGAGTTGCCTCCACTGAAGATGGTGATGAAGGTGACCCAAGATGGAAGTGCCTGCTTTCGGTAATGGGGTGTCGGGTCGGATGGGGGAGCCGGGTGATCTGTTGAATGATGAATTCAGAGATGAGCTCTGTGGAGTGCAGTGTGTGCTGTGGCTGACTTCAGAGCCTGTGTGAGGTTCCCAGGTGCAGGCAAGCTATGGCACATAGGGGACTATCTCCACTGCTACAGAGTCCCAAGATGGCAGCGACCAGGGGTGCCCCACATTGGTAGATGGGGGTCCACATGGGAGTGGTGGCCGGAGTTCCTGTGCGTGGGAAGCTGCTGGGTGCCCTGCGTGGGAGCTGCGTTGGTAATTTCTGCATGAGTGGGTGGCCGAAAGTTCTGCTAAGGTGCACATGGTCCCGCTCGGGTACCTGGTCATCCTGCAGGAGCAAGTAGTTGGGAGACCTACTCTGACGCTGAGGCCTGGAGCCCTGGACTGGCACAGTGACCTACGGTGACCATGATTCCTGTGCAGGAGCAGGAATATCACTCACAGAGAAGCAGTATTGTTACTACTTGAGTCCCAGTTCACAGAGCAACACAGAACGCTGCCTCCCTGTGGCCTGCCATCTTGGATCTCAAGATCAGAGGATTCTAATGAGAGAACAGAAAGCATCCAAAATAACGTTTCTAAATAAGAATTTGAGAAAAGATGGCATACACAAAAGTATCATTAGAATCCTAAGACTTGGAATGAACCTTCAGAGAACATAATAACTAAAGAGCTGAATCAGACATTCCCTAAACAGTAGATCTCAAAGCTTAACCTTAATATTAACAGAATGACTGCTAATACATTCCTTCTCTCTGGGGACTGACAAAATGTCCAGGAACCATAGATATGATTTGTGGGATGGGTTCAGGAATAGTTGTCTCACCATGAAGGTGGAATGAAAAAGTCAGACACCCCTGAGTTAGATCCACAGCTCTACCTTTTATCCATTGTCTGACCTTGAGCAAAGTACTTAATATCCCTAAAAGACATTAATAAAGAACTCTTTCTCTTCCCATCCTGTTTTCCATTTCTGTGTTGTTTTTTCATGCTGCTTTCTAAGACATTTTATCAGCACTGTCTCCCAACCCTTTTATTGAGGTTTTAATTCCTCTTGTCATAGGTTTAATTCCCAAGAGCTCTTTTATTTTCTCAATAGTCCTTAAAATTTCCTCTTCTTGTTTTATGGTTGCAATATCTCCTCTAATCTCTCCGAGGATGTCAATGATAGATGTTCCTTTTTAAAGTTTTCTTCTGAGCTTCAGGGATCTTCCCCAAGAGAATAGACCTGCAGTCTTCTGCTGGGGTCGGGAAAGTGGAATTATTAGACTTTGCAGAGTGGAGGAGGAAATTTGCAGGTCTGTTCACTTTTTGGACTGACTTACAGTCAGTTCTCTTGGTTTATGCCTACTTACAGATGAACCTGGCACTGCAAGTTCCTGAACCTTTTTGGAGTTCTCTGGTGTAAATTCATTTGCCTCTTGGCTTTCCTTATTGATGACTTGGGATGCAGCTTTCTCAGTTGTACTAACTCAGTTACTATTTGTCCAACTGCTATCTAGTTCCTAAAATGTGTCACTAATACTGTCTTCTGTCCTGAATCTTCTTACCTTGTGTTTTGATGCCTTTATAGAATTCCTTTACTATATATGTATTTTTGTTGTTGTTGTTTTTGGTACTGGGGATTGAATCCAGGGGCATTTAACCACTGAGCCACATCCCCCAGCCGTTTTTATTTTTTATTTTTGAGACAGGGTCTTGCTAAATTGTTGAGGCTGACCTCAAACTTGCAATCCTCCTGCCTTAGCCTCCCAAGTCACTGGTATTATAGGCATGTACAACTGTGTTCTGCTCCTTTACTATAATTTTTATCAGGGCTTTGAGGAGGGATCAAAGCTAAATGTGTGGGTTCAATATGCTACCTTTAACCAAAAGCATCTTAATTTTTTATGTCTTTATATCCATTCATCACTTTGCATTTCAACTATCTCCAAATGAGACACTCTTACCACTTTATTTCTGGAATTTTTTCTTCTCTCATCTTGTTCCCTAGGTTTGCACTACATAATGCTGTAGATTCATTTTCCTGAAAAATTGTCCTATGTACAGCTTTGATAGTAAATTATTTCTTCAGTTGCTTTTTTATTTTTGGATGCCAGGGATTGGACTCAGTAGCACTTAACCACTGAGGCACATCTGCAGCCCTATTTTGTATTTTATTTAGACACAGGGTCTCACTGAGTTGCTTAGGGCCTCGCTGAGTTGCTGGGGCTAGTGTTGAACTCGTGATCCTCCTGCCTTCAACTCCCAAGCCTCTGGGATTACCTGCATGCACCATCGCACCTGGCCTTCAGTTGCTTCTTGATGCTTATAGCATAGAGTCTACATTCCTTAACCTGACATTGCAAGCCTTCCACAATTTAGCCTCCCATCTTTTTTCAACTTTATTTTGGTTACCAGGTATTAAACTCAGAGATGCCTAACCATTGAGCTACATCCCTAGCCCTTTTGATTTTTTTTTTTTTTTTTATTTAGAGACAGGATCTCACTAAGTTGCTGAGGCTGGCTTCAAACTTATGATCCTCCTGCCTCAGCCTCCTGAGCCACTGGGATTACAGGCATGTGCCACCACACCCAGCTCAATCTTCTTGTTAAGGCATTCTTTTAAAACACTCATCTCCATACCCCCTGTAGCTGGGCTTGCCTGGTGATACCAAGTAGATATAACAGTTTATTTGTTGATTTTGAGTGAATAACTTCAAACTCCTTAAGTGAATACCACTCTGACCAAAGGCCCCTTAAAACACAATTCAGTCCAGGATTCAAAATCTACATTTTATATATACTATTTTTGATTGTGTATACTATTGCTTCAGTCAGTTTTTTTTTGCCACTGTGACTAAAAGATCTGACCCGAACAATTTTAGGGAAAAAAAGTTATTTGAGAGCTCACAGTTTCAGAGTTCTTAGTCCATAGAAGGCTGGCTGTATTCCATGGGGCTCAAAGTGAGGCTGAGCATTGTGGTGGGAGAGTGTGGTGGAGGGAAAAAGCTCACATGATGATCAGAAAGCAGAGAGGGAGACAGAGTCTACTCCTAGATACAAAATATATACCCCAAAGCTACGCCCCCTAATGAGCCACTTCCTCCAGTCATAGCCCACCTGCCTTTAGCCACCACTCAGCTAATCCGATCAGGGATTAACTCACTGATTAGTTTAAGGCTCTCACAACCCAATCATTTCTCCTCTAAACCTTGCATTGTCTTACATGTGAGCTTTTAGGGGACACCATATCTAAACAATAACAACCATATTGTATAATAGTTGTTTCCATGGTGTGTATTACTTGACACCTTATTTATTTTCTACTAGGCTCTGAAGGTGCAAAGATGAGTAGGATGTGTAAATTATAAATAATAAATTGCTATCATATGGTGCCAAGTTTAAGCTTCAGCTCAATGGCTGTTTTACATGTTGTGATTTAATATTCTTGTAGGGTTTAACCTTATAATTTATTATATCCTTCCCACAAAAAGAATGTTCTGACTTTCATATCAAATATGTTTATATCATTTTCCTGTTGTTAAGTATATTGTTTTCTAATGATATTTTCTCTCCATCAGAATTGTCTTTGCTGACCTCTTCATTATGAATCTAATTCTTTGGGTGGAAGAATCATTAGCTGCCATCTCCTTTGGTACTCTGATAAGTATCTTTGCAATATGATTTGGGATTTTAGTATCACAGACATTTTTGGTGCATACTTTGATTTTTTTGTGGGGGGAGTTCCTGGGTATTGAACCTAGGGGTGCTTAACCACTGAGCCACATTCCTAGCCTTTTTATATTTTATTTAGAGACAAGGTCTTGCTGCATTGCTTAGGGCCTCACTAAGTTGCTGAGGCTGGCTTTGATCTCATAATCCTCCTGACTCAGCCTCCTGAGCTGCTGGGATTACAGGTGTGTGCCACTGTGCCTAGCTTGGTGCATGCTTTGAAGGCTTGGAAAATATAAACTTTTAAAATTCTGCTTTTGACCACTGAATAATGCTTAAAACAATTTTACTGCTTCTGTACTATACATGATATAGAAAATGTACCATTGGAAAACTACAGAGAACAACCATTTTAGAATTAAAGATACAAAAATATTAAATCAAACACAGTAACATTTTCAAAGACACTGTTGAATATATTTCTCATATTAAAGATTATTTGCATTTCCTTTTATCTTTGGTGGAAAAAAAAAAAAGGACATGTTATAGGAAGTCCGACGCCAACCAACTTAGAAAAGTAATGAAGTTTTATAGTGGGAGAAGAAGATATAGTCAGATAAATGGGGCTATTCAGTTTACAGATTTGAAGTTAGTTTATTATACATGTAGGAAAAAGGAACAGGATACCAAAAAGACTAAATGAGGTCACACTTCAAGTAGAGTATATAAAGATCTAGCATGCAATTGCAGTGGAGAAGTCAGAAAATACAAACAGGAATGTGGAATTTCACAAAGAACAGAAGAAAATATTGAAAGCTATTGAAAACTACTAAAGAGATAAATCCTTAGGCAAATACTAAGAGAACATTTTAACATTATAAATTATTTCATGTTGGAATAGTTACTAGTTAGTCTTGTTCAATCTCTCCCTTGAATTTATAAACAAGGATAAACATCTTTATTGATTGTCAAGCTGTGTGCCATCTAGTATGGTGGCTACTGGCTCTATGAACTTATTGAGCACCTTAAATATGGTTAGTCCTCATTGAGATGTGCTGTAAATACAAATTATACACTAGTTTTATTTTTTATTTATTTATTTTTATATATTTATTTTTTAGTTATAGGTGGACACAATATCTTTATTTTACTTTATGTGGTGCTGAGGATTGAACTCAGTGTCTCATGCATGGTAGGCACACACTCTACCTCTGAGCCACAACTCCAGTCCCTATACACTAGTTTTAATACTGAGAACAATAAAACAAAAAATGTAAAATATCTTACTGTTTCTTTGTGGTACTGTGAATTCAACCCAAGACCTTGTGCATGCTAGACAAAGTTCTACTACTGAGCAGCCTCTCTGCTTATGATCACTAATCTTTATATTGGTCAAAACTTTAAATTATAATATTTGGACATGTTAGATCATATCAACTATGTTCTTTTTAAAAAAAATTAGTTGTTGATAGACTTTTATTTTATTTATTTATCTGCAGTGCTGAGAATTAAACCCAGGGCCTCATACATGCTAGGCAAGCACTCTACCCCTGAGCTACAATCCAGCCCCAACTATGTACTTAAAATTGTTCTTACCTGTTTCTTTTTCACTTTTTAATGTGGATACTAAAACTTAAAACTACATTTGTGGCTTGCATATTTCTATTGTACAGGGCTGATTTAGCCTTTGCCCATATAATATTCCACATCCTGTCCAGATTCAAGATTCTATGCCATTATTGTGATTCTGTCTGTATAAATTTATTTCAATGTCATTGCATTCTGATTGTTACATCATTTATTTTTGAATAATTTAGATGTCCATGTCACCCAACCAGATCCTGTGGCAGATTCCTGAACAGAGCTTCTTCACAAAACCATTTCTTGGCATTGTAATTGGTGGCATTTTATCCTTTGGCTGTATTTTTATTGAACTTTTTCATTATGAAAAGTATTTGGTGAGTATCATGTCTTAATAATCTCAAAAGTTTTGATTTTCAAAATTTTAACTGACATAATGATTCTACATATTTATGGGGTACAATGTGATCATTTAATATTTTTACATTATGTTTAATGATCAAATCACGAAGGTTAGAAAATGGATACCTAAGTAAAGTTAGGAATAAATTCTAATGTTTTACAGCACAGTAAGATGGCTAAAGTGTACAACAGTTTATTACATATTTTATAAAGAACTAGAAGAGAGGAGTTCAAGTTTTAATTTTTTTTTGTGGTACTGGGGATGGAACTCAGGGCTTTGTACCTGCTAAGCATGTGCCCTGTCACTGAGCTATACCCCCAACCCCCAAAGTTTTTTTTTTTTTTTTAATTTTAATATTTATTTTTAATATTTGGCGGACACATCTTTGTCTGTATGTGGTGCTGAGGATCGAACCCGGCCGCACGCATGCCAGGTGAGCGCGCTACCGCTTGAGCCACATCCCCAGCCCCCAAAGTTTTAATTTTAATAAATTATTTTTCCTGCATTTCAAGGGGGTTAAACTGAAGTATGATTGTTTGTCAACTTTTTCACTGCTGTAATTAAAGGACCCAACCAGAACAACTGTAAAGGAGGAAAATTTTATTTGGGGGCTCATGGTTTCCGAGGTCTCAATCCATAGACAGCAGGCTCCATTCCTTGGGGCTCAAAGTGAGGCAGAACATCATGATGGAAGAGTATGGTAGAGGGAAGCAGCCCACGTGGTGATCAGAAAGCAGAGAGAGACTCCACTCTCCAGATACCCAAAGGCACATCCCCAATTCCTACCTCCTCCAGCCACACCCTACCACTTGCATTCTCACTCAGTTAATCCCTATCAGGGGGTTAATTCACTGATTGGGTTAAGGCACTCACAACCCAATCATTCTTTCTCTGAACCTTCTTGCTTTGTCTCACATGTGAGCTTTTGGGGGATATCTCACATCCAAACCATAAAATGATAATACTTCACTTATCCTCATGTTATCCAGAAAATAGGAATCTGACTCAGGGAGATTTCCTAGAGAACTGTATTCATTCACTGCTTTTTAAAGTGATTTTAATTGAAATTTCTATAAAGATTTACTTTTTTTAAAAAAGTAATCACCTATTATTAAGCCTTTCCAGATAACTTAGAAAAGTTGTTCTCAACTGAACCTTTGTGGGGTTTAGGGATATGGGATCCCTTGGGTGGGAGGCAGCTAAATATGGGAAGAGACAGGGCTAGGGATGTAGCTCAGGGGTAGAGTACTTGCCTATCAAGATGAGAAGTGGCAGCTCTGATTCTTATGTTTTTCATAGTGGCCTTCCATGGGCAGTTTCATTTATGATTCCTCTGCCAAAATCATTTTGAAGGCCATTGAGTGGGTCTTCATGTATACTGAGCTGTAAGTAATGGTTTTCTGTCTTTTTCCTTTCTGTCAACTGTTAGTTCTGGTGTCAGGATGCCTGCTCCTATACCTTTCCTCTTTGTTACTTTTAATCTCTTATAATTCAAGAATTCTAATAACAAAATAGTTAGAAATGCATTTAAGTGAATAAATAATGCTCTTTGATTGAAGTGCAATGGCTTTAGTACCCCAGCTTTGTAATGACTCTTTCAGTTGTTCTGCATTCTTTTTTTTAAGATTTCCTGATTCTTGACTGCATTCTGGTTCTGGGAACTGGCCAATTGGGGTGTTACCATGGAGGGATTTTTGGAGATGGACAAAGGCATCATGAAGTAAAATGCAATAGCCAACTGTGTGTTTTTGTAACACTTTTGTCAAACAAAACTGTCAAGTCTTCAAAAATCAGGTTTAATCATGTTCATTAAGTACTCACTTTTTAAATAGCATTATGACAAATTTGTTTGAAAGATAAACAATAAAATCTGTTACCTTGTCAGCAACTAAATATTTAACATGCTGCAGAATAGATTACAGTAACCATATTTTCCAGATGTTTTTTGATGAGAAAGTAATTTTAAAGCGAAAACTAAAAGGTTCTTTCAACGAATTTTCATTTCAGTGAAGAGCACTGTGTACAACCTATATATATTTATACAAAAGACTGTTGTGTACAACTTTGTATATATTTACTGTCTACAGTGATAACTGTTCCCAACCATATACACCATTCTGACACCCAAGTATATATTTTATGTGGTACTTTAAAATCAAATTTTAGCTCTATAGTAGTGAAAGGAATTACCTCATTCTTTCAACATTTGACCAAAATATAATCCACACAGAGATTTTTTTTTAAATATGCATATTAAAAAGTATATTTAATAGAATTATGTGTACTGTGCTATGAAGACATTTGGAAAGGCTGCATGTCAATAGATATTCAAAGACAAAGTGGCGGGGCTGGAGATGTGGCTCAGGCGGTAGCGCGCTTGCCTGGCATGCGTGCGGCCCGGGTTCGATCCTCAGCACCACATACAAACAAAGATGTTGTGTCCGCCGAGAACTAAAAAATAAATATTAAAAAAAATTATTTAAAAAAAAAAAGACAAAGTGGCATTTGATTCTGTTTTTTTCTGTTGTATAATGTAGCTGCTGGTGTGTTTGGCATTTACAACCTTCCGTTTCTGAAGAGAAATTATTTTTAAATATGTATAGATGACATATGAATGTTAACCCATAAAAAGGGAGGGTAAGGAGGCAAAATATAGAAGTTTATTGGGTTAGACAAAGGAGAATGAAGGGAAGGGAGAGCAGATGGGAATGGGAAAGACAGTAGAATGAATCAGCCATAGCTTTCCTATGCTCATCCATGAATCCATCATGAGTGAAACTCCATATCATGTACAACCAAAATAATGGGATCCTAATTAGAATGGGTTGTACTCTATGTATGTATAGTATGGCAAGGTATACTCAACTGTCATGTATATCTAAAAACAACAAATAAAAAAGAAAAAATATTTATAGAGAAAATTATACAGCTATTCTCAAGTGAGAATGTAATTATATGAGCAGAGAAACATGGGTAAGTAGCAGCATTGCTTCTGACTAGAGAAGATATGACCAACATCTGTAACTACATAAGTAAGGGAATATATTTTTGGTATGAGATTGATAGATGAAGGTTGGGAACAGAGAGTTAAAGGTTTAGGGGGAAAAAAGGTTTGAGAAGTATGTGACAATCTATTGCAGAGATTTGGGCTCATCCATGTATATTGATAAAGTTTGTTTGAAACCTGTTGTTTCTGTTTTCAGGTCTCATCAGTCATAATATATGTTTGGTTTTCTTAGTCTTATAAATTTTAAGATTACTTGTTCAGAAGCTACAGCCTACTGTACTATTTTTGTTTATGTGCTGAGGTAAAGACATAAGAAACCAGTGTGTCTTAAACTTTCTTAGTTTGTATTATTGAAGTTAGAAGTCTGGGTTTAGAAATACATAAGTTGAAATACATGTTAACTGCATAGTTTCTGCAACTTGGGATTGGTTTTATATTGTATTTACCCAATAACACTTTTTGACTTTGGTGTACCTATGAAGTTAATGCTGCCTTGGTGGAAAGTTTAAATAGACAGTGATTTCTCTCTGGCTGGTTACTATATGTGCTGCATACTATTCAGTTAACATAAAATAGGGGGCTGATTTGATATTTAGACATATAAAATATCTGGTTCAATAATGTTTTCTTTTAATAATTAAAGTTTTCTTTGGAGCTTAGGGCAGGATTATATTTTGTGGAATTGAGGTTGTTGCTTTTTTATTTCTTTCATTTATTACCATGGATAGTTCTTTTTACTCCATCCTCATTTTTTTCCTCCCTGATTGTTAACGCTGTTGACCGTGACGAGTCCTTGCTTCCCCAATGTTGAAGAATAACACCCGAGAAGCACGCTGAGGCAAGGTCAGAGTAGAAATTAGAAGTTTATTAAAGGACAGCAGAAAAGACTTCTCCGAGAGGAAGAAGGGGACCCAAGAGGTGGAATCCATGGAAGTGCCGTTGTTTCCCCTTTTTATAGTTCTTTCAGTGTTGGAATGTAGGTTGGAAGGCCGGAGGGGTGGGACACAGGTGGGCCAAAGAACTAATCTGGGCAGGAAGGACTTCATTAACACTTCTTTGGGATGGGCTATCTTCAAATCTGCTGGGGCTGTTCATTAAAACTTCTTTGGGATGGACTTTGGGCCTAGGGCTTTTCTTGGGACTTCATTAACATTTCAAGAGTTGCTCAACATGGCCTCCATTTTAGATTTCACTCCATATTAGACCCCATTTATCTAACTACACTGACTGCCTAATTTTAAATCTGGCTTCATGATGTCATTTTGGATAACTGAGGTGGTAGTGTAGTGCATTGTTTTCTTAAGTCCCCTAAATCCATCTTATTTTGGTAGTTAAATATGACTCTCTAAAAGTGACAATGGAGGATTGAGGGAATGATTTTCTTTTTAAAAAATTTATTTATTTTTTAGTTGTAGTTGCACACAATACCTTTATTTATATGTGGTGCTGAGGATCAAACCCAGGGCCTTGCACATGCTAGGCGAGTGCTCTACCACTGAGCCACAACCCCAGCCCTGAGGGAATGATTCTTATAGACATGCTGTTTTAGAGCATTTGTTTCTTGAACTATAGTTATAAGCATAAAAACGACATAATTAAGTCTACATCATACTTATCTGCTTGCTAATTCTGTGGTACATTTTGTCATAAGTAACCTGTAACAATTATTAATGAAACATAGCACTATGTATATGATGAGCTTGTTTTTATTTCACAGAAAAATATTTGCGGGGGGACAAAGGAAAAAATATCTTGGCAGTTCCAAACATTGGTAATACGCTAGAAGAACTCATGGGACAAAGTATATCAATGTACACATGGCTAGGTTTATTACAGAAAAATGATACACAATGGGGTCATCAAGGGAAAAAGACACAGGTGGAACTGGATAAATCCAGGCACAGTCTTCCCATGCTGTCTTCTTCCTGTGAGGGAACACACAGCCTGCTCCTTTCTCCAGCAGTGAAAAATGCAGTATTAAATGTGCTGTGTTTTGGCCAAAGGAAGACCATTAGAGACTCAGCATCCAAGGTTTTTATTGGAAGCTAGTCACATAGGCACCCTCTGCCTAGCAACTACAAAAATTCCAGACTCCCCAAAGGAAAGCAAGTGTTCATCATAAATCACATTGTACAGTGTAGGGATAGCAAACCAGTCTTATCAGTCCAGGGGATGATTAAATGCCAAATTCCCAAATGCAAGCCAAGGGCCAACCTTGCAAGTAAGTCCTTCTAAAGACAGCTGCCTCAGACCTGCTGTGTTAACTCTTCTCTGTACTGTCCATCCCCAGAGCCCTTGCTACCGACTCTTTACAATATGTAGTCATCAATAGGAGTCCATGGGGCATGGTCACACCAACTTGCAGTATTGACCTCAGTCAGGCTGTCCATGGGGTCCTCAATTTAGCCAGTGAAAGCAAATTCCATTAACCACAAGGTCTATCTTAAATTTCCTTATGAATCCTTTTTTTATACTTGTCCTGAGGCATCAATAGACACAGCACAACTCTAGTCAGTCCATTGAAGCTGAACTGAATGCCTTCTAGGCTGAGGCAGTGTTCTGATAGCAAGCACACATTAGAAGTCCAATCCCCGAGGGCACAGGTGGTATCCCTGGAAACAAAGAGTTTATAAATTGTTACGGTACCTCAAGCAGGACATGCATTATATATTTTATTAAATTTCTTACAAAACTTCCCTTTTATTTCTTTTAATCTATAATTTTATGGAGTTTATCTTGTGTTCATTGTCATTGCAATAATTACTAATCTATTTATGGTTAGAACTTCGCCTTTAAAGTCATTTTTTTCTACTTCTTTCTGCAGGATTATCATTGGTGATTGAGAGCCTCTTTTCCAGCAGTTTTACAGCTATTTCTTTTATGTATGCAGTTCATTAATTCTTTACCAAACTTCAAATCATAAGCATTGCAAGCACCATTTTGTACTCTGGGTACACAATGATCATAATGCTGATTTTCTTCTTTTTCACAGGTAACTGCAGAATTACTTAGTATGTTTCAGATTCTCTAAAGAGTCTTGGAGACATCCATAATGTAATAAGCATCAATTAACAATTAGTGGAAGGAATAGGGAACAGAGTCATCATGTTCATTTTTAAGCTTTGGGCATCAAAGATTACAAAGCCTGGGGAACTGGAGGGACCTTATGTACTTAGCTGTGAGACTGTCCCTTGTGAATCTTTTAAAGCAGTAGGGATGTGTTCCAAAGCACAGAAAGGGTTATGTGTAATCACCTTTGAACAGCCTCCAAGCATAAAAATTAACCAACTTGAATAACTTTTAAATTATAAAATTAGATTAATTAAATCTCTGGTCATATAAGTAATTATATGTGAAGGACAAGATGTATACTTGTCAGGATTATTCATTTGAGCATATTATTTGGGTTCAAATGTGGTAGAAACTTTTGTTGAGATTAGTGCTTGAAGCAGATGAAAAAATGGAATATTTTATAAAATGGTTCAGTTGGAGAAATAATGAAGTTGGAGAGCTTTAAGACCTTCTGAACAAAATGAAACAGTTTCTTCTTGCCTCACTTTAAGTTCTGGTTCTAGTTCAAGTCATACCACTTGCATAGATCACACTGGAGAATGTTTAAGTATTTTCTTTGATTTAAATGTAAGGTTCAGGGGCTGGGGTTGTGGCTCAGTGGTTGAGCGCTTGCCTACACGTGTGGGGCCCTGGGTTTGATCCTCAGAACCACATAAAAATAAATAAACAAAATAAAGGTATATGTCCATCTACAACTAAAAAAAATATTTAAAGAAATGTAAGGTTCAACAAATACATAAAAATTAACAATGAAGGCTGGGGTTGTGGCTCAGTGGTAGAGTGCTTGCCTAGCATGTGTGAGGCACTGGGTTGCATCCTCAGCACCACATAAAATAAATAAATAAAATAAAGGTATTATGTCCATGTACAACTAAAAATTACCTAAAAATATTAATTATGAATATTTCTTAGAAATCCAAGCTGTAAGACAAATGTCAACATTATTCGAGAAGCTAGGTATCTTACCAGTGCTTCTTTTTAGAAGATAACACATGGAATATGGATTGCCTTTTATGTATTATTGGTCTCAACTCTTAGAAAAGACTATACAGGCCTCTTGTCATCTCTTGGCTGCCCGAAGTTTTATTTACAACCAAAGGCCAGAGAGCTTCTCACAATTCTAGTCTAACAAGGCTGCTTGTGTTTGATTTTAGCCTTTTATTGAAATATGCATACACAAAAGCACATGCATCCTAAGTGTATAGCATGATGGGTCATTAAAAAGTGAGCCACCTTTGTAACTATTGTTCACATCCATAAACAATACATGATCATTATCCCTGAAGCCACTGCTGGGCCTCCTTACAGTCGTCTTCCACAAGGGCAAACACTACTACCCTGGCTGTTGATAGAATGGATTAATTTGGCCTGTATTTCATTGCATATAAATGGACTTACATACATTACATGCATATTTACATACCTATACACAGAAAGACATGCTCTTTTATATCTTTTTAAAATTTTTTATTTGTTTTAATTAGTTATACATGACAGTAGAATGCACTTATATACTTTGATATATCATACATAGATGGGATATAATTTCTCATTTTTCTGAGTATACAAATTGTAGAATCACATTGGTCATGCAGTCACATACATACATACAGTAATAATGTCTGTTTCATTCTACTATCTTTCTTATCCTCACATCCCCTGCCTTCCCCTCCTTTCACTTCCCTCTACCCCATCTAAGGTAATGCTATTCTTTTTTCTTTTTGCATTACAACTTTTAATACACATATATGCCACAATTTTTGTATCTCTGTATATAAAGTATGTTGATACCCAATTCAAGTCTTCATACGTGTACTTTGTATAATATCTGGTTTCTTTTTTTTTTTAATTTTTTTTTAAGAGAGAGAAAGAATTTTTTTTTAATATTTATTTTTTAGTTCTCGGCGGACACAACATCTTTGTTTGTATGTGATGCTGAGGATCGAACCCGGGCCGCACGCATGCCAGGCGAGCGCGCTACCGCTTGAGCCACATCCCCAGTCCCCATATCTGGTTTCTTTAGCAGCTGGTTTCTTTCTTTCAATATGGCTTGTGAGATTCATCTAAATCATCATGTGTAGATGTAGTCTGTGTTTCTCCGATCTTTTGTTTTGGATCCCCTCCATCCAACATGGTGAGTTACTGGCTTTGATATTTATGTAGTATAAAATTAGATATATAGTAGTTTCCCCTTGTCAGTGGAGGATACATTCAAAGACCCCCAGTGAATGCCTGAAACTAGGTAGTATTGAATACTATATGTATACTATGTTTTTCCTCTTTATCTACATTCTTTTTTAAAAAATATTTATTTTTTTAGTTGTAGTTGGACATGATATCTTTATTTTATTTATTTATATGTGGTACTGAGGATTGAACCCAGGGCCTTGCATTGCTAGGCGAGCACTCTACCACTGAGCCACAACCCCAGCCCTATCTACATTCTTATGATAAAGTTTAATTTATAAATCAGACACACTAATAGAATTGATTCAAATTGTTTATTTCTGGAGTTTTCCACTGAGTATTTTCAGAGCATAGTTGATCACAGGTCGTTGAAACCACAAAAAGTTAAAGCACAGATAAGAGGCAACTACTGCATTAAGCACAATCATTTCAGGCTATGTTTTCTTCATTACCCAACACTTTGGCTCAGATTGCCTTTTTCCGGTAGTCTTATAACAGGTTCTTTTTTCAAAATAGATGTAATCTTCAGTGGTCACATTGCCAACAAAAATCTTTTGCCATTGGTTGGTTTCATCGCAGCATTCTAGTTTCTGACACCACACTATGCTGAATACTGACCTCAAAGATCAATAGTGATCTCTTGATAAAGTTAGTGGCCTTTCACTATTCCTCACCCTCCTTGGCTTCTTTAATTAAGACAATGTAACACCTGTGGAATTCTTTCAATATCATTTGCATTATTGCATTATTCTCTATGTTCTACTCTGTGCCTTCTCCTGTTTTCCTTCCTGTTCCTGTCACCTAACTCTAGCTTTTATTATCATTTCAGTCCTTCCTTTCTATATTCTCCGTCTTAGAACTCATTCAGTATCATGACTTCACTATTTTCAATGGTGACCGCTCCCAAATTTGTATCTTTAGCCATAACCTCTATCCAGCTGTATCCTGAACATTTTCATGTTCCAGTGGTACTGCAAACTCAACATGACCCCTGAAGATGAAGTTAGGATTTCCTTTCCTCCAAATTGCTTATCTTCATATCTTTTATCTTTGACCATCATTGCTAATCTCTGATCTTCTTAGCTTATTTTGAAGGGTTTCTTAATAAACCCTTCTATAATTTATAGCTAATAAGCATAATTTCCCTAGTTACTTTCCTTAGGAAGCTTCTTATCTGTTACCATTCCTTTTTTTTTTCTTCTTCGACAAGATTGGTCTAGGTCTTTATTCCCTTTTGCCTAGATTCCTCAGATTGCCTCCTATTTAGTTTGCTGCACTGTATTCTCTCCTTTTGTGTGTGTTTGTGTGTGTGTGTGTGTTACTGGGGATTGAACCCAGAAGTTTTCTACCACAAAACTACATCCCCAGTCCTTTTTGTTTATTTTTATTTTTATTTTGAGACAGAGTCTCACTAAGTTGCTGAGGCTATCTTGAACTTGTAATCCTCCTGCCTCAGCTTCCTGAGTTGCTAGGGATACTGGTATGCACCACCCATGTCTCTCCTTTTCTAACCCACTCTATGAGTGGCCTGCTACCACATAAACCTCTTTATTTTTTTGTATAATAGTACAATTAAGACCAAGATTAATTTTTAACAGGTCATCACATATTTAAAGCATGTTCACAGAGTGCCAGATACATGCTAGGTTCTTGAGATCTGTTGGTGAAGAAGACAGGTAAGTTGCCCTGTTTTTATCAATCTTATATTCTACTGGAAGGGAGATAAAATAAACATTGTAGATTTGGTGAACTTTTAAAAAGAAGTGATATTGATGAAGAAGTGCATAGTCAAATATTTCAAGTAGAGGTGAAAGTATGTTCAAAAGCTCTGAAGTGGGAAGGAGTTTGACATCTTCAGAGAATATGGAAAAGTTGAAGATGGTTAAGGTGGGAGAGTGGCACAAGTGTCAATAGTGATGTTAGAAGAGAAGAAGTGGTCAGATCATGTGACAATCTTGTAATCTATAACAAGGTTGAATTGTAGAACTGATGGAAGTTGAGGGGGTTTAAATAGGATGATAATGCATTCTTCTTATTCTAAAATTTTAATATCATACTTCCTTCTCGATAAAGGTCTAAACTCACCTTAGTGTTTGGGGTCCTCCACAGTGTAACCTCACTCTGATACTCAATGTATTTTCTAAGACTCTTAAAGTTGAATCATTCATTAAGTTCAGACCTCTCTTCTTTTGACTTTTTCAGCATAAGTGTCCCTAACTAGACACAATAGTTCCTTGACAGCAGGAACTATTGAAACTGTTTTGTGTCCTTCAGAGTGCTAAGCACATGGTTTTCCTTGAATTGCAGTGAGTAAGGAAAACAAGAGATATCACCAGGGTATTGTGTTTCCTTATGTATTCTAAAATTAAATTATGGGTGTGGAAATCTCCCAAGTATATTATGGCTACCATTCATATTATGAAAAAACTAGTAAAATCATGAAGTGTGTTTTTGACATCTGTTTTCCAGAACTGTTCCTTAAGAAGCCTTGTCAGCTTACAGAGTCTTAAATGGCATCTATGTACTTTTTGTCATTATATTTCCACAGCAGGAAGCAATGCTTATTATGTCATTGCATTTTTGAGGAAGAAGTCCTATTTTTGTGGTTTTGTGGTAAACCCAGGGGGGCTTTACCACTGAGCTACATCCCCAGCTCTTTTATTTTATTTTAAATTTGAGGCAGGGTTTCACTAAGTTGCTGAGATTGGCCTGGAACTTTCAATACTCCTGTTTCAGCCTCCTGAATCACTGGAACTACAGGTGTATGTCACTGAGATTATAGGTGTATGCCACTGCACCCAGGAAATAAGCCCTTTAATATTTAGACTTGGTAATATAGTTGTGCACAAAGTATAATTATTAAGTGCTGATTACTTTTGCTTGCTGTAGACAAATGATTTTTTTAAAATTTTTTAGTTGTAGATGGACACAATACCTTTATTTTGTTTATTTAGTTTTTATGAGTGCTGGGGATCGAACCCAGGGTCTCACAAATGCTAAGCAAGTGCTCTACCACTGAGCCACAACCCCAGCCCCCATAGACAAATGTTTTGAGTGATTTTTTAAAACAAAATGACACCTTTAAAATTAGCAATATCTACCTATGTAAAAATTGCTGAGGAGTTTTACACTTATAGATTCACACTTATTGAGAATAATTATGCATTCACCTAATCTAACACTTTTCCTTGTGGCCACCACACTCCTCTTTGGTGCTTGAGTTCATCTATGGCATCACAGCAGAAATGTAGGACTTTGAAACTGTCACTGTGAAGCACTATGAATGTAGGAAGACACTTTGTTTATGTAGTAAATATTTTCCATGTTACTACATATCCTTCATATTTATCATCTTGTAGCTGCTTAATCCATTGAGAAGATTTCCTAATTGCTCCTTCACTTTTAAACCATTTTTTATTGCCAATTTTGAATTATTTCCTTAAGATAGTCTGTGAAGTAGGATGGCCATCAAAAAACATTAATACTTCTATGGCTCTTTATGCTTTCTAGCCATCAATAGTGTGTACCAGTTTTACCATGGTCTTGGCTGGCTTTGAGTATTATTTTCCAAAATAAATAGCAGTTTTCTTTCTTTCTCTTTTCATCTAGTGTGTCTAAAATGGCACCCCATTGTTTCCTTTCTCTCATTTTTGGAGCCAAGGGAAGTGATGTGCACTGTGGCTTCTCTATCCAATTTTCATTTGATAACACACTTACAGATGTATAATGCCAAGTCAAAATAGGACTCAGGTGACAGGGAGAGGAAGCAGAAACTACAACCCCTACCAAGAAAGGGTACTAGAAGAGAAACCTTGTACTTCTAGAGGTAAATTAAGTTCAGTTAAGGTTGGAGGACTTACCCAAATTCCAACTGGTTTTCATTGAACTAGTTTGATAATTGCTCTTTTATTTGTATCATGTTTTATTTTAGATATTAACAAATAAATTAAGGTCTTGAGAAAACTAATTGAAATAATATTTCTATTTTGATGTAAGAGATGTAAAATTACAATAAGCAGTTGAGTTTCCTTTGTCTTAAAGCCCAATGCTGTCTTGTGTTATAATGATGAAGTTTATAGCAGTATAAACTTTTGTTGACATTGCTATTGTGTGGTAAATTAAATATCTTATGATGATGATATATATTTTAGGCAAGTAATTTGAAATGTTTGCATTTAGCGGTAGTCTATTATTCTAGAGCAGTGGTTCTTGACCAGGGATGATTTGCCCTCCAGGGAACATTTAGAAATGTCTGGAGATATTTTTGAATGTTGTGACTTGGCAGATGCGATGACATCTAGTGAGTAGAGGTCAGGGACAGTGTTAAACAATTCTACAGTGTACTAAACAGCTTCCACATAAAGAATGATATGTCCCAATCTTCAGTAGTGCCACTGTTAAGAAACCCTGGTCTAGAGTGTACTATTTTTGAACCTCACATTTACTTGGGAGGTAATGCTATTTTCAAAATACAATTTTGATCATTTTGAGACATTGTGTTTCTAAACTGAGACTCTTAACCACCAATCACTGGGCAGTGATTAAAGTCAATGTGATACAAAGAGCTTTTAATACCCAGAAGAAGTATTGGGCAAGTGTAGAGCACTTTTCTGTTGGCTTTCTCACTGTCTGTGCTTTGAATATATTTTTATTCATTAAAAGAAGCTAATGAAGTTCAATATATTTTGAGAGACTCTGCTGCATAATATTTTATCACTAAATTAAAGTGAAGAATCCTTGTTCTCACACAGAGCAAGATGAAATATAGTACACTGAAGGAAATGTCCAATTATCTTAACACAAATGTTAGCAATAATGGGCCTTTTGTGTTTTATTATACCAAGTTGTTGCTAGCTCTACCTTATTAAAATTTTCAGTTCAGAAGACAGATCCAAAAGAGATAGAGATATATTAATGCTAATCATTAGCCAACCAACAAGCATTTATTAAGCTTCTTTTATGAGCCTGGCGATGTACTAATTGAGAATATGGAAACATTAAAATATGATATTATTTGGTTTTTATTGAGTTGACTATATGTGAGCTATTTGCATATATTTATCTAATTTAATTATCACAATTAATATAAGGGTAGGTCACATTACTTTTATTACATGGATGAGGAAACTGAGGCCCAGAGAGTTGATGTTCTAGGTCACTCAGCTAGTAAGTGATGGTGCCATGATTCATTCAAACCCAAGTTAGTTTGGCTCCAGAGTTCATTCTCTCAAATATAACTCTATATCCTCACCAAGAAAGGCATTTTCTCTGAGCTGGAGCTAAACCAACAACCAGAGGATGCCTATGGAATATATTCTGTGGTCCTCTATTTGTCCAGGTGGACTACTCTCCCCACCCCCTCCTCCTTTTGTACTACTGAGGATTGAATCCAGGGGAACTCTACCACTGAGCTAAATCCTCAGGTGTTTAAGTTTTTCTTTTTGAGATAGGGTCTCACTAAGTTGCCCAGGCTAGTCTTGAACTAAGTTGCCATCCTATTGCCTCGACCTTTCAAGTAGCTGGCATTACAAGTGTGCACCACTATGCCTGGCCAGGTAGACTGTTCTCAATTAGAGGAATTAAGACTGGAACATGTGAAGCAATACAATATCATCCTCAGAAATATATGATGACAATAGAATATCTCAAGTCTTTCTCATGACCTCTCAACACTTCTTTAAAAAAATAGAGGGAGTCTTTCCATTTTTCTACATTATTCTAGGATCAAGAGGGTCAAATATATTTTAGAGGTATATAACCTCTAAAATAATTCCATTACTTCTTCAATTATAGATCATTTTTATTTTGGCTTACATTTATGAACCAAAGAAAGTACTGAATTCTGTAGGCAAATACGACACAGTTGTCTATATTCTAAAGGATACGGAAAATGTCTGGGTCATATTATTTTTCTCAGGGCAAGTAGTTATAGACCTATTCCAATTCTGGGCCTTATGTTGGCCAGTATTCTTCTGCTTTTGAGTATCATACCACATAATTTTCAAAGGAAAGGAAGAGTTCTGTTTCCCCAGAGGTAAGCAGAAGCTGTTCTCTGGCATTATCTTACTGTTCGCTTCACATTTGCTAGCATCTCATTCCTGGGTTGGTTTCTGCCACCTCTGCTCCTAGCTTTTCTTGCCCAACTGATATTTATTCTTTGAGTTTTTCTGCACAATTTGATTCCTGATCATCTCAGCTCCATTCTAGAACAACCAGGGGCAGAACTGCCTTTGAGTCCCAGCTGTACTGCTTATTGGTCATATGGTCTAAGTCAAATCACTTTATCTTTCTGAGCCTGTTGTTTCCTTGTGGAATAAGAAAAAAATAATAGCACATACCTTATAAAATTCAACTCAATGTCCTCACATACATGAAGCATTCAACCCACAGTCAGGCATATAGAAAGTATGTAGTAAATAACAATATAATAACTTTCTTCTTCCTCCTCCTCCTTTTCTTCCTCCTCCTTTTCTTCCTCCTCCTTCTCCTCCTCCTCCTCCTTTTCTTCCTCCTCCTTCTTCTCCTCCTCCTCCTCCTTCTGTTCCTCCTTCTTCAAATGCAAATTTGATCATCTTATTCTCTGGCTTATGTATCTTCATGGGCTTCCAGTTGTCTCCATATCAAATCCAGTCTTCTTAACTTTCCCCCAGTGACTGGCAGTCTTTTCTTCTATATGCTCTCTTTAATGTTCCTTCAGTTCTCTATCTCATATCCTTAATGCTCCAACCCATCTGCCATGGTTCACAATGTTTTACAACTATCAGGGTTTTAAAAAAATATTTAAATCTTAATGTGTACTCTTCCCTTCTTTTCCCTCTGTATGAAGTAGCTCTCTCCCATCCTAAAATGCTTCTGGACCTAGATTTATAGCATCTTTTCTATGATGCCCTCTGTAAACTTCTGCCAATAATTCATTAATTCAATAAATCTATATTGAATATCTTCTAGTTGTCAGGCACTGCCCTAGGGGCTGGGACTTTGGAAGTAAAGAAAATTTTAAAGGGATAAAAATCTCAATTCTCATGGAGCTTGTGTCATTATGCAGTTAATTTAAACAGCTCAATATAACAAACTTATGTTGTCCACCTACAATATGTCCAGCACTTATGTTAAGCACTGGGGTACAAAACTGAATCGCTTAATCCCTTGCCTCAAGGGGGTACTGTAGTTTGGAGAAAGAAGACTCCTAAACAAATTATTTTCCTGCAGTGTGGTGGGGAGTCTGATAAAGGTAAGCCCAGGTTTGTTAATGCACCTAGCCCAATCATGGGGAGGAAAAGAGGATCAAGGGGAGCCTTTTCTGGAGAAAGTGATAATTTGAGTCTTGGGAGAAGACTGAGTCTTTTCTTGTGTGAATGATGTTGAGAATGGAACCAAGGGCCTTGTACATGCTAGGCAAGTGCTTTACCACTGAGCTACACCCCAGTCCTGAAAGGAGATTGTCTTAAAAGTAAAAGGCAGAGCAGATAACTGAAGAAGACAATATTATATGGAGATCTGCAGAAAATTTGGGGTTGTTAGAGTTTAAATTTTAAGCTGTAGAATGGCAGAAACAAGTCCTAGGAAAACAGGCAAGAACCAGATCCTGCAGGGCCTTGTGTACTGACACTAAGGAGTTGGAATTCTTATCAATTATAATTGTTGTTTTCAAATTTAGGTGTGCATCAGATTCACTTGTGGAAATTTCTTGAAACGAACTAAAACCAATAAATCAGTTCCCAGGGCCCTCCCTGAGCTCCTGAATCAGAATCCCTGCTGATTTGTATTTTTAACAGCTTAAGAAGTTTCCAATACTCCACAGCTTGAGTAGTTTTGCTATGCGGAGCTACTAAAGGTTTTTAAGTAAGGGTATAACAACCAATTTTTTTTTGTGTTGGAAATATCACAATCATTCTGACAGAATGGAGGATGGAGTTGAGAGGAAAGCTGGAGGTTTTTCAGATTAGAGATGAAGATACAGTGTCTATGGAGATAGACACACAGATGGAGAAGATGAATTAAAAAGGAATTGGAATTTGCAATTTTTTGTGACTGACAAGATTTGGGTGCTAAAGGGATAGGATTTAAGGTAACTTCTCTGTCTCTGGTTGTGATCTCTATATAAATAGTGTTATGAAGTCGTATAGCCACCAACTGAGATTATTCCCTATCAGGGCCTCTTTTCTATCTCTCATACTACCTGCTAAGTGCCAGGCTCAGAGAAGGTACTTTAGGAATGCTGAATCAAATATGGCAGTGGGAAGTTAGGGCCGCAAGGCCCTTTTCTAAACAAACTTCTGTTTATCATTTGGTGCAATGGTTGAAATTCCAACTTTAGGAAAATCCTTCTGCCATATTCACTGCCATAAATTTCTGTAATTACCAGGTCTTGGAATTTAGTGCCCACTGTGGCTGTGGGAAGACTCTTTAAAGGTTTGTATATATTGAATAGAAAGTGGTAGACTTGCAAAATGGTTTATTTAGCTAGTTTCTTTTCATTATTATTAGGTTTTTGTGAGTGTGTGTATGGTGCTGGGATTGAACCCAGGGCCTTGTGCATGTGAGGCAAGCACTCTACCAACTGAGCTAGATACCCAGCCCTCTTTTCATTATTTTTTATTGTACATGTATGACCACATTGGGAAACCTTAGAAGAAATATGTATTGGATGCTAGTCCTAGGATCAGATTGGGAATTTATTTAATCATAAAATTACAGGTAGAAAAGGGAAGATATAGATTGAAATGAGCTTCTCTGTTGGTCTTGAATTGCCTCATTCAATCCTGTGGTTGAGTTGTGTTTTGGATATGTATCACCTGACCTCATGATAAAAAGTTATGAACTGAAAAAGCAGCTAGGGCATTTCTAGTATCAGTTTAGAGCTTTCTCTGACTTGGGGCAAAAGTAAGCAAAGACCTCAGGGTGATAATTCTTCCTTCTCTTGTCCCGTCTTCTTTTATCTACTCTTGAATTGTAACATAAGCAATTGGGCTGTGGAAAATTATTTAATTTTTCTAAATTCTTTAAGTTGCTTTTAATTTGTATGATTCATTTGGCCTTTGAAGTGTAATTTTACCCACCTCTCTTCATACTTACCTATGTTTGTTTACAAGGAAAGGTAGGAAGAGAAAAAGGAAAGAAAGGAAAAAGAAGAAAGGGCATATTAGTCCAGATGTTCTGACTCCTGGATGCATGTTAGGATCACCTGGAGAGGTTTTCAAAATCTTGATACTAAATGAAATCAGAATTTCTGGGCTTGTGATCCAGGCAATAGTATTGGTTAAATATCTCCAGTTGATTCCAATGTGCAATCAATGTTGAGGACTATTATACAAGTTGGATACAGCCCATGTAATTACATATTTCAAGCCCCAGATCAGAACATATATGATAGCTATCATTTCTTGAGTGCCTGTTCTGACAGGGATTCTGATATCCTTATCTTTTTCTCAGGAAAAACCTTAATTGGGTGACAGTACAATTACTTTTCACAGATGAGGAATGGAGGAGGTAGGTAGCTTACTTTATATCCTATAGCTGGAGGATACAGCTAACTCCAAAGTCCAGATTCTTTAACGCAGCTGACTATTACAACAATGTGAAATTGATGGGGTTTATGTTTCAGATATGAGACAATTATGTGTTGTAGGGAGAGCATCAAAAAGTTGAGAATTTATAGACATTTCAGTGACTTATAGGAAATATAGGCAGCAAATTGGAATCACAGCTGATTTAGAATCAGACACATGTTAGCTACAGCTGACATCTCCTAAATCTTTGAAATCACTAGATTTTGAAAAAGAAGCCTAGATTTTTTCCACTGAGTAAATGGGGAAATCAAGACTGTTTTGGTTCAAGACCAGTCAATCTAGGAGTTGAACCCATTTGAGGAGAGCATTGGCAATGGCTGTTCCTACCACTTCTTTCGTAGTGTTTTTAAGAGTGGGCTGGCGAGAATGTGGGGGAAAACATACACTTACTTGTACATTGCTGGTGGGACTGCAAATTGGTGCAGCCAATTTGGAAAGTAAGGAGATTCCTTGGAAAGCTGGGAATGGAACCACCATTTGACCCAGCTATTCCCCTTCTTGGACTATACCCAAAAGACCTAAAAAGAGCATACTACAGGGACACAGCTACATCAATGTTCATAGCAGCACAATTCACAATAGCTAGAATGTGGAACCAACCTAGATGCCCTTCAATAGATGAATGGATAAAAAAATGTGGCATTTATACACAATGGAATATTACTCAGCACTAAAAAATAACAAAATCATGGCATTTGCAGGGACATGGATGGCATTAGAGCAGATTATGCTAAGTGAAGTTAGCCAATCCCTAAAAAAACAAATGCCAAATGTTTTCTTTGATATGAGGGGCGACTCAAAACAGAGTAAGGAGGAAGAGCATGAGAAGAAGATTACCACTAAACAGGGAAGACAGGTGGGAGGGAATGGGAGGGAGAAGGGGAATTGCACGGAAGATGGAAGGAGACCCTCATCGTTATACAAAATTACATATATGATGGTGTGAGGGGGAAGAAAAAAAAGAGAGAGAAATGTGTCACAGTAGATTGGGTAGAGAGAGAGGTGATGGGAGGGGAGGGGGGATAGGGAGGGCAGCAGAATACAACTGACACTAGGATTGCTGTATGTATACACATGGATGTATAACCAATGTGATTCTGCAATCTGTACACGTGGAAAAATGAGAATTCATACAGCATTTGAATCAAATGTATGATATATCAAGATCATTGTATTGTCTTGAGCAACTAATAAAAAAAAAACAAACACCCAGTTTAAAAAAAAAGAGTGGGGCTGAAAAATCTAATACAATCTGCTTGTACCTCTACTGAAAATTCTATAGAATATAGTGATCATGAGTTCTAGTTTCTTGCTGTATGACCTCAGGCAAGTTATGTGTTCCTCCACACTTCAGTTTTTATCTGCCAAATGGCGTTAGTAACAGCCCTCACCTCAATGGGGTTTTGCATAGATTCCATGTGATGATGCCTCCAATGCTCCTATACAGGGCTTGGCATATGTAATATTCAAAAAGTGTTAGGGCTTAATATTGCTAACATTTTTGTTCAATATACATCCATTCTTTAGAAAATCTGTCTGTTTAATAAAAATGGCTTTTTTTGAAGAAAGAAAGAAAGAAAGAAGTAAGCCTGGAGTAAGAACAGCTACTATCATCCCATTTTTCTACTGAGAAAACAGAGGCTTGGCAAGATTGTCACTTACTCCATGTTAGACACTGCAGTATTTTGTCATTCTATGTCCATCATCTTAATCACTATACTATACTGACTTTTTTTGTTTGGGGAGGTATACCAGGCATTGAACTCAGGGGTACTTAAGCACTGAGCAACATCCCCAGCCTTTTTTTTTTTTTTTAAATTTATTTAGAAACAGGGTCTCACTGAGTTGCTTAGGGCCTCACTTTTGCTGGGGCTGGCTTTGAACTCGTGATTCTCTTACCTCAGTCTCCTAAGCTGCTGGGATTTCAGGCATGCACCAGCGCACCCAGTTTATACTGGGTCTTCATAAGGAGCCTTGAGGAGTAGAAGCAGGTAGTATGATGATATATTGCATTGGAACTTATTTTAAGTTTGTCAGCTGTCAAAGAAAAATGTACCAAAACCTGCTTCAAACTTCCCATGATCTTGTTTTTGAGGAAAATGTTTTCCTAGATGAGTTGTCTTGAATACCCCCATTAGACTATAGAATCTGGAAATCCTATTAGAATTTTCTTTAATTAAGTCATTAAAGATAATACCAGTTGAAAGTTTTTCTTGGAATATAAACATCAATGAAATAATGTATTAAAGAAAAGTATCTTCTTTTGTCCATGCTCTGCTCTGTCTATTCCATATGTTTATGCTTATGTAATATTCACATTGGTATGATGCCTGGGAGTTGTTTAAGGGCTGGCTTTCTTTACCTAATACCACATTATAAAGATTTCCACACACTGCTAAACAGTCTTTACATTTTTATGACTATATTAATTTTGTTGAGCACTTAGGGCTGAATTTAGATATTCATCTACTTTGGGAGTATTTGGTTTGTTTGTAATTAATTATTCAGTGTTGTAAACCATAGTATTATGATCATATTTTTGTAGGCAAGTTTTTATTCTGTGATGTTGTTTCTTTATGATAAATTCCCATGGGATATTTTTCAAGTTTAATAATATAAAAACTTGATTTTGAATGCTAATATATGATCTGGGCATATAAATAGATTATTTTCTCTTTGCTACATGTAATGATAATTGTTTCTTACATTTTCTAAACTGAAGCACGTTGTAAGAAGTTTATTGTATCAGAAATTAGTTTTGGATGTCTTTGAAATGGAGAACTTAAACTGCTCATTTTTTTATTTTTTTGACTTTGGTTAGAGACCTGAAAAATTCAATCAGATGGATTCTCACACCCATTAGCAGGTGACTGCTCAGGCTCTGCTGCTCATCCTGTTTGCTCAGCAAGAGAGCCTGGTGATTTTCATTTGACAATGTACAGGTCTTGAGATTTGGAGATTCTGTAGCCCACCTCAAAACTCATGTCCTTGGTGTTCTTGAGAAAGCTACTTTGATTTGCTATGATGTCTGGTTAACAAAGATCTTTTTCATTTTATTTCAGGGACAGTTGGATTTCCCCCTGCTTCTTGTTTATGACTACAGTCTTCAATGTGGTGAAAGTGGATTAAAGAGTTTCCCCCAAAGGCTTCCAGGCATATCATCCTTGCTTTTGAATATCTGTATCAACATCAATAGAGATATATGTGTATGCTCCTGATTATATAAATTTTAATTATATATAAATGTAAAAATCTCATTGTCTGGTCTCATTTTGTATGACACAAAATACTGATAATATGGAAGAAAACAGGTTGGCAAATATTTATTCAAAGTCAAAGTTCCCTGAAAAGATAAAAGTATTTAATTTAAAGCAATTAGAGCCAGGGAGGCACATCTCTTTTAAAAATATTAAAGTTGAATACACTGGTGTTCCATATGAAAAAACATTTTTTCTTTTCCTTTTTCTTTCTCATATTGTTCAGAGCATCTAATAGTTCCATTAGAGTAGTTTTGGAGCTATTGTCCACTGGAAGTATTGTCAAATAGATCGTATGTTAAACATGTATTTTTCCTTCCTTCCTTCCTTCCTTCCTTCCTTCCTTCCTTCCTTCCTTCCTTCCTCCCTCCCTCCCTCCCTCCCTCCCTTCCTTCCTTCCTTCTTTGCTCCCTCCTTCCCTCCCTCCCTCCCTTCTTTGCTCCCTCCTTCCCTCCCTCCCTCCCTTGCTCCCTCCTTCCCTCCCTCCCTCCCTTCCTCCCTTCCTTCCTTCCTCCCTGGGATTGAACCCAAGGACACTTAATCACTGAGCCACATCCCGAGCCCTTTTTATTTTTTATTATTTATTTTGAGACAGGGTCTTGTTGAGCCGCTTAGGTCCTTGCTAAGTTGCTGAGGCTGACCTTGAACTCACAATCCTCCTGCCTTGGCCTCTAGAGCTGCTGGGATTATAGGCATGTGCCATTGCGCCTGGCAAAGTTGATGAGGCTGACTTTGAACTTAAGATCCTCCTGCCTCAGCCTGTAGAGCTGCTGGGATTACAGATGTGTGTCACTGCACCTGGAAAACATGCATTTTTCTAACTGAAGTTGTTTATACAAGCTATTTTACACTTTTGTATTAGGATGATCATTAAAAATATGTACATTGGTTTACCATATAGAGTTTTGTTTGGTTTTGGTGGTGGGGATAAATCCTAACTAAGCTACATCTGCAGCTCCCATATAGAGTTTTTGAATATCAGTATTATTCCTCCATTAAGTCTGAAGATTTCTGATTATTGGTGGTCTATTTCTACCTATTCTCCTTTACAGGTTGAGAATGTTCACGTTTTACTTAATTGTAGATAGCAAATCTTTGGAGTCAAGTTTCTTAGATTTGTTTGCCTCAACTAAACAAAAGTCAGGTGTCACAACTCCCCAAATGTTGTATATGTGTATGAAAATACCCTCAGGTTTGCAGTTTTGGGAACGGTCATAAATGTTCTGTGATAAAGTTTATTGAAAAATATAAGTCTTAGGAAAACATTTCAGAAAATGCCTACACATATTCAATTCATGAACATTCTCAAAGCCATCCTAAAAATGAGGAATACTCATTTCTGTGTGCAGGGCTCAAAAAGCTCATGTTGCCCTTGGAAGGGAGATTGGAATGAGGAGGAACAGGGTCAGAGAGTTATGTTCTGAAAGACACTGTGAGGGGAAGTAGGGGTTGACTAGCTGCCTCATGGAAGATAAAATAATTTACTAGCCAGTAGTATACCTTTGCCTAAATTGG
The DNA here is from genome assembly GCF_047511675.1 of Marmota flaviventris. Lineage (NCBI taxonomy): Eukaryota > Metazoa > Chordata > Mammalia > Rodentia > Sciuridae > Marmota > Marmota flaviventris. Next base: position 118,914,480 of record NC_092518.1, read on the forward strand.
AAGGGTCAGGGCTTTGGCTGATGAAAATTGGGCCTTGGGTCTAGAACAAAGTCATGGGATAAGGAGCAGTCACAGAAGGTCACAAAAGGTCTCCTGACAGTGGAAGTTTTGGATTCAACAGTTTCCCATTCAGTCTCACAATTGAGGGCTAGACCCTTAGCCTTGCCTGAGAGTTAAAACTGTTATTATGAGGCTCACTGGAACCCATTCCACTCTCCTCTAAATGCTCTGAACTAAACAGTGGGATATTGAGCTTCAGGGAATTCTTTTCCCACCAGGTGACTGCCTCATGATAGTTTTATTTGAGCTCTCAAGTCCATTTATTTGCATGGACAGTAGCAGTTTGCTAGAAAGGGAAATTTGTTTCTGCTGAAGAAAAAAGCTATTACCTGGATGTCATTCACAGATTAAGGTGAAGGCAGCTACATGCAAGTCTCGAGGCAGCCATCTTTGAACATCTTGAAAGTGTGTAAATCAGTATTTAGCTTGATTCTGGAGTGAAAAGTGTAGAGAGCACATTAATTTGATTGAAATGGGGCTGCATAGAGTACCAGAGGAGGGGCTGCTAGCAGGTCAACTACTTTGACTGAAGAGGAACTAGGGCTCTTAAGTTTTAGACGTATTTTCTCGTTTCATCTGTGTACTCTGTTTTCACATGTAATGGTTGCATTAGAAGTATAGCTGTTTTGTGAAACTGGGGCTTAAGAGAACTTGCTCTTGTCCTCCTGTTCTGTAAACCCTGGGGGTGAACTGTGGTGGGTGTGGGGAACTAGGCCAGGCTGAGCTGAGATGGGCTGAGGGAAGTGTTCTAGGCTGTAGTAATAGGAAACAGGTGGTAAAGCCCAGTGGAGGTGACACAGGTATTGGGTAGTGCTGTTACCTAAAAACAGTGCCCCCCCGCTCCTGCTTAAACATCATTGCCTTTGGAATGAAGTTTAGAATTTGAGAGCGTCACAAGCCATGTGGCTCCATGCCCCTCTCTGCCCACCCTCACCTTCTGAAATCCTTATTGTTCATAGAGGACTAATGCTTCTCTTCCAGCAAGCCCTTCCTGATGGCAACCCCTTCTTCCCACTGCATATTGTTTATATTGGAATATTGAAATGAGAAATGTGGGAGTTCATCTATTTCATTCTACTTTGTGGAGTAGCAAGTTGCTTATTCTCTGCCTCCTCTCTTTGAGCTAAGGAGAAGGTATGGAAACCTAGCCCTGGGTGGTGGTCACTGTGTTCTCAAGGAGCTCAGCATAGTAACCAGATACACACATAAAATTTGACTTTATTTAGCATATTTCAGAAGGATATACCAAGGACAGATTAACAGCACCTATTTAAGAAACACAAACATTATTTAATAATACTTAGTTAAATCACAAACATCAACCTCTCTGCATTCCCCAAGCAGGAGTCTGTTATTCTTGTCCAGTAAAAACTGCGTTGTAACCATTTTAGAAAGGATCCAATTAAAGCCAACCAATATATGAAACCTTGCCCTGGGACAGAGTCTCTGGGACTACTGGCCCATGTAACAGTATGGATTCATGAATTTGATTGGGGTGTGAAGGGGTTTCTCTTCTTGCTGAGGGGAGGAGGATAAAGTCCACCCCTTTTGTGCACCTGAAGGTAAATTGTGCCAATGGGAACTTGGCCCCAGGATTGTATGTGACAATCCTTTGAAAAGGCACTTTTAAATTACAAATCCTTTTTTAAAAGGAAAAAGAAATGTTTAAATTTAAAATGTGAAGTATTAAAGAAAACTGTTTCATTGACTGAGTGCATTTTTTTCTGTTCTCAGTCTCAAAGTAGCACATAAAATTTGGCATTAAAGGCAGTTTTTAAAATGATTTAATGAGGGTACATATATGTAGATTTTATATATATATATATAATATAGTTTTCTCATTGCAATATTTTTGTTCTGAAAATATAATAAAATTATTTCATAGTTCTCTTTTTCATCTGTTACAAATAGCATTGATTTACAATTGTAATTCGCGAACACCATAGATATGACCCCCAGAGGAGTCCCACCACCTCTTTGTTTACCCATGCATGCTCCATCTCGTCTCTCAGACAACCAACCAAAGGAAAAACAACCAGAGCAGCCTTTTTCTGGGTTTTAGTGCTGCTCTAGGAGGACGGAGATGGTCACAATGAATCTGCAAAATGCAAATCCCGTCATTTCACTGTCAGGTACTGGTTACTGGTTTGGACTTGAGAGTGCAGTATTCTTTCCATCCTGCTAACAGGACTCCAGTTGCTTATCCGGGGTCCTTGCTTTGTGATGGGGAAGGTATTGTCTTCTTCGATTTTGCATTCTACACATTCAGTTAATGGAAAACAGGCATACCAGTGCCAAGGGGGTTGTGGAGAACTGCCAGCGAGGACTTCATCTAAGATGATCCGTTCATGTTAATGACCAGTTGTACCAGAAAAAGTTCTTGCCTGCCATATACCGTACCAGGGATTTAAGGAATGAAAGGCACCATTTCCCGCCACCCCACCTTGAAGCCATCTTACATATCCTGTAGTATACACTTTGAAAATAAAATTTAAAAAACAAATGTACTATGTTCTACTTCAGAAACTGACCAAGGTGTGGTCACATAGAATTCTGCATGCATTTTGTTAAGTAACTTTACATGTACATACTACCCACTTTTGAGAATAACACTATCTACGAACAAAAACAATCTAATATCTAGCACCTTATCTTCAAGAACACTTATATTTTATATACAGTTATAGCTTACATTTAAGAGAATTACTACAAAAGAGAATACACCACTGAAACAGGACGAAAATACCAAACTTTTAACATTAAAGTTGTAATACAGATGAAGGGGGGAAAATCCACTCAAGTTTGAAGCACCAAACTAAAACCAATCTTTTTTTTATCTATTTTAGAACAAGAAATATACAGTAATTAATCCTCAGACATAGCAAACCTTCTGTAAATATACAAGTTCATGTGGCTTCCCCTTGGTGTGTATACTCTGAGATATGGAGGCTTTGGGAGGCAATGATGGAAATACCTAACTCCTATTGGCAACCTTCATTTACCTTGAGGATTCTGATCCAAGAAGCAGTGAACTTGCCAGGGACCTGGCAGTCAGTGGCCAAGTTGGTTTTAGCTTTCTTACTTCTTCCTCTGGCCATTTTTATTTTATTTATTCATTAATTTTTTTTCTTATAGCAGGAGACTGGTATTAAGCAAGCTGGGCATTTGCCATAAAGGATTGCACATAATTGTGGCAACGGTTTCTCTTCTTTGGGGATTTTAGGCTATGGTCTGCCGTTTCTAGCTCATGCTTGTGTCTTCTCATGCCTAAGCTTGGAGGGGCTTTCAGGGGCCAAGAGCACCAGTCCAGCCCACAGAAAATAAGAGACAGAGATAAGGAGGAAGAGGGTTAGAAGCTGTGACTGACCAGATTTTCTCTCCTTATCTTGGCACCTGGCTAGCAGCCAACTGTTCCTTTAATCTTTTGTCTGCTATAGAAGGAAAAGACTGTTTTACTTAGAGAAAGCTCTCCTGACAACATGGGGTTTGTCTTAAAGAGGAATACAACAGAAAACACATTATAAGGTTGATTTTTTTTCCCTCAAAATATGGGGGAGGGCAGTTATGAGAGAAAAATATGGTCCAGTAGGTTAAATTGTTACTCTCTGCTTTGTCCCAACGACCCCTGAGGGTTTTATCTTAGGGAGTTCGAATTACTAGAGGATGCATAATCTTTTCTCCTTCAAATGGTGTGTTTCCGACACTTTATAGAGCTTTTTGGCAAAATCTAAGAAAGCAAGCCTAGTTCAGTCATGTAAATTATTCTTCAGGTAGTATGAAAAATTCTTCTGAAAACTTTACCTATCTTAATTGGCTAATTATGTATAAAATAAGGCAATGTTAGGCACCTTACAATTTTCTAGGAAAAAGTTTTTTAGTGCTTTTTTTGCTGAAATAATTGGACAGTATCTACAGGATTGAATGTGCTCTGAAACTATTTTGTATCAGATAGTTTTTTTGGTAAGAAATGAGGTGCCTACCTCCTCCTAAATCATACAATGTCACTTTTCCTTACCTGTTGAATTTGAAGTAGGTATCCCATCATCTCTAAATTGGATTGGAGTTGGGGAGAAGACAGAAAAATACCTTTAATTGCTGGTCACTCTCTGGTTCACTTCTCTCCTTCCTGCTTCCGTGGCCCCCAGGTCCCTGTGAATCTCATAGCTCTAGGTTTGGAAGGGATGGATGGGAGAGTGAGTCAGCACACAGAGCTTCAAGCATGGGGTATTCCTGAAGGGCCAGCACAGCAGGGGGAAACAGAGTGAAGCAGGAGAAGGCAGTGGGCATGGTGGCAAGAGGTAGGCAGGGAGCTGGAAGTGCTGAGGACTTGCCAGCAGCTGGTATTTGTGATGTCTTAGAGAAGAAGGACGCTCGCATCATAGAAGTCACAGAAGCCGAGGGTTTGCTCCTTATTTCTGCCTTCCCAAGCTTGTTGAAATTGGTGTGTTAGTCAAAGCACCTGCGACTCCTTGGCAAACTAGATGCTCTATTATTCTTAAATAAGGAAATCATTAAATTTAAAATCACATCATTTCAAAGTCTGGCTTGTCTGGCCCCCGCACTTTAATGGGATTTTTTACTGCACATATGAAGTGGCCTTGGCAAAAGAATACATCCTTTAAAAACATTTAGGGAAAGCTATTGCACATGAGGATCTGTGAGGCTAATGATGACATTTTTTTGTGTGCTTTCAGATTTTCAAATGGCAAAACAGTATGTGCAGCAAAACCTCATTAAGTTGATCGTGCTTTATTCAAAATAGCACAAAATTTGAAGCAGTTGCTATCTCTAAGCTAACCAGAGGCCCTATTGTTCATTAAGAAGAAAATGTCATCAAAGCAGAATATCCTTAATTCAAAGGTACTCGTTTCCAGCTTCCTATTTTCAAAAGGTCTTCACCCTTTGAAGAATCCAATTTGCCAAAAGAAGGGATGATGACTAGAATAGGGAACTTTAAAAGGAACCGGTGAGTCTCGGCACTCTGGAGAATGTTAAATGGACTTACCACACTTGTACAGGCTCTGGTTCCATTTTGGTTTGGGATTTTGGCAAACAATTTTCTCTGATACACTTTGAAAAGGTTGAGCTTTAAAAATAAAACAAGAAGTTCAGTTTCAACAAAATGTAGGACATACTGATGTTTGAAATTCTGTTTCTTACTCAGATAAACAACCATTTCTACCCAAAAGGCAGGCTGCAGCTACATTGGATTCCTTTGATGATTATAGTCCTGCAATACCCCTCCCTCCACGAGAGGAGCGACCACATTAGCCATTCCTTCACCCTATGTCTTTTAAAGACAGGTCAATTCAAGAGTTGGGAAATAAATTAGTATAATAAATTTATGACTATTAATTTGCTTTATAAATTTGGGTAGAAAAATAAATGATAGTGTGAGGGTGAACTTCAGCCCCAGTGCATTGTCTGAATCACCACAAGTTCTAAGTTAATGGAGTTGGAATTAATATGGTTTTCATGAATATATTGATTTGACAGGTCAGATCAATTTTATTCAGTACTATCCCCTCTTATTTTCTACATTCTGAACATGACAACCCCAAATTTCCAGGCAGACTTATTCACAGCCCCAATACATTGCTGTTTACCTCTCCCCCTTGAGAAGCGCATGTTGGAATCTGTGAGAAGGAAGAGATAAAAGAAAATATAAATGAGCTGGGCATTTATATCAATGAAAAGATGAGTTCTAATAAAGACATGGTGATCACACAAGATGAGGCTAAAATCTGAATATGACCATCTTTATACACAACAACCTGTTTAACCATTTTTTCAACCAAATATTCCCTCCTCTCCATCCACCATATTAACACTGAATTTCTTCATGACCAGCTAGTTGGCTGTAGAGCTGCTTTAATTTCATCTTCAAATCACTATTTTTTTTGGTTCCATGATATTTGGTCTTTAGATAGGTCCTGTGCCCTCAAAAATTCACAGGTATACCCTGGTCCAAAGTGATTTCAGCCTTTGGGACTTGAAAACTCTCCCTCTGTAGTTATTCTACAGGTTTCTCCAAAGTCAACAGCAGTAATTAGGAGAGGTCTAACTAGAATGCTTTGATTTCAGATTGTTTGGAATAGATCAGGTATTGTAAATCTGTTCTCTCTGTCATTTCTGACTCTCTTATATTTTTCTCCTGGAGAGAGCTTAAAAGCTTTGGAGAGGGACACAGGTTGAAAAGACATGGGTGTGTATGGAGAAAGGAAAATGTTCAAATGCCTTACTTGTTCCCCATGTGGACATTATTCTACTTCTTGTCTATGAACTCACAGACACAAAAGAGATTTCTGATGGGCATATCACTCTTAATAAGTAGTGTGAGCTTTTTAAAGAATTTTGGCTACTCTTAGTTGAAATATTTTTCTGGAAATACCGATTGAACAAAAAGCTTATTTGAAATAAAACAAAGCACAAGTGATGGACAGAGATCTGGTGGATTCCCATGAGCACTCCAATTTAGTCACGAGAGGGAAATTATAAAATAACACCATGATTTCTGTCCCACTATTATTCAAACAAGAGAAAATATTTTAGTGTCAGTTGACAAATTTCCATCTGCATGGAGAGAACTCAGTCCCAGCCCATGTATAAACCCAGTATTTGAGAGAGAGGAAAAAACACCATTTGTTTGGCCCCATGGATGTGCATTATTTCTCCGTCCATTCCCTTGGACTAGCTTCCCATTTCATATATGCCCTTCCACTTTTCTGGATCCCTTTAGGAAATCTAGAAATTTTCTTGGTGTTTCAACTACTGAATGCCTCTGTCTTCATTTGTGTAAGTCTGCACCAGATTGTGGATCTCTTCATTTCCGAATTTGACTCATACTTTGATCAGTCTATCAGATTCTGTTTCTTGGGCTCCATGAATGATTTGGTCCATTGCTTTTCTTTCAGTTGAACATAAACTCTAGCCCTGGTCCATGAGCTCCTGACATGAGGGCTACATAGTCTTAAGTCCAAAGGCATCATCTTTCTTTTCCCCTCAGAGCCAAAGCTGGCATGTTGTAGCTCTGGGTACACAAGCAGAATACCAAGTACAGTTCCAATATGGATAGCCCTTGTTGCTTTTAGAAATTTAGAGCCTAATAATTTTTTTGGGGGGAATTTCAGTCAGAATCCTCAAGTCCATGCTTTGAGGGGCACACTGACCCAAGTTCCCACTTTTTCATGTGTTTATCTACCTAGTAGTGAAAAGGAATGTGTGTTTGACACCTTTGCCTGAAATGGGATGTATTAGCATTAATGGGAGTGTGGGTGGTCCATTGAAAAGAAAGCTGCTTTTGTTTACTGTCTTGTGGACAGTTCAAAATTTGCCTTACAACTAACTTCAAGGCGAAGTAGCAGAATCGTGGGAAGGGACAATCTTGCCTTCGGTGCCACCCTCTGTGCCAGCTTCGGTTCCAGGTAGGTCTGGGTGGCTGTCTTCTTTGGGGGGCTTTTCCTTGCAGAAGAACTTCTTCAGCATATCCTGGATTTCCTTCTTGATGGTCTTGTGCATGTAGCCATAAATGTAGGGGTGGATACAGCACTGCAGAAAGAAGAGCCAGATTATTATGGTTATCACCCACTGGGGCACCTTGGTTTGGACATCCACCCACACAGCCAGGACTGCTAGAAAGCAGTAGGGCCCCAGAGATAGCACATAGGAGAAAATGATGAGGAAGATCACTTTAGCAGCTTTGCACTCATAGCACCTGGGCAGAGGAGGGTGGCTGTTGCTGTTTCGCCGGCTGGGTGGGAGGCTCTCTGGGATGTTCACTGCTTCGACATCATCCTCACTGAAATGGATGTCATCCTCCCCAAACTCCAGGTCATCTTCACCCAAGTCGATGTTGCACTGGCTGACCTCTACACGGCCCTTGTCTGCCTTCATGCTGCTCTCCTCAACGATGGTGCCAACTTCCTTACCCTTCATCCGGCTGTCACTGACCAACTCGGTGCCCTGGGCCTCCATGATACCCTCAATGATCTCCGCATTTCCTTCCTTGGCCTTCAGGCTGCTGTCCTTGGCTTCCATGGGGTCCACACTGGCCTCCACGCTGCCCTCCTTGGCCTTGACCACACCTTCATCCTGGCCATGGACCTCGCTCTCATCCTGGAACTCATCCTTCTTCTTTCCTCCCCGTTCATCCTCATTCTCCACGCAGTCCTTGACCCGCACCTCCAAGCTGTGGCTCTTGTTGTACAGCAAAGCATGCTGCCGACGGGCTGCACCAAACACCACGGAGTAGCAGGCAATCATGACAACCAGTGGAATGACGATGAAGGACACCACACTGAGAATTGTGTAGCTCGGGCTGGCCCCCCAGATCATGGAGCAGAGGGCATTGCGCTCATCAAAGGCAGCCTGACCCCAGCCATAGAGCGGGGGTGTGCTCTGCAAGATGGCCACGATCCAGGTGCCATAGAGAAGCATGTAACCACGGCGATGGGTCATCTTGGATGGGTAGGAGAGAGGGTGAATGATGGACAGATAGCGATCTATGGACACCACAACAATGGTGTTGACACTGGCGAAAGCGAACAGGTGAGTGAGGCTAACCAGGGCTGTGCAGAAGTGACTGTTGAGGGGCCAGAAGAGAGGCACAGAGGTGGCCACCACCCAGGGGGCAACGAGAGAAATTTGCAGCAGGTCGGTGACGAGGAGGTTAAAGATGAAGCGGTTGGTCACCTGCAGCAACTGCGGCTTGCGCTGCAACACCAGCGCCAGCACTACATTGCCAATGAAGGAGACCGTGAGGAAGACGAGCAGCACGGTCGAGCGGATGATGCCGTGAGCCAGGCTAATAGGCATTTTGGACAGGGGCATGCACGCTTGGCTGTTGTTGCTCTCCCGCGTGCTGTTGGGACAAGGGGATGTCATGGCGATTGCAGGCAGGCGCAAGATAGGGTGCAGGGCTAGTGAAGTCACCGGTGGGCAGCGAAGGGGTGTAAAGACCGCACAACAGTGTTTTTGCTGGGAATGAAAAAAACATGCGGGCGGGGTTAGTCCCTTGCCCAGGAACGCTCTAAGTCCAGCAGGATCCCACCCTCAGCTCCCTGAGCGGTCACAGCCCCAGCCAGGGCAATTTCTCTGACCCCTTCCCCAGCTCTCAGGGTCTCTCTGCCGGACTCTTTCACGGTCTCTGATTTCCACTCGTCCGTCTCTACTGCTAGCGCGTGCGCGCGAGCTCTTAGCGCGTCTCCCACACTGTCTTATTAGAGTTTTTTTGGTCTCTTCAGCTCGCTCTCTCCCTCTGGCGCATGCGCGTGCGCTCTCTGTACCTGCCTGTTTACAATCATAGATCTCTGTCTCTCCAGTGTCTCGCTAGCGCACTTTTCCTGTATCTCTCGGAGTGTATGTGTCTCTTCGTGTCCTCTGATGCTCTCTCATCCCTGTCTTTCACTCTGTCATCTGTCTCTGTTTCTTGTCTCTAACTAGCACGTGCACACTCTGTCAGTCTCTGTCGCTTCCTTCTCTGTTATTCCTATCTCTCCCTCCCACTCTCAGTTTCTCTGTCTCTCAGTGTCTCTTTCACCAGCCCACTTTCTCTGTAGCTGCATGTATGCCTGTCCTTCCTGTCTTTCTCCCAGACTCGTCCCTGTCTCTTCCAGTGGCGTCCGTCTCTGTCTCTTTCTGCCTGTCACCGCCTGTCCTTCTAATGCTCCAGCTTTTCCATGTCTGATGTTGTCTCGTCTCTCCGTTCCTCTCTCATGAATTTCCCCGACAATCTATCTCTGTGGTTCTCAAGCACATTTGTTCAATAGCGCTAGCTATGTCTCTGCAAGTCTCAGAGTCTCTCCAACTCCCTTGTTTTAGTGTCTCTCTCGGGTTCTATCTCTATGGGTCTCTCTCTCTCTCTCTCTCTCTCTCTCTCTCTCTGGCTTGTTTCTCACTGGCACGTGTGCATTTGCTCTTTTTCGGATCCTCTCCTCTCTGTCTCTCTTGTTGGTCTCCCCTTGTGGTTTTTCTCTCGGTGCCTAAGTTCTGTATATCACTGTCTGCCTCTCTGTCGTTGGTCTCTAACACTCCACTTCTTGTCTCTTTTGTCTCTCTCTGTTTTTCAAGCTATGTCTCTAATGTGTGCACTCTCTAGTTGGTTTCTCTCGCCACCCTGGGATGCTTATTAAACTCTTTCTTTCTATCTTTGAGTTTGTGTGTGCATCTCTGTCTCTTTCCATCTTTCTCCGACTGCCCCTCACCTCGGTTTTTCTCTGGCTGGATCTCTGTCTCGCTGTCGACTTTATTTTGCCTCCACCGCGGGCTTTGAGCTAGTTTCTCAGCAATGCAGCAGCGACTGGAGAAAACACAGAAGATGCTTATTGTACCACCACCCCCGCCCGCCAAAGTCAGCATCCCTCACTGCATCCTGCATTCTCCATCCCGCTTAGTGTCAGCGGCGACAGGGGGGCAGAGGAGGGAGACAGGGGTATTGGTGGTGGTTGGGGAGTGTAAGGGAGAGGGAGAGGGAGAGGGAGAGAGAGAGAGAGAGAGAGAGAGAGAGAGAGAGAGAGAGAGAGAGAATATATGAGAATCAGAAAGAATGAGACATACAGAGAAAGTGAGACAGAGGGCAAGAGAGAATCAAGAAAGAACAAATAAGAACGTGAGAGTGAGAGAATGAAAAAAGGAGCAGGAGAGAGCAAGAGACAAAAGTGGGAGACTGAGAGAAGGAGACAGAGAAAGCAAAAATGAGAGAATATAAAAACAGGATGAGAGGCAGAGAAAGAGGAAAAGGACGAGGCAAAAAGAGAATTGAGGGGTAAGGAGAAAGAACAGAGAAAGTGCGAGGGGAAACGCGAGGGAGAGAACCGTGGATGCAGGGAAGAAAGGGCCGCACCAAGGGCCACTGTGCGCAGTAGCTCTGCCTCCGTCCAGACGTAGCAGACGGGGCGTCCGGGGCACCGGAGCTCGGGGACCGGCTGGGCGCGGGGGACCGCAGTGCCCGGAGCAGAGCCGGGCAGTTTACCTGTTGCTGTCGGAGGCGTCGCGCTGCGGGAGCTGCGTGCCGGTCCCCGGGAGCTCGCCGCGCTCGTCCCAGCAGCCTCTCGGGGCGCGGGAGGCTGCGAGCTCGCACCGGGCGGCAGGAACGGCTGCCGCGGCTGGAGCGGGGCACAGCGCCTGTGCCCGCACGTCCGGCCGGCGCGCCGAGCTGCAGGCTCTGAGCGGTGGCGGGGGCGCGCGGCGTCTTAAGGCAGCGCGGTGCCCTCACCTTGCGGCGCCCCCCTCCCCTAGGCCCCCGCCCGCGCCGGTGACGCACGAGGCCACCGGCGCCCAGAAGAGCTGGGCTGGCGGGTCGGGGGGGGGCGGGGGTGGTGCGCTGCAGTGGACCCTACTCAGATTTTCTCACCCAGCATCCCACCCCAGTCGCCCCAGCTCACCAAGACTTCACAGGCTGGGGGTAGCACCAGGCAGGGCTGAATTTTCGTGCCAAGCCTGTGCCCTCCTAGCTCCCGGATTTTGGGCTTGGTTACCATCACAGCCTTTCCAAAGAGAGGGTCCGGGATTCTGGCCTAGATCGCTGAACACCCCCCCCCACCAAACTATAAACCGTCCCAGGGCCGGGGAGAGAGGAATTGTGACTTTGACGTCGACGATTTTTCCATGAATTTCTCTGGCTCCCAGAAAGAGCTAAACAACAATGTCTTTCCTATAGGTTATGGGAACATTTCATCTAAGGCAAGCTGCATGATTATCCACTGTATTATTTGATTGACGTCTGTCTGCAAGTCAGTCAGCATCCCTTTCTTGTCTCTCCTCTCTCCTCTCTTCCCTCTCCTCTCCTCTCTCTTCTCTCTTCTCTCTCTCTCTCTCTCTCTCTCTCTCTCTCTCTCTCTCTCTCTCTCTCTCTCTCTCTTCTCTTTCTTTATCCGCCTCCACCTTCTGTGTTTAGATGTTTACATGGACCATACTGGTAATCTGGGAATCATTTCCCCAGCCATGTCAGAGAAGTACAGATATTATCTTCATTTTATAAAAACAGAAGCAAAAGCCAAGAGAGATTACCCTATTTGCCCAAGTTCAAGTAAATATTGCATTTATTTTACTAACTAAGACATTCTGGTCTCCTTCAAACACATATTGTTTGGCAGTATATCAGGCTGGAGGAGGCACCTGGTCGTAAACTACCTTCCCTCCTGCAACAACTATAGGGGAGGGAGGGTTTGGGAAGGTATCCCAAACCAGGGGTCATTTACATTGTGTTTCTTTTTCTTTTTCTTCTTCTTCTTTTTTTGGTACCAGGGATTGAACTCAGGGGCACTCGACCACTGAGCCACATCCCCAGCCCTATTTTGTATTTTATTTAGAGACAGGGTCTCACTGAGTTGCTTAGCACATCGCTTTTGCCGAGACTGGCTTTGTGTTTCTGAGGGATAAGAAAGCATTTTTTTTTTTTTTTAGGCAGGAGATAAGGGGAGGGATTTTTGTAAGAAGAAGGTGCGTGGACACAGGGCTGCAGGAGACAGCTGTGTACTGAGGTTGGGAAAACAGGCTGCTTGTATGGTATGCACGGGACAGATTCTTGAATGTCAATCTGGGGGCTTTGAACTTTGTCCCGTGTTCCTTGGAGGGCTATTGAAGATGTTTCATTATGAACAATTTCAAACGTACACAAATATAATGAGAACAATTAAATAAACCCCTATTTACCCATCATTCAACCTGAACAATGACAAATATTTTGCTATTCTTGTTCATTGATGGTTTTTAAAGAGATCAGTGTGATGAGGTTTGTTTTTCCAGGGTCTCCTAGAAGCAGGGCTGGAGTGGGGGCAGGTGGGGTGTTAGATGAAAAAGAAGCAGAAAGGAGGCTGTGGCAGGAGACACAAGGAGGTCACACAGAAGGTGTCAGTAGAGACTCAAAGGTAATCAAAATTGACAGTGGAGGGGAATGAGGAACAGGAAGTGCTGGGGATATCATAGGATGAACACAAAATTCTGAATTGGTTGGTGGGCTGGATGGAGATGCCTCCTATCCTTCCAATTGCTTACTTCTGGGACAGGGAGATGAGGCAGGTATATAATCAGGCCCTGGGATGCTCTTTGGATTTCAAGTCCTGCATTTGCTCTTGGACCATTTGTCTTTTCTCTGCTAGGTCTGATTTTATCTTTCCAAGGTTGAATGGTAAAAACCTGGTCGTTTTTCCTCTAGACAGTTTCCATGATAATCACTCACTGTTATTAATTCCCCGCCTCACGCTGGCCATGGTGCAGAATCCTGGGTGGCATGCACTGTCAAGCAGCAGTTGGTTCAGACTCGATTATTTTACAATCACTTGGGAGGCAGTCAAGCAGTAGAAGAGGCTAGAGATAAAGACCAGTCCTTCCTGACCTTTCCTCCTTTGTGGTGGTTCTCAGAGTGCCCTGGACTGCTAGTATCCAGCAGGGGGCAGAGAAAAAACCTTTAGATTCATGTTAGAGGCAGGGACGTCAGGAGGATAGGCTCCTCATGCAGTCTACAGCTGGGTGCTAAGGGGGATGATGGGAGGTGGAAGAAGCCCGGTGGGATGAGACCTCTACAAATAAGGCCAACCTGCTTTGCCTGCAGGAGATAGTAAGAAGGCCAGGGAAGCATTGGAAAAGAAATGCAAGCCGCTCTTCTCTACAGGGAGATGTTTGAGGGTGGTTAATCCTCTTTCCCTCCAGATTTGAGCACAGTTAGTGACCTTGAATTTCAAAGACATCTATGTATCAGCTCCCCAACTGGGGTCAATGTGTGTGTGGGTCTTTGGGGAATGGGAATTTGACCTCCAGACCTATGGGCTCTAATTTTGACAGCTTGGAAGGGCCCTTTGACTGACAAGCCTCAATAGATTCTTGGGAGGATCTTTGGGATAAGATAGGGAGAAGTATGGGATGATGACTCAAGAAGTCACCAAGTCCATTTCCCTACTTTCATAATTCAGTGCCAGCAGAGGTAAGATTGGTCTAATAGTATTTACAGGCTTAGGATGGAGGGCAAGAAGCTCCTAACAAGGAGCTCCTTGGGCCTGATGACAAGCACAAGATGCAACATATCATTAGCATGACAGTCTCAGACTTGTTCACTATGCCAGACCAGCTTCCCTAATGGATGAACCAACAACCAGAGGAAGGAAGTTGGAAGGCCCATAATCTAGATAGATATTGGTTATAGCCACTGGTTCTAATAATAAGAGATATGAAAGGTTCTTCAGTGCCTACCATGTGTCAAACACTATACTTAGTTTACTATATTTAATCCTTGAGAAAACTCTGCAGATTAAGGATGAATGCAGTAGTTATTAAATCCAAGACACCATATAAACCATTAAGAAACATGAAAGGTCTGGGATTGTGGCTCAGTGGTGGAGTGCTTGTCTAGCATGTGTGAGGCACTGGGTTCCATCCTCAGCATCATATAAAAATAAATAAATAAAAGAAAGGTATTGTGTCCAATTTACAACTAAAAACAAAATTAAAAAAGAAAGAATATGGGGCTGGGGTTGTGGCTCAGTGGTAGAGCGCTTGCCTGGTGTGTGGAGGCCCTGGGTTTGGTCCTCAGCACCACATAAAAATAAATAAATAAAACCAAAGGAATTGTGTCCATCTGCAACTAAAAAATAAATATTAAAGAAAGAAAGAATAAAAGCTGTGAATTTAACCATGACTCCACTGCTAGCAAGATATATCTTGATTTCAAAGATGCTAAAATGTGAAACATGTGAGTTAGAATAAATGTAAGACAGTACTGCTTCTGTCCTTACATAGCAGTTAAGTCATTTATTCATAGTTGCACAGCAAGTTAGTTGATGAAACCAAGCATTATAACCTATTCTACTGGGCTGGAATTGTGGCTCAGCGGTAGAGCGCTCCCCTAGCATGGGCGGGACCCAGGTTTGATTCTCAGCACCGCATAAAAAAATTAAAACATTGTGTTGTGTCCATTTACACCTAAAAAATAAATATTAAAAAAGATATTCTCTCTCTCTCTCTCTCTCTCTCTCTCTCTCTCTCTCTCTCCTTTCTCCTCTTAAAAAAAAACAAAACACAAACCCTTATTCTATCTATCTAACTCCAAAGCAGGGGCATTTCCTAGGTTGCTTCAAGGAAGTGTCCAGAGGCAGGACAGAAGGCTCCTAGACACCTAACCTAGATAAAATTTTTGAATAAAAAAGGGACTAGGAATTATTAGAATTGTAACAAGACAAACACAGTTGCAATGCTAATGGCTTCTTTTTGCAAGGCACATGGTTTCCATAGATGGTGAAATAACTAAATCAGTCAATCTAAATTCTCAGTCACACTCCTTCCTGCTTAGCAAGTTCATAATAAGTCAATGGGGAAAATGCACAGTTTTGTTCTGGAGTGCTTGCCCATGAGAGTGTTTGAAAATTTTCAGTGTTATCTGTTACTCTGGTGGTATTCACTTTGGGCAAACCATAAGAGCCATGTTTGCAAAACCCAAATGAAATCAGGTATGACCTGATGTGTGGGCTGATACTTCCCATTCTGTGGGCTTGGATGATATGGAACGTCTGCACTTTGAAGCTGTGTCTATCCAAATAAACTGGTTTGAAAGAGAAAATCATCAGAAAATAACTGTATGAATTAAAGTGAAGAGAAGAAGCCTTATATCTTCTTTTTCAAATTGGTGCATTATAGTTGCACATAATGGTGGAATTTGTGTTACAAATTAGTGCATGCACACAATGTAACAATATAATTTGGCCAATATCACTCCATAGCACTTGCCCCTTACCTCCCCTCTTCCCACACCCTGTTACCCTTCTTCTGTTCTACTGATTTCTCTTTGCTTCTCACAAGAGCACCCCTTTTTCTTTTTCCTCTCTAGACTCCACATAAGAGAGAAAACATATGACCTGTGACCTTCTGAGTTGGGCTTTTTCACTAAACACAACGGTCTCAAGTTCCATTGATTTTCCAGAAAATAATGTAATTTCATTTTTCTTTATGGCTGAATAAATCTCCATTGTGTATATATATATATCACATTTTCTTTATCCATTCATCCATTGATGGACACCTAGGCTGGTTCGGTAGTTTGGTTACTATGAATTGTGCCGTTAAAAAAATGAATATGCATTTATTTCCATAGTATGTCATATGGTGGTTCCATCTCTTTTGAGGAAACTCCATACTGATTTCCATAGGGATTGTGCTAATTTATAACCCCACCAACAGTGTGAAAGTATTCTGTTTCCTCCACATCCTCTCCAGCATTTATTATTGTTTGTATTCTTAATGACAGTCATTCTGACTGATGTGAGATGAAATCTCAGAGTACTTTAAATTTGCATTTCCCTAATTGCTAATGATATTGAATATTTTTTCATGCATTTGGGGACCATTTATATTTCTTCTTTTGAGAAGAGTCTTTTAAAATCATTTACTCATTTATTGATTTGGTTATTTTTTTGGTTTTAAGTTTTTTGAGCTCTTTATGTGTGCTAGATATTAATCCTCTGCCAGAAGAATAGCTAGCAAAGATTTTTTCCCATTCTATAGGTTCTCTAGAAGGCTTGATTTCTGTCTTAATTCTGTGGCTAACTTGCTGGGTGACTTTGAAACATCCCCTCCTTTCTCTGCCCTCAGTTCTGTGATCCACCAAATAAATTTGATGGAGAGGGGATTGGGGATGAGTATGTAAGGTAATCTCTAAGGATCTTATCTATTTCTAAACTTTTATTCTATCAAATTTCTGTCTGATAATTATTAAAAATCCAAAAACTAATCTGACATAAATATTAAACAGTTAAAAGCTAGATTATGCTTATGGCCATGGAAGAGTAGCAGGCACTAGATTTAATCTTCCACTTTAAACAACTGAGAAAGTAGAGAAAATATGTTAAATAATGAGTGTCAGACATTGTAATGCATGTAGTACAGAAGAGTGATCCTTAAGAAAAAGGAAACAAATAAGATGAAACCTACAATTTTCTCAGTTTAGCCCCTAGAGAGAGTTTCCAGACCCCTGTAGGGAAGGGGAACCCTGGCTGAACTTGGAAGCCTGCCTAAATTGAAGACACAGATTTCAGAATTCAAGAAAGTAAGGGTGGACAGAATTTTCAGGACAAGATACCAGAGAGGAGCTGCTGGGAAGAAAGCTTCCAGAGAAGAAGCTGCCGGGAGATCTATAAAATTTTCTCCTCAAGTCCTTGGCTGAATACTGAGCAGCAAATGCATGTAATGAAACTGTGCAAGACTGGAGAAGAACCACTCAGAAGAAGTGAGTGGAGTGATTTCTAGAACTCATACAAGGCTGGAAATAGAGCAGCTTCCCAATAGTTAAAGAGGAAAAACACCTCATGTTATTCAGGGCATCAGACTGAAGGCTCAGAAGAGAATTGCCCCAGCAGTGGAGTTCAATTAACCTTAGTATAAAGTTTGCTCCTCTCAAACATAGCAAAACTGAAGACAAGCTTTGAAGGGACTGAACTGTTTCCAAGTGACTTTACTGCAACTTGGAGCAAAGCTCACCAGTACTTGAAGGAGTGCAAAAATTTCCAGCATTCAGCAAGGTAAAATTCACACAGTTTAAAAATCCAATAAAGTGTTACAAGACATGAAAGTAGAAAAGTGTGACCCACAATGAAAAGAAAAAACCCAGAAATAGAAACAAACAGATGATAGAATTGTATATAAGGATGTTACAATGCCTTTTATTTTTTAAAAATAGTTGTTGATGGACCTTTATTTTATTAATTTATTTGTATGTGGTGCTGAGAATCGAACCCAGTACCTCATAAATGCCAGGCAAGTGCGCTACTGCTGAGCCACAAGCCCAGCCCCTAAAATGCCTTTTAAAGAGGGATACTTCAGATGTTCAGGAAACTGGAAGAAAGTACAGGAGTGTTAAAGAAACATGAACAGACTCAAGTCTTACCTCTAGAGATACAACATTTGGTGTCTGCTATAAAAATGAACACTGAATGACATTATTAGAATGCTAGTTATTGCAGAAGAAGAGTAGAGAACTTGAAGACATAGAATATGTTCAAAATGAAAAAGAACAAAAGGGTAGAAAGAAATGAGCAGAGCTACAATGATTTGTGAGTCAACTTTAACATCATGTATAACCAGAGCCCCAGAAGGAAGCAGGGAGACAGAAACATTATTTGAAGAAATAATAGCCAAAACTTTCCAAGTGCAATAAAAGCTGTAATCCCCTAAATCCATGAACCAGAACAAAAATGCAGCACAAGAAATATGGATAAAACCATATCAAGGCACAATAGAATGCTTATAGTTTCTCCATAAGCTCTTACCATGTATTTGGTGAGGATTTGGAGAAACTATAACTCTCATATACTGCTTTTGGAATGGAAAATAGCACAATTATATTGGAAAATAATTTGGTCAGTTTGAAAAATGGTCAATATTCACCTACCAAATGACCTAGCCTTTCCACTCCTAAGAGAAACAAAAGCACTCTTCCACGCAAATATGTAGATAAATGTTTATAACATCTTTACATGCATAGGTTAAAAACCGGAGACAACCTGAATACTCATCAAGAGGTGAATGATGTTAGCCATACATTGGAATATTATTTATCCAAAAAAATGAGAACAATATTTACAACATTGGATCAAAGTAAATATGCTGAGTGAAAGAAAACAGACTAAAAAAGAGTATATATTGTATGATTCCATTTATGTAAAATTTCAGAAATTCAAACTAATCTAAAGTGACATCAAGCAGATCAGTGATTGCCTTGAGATGAGGCAGAGGGAGGAAAGGGGGTTGTATTACAAAGGGTCATGAAGAATCTTTTGGAGGTGATGCAAGTGTTCATTATCTAGATTGTGATGGTATTTTCATAGATCCACACCTATATCAAAGCTCATTAAATTGTAATCTTTAGATATGCATGGTCTAATCTACATGTATTATATCAAAATAAAACTATAAGAGAAAATGCCCTGGGAAAAGAACACAACACCAAAGGTTTGTGTGTCCCAGGTTCTCACCCCCAATTAGAACACTGGCTTTTCCCTGATGGAAACTTGCTAAACCTGCTAGCACCTCTGTCTTGGCTCTCATCAGTTCAACCTTGTGTTCTAGTAATCAGTATCCTTGTTCTATCTTCCTTCTGTGATGGGAACATAATGTAAACTCTCTCCAAGTGCTTGCAGAATTGGGTCCATTCTCTTATAGCTCCCAGTTACTGAGGATTTACACTTGACCTGCCACTTGACCTCTCCAAGCTCATTCCATGACTGCTGTGAGGTAGGTGCTGTCATTTGCTTTGTTTTACAGATGGGGAACTGAAGCCTCAGAAAGGAGCAGCAAATTACTTAGAGTTCCTCAGGAATAGGCAGGGCTGGGATTTGAATTTAGGACTGATTCTGACTTTAAAGCCTGAATGCCTAGCTGCTACAACTACTTTGCTTCCATATTCTGACATTTTTTTTAATGTATCACTGATGTGCAAGGAACTTTTTGTACTTTTTCTCATCTAATTCCTCAACAATTTTGTGAGGTGGGTATTATTAATATGCCTTATTTTATAGATGAGAAAACGGAGCACAGAGAAGCTACATAGTTTGCTTCCAGCTGTCCCAGTAGCATGTAGATAGCTTCAGAGCTCAATCTCGTAGCTGCTTTGCTGACTGTTACTCCTAGGGCAGGAAAGCATTAAATCCTCTCACCTGGGAATCATGCTTAATTTTCTTGAGTCCACTTGTCCAGATACTCTGGATTTTCTCATGACTTTGGTGCAGTATCAGGTGCCAGAAGTATTGGATCACTTAATCCATCTCCAACTCATATTCCTCAAGCAGAGGGCCTGTGTGGTTAGAAGTGACATATTGCTGATTAGTTCTGAATATATAAAGTATCAAATGCTTCAAACCTCTCATGTGGTTCCATTAAATATCAGGGTCTACAGATTTGTCAGAGGCTAATTTATAGTTTACTTGTCATTGAATTAAGACATTTGGAAGTTTGACTTCATAAAACAGTACAAGCATTGAGACTGAAGACAGTTAATTAAAAGAAGGCCCTGGAGCCAGTGGGTTAAGCAGAGAAAAGTAATCCATCAAGGGTGCTCAGGTTCCTGGCCTGAGCTGGTGGTATGGTTTGTTGGCTGTAGAGATGTTACCAAAATGATTCAAAATGGAGTCTACAGAAAATAGAATTATTTTTCTACAATTAGGAATATATTTCTGCCAGGCTCAGATATCAGCAATAGAGAGGGAAATACCATCCTGTTTAGGCCAAACTGTAATGGTCATATGTTTTTGAGTTTCTGCTCAGAGAAATGTAAATGGTGGCACCTTTCTAGAAGATGCTCATAAAAGATTCTTCAAAAGAATCTTCTGTTGTCGGTATAGTACCTGCAGACAGACTGTACTGGTTTGGGAGAGTCGAGTGTTAATTTTTCAGGAATTTTGAAAGCCATGGCTAACAATTATGTAAAATGACAGTTCAATGAATTACATTCCAACAAGGTAATAAATAGTCAAAATATGCCATTTCCTAATTATTTTATCACCTTTGATTACTATCTGTGATCTTGTGGTTATTTACAACCATTGTATCTGCATGATGCAAATACTCTCTAAAGGTGAGATGCTGCAATCCCCTCCCAACCCCACCTTCACTGACAGCATATTGGTTCCTTAAAAACAACCATGGGGTGGGTGTGGTGGCACATACCTGTAATCCCAGCAGCTCTGGAGGCTGAGGCAGGAGGATCCTGAGTTCAAAGCCAGCCTCAGTAAAAGCGAGGCACTAACAATTCAGTGAGATCCTGTTTCTAAATAAAATACAAAATAGGGCTGGGGCTGGGGCTCAGTGGTTGACTGTCCCTGAGTTCAATCCCTGGTATCCAGAAGAAAAAAAGAAAAAAGGAAAAGAAATAAAAACACCATGGGAATATTCTCACCATGAAAAATCATGAAACACTTCAAATGGGACTTTTTTTTTTCTCTCTGAGAGCCAGATGGTAAACTTTTACCAACAATTCACTGTACAACACTTTATTTTTATTTTTATAGGCTTTTATTGAGGTAAAATCCACATGCCATACAATTCATCCATTTAAAATGTACTGTTCAACTGATGGTAGCATATCCATGGGTATGTGGAACCATCACCATGGTCAGTTTTAGAACATTTTCAGGATCTCAAAAAGAAACTCTGTAACCTTTAGCTAACAGCCTTCTATGGCCCATAACTCCCAGTCCCTGACAACCACTAATCTACTGTTTTTTGTCTCTAAATTTGCTTATTCTGGACATTTCATATAAATGCAATCATACAAATATGTGGTCTTTTGGGACTGCCTACTTTCACTTAGCATAGTATTTTCAAGATTCAACCATGTCGTGACAGGTACCAGTCCTTCATTTCTTTTTCTTTTTTATAATTGTAGATAGACAGCATACCTTTGTTTCATTTATTTATTTTCATGTGGTGCTGAGGATCAAACCCAGTGCCTCACACATGCTAGGTAAGTGCTCTACCACTGAGCTACAGCCCCAGCCCCTTAATTTCTTTTTATAACTAAATAATATTTTATTATATTGGTATATCTCCTTTGGCTTATCAACCCATCAGTAGATGAACAAAGGAGGCATAATTGCCTCTTAGACTTTTATGAATAGCTCTGCTATGAACATTCATATAGAATATTATTTCTTTATATTCTCTCCAACACTTGTTACCTTTCTTTTTTTTTATTATAGACATCCTAGTGGGTGTGAATGGTATCTCTTTGTAGTTTGGATTTGCACTTGCCTACTGACTTCTGATGTCAAGCATCTTTTCATGTGCTAATTGCCATTTGTATATCTTCTTGGAGAAAAGTCTATTAAGATCTTTTTGCTGAGTACTTTTAAAATATCTCTAATTCTCATAACAACCTTGCAAGGTATGTGTTATAATTCTCATATTACAGTTGAAAGCAATTGAAACACATAGATATTAAGACATTTGCTCAACTTGTACATAGCTAGGAATGGAGCTTAGAGTTGAATGTATCTTAAAAATTCATGCTCCCTTTATTATACCACACTGTTTCCAAGACCCTTGATCTGTCAGATGATGCTTAAAGGCTAATGCTCTTGGACAGTGGCTATCATCATGAAAAAAGTGCTCTGGTCTGGGTTCTACTCCTGGCTCTGTCCCTGGGCCTCTATATCCTCATCTCTCAAAGGAAAACTTTAATTTGGATGACCTCCGTGTTACTCATTTGGTCTAATAGCAGAACTGGCCCTTTCGTTTTGGATGCAAGCGTCCCAAGGATTTGTACAAAGGAAGCTTGATTGCTCGATGTGTTATTTTGAGTGGTTAATGGGATTCTTTTTCTCAGAGCATTATGTTACACTTGCCTACACTGATGCTCACCTGCTACTTTTCAACCCACTCACACAGCCTCTCAGCATCTTCCTGCAGTTTAATCTAAAGAGTTTAACATGTTACTACCCAGAGGGGTTGGGTGTTGCCTGGATACCTGAAGGTTTTACTAGGCTGATTCTCTTTTCGCATTAATTTTAAATAAGTCAAATAAGACAGATCCCTCTACCAGTCTTTGGGAGGAGGCCATAGTGTCATGTCTTTCAAAGAAGTTCATGTTTATCCCTCTCTTTTCTGTCTCTATGCCTATTATTTACCCATGATACAACCATACCCCCAGTACCATGGTGATGGGGTGCTATGTCAAAAGCTCCTGTTCTCCCAGTCCCCTTTTATCTACATGTGTTTTTACTGCTTAAAACATATCTGGCACAACTTCTCTTGTGTAAATGGTTGTCCAAGTGGTTATTGAACCCATCCTTTGTTATAAAAATCATGTCTTTTAACCTGTACCTTTGAGTCTCTTAGGACCTTACCAAGTATCTCATATTGGCAATGCTCCTAAGAACAGGCTATATCTTCTGGCCCAGCCTCAAAGAGACATTCTATCCCCAGGTCCTAGAGAAGGGTCCATATTTAGGCTATTCTTTAACCTTGGATATCCACAGCATTTGCCACTATCTAGCCTAGTGACTTAGACACTTCCAATGAGAACTGGGGAATAGACATCCTGGTGATACTGTGTAGTGTATGTTCACTTCCTGGCCTCCCAAGCATGGCCATTTTTCCAATGGATGATTGTGCCTACTGATTGTCTTGTTGGCCTTCTCCCTAGACCACACCTCAAGAGCTTCTTTGTTTCAGGTTCGGGTACCTAACTTGATATCTCTGCAGTCCCATTGGTCTCCACTGATTTTGAGTTTACTTGTGCCCTTCTGTTTGTGAGGAATGTCTGTTTTCCTTTGCTTGAGACACTTTTTATTTGGAGAAAAAAAATATTTCATACTGCTCAGAGGTCTCATGCAGCTACTTAGTTGCTCAAAAATGATTCTTTCCAGGTTTCTGGTATTTTGGATTCAATGACATGTTTTTTGATCTGTCTAAAGACTTCTCTTGGTCATTGACTTATTTATTTTAAATTCTTTACGAACTAACGTTTGTTTAGGTTCCTTCGGTATTTTTTTTTAAGTGCTGGAAATTAAACTTAGGGTCTAATGCATGCTAGGCAAGTGCTGTTCCACTGAGCTATATCCCTTTTACTTTATTTTGAGACAGAGTCTTTGTAAGTTTCCCAGGCTGTCCTCAAACTCCTAATCTTCCTGCCTCAGCCTCCTAAGAAGCTGGTATTAAAGGCATGTGCTACTGTGCCTGGCTCAGGGTTTCATTTGCTAGAATGAAGTTCATAAATGTGTTGTTGTTTTCTTTAATGTTCCTTCTCCATCTGGGTTTCTGGCTCTGATTATGCTGGGATCATCATTTTTAAGGGCTTCACTCACACATCCCTGATGAATATCTGTTGCTAATAATAGGCCTCTATCTTCCATAGGAGTTCAGGGTTGAGGAAGAGGATGGGAAAAGCCAATATACACTATGTGGTCATCTGTAGCATTAGAGAGTCTACCTTCAAGCCTGTCTCAATCACTGTTAATAGCCAGTTCAGACTGCTATAACATGCTACCATAGACTGGCTGGCTTATAAAGAACAGAAATGTATTCCTCATGGTTCTGGAAGCTGAAAGTGAGGTCAGGGTGCCTGTATTATTGGACTCTGGTGAAGACTGTTTTGTGAATTACAGACTGCTGTCTTCTCAATGTATTCTCACATTGTAGGAAGAGAGTCAGAGAGCCATTTACAAGGGCACTAATCTCTTTCACAAGAGCTCTACTCTTATGGTTTAATTAGTTTCCAAAACCATACTTCCTAATACAATCATATTGGGGGTTAAGGATGTCAACACATGAATTTTAAGGGAACACAGACACTCCATCTGTATGATGGTAGATAGGCTATTTCTCTTCTCCAGACTCAGTTTCCTCATTTTAATGAGGGAACTGGCTTACAGGAAGGGCATGGATATATACATATTGTTGTAATAGTTCAGTTTGTACAACTACCTTTTCAATGTGCATTATTGTCTGTAGGTAAGGAATTAGCAGATTGACAAACCCCTGGGTAAGATTTTTAGATGCTTCTAGTACCTAAATCCTGAATTTTGGATTCAGATATGGGTTGGTACAGAGACTAGGCTTTCTGGTGCTGGAAAAAGGCCTCAAACTAGCATTTCAGTTAACCAAGCTAACCCTGTACTTTGGCTCTCTAACCAATTTAAAAATGGGCTGCAGTTTTACCACACACACATGAGATAGAGCACTAATCTCTAGAATATATAAAGAACTAAAAAAATCCTAACACCAAAAAAAAAAAAAAAAAAAAAAAAAAAAACCTAAAATAATCCAATCAATAAGTAGGCCAAGGAACTGAGCAGGCACTTCTTAGAAGATGATATACAATCAATCAAAAAATATATGAAAAAGTGTTTGCCATCTCTAGCAATTAGTGAAATGAAAGTCAAAACCACTCTAAGATTTCATCTCACTCCAGTCAGAATTAAGAACATAAACAACAATAAGTGTTGGTGAGGATGTGGGGAAAAGGTACACTCACACACTGCTGCTGGGACTGCAAATTGGTGCAACCACTCTGAAAAGCAGTGTGGAGATTCCTTAGAAAACTGGGAATGGAACCACCATTTGACCCAGGTATCCCTCTCCTCAGACTATACCCAAAGGACTTAAAAACAGCATACTACAAGGACACAGCCACATCAATGTTTATTGCAGCACAATTCATAATAGCTAAACTGTGGAACCAACCTAGATGCCCTTCTGTAGCTGAATGGATAAAGAAATTGTGGTATATATACACAATGCAATATTACTCAGCATTAAAAGAGAATAAAATCATGGCATTTGCAGGTAAATGGATGGAGTTGGAGAAGATAAATGCTAAGTGAAGTCAGCCAATCCCCAAAAAACAAAGGCCAAATGTCTTCTCTGATATAAAGTTGCTGATTCATAATGGGGATGGAGGGGAGGAGCATGGGAGATAGGGCGAAGGGGAGGAAGGGAAAGGGAGGGAGCTTGGGGGTAGGAAAGACAGTGGAATAAGACAAATATCATTACCTTTAAGTACATGTATGAAAACATGAATGGTGTGACTCTACTTTGTGTTCAACCAGAGACATGAAAAACTGTGCTCTATTTGTGTATTATGAATTGAAATGCATTCTGCTGTCATATATAGCTAATTAAATAAATAAAATTTAAAATTAAAAAAATGGGCTGCAGAGCACTTTGGACTAAGCTTAGTATTTCTTGAGAATAGTGATTCTTACCCTTTTGGTTAATGTACTCCTTTGAGAAGCTTTGGAAGATGGTTCCTGACTTGCATTGAGCTCACTTGTTATGGTTTGGATATGAGGTGTTCCCCAAAAACTCATGTGTGAGACAATGCAAGAAGGTTCAGAGAAGAAATTATTGAGTTATGAAAGCCTTAACCCAATTAGTGAATGGATCACCTGATGGGATTAATTGAGTGTTAACTGAAGGCAGGTGGCTGTGGCTGTAGGAGGTGGGAATGGGGGACATGGCTTTGGGGTATATATTTGTATCTGGCAACTGGAGCCTCTCTCTGCTTTCTGATCATCATGTGAGCTGCTTCCCTCCACCACACTCTTCTGTCATGATGTTCTGCCTCGCTTTGAGCACCAAGGAATGGAGCTGGCTGTCTATAAACTGAGACCTCTGAAACCTTGAGCTCCCAAATAAACTTTTCTCCCCTAAGATTGTTCTGGTCAGATGTTTCACTCACAGCAGTGAAAAAGCTGACTAAAACATCATTGTTCTCTTTTGCTGGGTTATGCTCAGACTTCATGAACTAGGATCAGTGTAGGGGGTGAACAAACCACTAGAATTAATCCAAAGCCTTGCTTGTTTCTGGAAGGAACAATTTCCTCTTGGACAGTAATTCTATAGCTGAGAAGTCGTACTGAGTCCTGCTAAAACTAAAGAGGAGAGGGAATGAGGGCTGAGTAGACAGAGTGTCAAAGCATCTCAGGTCAAGAAGCTTTAACTGGTGGAAGGGCTGCTGGTGGAGAAGAAATAGCTTGGAAGTTATTCTGTATTTGCAAATGGGGAAGAAACTCCATTGCTTTCTGTTATACCAATCAAAATATATAAAAAACCCATATAAATAAAGAGTAAGGTCAATGCTCAGTTGAGGTGGAAGTATGTTCAGATGCAGAGTGGCAGTTTGAATGAGGATGAAGGAATAGTGGGTGCAATGAACAGACTTAGAAAGTCAGTGACCTAAAAAAGAAGTGAGCCTAAGAAAAAGTAAATGGTAAAGGAGAGAGAATTTTCTTAGAGCCTCTCTCACCCTGGTATCTCATTTCTTGATGGGGATGTCATGATTTCCTGTGGGAGCACTTGCTTGCTCATCTGTGTCATGAAGCTTTAGGGAATGTGAGAGAAGTACTGGGATCCTGAGTGGAGACATGAAGGAGCTAAGCAAAGGGCACTAAAAGTGTTATGTGGTGAAGGCAGGTCTATCTTTACTATAAGTGGGCTTGGTCCAGTTTTGAAGCAGAATGTCTTTTCCAAAGGCTGCGCTGCCTTGACTAGTGGCTTTCCACACCACCATGGTGAACAGTTATGAAGAGTAACTAAGTTACTCTCATAGAGAGCTCATGAAAGAGCTTTGACTAATCTGGTATCAGTAGATAATGTTCTTTTGGAGCCAATAGGCTGAGGGGAAAAAAAAGGTCAGCTAATTGGCATTCACTGTGTCAGTTTGGGGCATCTGCACGGAACCATGAATTTACCCTTGCTGTTGACCCATCCAAAGAGCTGGAGTGGCAGCTGCAGTGTAACTATGATTGGGGAGTCCTACTTTCCCCGTGGTGTATTCGAGTGGGACAAGCCAATGGAGCTTGGAGGCTGAATAGCTTTCTTTGCTGAAATGTAGCACTTTCCCTGCCTAAGGCAACACGCTGTTTCTGTGGGTGGTTGTGGATGCGTTCTTGGGGTAATAACATGGAAATTGTTTATGATCAACCACTTCAGAGACAGTGGGGGTGAACCGCTGCTAATGAACCAGTCACCATCACTTATTTGCCCTACCACCAGTAGGCAGAGACAGTTCTTGTCCCCCAGAATTCCCCCTTTTTTTCTTAGACCTCTCAGAATCTTTATGGCCAAGGACTTCCAAGGACAGAAATTTGAGATTTGGTCAAAAGGGTAAAGGCACAGGCCTGGTGAATTAGTGAACCCTCTAGATTGCTGGTATCTCCTTAAGCTCCCTTAATTCACACTTAAGTGCATGGGCCCTTCACAAGAGTTTGACTTAGATTTGAACCTTTGCTATCCTATATAGACTGGGCCACTTTCTATCACTTTCTCATTCTCATTTGGCAGGTCATGCTCTGAGTCTCAGACTTATCTGCTAGAGCCTCGTCCAGCAGAGACAATTTCAGAAATGAAACAGCTTATTCTCTTTTTAAAATTTATTTATTTATTCTAATATGTTGTATATGACAGCAGAATGCATTTCAATTCATAGTACACATATAGAGCATAATTTTTCACATCTCTGGTTATACACAAAGTAGAATCACACAATTCATGTCTTCATACATTTACTTAGGGTAATAATGCCCATCTCATTCCACTGTTTTTCCTAGCCCCCTGCCACCTCTGTTCTCTTCCCTCCCCTTTGCCCTATCTAAAGTTTCGCCATTCCTCCTATGCCCCCCCCCCCACCCCCATTATGGATCAGCATCCTCATATCAGAGAAAACATTCAGCCTTTGGTTTTGGGGGATTGGCCAACTTCACTTAACATGATATTCTCCAACTCCATCCATTTACCTGCAAATGCCATGATTTTATTCTCTTTTAATGCTGAGTAATATTCCATTGTATATATATACCACAGCTTCTTTATCCATTCTTCTACTGAAGTGTATCTAGGTTGGTTCCACAATCAAATTTCTTATTCTATAACCCTCTACTCAGTGAACTAGTGTCATATCATTGTGTGTGTGTGTGTGTGTGTGTGTGTGTGTGTGTGATTTTTAAATGTTTTTGATGTTGGGCTTTATAGACTCAATGTGGACACCCAACCCAAGAGTATTCCCAACCTAGGCTGACACCAAGGGTTTTGCCTAAGAGTGGCCTTGGCCAGGCCATGTGCTCTATGTCCCCAGGATTTGGAATAGACGATGCTGAAAGTCATGGTCACTTGGTCATACAAAAATGTACAAGAGTTGCATAGACACCATGGGAAACAATTTTACATATTAGAGAGACAAATGGTGAGAAGAGCAGGTCTCCAGAGAAGCCTTAGTTTCTGATGACTTTCAATCTTCAAGCCACTCCCCTCACTTCTTAATTTTTACTTTTTATTGTGGAAATTTTCAAACATATGCAAAATTAAAGACAATAGCTTAATAAACCCATGCACCCATCATCCAGTTTAAGCAATTACCAACTCACAGCCAATCTTGTTTCATTTAATTCCCACCCACTCCTCCCATCCCCTGAAGCATTAAAAGCAAAACAGCTTTACTGAGGCATAATTTACATACTATAAAATCCATCCATTCTAAGAGTAGAATTCAATGGCTTTTAGTAAAATTACAGAATTGTATATATATATATATTACCACAATCCAGTTTTACAATATTTTTATGACTCTGAGAACATTCCTTGTGCCCAATCTCCTTCACTCCCCTTCCCACCTTGACCTCATGGAAACCATGAGCTTGTGCTCTGTCTCTCTCGATTTGTTTCCTGGACATTTTATATAAAATGGACTAATACTATTTGCAGTCTCTTGCAAGTAGCTTCTTACACATAGCATAATGTTTTAAAAGTTTATCCAGGGATAAAAAGTTTATAGCATGAAATAGTACTTTGTACCTTTTTATGGTCAAATAATATTCCATTGCATAGATATACAGTGTTTATTTATCCATTTGATACTTGATGGGCATTTAGGTGGTTGTTTTCAGGTTTTGACTATTGTGAATGATATTGTTACAAAGAATCACTCCTTGAGCATTTTGAAACAAACTCTTGATATATCATTTCATCTATGAGAACTTCATCATGCATGTCTAAATGAAACACAGGAGGTTTTTTAAAATATGAGCACAACACCACTATCACATGTAAAATAATTAATAGATTTTAATGTTACAAACTATCCAATGAATATTAAAACTTCCAATGATATAAGTGCCATAGATTTTTTTCTTTACTCTTATGGTTTACTAGAATCAGTATCTAAATGTGCTCTTATACATTATGATTGGTTGATAGGTTTTATAAGCCTTGTTTTTTCTATATGTCTGTCTGTCTTTGTCTCTTTTTTGGCCATGTTTGGAATTGAACCCAGGGCCTTGTGCATTCCAGGCCAGCTCTGTGCTCTCTACCACTGAGCTACATGTTCAGCTACACCCACTCCCTCTCTTTCTTTCTCTCTCCAATTTATTTGTTGAAGAAATGACTTCTGATAGCTTCCCACAGCCTGGATCTTGCTGATTGCATCCTTGTGATGTCTTTTGATATGTTTCTGTGTTCTTTCATATTTCTTGTGATCGGTAGTTCCACTGGAGCTTGATCAGATTTATGTTTGCCTTCTGCATAGATGAGGTTTTGTGCTTCCATCAGGAGGTTGATGATGTCTAGTTTCTCTCTTTTTGTGATGTTAGTATTTACTGGGAATCATTGAGTAGAATCATTCATTCACTCATTCATTTATGAGGAGGCTTATTCTGAATGCTTCCTGAATGAGACTCTGTCCCTTCCAACCCAAAATGCACAACTAGCCTGGGGAACTCACAGTTAAGTTGTGGTAGGAGCTCAGCATGGGGTGTGGGATCTGGAAACTCTGGGGCCTCTGCAAAATTGTGCATTTTGGATGGAGTCACTGAGTGGTAAGAATGGCCTAGTCAGAAGTCCCACCCCTCCACACTATCCTGGAGGCCCAGTTGCTGGGTTCTGTAATATTTATACCGCCATGTTGCTTTCCCAATTTCCAAAGTCTCTTCCCTACCCCATTCCCTCCACCACCTGCCTTTTCCCTCATCAATCCTCACTTACTCCCTCTCTCTGCCCATCTTCCCATCTCTTTCAAGTATCAGCCAGTTTGGGTACCAGATAATGGGGGAATGGGACAGTATCCAGTACAGCAGGTCTGACTGTTACATAACTCTTCCCTAAGCACATTCTAGCAACTAGTTAAGAATACAGAAATCTTCTTAATATTAATTTGTATTCAGATTCTTATAGCATAGATGAATATCTGTTATCAAAATACAGGTGCAAAAGAGTAATGAAACAGGGATCCAAATAAAGGGGATGCAGTGAATGTTGCACTGTGCAAAGGAAATGATTCACATTTTCACAAATTCTGTGGTCTTTTTATAAACTATACCTGTCAGCAGACCTCACTTGTGGCCCAAAAAGCCACAAGAAAAAGCGAACAAAGGCATCTTGTTTAATTGTTAGAAAGTGGTAGATGTACTCAGAGATGCAGCCATAATTCAATTTCACAACTCTCTAACAGCTGCTGCGTGCCCAGTGCTGACATGGCCTCTGATCCTGTGGTTCTCATCAACTCACTGGAAAGACAGATACACAGGGGAGAATCAGAGATCAGGAGATGGAAACAAGAAAGTTGCTACAGGGGGGCTCAGACATTGCTTGCTGGGGGGAGGTCAGAGGCAGGATAAGCTGGGCTGAAGGCTTCTGCGAGGAGGTACAACTCTGACATTAGCAGCTTGGTGACACCTCTGGGCCAACTGGACACTTTTCAATTCCTATGTGCACAGAAATCAGATCTTGCAAATGCTAGCAAAAGCCCATGCCTAAGCATTGGAAAGAAAACTTTGGGTATCTGGGGCTACTGTAGCTCCTGTGGTCTGAGCCCATTTCCTAACTCAAGTCAGCAAAGTTTCTTCAAGCAGCTTGAGATACAGCACTCATAGGACATCAGAGGAAGGTCTGGGAGCATTTTGAACAAGAAAATGGACTAGAACCAAAGTAATTTTAATGAGCTCATGTACATACTTTTAGTGCCAATATATGCTGCTGGCTTGAAGTGTGTAAGTAGCTGTGTTTCCCAACAGGAAGTAGTGCCAGAAGGTAAAAAGAACATGAGTCTCTGAACTTGGGCAGGTTCTATAACTCCTCTGAGCCTCAGTTTCCTGGTCTGTTAAATGGAACTAAGAATGCCTGTGGGATGGTTTTGAAGATTAAATAAGAGGATTGATGTGAAAATGCTCAGAGCAGAGGATGCAAGTACTAAGTGCTATCTTGATGATTATAATGCATTTCCATGGTGATTATGATGCCCCTCCACCTAGTGTGAATAGGACCTCCGCGTCTTTGAGGTGGGGGTATATATCTGGACATAGCCAGCTCTGGGAAACTGTGATATGTTGCAGGATAGGGTCTGATGGCAATTGCTCATCCTCAGCAGTTTAAAAATGACATTTGGTTGAGCTCCCGTAGGTGTTATGGATGCATCCCCCTCCTTCATTTGCGTTTTGCTCGTTTGTCATCAGATATTATCTGGTCGGGTGTTCCTGAGATGTGCAGACCCCTCCCTGCGGGCCGCTCAGGGACGCCCGGGGGTGGTGCCAGCAACGGGCTGCAGTTCCGGTGGGCTGGTACAGACTCGCTTCAGTTCCCACCCTCCCGGAGGTCCCTAACTCCCGCCCTCGCAAGGCTCTAGGTGACAGCTAACTGTGCACATGGCGCCCTCTGCTGCCCCGGGGCCGACACTGCGCGGATGCCCGCAGCCCAAGGCAGCCACGACCCACCAAGGGTGATTGCTGAGACCCCTGGCACGGTCGTGCACTCACACCTCCACTCCTGGGTGTCCTGGCTTTCTACCCGGATGTAGACCCAGGGCTACTTCGTGTCTTTTATTTCTTTAGCAAAACTACGCCTGAAACCCCTCGCTCTGTCGGCACTGGATTTCACTGCGCCAGTGCCCCAGGACACCATCTACTCCGGAGAGCAGTGCCCGCAATCCATCCGGTTTAGCTGAGGTTACCATCGCGCCCTAACAGATCCCGGGCTGCGGATCGCGTTTACACAGTACCACTGCCATTCCTCTTATCTAGCAGCACCCTCGAGGCTGTCATCTGCTGCCCTTGCCACCATTTTTGTTTGGGAAAACACTCGAGGGGAAAAGGGCAGGTCACTAATAACCAAACATAAGCTTGTGGCCCCTGACACAGACACATTTCGTTGCAAGCCAAGAAGATGCGCTCCTGCCTCTGAAGCTCAGGCGCTGCCTCTTTAGAAAACCTGGTATTTGATCAGAAGCAGAAATCGATTTCCACCCCCGCGTAGCTTCTGTCTAAGGCTCGACAAACTATTAAAGTAAACTGGATTTAACAAAGGGAAAATAAATTTGCAAGGGCCTGCTGTGCCGAAATGTGGGTTGTTATCAGCATGGGCGCTTAATGAGGACTGAATTATCATTAATACGTGGACAAAATTTATAGTTCATCATTAATACTTCTGAAAGACAACATTCCAGGCGTTGTCTACCTCTTCCTTCTGCAAATGTGGATGGGATTCAAAATGGGTGTCTGGATCGCCTATGCATTTTGAATGGCAATCTAATCATCATTCATTTCTGATTTTGGCCATGGGGCTTGTAACACTGGGCCTCATTTCCCCCCTGCTCCGCATTCTTAATGACAAGAGTTTTTTTTTTTTTTCTGTCTGCTTCCTCCTAATGAATTGTATTATTGAATAGCAGAGGCTGCGAGGACATGTATTCATCCCTTCAAATGTTAAAATGTTTTTAATTGCAAAAGTGAGAAAAAACTTATTACCGTCTCAATTATGGCATTATCTTCTCTTACTTGAGCTTTTCTCCTCTCTCCCCTCTCTTTTTATATAAACTCGACAGGACAGGTTTATCACAAGTAGAACATTCCAATTCAGTACCCATCACCAAATGTGTTTTCTGGAAAACAGCAGATCTGTAAGAGGTTGGAGAGTGAAAATGATAAGAGAAATACAATTGCAAGCAACAATTGTATGTCACCTTCAAAATCTCCAAAGCTAACAGAAGCGCTCATATTTTGGGGGCATTCTTAAATATGTGTTTTTCTTCTCTCTTTTCTTTTCTCTTTACATGTCTTCCATATCTAGTTTTATTATTGTATATGTGCGAAGTTCAAACTCCAAACTTGATTTCTTTTGCCAGTGTTCAAATGTGTAACTGCAAGAGGGAAAACTGGGAGGAAATACTAGGATATACATCAAAGATTTCCCCAAAGAAGATTCTCACTGCCCAGGACTTAGCAGAGGCCCATATGGCTTCTTCCTAGAAGTGGGAAGTTCATTTATGTGTACTTGGCTTTCTTGGAAGATTGGGTTGGTAGGTGGACTTCAGGCTGGACTCCCAGAAAGGACTAGTGGGTTTTTTTTCATGGTGTCACTAGCACTTTCCAAGGCAGAAGGCCCCCAATGATGGAAATCCTTGAATTCTAGGTCCAATGATGGGGAGTTGTGGCAGCTTACTGGGCAGCTGTAGGCATCTAGGAGTTGAAGCTTGAAATCCTAAGTACTGGTAGTTTGTTTTCTTTCAGACTCTGAGCCTCAGTTTCCTCACATGAGGATGTAAAACAGCAACCTGTAAGGTTGAGTGAGGATCAAAGAGGCTCATCAAATGGGAAGCTCATTGGAAGAGTTCAGGTTACCGTTCTTTGTGCTTCCTTGAGATGGCATATCCTGGGAACTGCTGTGGTGGTGGGGAAAAGGACAAATAAGAATGTCTTTTGCATAGGAATAGTGAAGTGCAGTGACTCCTAGGAAAGAGAGAAGCATTCAGGTTCCAGGGGACTAATGCTAGGGTGAGCATTGTGATCAAATGGAAATAATTCTGAGCATATAAACCCATGAATAAGGCTGAATTAAAGAGCTGAGGATTTATTCCCAAGCTGACAAGAAGATGAACCATCATCAAATCTACCAATAAGGTGTAAGGAAAACAATCTCCAAAAGGTTGAGAGGCATTGAAACAAGAAGCAAGAAGAATTAAAGTTACACTCAGAAAGAACTCTGTGAGGGCTGTGACCAGTGCTTGGCAAAAGAGCAAATGAAATCTCATTCTGCAGAAATACAGTATTTCTGAAGAGCTTTGCCTGGGAGTGCAACCCTGTTGATGGGAGGGTGGTGGAGTGGCACCTTTGAAGGTGCCTTTCTACTTCCTAGTCTGTATAAATACAGATTTCTCTTTTCTGTCTTCATGGAAGCTGAAATTGATATCTTCTGTGCCGGATTAGATTGAGGAAAAAGAGATTTCCAGAATCAAGGTTGCCCTTTTCTGATCAGTATTAGCAGCCCTAGAATGGATTTTTATAATGAGGAAAGCTTATATTCATACACTTCTTTACAGACACACACCAAATGCCTTATCATCAGAATGATTTTAATTTTCACAAGGTGACAAGCAGTTTTGGTTGCTATGGTATTTGTCAATATCATTTTCACTATACAACCTCTTCTAGAGCCTTCTTTTCTATCACATGTACCCAGAACTCCAATTCCACTGCTGTTACTTTTTTTCTTGGTCAAATGTGTGATGGTTATAGTGTTAACAAAGCTTTCTTGGGCAAGGTCGACTCCCCTTTTCAAGGATTAACAATAACCAGGGTAGCTATGACATTGCAGTTCATTAGAACTCTTTATCAGGATTTCTGTAAGATGACGACTTTCAATGTTGCATTTCTTTTCTTGCTTGGCTGGAAAAGGCAGTTTTTGAAAATATATTTGAGAGGAAAATAATCTGTAGCAAAGTGAGAGTGGGGGAGGCATGTGACATGTTATATAAGCTTCTAAAATGTCTTCTTCCTTCATGGATACAATTGAGAAAAACCCTCCTATGAATAAAAGTCAATTTCTTCTGGAGGTGGGGTTAGCTTTAATTAGATACTTGATGGTGGCCTTGAAATATAGTTCAGTTGATAGAGTGCTTGCCTCACATGCATAAGGCCCTGGGTTCAATCCCCAGCACCACAAAAAATAAAATAAATAAATAAAAATAAAAAGAAACCCGATGATATGTTTGATATGAGCTGTTAATTGACAATCCACCTTTTGTTTGCCTCAAGGACAGTACGATCAACACTTTACCCAAATTTGTTTGAAATCGGAGGCAGATGATGTCACTGATGTACCAAGACAATATGAAAAGGGCCACTAAGCATTGTGAGGATCTCTGGAACAAGCAGAGCAGACACCCAAGCAGTTCCATTTAGCTCAAGTGAAGGAAGGGTTAGTGGTTTTGGTTTTGTTGTGGTTAGGACTTGGGGCTGGGGTGAGGGTTCTCATGCATGAGCTGCAGTTTGCATGGTTTAAACTCCCTACCCCACCTCTTGACACCAAGAGAGGTATCTCCCATTCTTATGGCCTTGCTCAAATGTGGGACAAAAAAGGAAAAAGGGAGTAGGGTCTGAAAGCAGTCAATCATAAAAAATCAAATCAGACTCTATTTCTGATGTTTCATTGATGAATAATTGTGCCATATTTTTAAAATTGAATTTGAACTTATTTATGTAAACCATTATAATGTTTTATGAGGGCTGCAGTCTGAGACCAAGAAGGGAGGTGAACATTCCACTGAACACCTCATTTAAGAGCTCAGCATCATGTATTCTTTTTAATTATTTTAAAATTTTGGTTTTTTTTAGTTGTAGTTGGACACAATACCTTTATTTTATTCATTTATTTTTATGTGGTGCCAAGGATCAAACCCAGCACCTTGCACATGCTAGGCAAGTGCTCTACCACTGAGCCCCAGCCCCAGCCCCAGCCCCTCAGCATCATGTATCCTGAGATGTGAAATGAATGCCTTAGTTACTATCAATGATATCTGTAACTCCTGGAGGATAAAGAGTATCCTGACAAGACCTTGCATTGTGACATTAAGTATATGCACAGACATGTGTGACCTTGATTTGTATTTTGTATATTTGTAAGGGAATAAATCTCCAGGGTTCTTTATCCCAAAGGGGACAACCTTGGGAGAGGAGTTGTTGTTGCCATTAGTTGGACCAAATGGCTACACTATAAAATATGTGGAGATAAATCCAGTTGTTGCCCAGGATATTTTCTTGTGCTCCATTTTCTCATCATTCAAATGATCCCAAAGGGCTCCCAAGGTGGTCATTGAGTCTGGAAGATGCCTGTGCATTTGTTAAGAAACTGAAGACCATAGGTGGGATATGCCTGAGGGCCCAGTTTGGCTCTATCATAAAAATATCATTTTCATTTTGATAAGGAAGTGTACTAGTTCCATGACCAAAAGCATATCACATGTGATAGCCTCCAGAAGGGCCCAGTATGCAGACCAACATCTTTTGCTGTATGATGTATAGCCAGGAGAGTAGTTTTTTTTTTTTTTTTAAATGAGATGCCCATAGAAAACTTATTGTCACCAGAGGTAGTTCAGAGACTCCAGGGGGCATGAGAGAAGGCAGTTAAAATCTCCACAATGAAGAACTCTCTGGATGTGACTGCATGTTGTGTTGCAGTTTAGATAAATTCTGGAGCTTTTTTTTTTTGGAGGAGGCCCCATTCAAGATGGGATGTTTTGCCAGTAATAGTACGCATGAGCATAAGTAAATTTGTAAATAAAGAATACATTGCCTCTAGAACCCAAAGTTGTCAAAGAGATATTGAGACAATTTTCAGTGCCAAATATTTAATTTTATTTCAGTTTATGGCTCAATGAGTCAAAGCACCCATACTACTACAGGTACTAAAAAATATGTTAGGGTAATGGGCATCACCACCATGGAAAATTTTGCTAAGGCAGTAGTTCTGATGATTAAGGTGAGGAATACCCATTTATTCTCTATCTTATGTCCAGAAACTTTCCTAAAAGTATGGAGGATCCCTTATTTAAATTTAGTGAGATTCCCAGGTATAACTGCAATTTGAAACCTAATATCAATTAAAGCCATGAAAGTTTGTCAATTGGTTCATTTTGGCAGATGTTAAAATTAATCCAGAACCTATATTCTAGAGCAACAAAATCCAATCAGCGTCCTTTCATCTTATTTGAGTAAATTTTGGGTATGCAATTGGGTCAAACTGTAGTCCTGTTTCAGCTTCTTTTTCTTCCCCAATATTATATATTTTTGTTTACTTTGTTGGTTACTGGATATGCCTCATGGGGGTTAGGGGAGTTTGCATGGTTTATGGTCATATCCATAAGTTTTCTCCTCCTGAGTGTCCCAAATCAATATCATTAGGGTTAGAGCCCTTTCTTATGGCACTTATTTTTTTTCTGGGTCTAAGGACTCTAGACTTATGTCAAGTTTGAATTAATCCTTTGACATGTTCATCAGCTGTGGCACTCAACAGAATCTAGTCTTCATTGGTCCATTTTACTATTATCCAATAGGGCAATGGTGTCCTTTTGTCTCTTTAACGGGTGGGGGAAGCTTTTAGGGTATAGGGTCTATGCTATAGGGGTACAATGGGTGTTTCCCCCTATGATTCTGAGGATAGGGATCTTTGTTATACCACAAGCATTTAGGATCCTAATGAGCCATCCATTTTTAGGAATTTAACTTCAGGATTATTCAGATCATTATGACCATGCAATGGACCCACACATAGTATCAGTTTTCCCCCTGAATCCTCTATAGAATGGAACCAACACCTGGTTAAAACACACAACCAATGGCTACAGTCATTTACCTGAGTCAAGCATCAGTCACAATTTATGCTGCAATCGAGACATGTGATCCAATCTGAGACAGCTCTAGCTTGACATACCCAACCCAGGACTACTTTAAGGAGGTCCCTGATCCCATAGTCTTATCCCTAAATGCAAAACTTCTGACAGGTCAGTTGGATCTGGAGCTGAGGCTTGCTGAATGTAAATGCATCACAAAGCAGCAGCGACCTTAATTAAGCTCACTAGCAGGCAGCAGCATGGCTCCAAGGGCACACTAGGCAGCAGGCAGCAGCTCCAAGTTCATACTTGCCAGCAGGCCATAAAACCAGTCAGTAAGCTGGAAGCAAGATAAGAGAGACCTCCAGAAGGCAGTGGTCATTCCTTACACTATCTGGCTCCTAGTACCAGTTGTGAAGAAGTTCTCTCACAAGAAGTTATACTCCATGTATGGATGATGTGTCAAAATATATTCTACTGTTATGTATAACTAAAAATAAAAAATAAAAAAGACCTAATATGATTTTTATGAATGTGAATAATAATGTATCTCAATTCACATGGGCTCTTCATATGTATCTCTTTTGTCTGATAAAATATAATCTTTATAAATAATTTTTCAAAAAAAGAAGTTCCTTCTCAAAGGACAGGATCAAGGCCTTCACCCCTGCCCCAAATTGGTCCAGATCTCAAGATAGATGATACTAGACTTGCACCAAGAGGTTATATTAGGTTTATTATTTACAATATGAGCCTTTCTTAAAAGAGTAGGACAGGCATCCAAGCTGGTCCATTTGGCTCAAGTGAA
The DNA here is from genome assembly GCF_047511675.1 of Marmota flaviventris. Taxonomy (NCBI): domain Eukaryota; kingdom Metazoa; phylum Chordata; class Mammalia; order Rodentia; family Sciuridae; genus Marmota; species Marmota flaviventris. The sequence goes on from NC_092518.1 coordinate 118,953,410, forward strand.
AGAGGATGAATGACTCTGGATTTTAGTCTGATTAGGGGATGAGTCAGAGGGAAAGTGTTTTGCACATGGCCAAAGTTTTTTTGGGTTTGAACTTCCTCACTGGCACTAAGTGAGGTAGTGCCTGCATTTTCTTATTGACTTGCCTGGATGTGAGGCCAAAGAGGATAAGGGTGTGATAGAGCATGAAAACTGTCAGCAATCAAATATCAAAAATGGAGTTAGAGTTTTTTTGTTACAATTTCTTCCTGTCACTTCATATGATATACTGCATGCACTAATATAGTTAATGGGGAATGTAAGATCAATAAAATGATGAAACTGCCAAATTACTTCAAGGGAAAAATATCATATATTGAATTCAGAAGAAATCAGATGGGAGACAAAAATGATTACATACTACAGAAGCAAAAACAGGGCTCAGGAATGAAATAATTTTTGCCAAAGGAAACAGAGCATTCTTTGACTATGTCATGGTCAGTTCCTAAAGGCCTCTAGAATGTCGAGAGAAAGTAAATTCCTAGTATCTTCCCATTTAGTTTCAAGGTAGGTCAAGGCCTTAAGAAAGTTCTTTATACTTAAACCTCAAGCTCCCAGTATCTCTGATTCATTTGACTCTTTAGGCTAATCAACCTTTATGGTGTCGGGCAACCAAATTTCCATCTCTGAAGCTACATCATCTATGGTGGGTGGCTATTATCTAAGGGTGACTACTGAGCACTTGGGAGATGATAAATATGATAGAGTTGTGCAGTAAGTATAAAATACACTTAGATTTGAATTAGTTTCTAGGGCTGCCATAACAGAGTTCCACAAATCCAGTGGCTTCAATAGCAGACATGTGTTATCTCATAGTAATGGAAGCTGTAAGTCTGAGGTCAATTTATTGGTGTGATTGGTTCCTAGAGAATCTGGAATCTGGATTCTGTGCCTCTCCCCTAGCTTCTAGTGATTGGGTGACAATCTTTGGCCTTCCTTGGCATGTACAAACATCACCCTGATCTTTGCTTTGTTTATAAAATACTCTCCATATGTGTATGCTTCTGTCTCTGTGCTCAAATTTCCCTTTTTATAAGGGCATCAGTTATGTTGGTTATATTCCACCCTAATGACCTTTTAACTCCATCATCTTCAAAGTTCCTATTTCCAAACAAGGGTCACATTCAGAGGTACTGGGAGTTAGTACTTCAACATCTTTTTGAGCCATCCAATTCAACCAATAACGGATTTTAAAGATCTAGTATGATGAAAAAGAATATAAAATACCTCCTTAATAAGTTATTGCTAACTGGGAATTAGAATGAAAAACACTTTAGACAAACCAGGTTAAATGAAATATATTGTAAAAATTCATGACACCTATTTCTTCTTTTTAAAAAGAAGTTATCAGAAAAATTCAAAAACTAATGTGGTTTGCCTTTGTGGTATAGGTTTTATTTTTATTACACAGGACTTCTTTAAAGTGAGTGTTGACAAACTAAGATCCACATACCAAATTCTGCCCACTGCCCGTGTTGCAAAAAAAATATTTTACTGGAACATGGTCATGTTCATTAGCGTCTGTATTGCTTATGTCTGCTTACATGCTACAATGGGATATTTGATTGCTTGTAATAGACATCATATGGCTTACAAAGCCTAAAATTACCATCTGATCGTTTTTTAAAATTTTTTTGTAGTTGTAGATGGACAGCATGCTTTTATTTTATTTGTGTATTTTTTATGTGGTGCTGAGGATCGAATACAGTACCTCCCATAAGGAAGGCAAGCGCTCTGCCACTGAGCTACAGCCCCAGCCCTCATCTGATCTTTTTAAAAAAGTTTTTTAAAAAATATTTTTAGTTGTTGAAAGACCTTTATTTTATTTATTTATATATGGTGCTGAGAATCAAACCCATTGCCCCACATATGTTAGGCAAGTGCACTACTACTGGGCTACAGCCCCAGCCCCTATCTGATTTTTACAGAGAAAGTTTTCTGACATCTAGTCAAGCATGACTCTGATCTTGTCACTGCCCTGTTCAGAAACCTGCACTGTCTCACTATTGCTTATTGGATACTCTGTAGCCGGTCTGCCCTAGCCTGGATCATGCTTCACCCTTCTCAGTGGTCATTACAGAGTAAGCTCTTTCAGGCCAAGGACTGAAACCTTGGCTCCATTTGTAGGGCTCTGGCTACCTAGCCACTGTCTGGCATTCTAGGGCTGTAAGAAATATTTCTAGAATTAAGTGCAAATGTCACAGGTACTTGGTTAGATTTAGGGTGGGGTGTGAGGAGAGGTGATGGTGTGAATATAGCTGAACCTGACTAGGCTTCCATTGCCTCTCATCAGGTGAGTGAAGGAAAACTCACATCCAGGCAGTTCCAGGTTCCTCCTGTAGGCACTTTAGGGTTGCATAAGTTTGAGCTACTACTGCTGCTTTTGATAATTGAGGCTATCATTTTATTGGGAGCTTAGCATGCGCCAGGTCTTTTGCTAAAGGCATTATCCAAGGCACTATTTCGTGTAATCTTTCCAAGCTGGAGAGGTTGGTACGGTCAGTTCTGTTGTAATTCTTGTTTTGAAAAATGTGAATTTGCTCTAGTGTGATTGATATATTAGGGAACATTTGGGCATATTATGAACTTTGTATTTGCTTATGCGCTATCTTTTTTTCTACTGGAAATGCTAGGTGAACACAAGAAAACTACCTAGCTGAACTGAACCACATAGGAATTCACAAAGCATGTGCATATATGTTTGTGAACACACACTTGCTTCCAACATTCACCAGCCACCTCAATTTGCTGAAATGTGTGGTATGAGCACAGCAGTTCACATCTGCTGTTACAACTTTCTGACCCTTTTCGAGTCTTCCTCTTTCTATCACTTCATAAAAACTCACACACTGCAACTCTTCCAACAGCCACTTCCACAAGCAAACTTCAGGTCTTTTTAAAGTGCCACATTTAATGTAGTATTTATATGTGAAATTGTGATGATGTTTTTATTAGGTCCTTATCTTTTAAAATGAAGTTTTTGAGTGTTATGCTACTAGCCCCATCTTTCTTTTTTAAAATTTATTTTTTTATATTTTATTTGTTCTTTTTAGTTATACATGACAGTAGAGTATGTTTTGACACACACACACACACACACACACACACACACATATACATGAAGTACATCTTATTCTTCTAATTAGGATCCCAGTCTTGTGGTTGTACATGATATGGAGTCCATTTTTCCCCATAAGCTCTGTGGCTGGCTTCTAATGTACAATTTTACATAGAGTGGTGATTTTTAGAAACACATATGTCACATTATAGCAAAACTGATTATGCCATAATTATTTCCACTTTGCACATAGTAGACTGAGGGCTTCAGAGGCAGAGTGATTGTCCAAAATCACATAAATAGGTGGTTTTGAATCCATATCTCTTTGCCTCCATAGCTTAATCTCTTAACTATTTCACTCTATTGGTTTACAGCCTATATAAAATCTGTACTTTTGGCAATCTGAGCTTTTAAAACAAAAATTTGAGAGACTTGGTGGAAAGTAGGCAAAGGCCTTAGTTTACTTGGATGCTTTTGTTTTATTTTGATTTTTTGTTGTTCAGGGGTTTGACAAATACACCTCAGGGGTTTGTTGCTCTCAACATTTCTTCAATTTCAGTACTGAGGGTGAAGGGAATATTGGAAGCAGCGACTGAACAGGAACCTCTTATGGAGGGCTGGAGAGGAAATCAATTCTCTTCTTGCCTGGAGATGCAAACCTAATGGAAAGATCTGGGCGTCATAGGAAACCAGAGAGTGAGTCAGCAAATCAATGCTGGTTTGTTTTTTGAAAGCTAATGTGATGCTGTGATGTGTAATAATAACAGGAATACAACCTGCAGGAATCATAAAATAACTCCTTAGCATTGATCAGGGCCTTATTAGAGTGGTGTGATCAGCTTGGGGTCTGTAATTGAAGAGGGATGTGAAGAAGTCACAGAGGAAAGAGGGCTGTAGTGGCTTGTCCCTGAATCCTGTGTGCTTCAAGAACTCTGCACACAGTCTTCCCCACCAACTGTCACTTCGGGACTGAGCATGGGAGGAGGGGGAGGTGTCAGAAGGCAGAGAGTTTAGGTGGCAGAGGCAGAATAGTGGTTAGAAAAAGTAAGCCAGAAAGTCAGAGGCCAGGCAGTGGAGTTGCAAAGGGACACAGTTAAGTCCATCCTCAACCAGGAAGTGCTGCTGACATTTGCAGCTTGGAGTCAGAGTGGGCTTGGTAAGGGGGAACCAGAGCATATTACCAGGTTGAACTGAATCTGCCCCAAGAGGCAAGTGTGAGATCACAACCAAGGATGGACTTGGTTGCTAGGAATGCTGAAGTCTTTGGTAGGAAAAAACAAAATCATTCATAAAAAATCAGAATATGAAAGCAATTTGTAATTATTGTAAGGGATTTGGAAAATAAAGAAAAACAAAAGAACACTAATTTTATTAATTAATACTAAAATACTACCTAGAGATAAGGCACTGGTAACTTTGGTGTTTTTTCTCCCAGGCTCTTTTCCTTGTGTGTGTTGTTAAAGGACTCTGGCTCTGGATTCAGACTGCTTGGGTTCAAATCCTGGCTCTGCCACTTAGTAACAATGTATTCTTTTTTTAAAAAATAGTATCTTTATTTTAGTTTTATGTGGTGCTGAGAATTGAACCCAGTACTTCACACATGTTAGGCAAGCACTCTACCACTGAGCCACAACCCCAGCCACAGTAACAATGTATTCTTTAGCACACTCATTTATCCTTTCAGATTTCCAGTTTTCTTATCTATAAAATTTGGGATATTGCCAGTGACTGTCTCACAAGGATTGTGGAAAAGATTGAAGATTAAATAAAGTATGCATGCTATGTAGAACTTTAGCATAAATATTGGTACATTGTGAGCACTCACTTATGTAGTCATTTAATGGCTATATTTTATATGCTAAATTGTATATATATATGTGTGAGTATTTTATATATATATATATATATATATATATATATATATATATATATATATATATAGAGAGAGAGAGAGAGAGAGAGAGAGAGAGAGAGAGAGCACATGAGCAAATGCATACTAGGGGCTGCTATGTACTAGGCCAAGTTCTAGGCATTGTATAGACTGCAATAAGAACAAAAATAACTATATACATAGTACATAAGTAATTTTATGTTTTACTTTATCAAATTATATATGCACATTCCTTTATGTCATTAAATAGTCCTTTAAAATATCTCTTTCATTGACTACATAGCATTCCCTTATATTAATCAATCCCCAATTGTTAAACATTATGATTGTCCATATTTTTCACCATTATAAATGAGTATCACTGTATATAATTATTATTTTATTGGATTTGTATCCTCCATAAGTTTGATCCCTAGAAGGGATTACTGTATTGACAGTTTATGATACAAAGAGCTAAATTGCTTTTCAAAAAAGTTTTACCAATTTCCATCATCTTAGATGGTTTCCTCCAATTACTGCTTGACTTTTATAAAGGAGTGTTTTTAAGGTCTTAGAGGAGCTTATTTCATGTTTTCTGGTGTGAACAGAGTTTGTGGGAAAAGGGAACATTATGGAAGATTCAGAGTATGCAACATTTTCTACTATAGCCAATCAAGGACTGCTCTACCATGGGTTGAGGGGATGTTGCTAATATACAGGACAAAGGTTAGGTGAAATTGTTTCATGGTCCTTCTTTCCATTATCGTCTTTAAGTGTTGACCTCCTTCTTTCCTGTGGGCCTAGTGCATTCTCAAGAGGGAAGGAGATATGATATGCCACTAATACCTTAGTATGAATGAGTTGAATGTGCTAGAAATGCTGGCATTTCAAATAGACTCAAGAATCCAGAAAAAGGAGTTTCTAGTGCTCATATTTGGGTACTGCAATGGGAGGTGGGAGGTAGTCATTCTCTGATGTATCATAATACGTAAGAAATTGTCTTCTATTTGCATAAAAGTGAATGAGGTGTTATATCTGTTTCCAGGACCTTACAATCTAGTGGGGGATACTAGAAAATACCCATACCTACTCCAACCACATTGAGATACATGTCTGAAAAGAAAGCTGAGATAATTTCTTAAGGGACTGAAACATGGAACACATGAAAAAGAAAGGAGTAAAATGTGTAATCAAGATTTTGGCATAAGCAACTAGAAGAATGAAGGTGCTATTTACTGAGCTGGGGTGACCCTTTCATAGGTGTTGAGCAGAGTCTTGGGTAAAACCCAGAAAGAGTTATGTTCCCAGTGTCATCATGGGTGGTAGTGCAGCTTTTGTCATGCTCAAAGGCACCTGGATCAAATAAGGATGTGGGGCTAAATATAGCCCATATTTTGCTAATCATAATCATGAATTTCAGGACAGGACTGTGTTCATAAAGAAGAGACAATGGACATATTCTAAATTTGTACCAAGGTGCCATACGAGCTACTACTGGCCCTATGTGAGTCTGGTGAATAAGAATGAATAAGAATAAGCTCACGACTTCTGGAGAACACAAACTGCTGGAGGGTTGGTCTGTTCCATGAGAGATCCTGAACACCTTCTAGACAGGGGTGGTCCCATTTGAGAATCACTGGTAAGGCCATTGGGAGCTTTTGTCAGACAATGACAAGGTCTTCTTAGTAGTTAAGTATGGACACTCTAGTGGTTTTAAAATATAGTACAAATTCTTTGATATAGTTCCCACGGGGGGGGGGGCAATGTCCCCTGTTGCTATATCTTGCAGTGACTGTTTTGACCCTAAATAATAAAGGAAGTGATCCTAGGTGACTTCCAAGGCCAGGCAGAGAAGACCAGTTAGTGTTCACTATGCATTCTTGGAAACAGAAGCAGCATGTAAGATGTCTGACTACCTGAGGCTACCAAGCTGTGAATGCTCCCTGGTGAACCCAGCTTTCAAGTCATTCCAGGCCAAATGCCAGACATAAGAGTGAAGAAGCCTTTAAATGATTTTAGTCATCAGCTCTTCAAATCTCTTTTCAGCTTTTCAGATATCAGGGAGTGGAGAAAAGCCTTCCCTGCTGTGTTTTTCCAAAATCCTGATCCCTGGAATCCATGAGCATAACAAAATGACAGTTGTTTCATACCATTAAAGGTTCTATGGTGTTATGCTATGCAGCAGTGGATAACTGGAGAATTCACTCTGGCTTCTCAATGGACAATGAATTGGAGGGGCCACGAGTGGAACTGGAGGGACCAGTAAAGAGTTGCTGCTATAGTCAGGGTGGCCCGGACTAAGGCTGTGGAAGAGAAGGTTGAGAAAAGCATGTACACTGGAGATGATAGGAAGTCAAATCAAAAGACTTAGTGATAGGTTGAGGGTATAAAATAAGGGAAAGAGAGAAGTTCAGGATGATTTCTAGGTTTGAGCTTGAGTGAGTAACTATATGGTGATATGTTTAAAGAGGTAGGAGAAACTGAGGGAAGAACAAGTAAGCCAGGGTTGGAGGGTTGGCAATGGTGAGTTCTATTTTGGACCTCAAAGGAGCTCTTTCAGGGGTCCTGACAAAAGAGGATAGTGGCTTAGAATGAGACATTTACAAAAGGAAAGAGAACATAAGAAAGCCCAGATTCAAAACCAATTAGAAATGAGTCAACAGACTTTAAAATTGATTGGATTCTTAGTACACAGAGAAGAAAATTCATAAAAGAAAAATACAGTAAATTAGATTTCATCAAAATTTGCAACTCCTCACCAAATCATACTATTCAGAAAATGAAGGTAAGCCATAGACTAGGAGAAAATATCCACGACATATATAGAACAAAATATTTATGTTCAGAATATATAAAGAACACATGCAACTCAATAATAAGAACAACAACCCAATTGATAATGGGTATGTGATTTGAGCAGTTACTTCCCGAGAGAGTATGAATAGCTAATAAATACATGAAAAAAATCTCTCAATATTATTAGTCATTAGGGAAATGCAAATAAAAACCTCAAGACACTGCTACTACACACACACTGGAATAGCTAAAATTAAAAAGACTGACAAAGCCATATATTGTTAAAAATGTAGAGCAATTGGAATAGTTACACACTGTTGGTGGGAATGTAAAATGGTATAACCACTTAGGAAAAAAAATCTGGAGTTTTTGTATCTAACTAAGTGCATACTACTCTATGACCCAGAAACCTCACTTCTAGGTATTTATCCAACAGAAATGAAATGGAAGCATATATCCACAAAAACACTTATAAGAGAATGTTTGTAGCAGCTTTATTGATAATATCCTCCAACTGGAAACAACCCAAATGTCCATTAGCTGGTGAAGTGACAAATTATGTTATACTCATGTAATGGAGTTCTACTCTCCAATAAGAAGGAAGGAACAACTACAGAGGTGATTCCCTATGAAAGTGAAAGAAATCTTAGTCAAAAGACTACAATATTATATGATTTTATTTACATGAAGAACTAGAATATGTCATGGTAAAAACACTCAGACCAGTGGGGTGGGTGTGAGTAGAAACTATAATGGGGCATAAGGAAACTCTTCTGGGGTGATTGAAATAATTCTACATCTGACAGGAATTTGGCTTATCCTAGTGTGTGCTTTTGTCAAAACTTATCAAATGATATCCTTAAGATTTATACATTTCCCAGGTTGGGAGTATAGCTCAGTTGTAGAGCACTTGCCCAGAATGTGTGAGGTCTTGGATTTAATAGCCACTTGCACACACAGATTTGTGCATTTCCCTATATAAATTTACTTACAAATATTATAATCAAGCAAACAATAGGTGAGAAATAGATGCCAGGGATGAGAGCCACCATGAGCAGTTTCAATGAATTGGTCACAGTGGAGGTTAGGTAAGTCCTTTTCTGAGGGCAGTAGCTTGCATTTACTGGTTACAAGTGACTTTTTGGATCATTTGTTAGAAATTGCCAGAAAAGGGGCTGGGGTATAGCTCTGTGGTAGAGCACTTGCCTAGCATGTGCAAAACTCTGTATTACATTATTACAACCTCAGTGCCCCCCAGAAAATGAGAGAGAGAGAGAGAGAGAGAGAGAGAGAGAGAGAGAGAGAGAGAGAGAGAGAGAAAGAAATTGCCACCAAAGTAAATGATTACTCTCTGACAAGAAAATCACCTTCATTGACCAGACCAAACAGCTACCTATTTCAGGTCAGGGAGAGCCTAAAATTCCATTGGAACACCCAAAAGATGTTCTTCTTGCTTTGTTAAAGTATGAGAAGAACCATTAGGAAATTGACTCTAGTTTTGAGGTGAGACATTTCCTGAGTGAACCCAAATCACTCCAGTTCTCCTTGACTGTGCTCCTGTGCTCTCCTCCTCCCAGTTTACTATTCTTTTCCACTTGCAACAAAGCAGTTGTTAGACTTCAAATTTGCCTAAGGACTTTTCATTATGATCAGTCCAAACAAAATAAGGGAGAAAGCTCTTATTCTTGCATAATTATTTTCAGTAATTAGTAGGGCTGGGGAGTATAAGAATCACTTGCAATGTCTGTGGCTTAATAGCATGACTCTGCTTTATTTGCAACTCCCCTCCAGTGCAATGATAATCCTCCAGGTATGCTCATTATACAAAAATAAAACAAAACAAAATAAAACCCCCACCCCCTCAAAAAAAATAGAAATAGCTTTCTGACAAATAGGTGAGCTCACAAGAGATGCAGTGCAGGAGAAATTGGGGAAAATGCAATCTGTTTAAAGGAAGCCTGTTTTATGTGTGTGTGTCTGTGTGTGTGTGTGTTTGTGTGTGTATGTGTGTGTGTGTTTTGCCATGACTGCTAATGATAATCCAAAATGTTCTTTTTGCAGTATCATTTTTTTCCTGCTTGTTCCCGAAGGGAAGCCAAGAAGGCAAAGAACTGAGTGATGTCACAGTAATGTTTCAGGAGTTATACAAATGTGATTTTAGAAGTCAGGCTAGCGAATTTCAGATAGGATTAAGCAGAAGCTGAGTGTCTGGGGAGAAGGAAGTACTGGATTAACATAAGCAGTTTTTTAAAATTTATTTTTTACTTGTAGTTGGACACAATATCTTTATTTTATTTTTATGTGGTGCTGAGGATCAAACCAAGGGCTTCACACATGCTAGGTGAGTGCTCTACCACTGAGCCACAACCCCAGCCCCAACATAAGTAGTTTTTGATGAATGCAAAGGAATGGGCCTGTGAACATGGAGTGAGTGCTGCTGTTTCGTTACAGCACAGGGAAGCCAGTACTTGCATTGAAAAGACCAAAGAACTTGTCTTGGAAGTGCCACATGTTGATAAGCCAGTGAAGAAAGTGGTCCTGATGCAGCCATTCTGATAGCTGCTGTCTCTTGTCTCCTATATTGACAATGAATCCCTTTCTACTTTAGTCATGTGATAACAAACATTTACACATCAGTACCTAGAAAGGATACCAGGAGTCAGGAAGCCTGTGTTCCAGGCCTGGGTCTCTAACTAACCAATTGTAATATCAAAGCAAGTCAGCTAGCATCCTGTATCATAGTCTTATCATTTAGAAAGTGGGGGAAGGTAGCATCTATCTTACCTACCTTCCTCCCAGGGTCATTTTGAAGAAGAACATAGAATAATATGTGGCAAAATACCTCATAGGAACATAATACAAATATAAGCTAGTATTATTTCTGAAATGTTTGTCTCATACACTGTATATATCTGAACGACCAATGACAATGGGTTATTAGTTGGTTATTCATAAATATTTTTGTGGAGAATAGCTGGAACGGAATTGTTTCTCTATGGCGTCAGCTAATTGCCATACAATATACATCTCTGAGACCTGGAAGGGTAACTGCAATCCCATTGTCAGATGGGCTCTAGGATTTCAATGGCCAACAGCCAAGTAGCTGTCAGTTGGTTGTTTGCACGAAGTAAGGGAGTCACACAACATGCATATTCCACTTCATCTCTGTTGTGCATGTTGGTAAAAGTTCACTTTCCACCTGGGAAGTAGAAACTGCATTCAGAAGCCTGCATATTGAAGTGGAGTTATCTGATGCCTGGAGAGAGGAACACAGGAAATGAGATGAAGGAGTGTATCCAGTTCTGTGCCAAAAGAGTTGATGAAATCTTTTAGCCAGGCTGACTGGGATGGGATTGCTCGTTAACCAACAGCTTTGCCTAATAGGTACCTCATGCATGGATAACACATGCTTAAAGAGATGAGACCATAGCAAACTATACTTACTGCTAACTTATGCCCCATATAATCACATGTACTTTTGTTAATTCAAGTAGCACTTTGGGATCTTGCACCTTCTTTCTGCAACCACAGGAACTTAAGTTACCTCTGCATTGTAGATGACACCCCTACATTTATAAAGTGCTTGAGAGTCTGTGTGGAGTGTAGGACACTTGGCAGTGTTCCATCTTCTCTTGATTTTGAGTGTCACAATAGCCCTGTGCAGTAGGCACTGTGATTTTCTGTATTCTACTGATGAGAAGCAGTTCACTCCATTCTTTCCCCTTTCTCCCTGTCTGTCTCTTCACTCAAGCCCCATCTTTTCTAAGAGTGGATGCAGGTCTGGTATCATTAGTGAAAAACTGGTCATAGCTGCAGACAGCTGCTTATACTAGTCCATGAGGCATTTGGGACTGTCCCACAAATGGGAGAAGAAAAGCTAAATCGAGTGCTTTCTTTGACTAGTAAGTTTCAAGGAGTCAAATGCCTTCTGTGCAAGCAGAGGGAGAAATGCTTGCAGAATACATTACTGGATTGACAATGAACAACAGTATGAGCAATGTCATCAGGCTAACTGAGAAATCTCTTAGCAATGATAAAAGACCAGAACTTGATTCAATTCATATTGACTTTACTGAACACGTACACATACTTGCTTGATGGTTCTAAATAAGTTACAGGATCAGGAATGGATTTTTGATGTCTCATAATCATAAAAACTTCACCAAGTTATAATGTGTATTCAGTAGCCCTGCCAGACGTACACCTACAGCCATTACTCACAATGTCCATCATTTAGACATTTTTTTTATCCCCCGCAAAGAATGGCACATTGGGACTTTGCATCAATATCCGTGTAGGATATTGATCTCTGCTATACTACAAAGATAAGGAATTTTCTAAACACATCTGCAAGTGTTATGAGAGGCTCCATGAGCAACTCTCATGACTTGACTTTGGGGCTGCTGAAGGATATGGGAATGCCATTAAAAGATATTTCACCATTTGGATTTCACTAGTTTGTGGCATCTTGAAGAGAGGTGCAGAGGGGAAACAATATTTGGTCTTAGATAGTAACAGACAAGCTCATGTGAAATTACTCTTTGTCAAGCCTGATGTTTTCACAAACTTCAGCAGCAGCAAATGCAGCCTTTGAAGGGCCTGTGTTCATGCTCTGTGATTTGCTAGAGACAGGCAACATGCTGTGCTGGAAAGAAGGCAAATTGGGAATGTTCTCTCTGTGGTTGGCAGTCTCCAAAGAGCTGGGGAAAATGCAAATTTCTCATTATCAAACTGAGTTTTCTTGGGACCCACCAAGAAACACATCCACCAATTATCAAGAGTTTCAAGGGATGAAAATAACATAGCAGAGTTAGAAGGATCGACTTCCACAATCAGCCACTTAACTGTATAATCTGGAGCTTCTTATTTTTATTTGTGGGAAAAAAATGAATGCATTTAGGGTTTTAATACCATATGTTGTTAAAGCATTTTTTAGTGTTGCTAAAGCATTTTTTGTATTGCTAAAGCATTTTTTTGGTACAGATAGATCTTATTGATGGGGCAAATGTGCAACAAGTCTAGGCAATATTTATGACCACTACTAACTTTCTAGTATTTCACTGGCTTATAAAATGATCTGGACATTGTCGTGTGCTCAGGTTACATGCAAAACAATTTTTTCTCCCTTGAGGAATATTAGACCAAGGAGGAGAATGACTAAAGAGCTGTTAAAGGCTTATATACACACAAGCACGGATAAAGGGTATTTTACTATGCCTTAATTGTGAGGAAGGCAGTCTAGCAAGAGGCAAAACCCTGGGGAAGAAATTGAGCATTTCCAGTTCATATAGGAATGTGAATTTTATTCACCTATGAGAATATTATAGACACATTTTGTGTATAATGTACTTTTCACACCAGATCCTCAGTTGGATATCTCAGCTGGATTTCACTTGAATTTGTTACCTTACAGAGTTAAACACAGATTTAAGACACAAAGACTTCCTATTAACTCAGAGCAGTAGCTTAGATCAACTTCTTGTCTCTAAGTGTAACTTGAGATGGCCATTAGGGGATGGGGAGAAATGTGGAAGGCTGGGAATGAAAGGTGAGAATGGGAGGGTGGTAGGAAGGTTCAAGAGCCCTGGGAGCCTCCAATAAATTGCCTAAAGTAGTGCTCCCTCGATTATTCAGGGTGAGATTTTCAATGGAATCTAAGGGCAAATGCTACACTTTGCTAGTGCTTCTGTTTGCTTTGCTTGAAAACAAGATCTTGAAATCATTTTCTCCACTGCTTGTTGATTACAGTGCTCCCTGGTGTTTCAAAGGTATCCCTTGCTTAGGCCATTTTGCAGCCCCTTCCCTCCATTTTTTACAACACCAATACCAGAAAGTCTCATTGTTTGGTTCAGGGATTTTAGCTTGGTATAATATCTTCAGCACCAAAACAATTCTTCTTCATGTCCTTTGTGGCACTGAAATCCAAAAATTTTGACACTCAATGAGTGTTAAATTAAAGGGATGTGCTATTTGCATGAAGGTAATTGATCCATGAAACATATTTCTTCCTTAGCAATGTGGTTTGGTACATCCAGCTTATGTTGAGATGATTGCTTCCTGGGCAATAAATATACCAGAATATTTTATCAGTAGGAGCAGGAGAGACAGCTTGAAATATATATTTAAAGGTGGTGGCAAGGATGATCAACTGGCAGTTGGTTTGTCAGTGTCCATTTATCTCCAAGAGGCCACCTGGCAAAAGGGCTTGCTCTCTCCTCTCAGAGACATACAGCAGAGCAGGAATAGAGTTTTATATCAGCAATTGATTTATTACAGTTCCAACCGCAGGTGAGTTGCAGTAAGAAGTAATTGTTGTTCTGTTTCATTCTGAGGAACCCTCGGGGGCCAGCTGGCTTCTGGCCACTCCAACTCAAAAGCCAAGTAGCAACTGGTTTCCACTGATGTCCCTTCTACGATGTATGAATGTCTGCTGGAGAAGGCAAACTTTCTGGGACTGATCATTGCACTTAGAGGGAATTTTTAGGGAAAAGTTTGTTTTGTAATTCAAAGAATAACTTCTTAATTCCTTGCTGCCTGATCACCATGAAAATTTGAAAAAGCAAACCAGATGCTAAGATGTTGGGGAGGAGGAAGAAACCCAATTGTTAAATTGCATTCAGAGCCTGTCGCACGTTACTTTCAATCTCCTCAGTGGTGACAAATCTCTGTCCTCTGAGAACAGGCTATATTTGAACAAACAGCTAGAAGTCATTAGAGCCCACACTGGTGAATAAGGTGGGTGATCATGCTCAGCAATGAATGTTTTGGATTTAAAAATGAGCTGTGTCTCTCTGGTAAGGACACAAATTTTCCTGTGCAGCTTAAAAGTGAGCATTGAGACAGTTCTGACTAAAAGAGCAGCAGAAAGTTTGGAGCAATATTTATGTGCCTGCAATCAGTGTATGTCCTGCCAGGGGTGCCATTCAGAGTGGCATCATTCCCTTGGATGCAAAGTTCTTGCAGTAGGTTGGAAAATAGGAACCACATTTTACTTTTTAGTTATAATTGCATGAATGAAGATTGTGAGACCTGGAGTTCTGAAAACACAATTCTTAGGGGTGGCATGGACGAGAAAGGATCAGACAGATAGAGTCCACTTATTAGCTCTCTTAGGTTTTCATCTAACCGTTCTGTGTATTAGGTTTTGATTTAACTTTCTTCATCTGTAAAGCAGAGCAACAACAGCACCTACTTGATAATATTTTTATGAATATTGAAGGAGATCATGTACATAAAAAATTTAGTATCATGCCTGGCACACTTTCAGGGCTCAATGAATTGTAGTTATCATTGTCATCATCATCATTTTTACAGCTGCTGTGCAGACATGCAGTGGTGGAGAAATGATTAGGAGACAATTTTAGGAGTATTCGTTACTAAGACAGCATCGCTCTAGATAGGGGAGTTAGAAGTGGGGTAGGTATGGAAGAGAACAAGGCAAGATCATGAGCACAAGATGAGTCTAGGACACAGTGAGGACAGAATAAAGGTGATTTGGGCTCTCCTGTCTCCATCTGTTTCTGGGCTTTCCATTTTTGGCAGGTTATGCTTGTTTTATCAGGGCAGTTAGTAATGAGAGATTTATTTAGAGTTTATTATGCAAATGATTAAGGGTCAAAAAACCATATTGATGTTCTCCTCAATTAGGTTGGAAATATTTAAAACATTTAGACAATTAACTGCCTTGTGTATATGAGCACTACAACAAATTCAAACAACTCAGGCAAGCCAGGGATCACCACACAGAGACAAAGAATTCAACAACAACAATGAAAACTCAGGGTCAATGAAGTGAAATTTTGTCAGAGCTGAGTTATTTTTTTTTTTCTCCAGATTACTCTTTCCCATCAGTTTTGGGTTTTTGGATCACTTTTGCCTTGAAGTCCCTCCTTTATGCTGGTTAGTTTTACAGTAAATAGGATGTTTACAGGTAGGCTCTGGAGTTTTAAATATGTATTATGAACATGTCTCATGCACACAGTGACTCAATGGATCTGCAAACTTAGTCAAAGGCTCACATGGTATGACTCTGAGAGAGCTCCCCTTAAGAAGGAATATGGTAGAGATGAACGGCTGCAAATCTCTGTGTGCTGCTCCTTGAAAGGAGTGGAAATTTTCTAAATATTAATTGGAAGGCAATGGTGGCAAAATGCTTGTTTTATGATCTTCTGCCTCTTTAGACTCTTACCCTGAAGCAAAACTTACCAGCAAGATGATAAATAAGTTGAATAAATCAGACCAAACTTTCCTATGTATGTATATGAATGCAGCACAGTGAATCTCACCAGCATGTCCAACCACAAGAAAGGGATCCTAATTGGAATAAGTTATACTCCATGTATGTGTGATATGTCAAAATATATTTTACCATCATGTATATCTAAAAAGAACAAATAAAAAATAAAGTTAAAAAGATGAGAAATAAGAAAATGCTGGGGCTGGGGATGTGGCTCAAGAGGTAGCGCGCTTGACTGGCATACGTGCAGCCCGGGTTCGATCCTCAGCACCACATACAAGCAAAGATGTTGTGTCCGCCGAGAACTAAAATATAAATATTAAAATTCTCTCTCTCTCTCTCTCTCTTAAAAAAAAGAAAATGCTGAAGTTATGCTAATGGAAGGGAGGCACATATTGAACGCAGGACTTCCCTGGGAATGAAAGGCATCCTGGGGGAGGCCTGCACCTATCCTACTCATGCCACTCCACAAATGCTCTATAACCAACGAAATTGGCATCTTATGTTTTTTTTTAGTTGTAGTTGGACACAATACCTTTGTTTTATTTATTTATTTTTATGTGGTGCTGAGGATCGAACCCAGCGCCTCACATGCGCTAGGCGAGCGCTTTACCACTGAGCCACAACCCCAGCCCTCTTCTATTTTTTATTGTGCTAAAAAACACATAACATAAAACTTTCCATCTTAACCACTTGATGTGTATCATTCAGTAGTGTTAGGTATATTTCCATAGTTGTGCAAGAGATCTCCAGAAACTTTTCATTTTGTAAAACTGAAACTGTAAACCCATTAAACATCATATCCCCTTCTCCCAGCCCAATAGCCATCATTCTAACTTCTGTCTCTGTAAATTGGACTACTCTAGGGACCTCCTATCTGTGGAATTATAAAGTATTTGTCTTTTTGTGACCAGCTTATTCCCCTTAGTATAGTCCTTGAAGTTTATCCATGTTTAGCAGTAACAGGATTTACTTCTTTTTATGGTTGAATAATATTTCATTGTATGAATTTACCATATTAGGTTTAACCATTCATCCATCAATGGACAGTGGGTGCATCTTCACTTTCCCTTCCTTATATCCCCACACAATGTAATATGTCAAAAGAAAAGAAGATCCTGAAGGCAGTTAGGGAAAGTGTATTGTAAACATTGGCAGAGCGAGATAAAAGAATATACTTTATTTAATTTGCCACAATTCCTACATGCTGATAGAGCTAGAGCCCACCAGCTGAAGTATATAGAATGAGAGACCATGGTGTTAAGTGAAGTAAGTCAAACTCAGAAGGTCAAGGGTGGTATGTTCTCTCTCATGTGTGGAAGCTAGAGAGGAAAAAGGAAAAGAAAAGTTCAAGTGGATCTCCTAAAAATCAAAGGAAGCTGGGTGCCATGCTATCATGTTGATTATTAAGTTGCATTAAGATCAAATGTATAGCAAGGCATGGTGGTACATGCCTGTAATCCCAGTGGCTGAGGCAGGAGGATCTCAAGTTCAAAGCCAGCCTCAGCAACTTAGAGAGGCCCTAAGCAACTCAGACCCTGTCTCTAAATAAAATACACAAAAAGGGGGATGGGGATGTGGCTTGGTGGTTAAGTACCCCTGGGTTCAATCCTTCGTACCCCCCAAAAAAAAATCAAAGGAATATTACTAGAGGAAAGGGACCAACGGATAGGAGGTAAAGAAGGAGGGGAGATGCTGGGGAGAGATATTGACCAAATTGTATTATTATTATATTTTGAGCATGTACGAATATGTAACAACAAATCTCATCATTATGTACAACTACAATGCACCAATAAAAATGTGGGGAAAATGTCAACATAAGTCAAAAAAGTAAAAAATGAGCTCAGAGTTTTCTCTAAATCTTAACTTCACAGATACCAGCCTCCCTCTTTATTGGTAATACAATTTCTAGAAAATGACAAACATGTTTTCATGTTGTGTAAGATTTAGTTGATCAGTAATGTGATAAAAGAGAATGTGTGTCAAAATATGTAACACAATGGCTAGTGACATAGGAGGATCAATAAATACTGAGGAAAATAGTAGTTAACATGAACTTAACTATTTCATGAATATGGATTGTGTGCTTTCTATGTTTAAAGCCCTGGTGAGCATTTAGTATAAAACAGTTGGCAAGTTGGAGGGAGGTACACAACTATGAATCAGCATAGCTAATATTTCTTGCACGAGTCAAAAACAAATTCTGAGACAGAACTGACAAAGCTGTTTATTTGTAAACTTGTGACCATCAGTTTTGTTTTGGCAGGGATATAAAAGTGTTGGAAAGGAGAGTAAGTTTTTTAGAGAATGAAAAAGAAAATACTGAGACAGACTCTAATTGAAACATTGTACTAGGATGGGGGCTTTGGAAACAGTGGAGATTTTTATATTGTCTTTAGGTATATCTGACAGTGCTTGGTGGTGGCAACATGAGGCAAGCAAGCAGTTTGAGATTATTTCAAAAGAGGAGAAATTTTCAATGTTAAGGGTAAAAGAGTTATTTGGTCATTTCTCCAAACAAGTGGTGTTGATGGATTGTGCTTTTGTAATCTCTGATGGGATTAACTGAGTGGTAACTAAAGGTGGTGGGGTGTGGCTGGAGGAATTAGTTCATTGGGGGTGTGGCTATGGGGTATATATTTTGGATCTGTAGAGTGGAGTCTCTCTCTCTGCTTCCTGATCACCATGTGAACTGCTTCCCTCTGCCACACTCTTCCACCCTGATGCTCTGCCTCACCTTGAACCCTGAGGAATGGAGCCGGCCTTCTATGGACTAAAACCTCTGAAATTGTGAGTCCTCAAATAAACTTTTCCTCTTCTACAATTGTGCTGGTTGGGTCTCATAACAGTGTAAAAGCTGACTACAACACATGGTCCTTATTATGATGGAGGGCTGCCATAGCAGGCAGCTCTCAAGTACCTCACAGGTGTCAGGTCCCTTGCATGTGTTAAATCATTCTAATCAGCATAGACAAACTGAGAGAGAGGTACCATTGTTAACTTAATTTTTAAATGAGGGAACCTGAGTCACAGAGAGCTTAAATGACTGGTCTGAAGACACATAACACAACAGTAAGTAGTAGAGTTGGGATTTAAATCCCCCACTCTGAACCTGTCTGTAATATTTCCCTGAATAGGTGATTTATAGGGAAAGATGGGAAAGGAAGAAAGAGAAGACCAAGACAAGTGCATGGTGGGAAGGCACTTGCTCTTTTCATTAAATTATAATTCATCCTCTTCCTTCTTTCCCTTCCTTTTCCTCTTCCTATCCTCTTTCTCCTTCCCATTAAATACTATTAATTAAGTGACCCAATTCCATGTGATGTATGAGGCCTTTGGTAGCCCAAGAAAGAAGAAGTAATAGATATGTTTTTCTCAGTGAAAAAAAAAAAAGAGAACATTTTGTGATTTAGTTTTGGTTTGGTCATGCATTTTTCCCTATTTTAAGATAATTTGACTTTAGTTTTCTTCAATTGCTATTGCTTCTAAAGGAGAAAAGGAAAACAATTGCAGAGCAAATGGCTTCTCAGCATCAATAATCTGCATTGTCATTTCTCAGAAGTCACAACCAGAGATTGGAATGAAAACCTTGGTGGGCCAGTGAAGGAAAAGAGAGGGTGACTCTCATTTCAGGCATTTGAGCAAGGCTTAGATGAACTTGATTTTGAATATGATGGGTAAAAAGGCAAAACAGAATTTTTCAAAGTAATATATTCTGCTAATTTCAGTTTAGGGCCTGCTATTGTTTGAATAGTGTTTGTCCCCACCAAAACTCACATCAAGGCTTAATTACTCATTATAAAATTGTCAGGAGGTTGGGCCTTTGGGAGGTAATTAGGTCATGGGGGCAACATATTTATGAATGGATAGATGTTTTTCAACAGACTGTGTTAGTTCACTCAAGACTGGATTGGGTGTGAGTTAGGTCTCTTGGGACTGGATTACTTGTTGGAACAGTGGGATGATATAAAGTGAGTCTGACACTTTCCCTGTTTCCTGCACATATACTTCTTCCACAGGAGCCTGTTTCCCCTTTCTACTTTTCCACCATGATGTGATGCACTGTCTGGTCTGTTGTGGTTTAGATGTGAGGTGTCCTCCAAAAGCTTATGCGTGAGACAATGCAAGAACATTTAGAGAAGAAATTCCTGTCAGGAATTAACTGGATAGTAACTGAAGGCACATGGTATGTGGCTGGAGGAGGTAGATCCTTGGGGACATGCTTTTAGGGTATGTATTTTGTTTTTGTTGAGTGTTGTTTCTCTCTCTCTCTCTCTCTCTCTCTCTCTTTGTGGCCATGTCCTGACCTGATTTCCTCCTTCACACCCTTGTGTCATGATGTTCTGCCTCACCTTTGGCCCTGAGAAATGGAGTCATCCATTTACAGACTCAGACCACTGAAACCATGACCTCCCAAATAAACTTCTCCTCCTTGAAGTTGTTAAGGTCTTTTGGTCACAACAATGAAAAAGCTCACTAAAACATGGTCCTTATCAGAAGCTAGACAGATGAAGTTCAGTTGCCTGTTCTTGGGTAGAACCATGACCTCAAATAAACCTCTTTTCTTTATAAATTTCTCAGCATCAGGTATTTTTGTCATAGAAACTGATAACTGAATGAGACAGGGCCCTAAAGGCTGCAGTGGGGGTGGGGGACTAGTGGGACTTTCTCAAGAAGTTTCTGCCTTCCACATTCCTTGAATTAAATACTATGGCCTCTAAAAGGTGCTGAAAAAGAATGAAACCAATTGTTCTTTTGCACCACTTTGTAGGACATTTATAAGATTGTTTCTGGAAACAGTCATTTTTAGGCAAGGAAAAATGGAAAAAGAAAGAAGTTTGACCATGGAAATAGTCATGGCCACAGTCATAACTACAACCTTAAAATAAGAGATTTGAAGCTATAAGCAAAGAATCACATGAAATCCTATAAAACGTTTCTTCATGTCTTTCCTTCTTTCATTCCTTCCTTCATTTTCTTCCTCCTTCTAAATGTGGGCCTGCCCCACTTATTGTCCCTGGGTATCCACCAGCACTATAAGCATTTCTCTGCGAGAACCTATGATAGATATATAGGTGGGTAGGAACCTCAGGTAGGCAGGGAGATATTTGCTCTTCCATCTATTGCCTATACAGGCGGTCAATGAAAAGCCTGATCATTACAGTTACCTATTATTGAACATCCATTATACCTTGGGAAGAGCATACATCTTGTCTCTTTTAAGCCTCAATAGAACTCACTGGTGTGTGCACCATTAGTAGTATCCCCAATCTAGAAGACAAGGAAATGGGGACTCTAAGAGGTTATATAAAGTGCTCAAGGTCACACAGGATGGAGTAGGTTTGGATGTAAACCCAGGTCTGTGCTCTCTGACCTGACATCTTGAAATTTTTCTTTGATTCCAAAGTCTAATCCTCATGTTAAATGGTAAAACCCATTCCCAGAAGAAAAGACAAGTGAAAGTATGCTTAGAACAGAAATTCTAGAGAGCTTGGGGAGTGGGTTTGAAAAGTCTGAATCAAATATAAAGATGATTACCAGTCTCCTTCCTCCAGCTCTGGGGATCTTGGCCTTTTAATGGAAAGCAGAAACCTCTGCACAAATATATGAAAAAGAAAACAGGTTCTGGAGAAATCCTAACATGTAGGATCTTAAAGTCATCTTTGAACTGACCTCATTTACTCCTCTTATTTTCAAAGGAGGAAACTGAGGCCAAGAGAATGCCAAAGAAGTGACCTAG
Source organism: Marmota flaviventris (assembly GCF_047511675.1). NCBI lineage: Eukaryota > Metazoa > Chordata > Mammalia > Rodentia > Sciuridae > Marmota > Marmota flaviventris. The sequence continues at coordinate 118,975,149 of NC_092518.1, forward strand.
GTGACTTAGTGGTGAATTGTGGCCCCAACTCTGGGTCTCCAAGTCCTAAGCTCTGTCTGCTCAAGCATGCTGTTTTTGTCCTGGGCCATTTCTTCTTTCTTGTGCATCATTGCTAGTGATAAGAACTGGTGCCAGCAGGATTGGGATTTGAGAGTGGGTGCATTTGCACTTGGTTAAGATGAAGGATGAACAGAAGAAGGATTGTTTCTCTGAGCTAACTTTGAGGAAATAGGGCCCAAACCAGTACTCATTCCAGTCACTGCCAGTTTGCTGAAAAACTTAAGAAGGTGTAGACTGTTGTCTATTATAGAGCAGCCATTTGATCCTGGTGCCTGATTTAAATATAGTCTGCAGTCCAAATAAGGGTACATATGGCCACCCCAGGTAAGTCCCAAGTGACTCTTGTATCTGTCACAGAACCTAAGCACATTTGGACACAATTATCAACATTTTACTTCTAATGAGTCTGATTAATCCATACACAGAGTAGAGTGTCCTGCTTATTAACAATCCCCATGGGAACACTTCACAAGAGGTACTTTCATTCTGCCTGTCAAATGTCATAAGGTCTCCAGAGAAAGTTCAATATAGCTCTGCAAACAGAACCTGAAAAGATCAGCTCACTGAGATCTTTCGTGGCCCTATGTGCTTTCTGTTGCACATGTGTTGCCCTCCCCTCTCCCACAGCACCTTGGGAAAAGCCTCCCTACCCTGAAGAAACATAAGAGCAGGCCTGGAAAGGCAGGGGGAGCATTTTGTAAGGGCTTCTTTATCCTGACTTTTGCATTTACACCTCATTGCTTTTCAGGTTCTGGATGGTTTGGCCGGTGCTAATTGGCACAGCTGGTTTGACATTTAAATGAACTGAGTAGCAGGTGGAGCAGCTGATGGGGGACAAGACCTGTGGGAAAGGCAGGGATGTGACTGCTGAGGAGGAGGGAGGGGTCTGGTGGAGCATGAGTCTTCTAGAGGCTGCTAACAACGAGGAGGAGTAAGAGTCCCCTCCTTCACTGTCTGTCAGGACTTGCTGCTCACTCAGCCACGTAGATTCCTTCAGTGACCCTTGCAACTCAGAGTCACCAAAAACTATTGGCATAGCCCCTTTCAAGTAACCCTGAGCTGTGACAGCCCAAATTTCCACAAAAGTTATTAAAGGACAATTTGTTTTATTTTTCCTAAGGATGATGAGCTTTAAAAGAGAAGTCATGATGAGAAATCCTTTAAAAAGCAAAGTTTTAAGATGGCAGTATCATTGTGGTTGACGTGTACCATAGGAAAGATGGTGAGATGCAAGGTGGCTATGTTACTCATAATGGACCAAAGTTTCAGATGATTCAAGAAGTTCAAGTACACTCTATTGGCATGACCCTCATTCATTCGCACTTGGACACATTTCCTAAAATGGTAGAAAGCCTAGGAGGTGCAGCTAGAGATGTGGAAAGAGTAAGGACCCAGGGTTGCATATATCTTTGACATGCATGGGTATGTCCTACTTTACAGGTATCAATATGGACAAAAATTTGAAGAGCTATCACTCTTCGATATCAAGGATACATTTTGTGTTTGTCATGACTTTGAGGTAAAGATGAAAGTATATAAAAAGAGTAAGGAGAGTTAGAAGTCAGAATCCTGAGCCAGTTCACCTACCAACAAGCTGTGTGAGCTTGGGCAAGTCACTAACCTCAACTGGAAAATGAGGAAAATTTGATTAAGATCTTCACTGCTCAAAGTTTGGTCCATGAACCAGCAGAATCCATCACCTTGATAAAAAGGCAGCCTTTACCACAAATATATTGAATCAGATTGTGCATTTGAATAAGATCTGCAGGTGAATACAAAGTTTGTTGAAGTTTAAGAAGAACTAGACTAGACCACTTGGTCTTAACTCTGGTTGTATGTTTTTTATAAACACTGATGCCTGGTTCCAGATCATTTCAATTGATATGATTTTTCCCAAATGATTCTTTTGCATTTCATTTATTTTAATAAGCATTTTATACTGTTCACTTATGTGCCAGATACTGATCTAAGTGCTTTACAAATATCAATTTATTGAATCTCCATTATAGCCCTATGTAGAATGTACTGTCTTTATTTTACAGAGGAGCAAAGTGAGGGACATGTTTCCTGTTTATACCCAGGCAGGCATTCTGGCTATAGTGTTTATCTTCTTCATGTCCATACATGGATTAGATGACCTGTAAGGCCTGGTCTATCTCTGATGTTCAGATTCTATAAGCCTCCAACTATATAACTGAGGGCTTACAGTTAGGAGAAAACCAGGAACTTGAACAACAGAAACTTGAACTCATTACAAACACAAAATCAGGAACTTGAACAACAGGAGTACTTGAACAATTTGATATGATGTCTTTTGGATGCTGGGAGCATGGGGTGGCTCTCCTTAGGCCATTTTTGCTCTTCCTTCCAGGACTTGTTAGTGGGCCTCCTTTTTTCCCATTCATTCCTTAAATGTTAACATTCTTTAGGGCTTTATCCTCATCTTCTCCTGAATTCTAAAGCTATATAGGCAATTACGTGCTTAACATTTCCAGGTGGATTCTTTTTTTAAAGAAGTTTTTATTTTTTCTTTTTAGATACACATGAGAGTAGAGTGTATTTTGGCATATCATACATACATGGAGTATAACTGCTCATTCTTGTGGTTGTTCATGATGTGGAGTTTCACTGGCCATGTATTCATATGTGAACATAGGAAAGTTATGTCTGATTCAGTTGGATTCTTGTTGGCAACTCAACATATCTAAGACTGATCCCATCACCTTTTTGAACTCTCTTCCTGTTCCTATGTTCTGCATCCTAGTGAAAGAATGTTACTATCCATTCAAATCACTTCAGCTATAAATCTGGAACTTGAGACTCTTCCCTGCCACTCTCAAATCTCTGAACCAGACCTAATTCCTTAGCTACAAATCCAGAAATCCAACTGCCTACTTAAAATTTCCACCTGGGTGACCAACAGGCAGCTCTGACTCAACAAGTCTAAAACAGAACTTGCCATTTATCACCTCGTAAAACTGACTGGGTGTATGGGATACAGGAGAGATAAGATCCAGGTTTCTGGCTTAGACCTTCTGGCCTAGAGTTGCCATTCACTGGGATGGGGCATTAAAAACTCTCTTCCCTTTGGGCAGGTAATAAAGAGTTGAATTGAGAAAGCTGTTTGAATAACTGACAAACCAGGTGTGGTCTTATCCTTTCCCAGTGCTGCAGTGTTTTGAAATGGACTGGACTTGGTCTTAGGTGAATATTGGGCAGAATCCTGACTTTTAATCATTCTCAAACAGAGGTTGAGAGGGGCAGAAAGTGACTTTCCTTTCTAGGCCTACAGTTGACAGAGAGCACACACAAAGATTCATGGGAAAATTATGTACTTTAGTGCCAGAGTCCTTATTTTAACTTTCCTTAGTTTTTCTGCATTACAATCACATATTTCAGGTCTTTAAACTCGGGATAGTTATTGCAGCCAATTACAATAGCAATTTTCCCCAAGATACTGACTTTGTTCTGCAAATGGCACATTCATAATTACATTATTTTTATGCATCACCATAAAATACCAAGAGTCACCTAATATATCACTGACAAGAGGTGAGTTTTACAGAATTTAAAACAAATTGATGAAAAAGTTAGATGACTTTCTAAATTATTTTTTGGAACCAAAACAGCTGCTGCCCATGATTGAAAATGAAACTTGATTGGCTACTATCAGCATTTGGGTTTGACATGAGAAAATAGGAAAAGATCCCCAACTCACAATTTGTAGCATTTTTTTCAAATCGCTTTTCTGCATTGTCCTTTGATCATGGAATATGGCTGCAGTCTCCTATTCTCAAAACGTTTTCGTCTTCTGCTTTCCCCACAGAGGCCTCTTTTTTTCTGTTTCTGATTCATGTGCTTAATAACATTCCTGAGCATTATCTCTGAACATTAAACTAGTGCCATTTGGGGACCCTGACTAAAACCTAGGCCTTTGTCATTGCCTCAATTTATTTTTCCTCTTTGGAGCCTTTACCTTAGCAATTTCTAAGAACACTGTTTTCTTTCCTTTCCTTTTTTTTTTTTTTTGCATGATAGACTCCTTCTTATTCTTTAGATCTCAGTTTATACATTCCTTCCCCAGAGAAGTCTTCCTTGTCCTCTCTATCTAAAGAAGGCCCTCCTTTGTTCTCATTTTCTCTACAATTGAGTCTGATCAGTACCTGCCCTGCCTGCTTTTGTTTGGTAGGAGTTTTTAAATTGAGGTCAAAGAGAAAATACTGCTGGACTTGAGGAATCTCAAGGTTTCCCCTCAAGATCCTGCCTTGCTCCTATACCCTTTCTAAGTTCTGCTTAGTCTGACTCCTCACTGGGTCTTTCTGCTGTACCCTCCTGGTATCTGGGTTATTCCAATCCATTTGCTGACATGGCCCCAGGGCTATGTACTTTTCTTACCTCTTGACATTTAAATTCCATTCTCTTCTTTATCTACTGGTACATGGCTCTTTCCTGAGAATTCACACAAGTCTTGGGAAAGCAATGGGATTTCCAAAATGTGTAGAACAGTGGTTACATATTCTATACAGTTTTAAACTCAATAATGAAAAATTAATGCTAATTACTGATATATGTAATAGCATGGATGAATATTAAAAATATGGTGAATGAAGCTGTGTATGGTGGCACAGGCCTGTAATCCCAGCAACTCAGGAGGCTGAGGAAGAAGGATTGCAAGTTAGAGGTCAGCCTCAGCAATCTAGTAAGTCCCTGTCTCAAAATAAAAAGGGGCTAGAGATGTATCTCAGGGGTATAGTGCCCCTGGATTCAATCCCTAGTACTGCCAAAACAAAAGTGTTGAATGAAAATAGATAGACATAAATGATAACTTGGTAGAAGTTTGGATTATACAAGTTTATGGATTTGTTAAAACTCATTGAATGGTACACCTAAGATGTGTGCATTGCATGTGGTGCAGATTTTACTTAAAGAGAAGAACCAAAACAAAAATTGAACTCTAGTTTACAATGCACATTGCAGTACTTAGGGTACAGTATACTGATGTTTGCAATTTACTTGGAAATATATCCAAAAATAAGGTAGATTTACAGAGGGATTGATACATATACAATAAAGTTAATATAACAACATGTTAATTGTACGATATAAATTATGGGCATCTTTGTGTACAATTATTTCAAAATTTTTTAAATTTTTATTTGTCATAAGGAAACGTTCCAGATTGAAAACTGCTCTGTAGTATGAATCCTTTTGTAAAGTAAATAAGTATCAGTACTGGAAATGATTTCTACCTAATTTATCTGGTTTAGAGCATAAGGATATTTTGAAAGTTAGTCCACCTCTAATGTGTGTATTGATAGAAAAACAAGGTGTTATCATGGTAATTATATCAGCCATAGGATGCTCAGAACCACAGAGGTATTTTGCAAATAACAAGGAACACAAACTAAAGGGTGTGTGTGTGTGTGTGTGTGTGTGTGTGTGTAGAAGGATCAGTGATTTCTGACTCAAGGTACAAACCATCTCAAACTGAGGCTCCCCCCACCTAAATACCAGGCTTAAAAGGAGATGAGTGAATTTATTAAAGGCTTTGATCTCATAGCCTCAGAATGGGATTGTGGGATTGTTCTAGAAGCTAGGAGACCAGTTACGTTGAACTTCGGGGTAACCTGCTTGCACGTCTTTTGACAGGAGAGATAAGAGGGAACACAAATGCTCAGACTCTGAAAAACTCTTTCTCTAGTCTTCAGCATTCTGGGAATTCTGCTACACTATATGCTACATGATGGTGAGGACACAATATATCTTTGTGTATCAGTTTACTTGGCACTCAACACAGAGCCTGGCACCATAATCAGCATTCAACAAATACCCAGTAAATATATGAGTGAATGAATAATATTTGTTGGGTCTTACATTGCTAACTTCTATTCAATATCTTTCAGGTCTCAGGTTTGCTACCACTTTCTATAGGAATCAGTCTCTGAAAGTCCCCCTTATATCCCAGACTATATTAAGCCTTTCCATCATTGTTCTTCTAACCTTTAGTGCATTCTAAAATGAAAGGTCTTGTGTCTGTCTTCTGCACTTGCCTGTAAGTCCCTTGCAGGCAGGAATGGTGCTCATCTTGGTTACCAGTGTATTGCTTGTGCCCAGTTTAAATAATCCATAGATTCAATGCATGGATACAGTCTTTCTCTGATTTAGGTAAATTGTTCTACCATGTTCTTGTGTTCTCCTTTTCTCAATGGGAATTTTAGATCCAGTAAGAACCATGGCTTGTAACTCTTTGTTCCTTTTGTTTTGTTGGGCACAGAATGAACATAAATTGAACACAGTTCATGATGGGTGAGGACATCACGTGCAATGACACAATGATGTTTCTTCTGGCTGGGAACAGCTGACACTGGAGTTTTACCTATAGTATACAATGTCCAAACAAAATTAATAGGGACAAAATCAACAGATGTGATTTTTTGTGGCCTAGTATGACTGATGGAATGCTTTTTAATGGATCACATTAAACTGTTACCAGAGACAGATCCAGTCATTTTAAGAGGAGGTTAAGTAGAGATTGTCACATTGGCCAACATGGTTTGTGGTTTCTTGTTCTCATCCCTGTTCCTGAGGACTCCAGGGATAGCTAGGAGTGGTTGGGGACTTATCTGAAAGCTGCTATGTAGCTGGCAGCAGTGGTTATAGAATAAACTTATCTTCTTAAAACTGCATCTCAGAAAAGACCTGGGGATTGGAGATGATTTGCCCAGGTTGTGGCTACAGGCGATGTCTTGCCGTGTGGCCTGTGGCCAAAAGAGTACAGGTGTTTAGGCACCAAGAAGAATGGCCTCTGGGTCTTGGAAGACATCATGCTTAGGCATTTATAGGAACAGATGCTGATGCAGACTAGCTCCTGATGGAAATGAACGCAGAGGCTGTGAGGTGAGGCAGCTTGTACCACTCTTGATTTCCCCAATGGTCTGCTTCCATGTGCCATGTGGAGCCACACACACAAAAAAGGATAGCTTATATCCTCTCTCAACAACAACAAAAAAAGAGATATTACTGTTGAAACAGCATGAATTAAGACTCTCATTTGAGATTTTTTCCTTCTCTCCATTGAAAACAAGTAGCTGGATTATCAAGTATACCCTTGTCTAGGATAACCATACAAATCATTTCCAAACTGACCCTTTTGAAAATGAAAGAGGACATTGTGAATAATTATGCTGGGCCCCAATCAAAACCTGGGATTATCCCAAGCAATTTGGGATGTATAGTTCTTCTAGCCTTGACCATCATCTTGGATAAGCTTTCAAACTCTCTTGAATCTCAACATCTAGCAACATGGAATGTTTAAGATGGCTGATAAATTGCAGCAGCAAACAAAGCAGCTGGGCAGGTCTAACAACAGAGTCTATAAGCAGCAGAGTCACACAGCCTTGGAACCAACAGATGGAGAGCATCTGCTATGTGGGCAGGATTGGTTGTTCATCCATCTTCTCACACACAGGGGAGCATGCATGAATAGGGTGATTGTCTTCATATGTAATAATGGTGGCTCACTGTCATGGAGCAATCACTATGTGCCAGGCTTTGTGCTAAGCATTTCTCATGCTTTAGTTCCTCCTATATAGTTGTTGATGTCTATATAACAAAGCCTTACATGTGTACACACAGAAAGCTTTTGAGGTTAATGATCCACCTTTATATTTATTATTTTTTTGTTCCTCACAGTAATCTAGGATGGTAAGAATTACTATTCCAATTGCCAGATGAGAAAACCAAGATTCAGAGAGATCAAATAGCTTATAATTAACTGCCAGAACTTGGGACTTAAATCTGTTTGTTTAACTGAAAATTTGATACGCCTTGTGGAAACAACACCTGGTGAATGTATTAATTCAACACATATTTGCAGATTAACCATTGTGTGGCAAAGACTGTGCTAGGTACTAGGTCTATAAACATGTATTAAGAAGTGGGATCAAGCTGTGAGAAAAGGCAGAAACATTCTCTGACTCAAGATCCTACCCTTCATTGGAATACAGGCACACAAACACATACTTTGAGTACAATAGACTACATATAATACCCTGTGTGTATAATCTTTTAATGAAATATAAACCACATAATACTGTATGATATATTAATATAATATGAGGTATACTTATACTGTCTGCCTTCCCTATATATAAGCTGTGTATCTTCAGATTCAAACAGCCTCAGATAAAAAATAATTGGAAAAATGGCATCTGTATTGAACATGTGCAGATTTTTTCCCTTGTCATTATTCCCTGAACAATACAGCATAACAACTATTTACATAGGATTTATATTGCATTAGGTATTATAAGTAATCAGGGTAAGTACAAGGGAGAATGCATAGGTTATATGAGTCCTATGCCATTTTGTATCATAGATGTGAATATCCCCAGATTTTGGTATTTGTTGTAGGGGGAGAGGAGAGTGGAACCAATCCCTTACCAATACTAAGAGATGACTGTATATACTTTGATATTTACATTTTATAAATAAATATGTAGGGCATGTACAAACTGGGGTAAGTGCACAGCAGGGGGAAAGTCAAGAAGGTTTCACAGAGAGGATAATATTTAGGGTGGGCCTTGAAGGTAACATTACCTAGCTGTTGATCTATTGGAGAAGTGAGACAATCAAGCCCACACTTGGCAGAAACAGTCTGCACAAAGGCACAAGTGACATTGGGGACATGTTTGGGAAATACCAAGTGGGTTGATGAGTCCTTCTTGGTGAGAAAGGTCCAATGGAATATTTACAGATGAACTTAAATGACACCTAGAATTTTCTTTAAAATACTCCAGAAAAAACAAAAGTTTGCAGGGTGGGGAGGAAGAGAGGAAGTAGATGAAACAATAGCAGCAGAAATTGGATAATTTTGAAGCAGGATGATAGGTCAAGTGAAATCAATTTTATTATTATTTCTACCTTTGTATATATCTGAAATTTTCTCTAATAAAGGCAAATATTTTAAAGAAAAAGAAGGAGTGATTTGGTGGAGTTGGGACAAAGTCAAGGTAGAGAAGAGTGTTCAAAGGTGAGGTTGATGAACTAGGTGTCAGGGTAGTGGTAGGGATGGGAGGATGGACTTTGAAAGTTTCTTAAGTGTTATACTAAGGACTGGGAACTTAATCTGGTTGGTAATAGGGAAACTCTTATTAAAGAATTTTAATCATGGGATTGATGAATTCTTCTCATTTAGGATTTTACTTTCTGTACGATGGGAAGTAGATAAAAATGTGATCTGATTTGCCTTCATAAAGATCCCTTGAGCAGTTATATGGAAGGGTGGGTATAGGTAGAAGTGTAGAAGTGATGGTATGTCTTTGAGTAAACTGGTGGCAGTAGAGTTGGTAGGAGTAAACGGATCTGCGAAATATTTAGGAAACAGAACTGGCAATTGGCCAATTGTGGGCGTCCTAAGAAAGGAAGGAATTAAAGGATGTCTCCTGGGTTAATGACATGAAGAATGAGGGGCAAGATGGTGCCATTTACTAAGGTAGGATGCTTAAGAAGAAAAGGGTAAGTCTACCATGTGAAAGAAATGGCAGCTGGCGAAAGTTTTCAAGAGGGAATACTATTCTGGAACTTTAAATAAATTTCACAGAATTTTGATCATGCATAGAGGTTACAGAAAAATGTAATTACACTGGGAGGCCTCCAGTTCCCACAACCACTACTAATAGTTTGGAATCTATTATTTATTACTCTGTTGTATAAAAGCATTAATTATCAAGCAAAATATGGAAGTGCAGCAATCATTCAGGCCAAATTCCTGTTTCTCTAAGGCCCGGAGAGAGGAAATAGTTGGGTTTACATAAGGTTACAGTGTGTAGGAGGTCAAGGTAGAGAAGTCTAGTCTCTTCATTCCCAGCTTTAAACTTTTTCTGCTGTTTTCCTTCTCAACACACCATCAGAGTCGATTATGTAGTTGGCTCTTTTCTCTCTGCCTCTTTGGACCCATTTTTTCTGCCTAAGCAAATATATGAGAAATTCCATTTAATTTCTTTCTAACCATGCCTTATGTCTTTTGTTTATGAATATACATATTATTGAAATAATATTTTGTAGTATCTTGAGGATTTAAGTTGGTAGGCATTAAAAGGGGGATTTAGGTAGTAAAAAATGTAATTTCTGAAAACAAAAAGTACAAGTGCTATTATTCATTATCATGCAGTAGATGCTTTTCTCCCATTGTCTTTTGTGCTTTTCCTCTGAATTCTAAGATCTGCTCATGTCCTCCTTCTACTGACTTCTGTCAGAAGGCATAACCTAATAGACTTGCCATTGCAGTGCTAGTTGTTCTTCTAGCTATGGGGAATGCTTCACTGTACATTTGAACCTCAATCTTCCCAAAGATAGTACCTTTAACTAAGTGCACTAGTAGTGTCATTTTGGGATTTCGGTTAGTCCAATATTAAAACACTTGCCTTTTTTCTCAACTGAAGTCGCCTTCAAAGTGTTTCACTCCATCCCAATATTGTTTAATGAGCAGATAGTTGATTCTTTTGGGGGAAGGTGGGGTACTGGGTTTTGAACCCAGGGGCACTCGACCACTGAGCCACCTCCCCAGCCCTATTTTGTATTTTATTTAGAGACAGGATCTCACTGAGTTGCTTAGCACCTCGCTTTTGCTGAGGCTGGCTTTTAATGCTCCATCCTCCAGCCTCAGCCTCCTGTGTCACTGGGATTACAGGCGTACACCACTGGGCCCAGCTAGATAGTTGATTCTTACAGCCACCATTTCCTATCCTCTAAAAGTAATTCTTTCTGGTACCTCAATGCTACTTTATGTAGTGTTTTAGCTTTTCTTATTTTGACCATCTCTACTTTTCGAGGGAAATGGAGTCCAGGAATACTATGAACAGACTTGATTTCATCTGTACAACAAAATGTCATTGTTATTGTTATTCTTCTTATTATATTGGTACTGGGGATTGAACTCAGGGGCGCTCAACCACTGAGCCACATCCCCAGCCCATTTTTTAAAATCTATTTTTTTGAAACAGGGTCTCTCTCTAAGTTTCTTAGGGCCTTGCTAAGTTGCTGAGACTGGCTTTGAACTTGCAATCATCCTGCCTCAGCCTCCTGAATTGCTGGGATTACAGGCCTGCACCATTATGCCCAGCTGTACAAAAAAATTATTTAAGCCCATACTACCAGTAAGAGTGGACATTCACAGTGCCTGATATTATTTACCTTTAAATGAATGCTTATATGTGTTAAACACTAGGCTAATGGGTTTACGGACATTATCTTATCACATATTCAAACCTTCCACTAGAGGAGTGTTATTAGTTGAATTTTGTCACACCCTCCCCCCAATTCATGTGTCAGAGTCTTTACCTTTAGTACCTCAGAATGTGAGTTTATTTGGAGATAGGGTCTTTATAGAAGTAATTAAGGTAAAATGAGATCATAAGAGTGGCAGCTAATCCAACCTGATTGATATCCTTATAAGAAGGGGAAATTTGGATGCAGACAGTCTGGGGGTGGAGACCATGGGAACATGAACATGTCCATCTATAAGACAAGGGGAGAAGCCTGGAACGGATCCTTCCCTAATTGTCCTCAGAAGAAACCAACCTTGCCAACAGCTCAATTTCATATTTCAAGCCTACAGAACTGTAAGACAACATATCTGTATTATTTAAGCAAACTTCCCTCAGTTTGTGCTACTTTGTGATTGCATCCCTGAGAAACTAATACAAAGGGGTACTATTATTATCCCCACTCCTCAGATGAGTAAACAGAAACACATAAACTTAAAGAATGTGTGCAAAGCAAGCAAGGGCCAAGTTGGGATTTGAATTCAGTTCATTCTGACCTCATAGCCTGCTCTCTCTTCTATGTAGCTGCCTAGGGTCTCAGGCTAGCCCACAGGGAGACTGATTTTTTTGTATTGATGCCAAAGACTTAAGTCACCACCATAATGTACCCCCATGAATTTTAGGATTGTACAGTAATACAACAGCCATAGAAAAACCATATTCAAATGCTTTTTGCTTTGAAGAACTCTTTTTTGGAAGACAGGGAAAAGGAGTAGCTGGGAGAAAGATGTACTTATTATCGAGAAATTGTTCCTGGGACACCCACAACAATATTTCTTAGCATAAAGCTGTCAAGTCAATATTGCCCAACAAACCGGCTTCTTCAGTCATCATTACTTCCTGCAATGTAGAGCCCTGGGACTCAGTTTAGTCATTTGCTGGGAAATTTCCTGAGACTGGTTAGGCCAGCACAATCTGATTTTCTTCCCATTGTTCATGTTGGAAAGTGATGGAAAGGCAGAAGTAGCCCTAAATCACTCGTATTCCACATGCTCAATCTCAGGTTTACATTACTTTCAGAGCAACAGTTAAGCCTAAATTTACTTCATGTGGATACAAAAGTTTCTCTGTGGAAGCATATTGAGCTTATTAGAGACTCTCCCAGGGTAGGACAACAGTTTGGATTATGTAGCAAAACATTTCAAACCAAGTACTATGTGCTAATGGTTTATATAAATGTGATGATTAGATAAAAGGGGCCTTTGGAGTTATGCTTGAAGACACTAATTAAATCCACATCAACAAGTCAACATATTGGTCTCGTGTGGACTCGAGCACTTTGGAAATGCTTCTTTTGTTTTGATACCATTAATTAAATTCCCACACTTTGCTGATATTGAATGGTTACCTTAAAACACAGATGGCAAAAGTTGAAGCTTTGAACACCACTTCTGAGTGCATTTCCGAGCAGCGCAGTAAATGAGAACAGTTTTTCCTTTCAAGGAGCTAATTGCCTAGAATTTTCAAAATTTCATGGCAGATAGTGAACAGTTGATTTTTTCTTAACAAATTCAATCCAAATGATGCATGCTTTTACTTAACCACTACAGGCTTAACTGCAGTTTTAAATTATTCTCAATGCAGAGGCAATAAAGTATTTCAGTAAATATGTCTCAGTGGAGAAGTTAAGAGGAAAACACACAAGTATTCCCAGTAGCCACTGTTCAGGTCACTGTTTGGAACCACAGGCACATGTGAAAGACTTATGACCTGTCATGGACAGTATTTTTAATAGTTAGGAGTGTATAAATATCTAGAGGGTCTGAAGAAAGATTCCAAATAGAAAGTGAATAAAGCCTTCAGGGATACTTCATTTGAAAACTAAATATCTGCGACCTTGTCTTGTTGACAAAATTGGATTTCTCTCTGTTATTATGTTGTTTCTACTTATGACTGCTTCAGAATGGAAATATAGGGAGAAAAATCACATGTTCAGAGACTTCAAGATGGCTGTGCCTTGGCAACAGAAGCTGCTTGCCAAAATGAAGGAATTCATTTCCCAACACTCTTTCTCCCCCTTGGCTCCGCGAATCAGGAGTTGCAAACGGCCGAAAGGATTTGCTCATTTTGCTCAGCTTGACAGAGTAATCCTAGCTTGAGGACACCAAGATGGAGAATTAAATTCGCTTCAACAGGTATTGATCTAGTGATGATTATGTGCAAAGCTCTGCACTTGGTGTTGGTGAAGGGCTGCAGAAGGAGGGAGGCAGGGTATGGAGGTGACAAGGATAAAGAGACAAGTGAGAGATGATTTCCACTCTTGCCAATAATAGCCAACATTTATTGAAACCATCCTGTGCTCCAGACACGATTCTAAGCACTGAAAAATTCAGTCACTCTGAGTTTGACAAAGCTATGCAATACACATGTATAAATGTACTATAGTACATACCTACAAAGCACCAATGAAAAATAACTAAATAAAGGAGTAGAACGTATACCTGTAGAGGAAGGGGAATAGTAGGAGGGAGGGGGAGGGAAAGGGAGACCCTGGGGAACGAAAAATTCAGTGCATGTATGACTATGTCAAAGTTAGCCCAACTATTAGGTACAACTATAATGCACTCATAAAAATTCATTCCACGAGTAGGCACTTTTTGTATCTTCATTATATGGATGAGGAAACTGAAGCTCAGACCTTCAGTAACTGCTGCTTCCTTCTCATTCTCCATCACAGCCTCACCTTTCTGACCACCTAACTCCGGAGTCTTTCAGACTTAGTCTTTGGCCCTCTTCTTGGTCTAAGTTTACCCCCTTAGCAATTTCATTTACTTTCCTGGCTTTAGACACCACTTGGTTGTTTAACAAGCATCTCAGACTTAGCATGTCCTAATTGGAGTTCTTGATCTTCCTTCTCCCTCCAAAAATGCTCCCTTCCTTATCTTCCTAGTCCAAACCCATGTGAATTCCATTCTTCTTGTTCTTAGGCCAAATGCATTTTTTCTCATGTCTTCAAAATATATCCTGAATCTGACTACTCTTCATCTCCATGGCTACTATTTTGGCTTAAGCCACTGTCTTCTATTGCCTGAATTACAACCAGAGTTTCTTAATTGGTCCCCCAGCTTCCTCTCTTGGCCTCTGTTGCTATATCATATTACCACAAACTTAGCTTCTTAAAACAACACTCATTCTGTAAATCAGAAGTCCAGAGGACTAGGGTGAGTTCTCTGCTTCAGGTTTCACAAGGTCGAAGCAAAGATGTCAGCCAAACTGGGTTATTATGTGGAAGCATTGGGAATCAATCCCCTTCCAAGTTCATTCACAATGTTGGCAGAATCCAGGTGCTTGTGGCCTGTAAGTCCACGTTCCCACTTTCTATCTGGCCATTGTTTGGGGGTCACTCTTGGATCCAAAGGCTACATCCATTCCTTTACATGAGATGCTCTCCATCTTCAAAGGCAGCAGTAGTATACCAAACTCCCCTTGTACTTCAAATTGCTCTGGTGCCCTCTTCTGCTACTAGCTGCAGAAACCCTGCTGCTTTGAAGGGCTCACTGGAGAGGGTTAGGTTCAGCAGATTAATTTTATATCTTAAGGTCAACTGACTTGGGACTTTAATACCATCTGTAAAATCTTTTCAAATCTGTACTCAGCTTACCATTCAGTTCAATAACCAGGAGACAGAAATCTCAGGGGCAGTGGAGGGGCACACATTTAGGGTATTGGCAGTATGATCCTGTCATTCATCTACTCACATTCCTACAGGAACTCCCAATCTCACTTAGGAAAAAACCCCCAAATCTTACAATGTCCTACAAGCCCTTCATGATCCAAAATCTGTCTCTTATCACTCTGACTTCATCTCCTATTTTCTTTCTCGCACTTTACCTTCTTTTCCACTTACTTTATCTCCTCCCAGCCACATTGAATACTTCAAGCATGGCCTCATCCCAAGGCCCTTGTATGTACTGTTTCATTAGTTTGAGATGACTTACCTCCTTAAGGCTTTACTCATTTGGCACCTTCTTGGTCAGGCCTGCCATTTGAAATTTGAAATTGCACCCCACCCCATAAGCCTGAACTTTTGTTTCCTCCAAATCCATTATTACTCTTGAACACAAAATAATTAAATATACAAAATGCAAAATATTGTATTCTTTAGAATATAAAATATTCTGAGGAAAATGCCATACAGGATCATCCAAGGATTCTAATATTTAGAAGAGAGAAGTCATATATGGCTGGAGTGTCACAAGAATCCTTATGAAGCAGAAGAGGAGAAGACACAACACACAGAGACAGAGAGGAAAAGGAAATGTGAAGACAGAGCCACAGATAAGAGTAATAAAATGTAGAACAACGAAAGCCAGGAAATTCCAGAAGCTGGAGCAGATTTTCCCCTAGTATGACCAGAGTGAATGCAGCCCTGCCAACACCATGGTTTTGAATTTCTGTTAACAATAATGTTGAGAGAATCAATGGTGTTTTGTTGTTTTAAGCTACCAAGTCTATGATAATTTGTTATGGCAGTCACCAGAAACTACTGAATGAGATTTGAAGGATAGGTCTGATTGTTGTGGATTCTGTGCTGTACTCTGCCAATACCCCGTTAGGTCTGAAGGACTTGTTCCCCCAGCTTCTGGGTTTCTGCTGGATGCCACTCTTCACCTGCTGACCTTTTATGGTAATTGCCTCTGCAGAAGATGTTGGAGATGTTGTCCAAAGTTCCTTTCCTACAGATAGCTTGTATCCAATGACTGTTCAGCAAGGGGTAATATTAGTTATCAACTGATGAATATCAAATTACCATACACTTAATGGTTTAAAATAACATACATCTATTATCCCAGATTCTGTGGGTCAGGAGTTTGGGTGTGGTGCTATTGAGTTCTCTGCTTAAGGTCTTACAAGGCCATGTTCAAGGTGTCAGTCAGGTTTAATTCTCATCTAGAGGTGCAATTAGAATAAAATTTCAAACCCAGGTTGCTATCAGAATTTATTTCCTTGCTGTTGTAAAACTGAGAGCACTGGCTTCTAGTTTTTGCTGGCTATTGCATGGGGGCTGCCTGTAGCTCCTAGAAACCACCGTAATTTCTTCCCAGCATGGCTACTTAGTCAAATCATCAAATCAATTGTTTAGAATGACTGTGGTAGCAAGACACAGTGTTATAGAACACAATATAATTGTGAAAGTTACATTCCATCACCATCACTGTATGCTATTGGTTAGGAGCAAGCCACTAGGTGAGTCCTAAATTTGGTTTGTTACAACAGCATATAAGAGCCTGGTCTCATTGTCCCAACTATCTAAAACTGTGTTGGATCATCTATAGACTGCCTTTCCCTGTGGGTTTGGCTGAGATCTTGTTTTCCACTCTGCTCACTCCTGCTTCCTTCCCTTCCCTCCCACAGGTTGATTCTGAGAGCACTCCTGTGTTAGGCAGATTTTGTCACTGTGACAAAAATACCTGACAAGAACAACAATTCAGAGGATTCCTGTTTTAGGCTGGCCATCTAGCTCAAAGGCAGAAACATCATGGCTAAAGGACATAGCAGAGGAAAGCTGCTCATCTTGTAGCAGCTGGGCAACAGAGAGAAAGAGGAAGGGGCCAGGAAGAAGTGATTGACTTCCTCCAATGAGGTCTCACCTCCCAGCAGTTCATTTAGCTATCAAGAGATTAATACATCCACTGATGAGGTCAAAGCCCTCATGATTCAATCACTGCCTAAAAGACATACTTCTGAATCTTGCTGCCTTAGGGACCACAGTTCCAACACATGAGCCTTTAGGGACATTCCAAATCTAAATCATAACAACTCCCTTATAAGTGAGCTACATTCTTACCTCCATCTTAGATGAAAACAGATCTGTGGCCAATATTTTCATAACTAGAAACTGAGAAGTATTCTAGGAAAAGGGAACATATTAAAAGCATTGAATGAAGGTGTGGGGCCTGTGGGTGAGGGGACAATGGGAATGGTGCAAAGGAAGTGAGGAATGTGAGGCTAGAAATTAAGGATGGAGCCACTGTGTGGAGGGCCCTAAATGACATGCTTATAAGGATGCAGCCATTATTTATGAAGTGGTGGGGAAGCTCAGAGCACAAAACATTAGCACTAGGATTTATGAAGATGATTTTAGCAGCATGTTGTTTTCTTTAGGAGGGCCTTGTATGAATTAATACCATGATCTCATGTACAGTGTAAAGTGGCTTCCAAGGCAGCTTCTCTTACACATGCAGGCCCAGAGTTTCCTTTCCTAGGAACAAAACAAAGGGTGTGGTTATATGGGTTGAATTGTGTCTCCTCCACCAAATTCATATGATGTAATTCCCAGTACCTCAGACTGTGACTGTATTTTGAGACAGGATATTAACATAGAAGTAATCAAGATTAAATGGAATCATTAGGCTGGGCCTAATCCAATATGACTGATGTTATAGAAAGGGAAAATTTAGAAACAGAGAGGTACACAGATAGGAAAAGTTCATGTGGAAATGAAGACAAAGATTGAAGTGTTACAACAGAAACAAAGGATGCAAACTACCAGAAGCTAGGAGAGACACATGGATTAGATTCTCCATCACAACTCCCAGAAGGAACCAACCCTGTGGGCTGGGCACTTTGATTTTGGACTTGCAGCCTTTAGGATTGAGACAATGAATTTCTGTTGTTTAAGCCACTCAGTTTGTGGTGCTTTGTTATAGTGACCTAACATATTAATGCAATAAATGTCTGTTATTGCTCTCTGTATCTATTAGGATGCTTCTGGCTTCAAACAACAGAACACTGAACTATGATCTGAATAATAATGAAATTTGTTATTTCACAAGAGAAATTCAGAGATATGGCTGTCCCAGGATTCATTAAATTCAATGGTTTAACAATGTCAGGGCTCTAGATTAGCTACTTGCAATCAACTGAATTGAGAGCTGTTGGAGCACTCAGATGACCCTAAGCAATGATAGAATTCATGCAAGGTATGTTTTATTTCTAGTTTATGTTTATGCTGCTTCGTATTTAGTCTTTGATGTCCCCACCCTGGATGATGTGTGGTTTACAGGGTTTCAACCCTCTGAGGAACTTGGACTCCATCTTTTGTCTTCCTAGCACAGTCAGAATACTGTTGAGACTCCAAGTCGCTTTGGCTATATTTACAAAAGTCCTATGGACAAAAGTGGACCAAAAGACTCTAGGTTTTCCCATCCAAATTACATCTAAATTTCATAATTGTACACTCTTTTATTACTTCTTTGGTAATGATAGCAACATGTTCTTTAAAAAATATTGTCTTTTGAGGCTGGGGATATAGCTCAGTTGGTAGAGTATTTGCCTCTCATACATAAGGCCCTGGGTTCAATCCCTGGTGTGTGTGTGTGTGTGTGTGTGTGTGTGTGTGTGTGTGTTTGTGTGTATCTTTTCCTTATGAGGAGAGTAGTTCTGATTTGCCTCATCTGTAATGATCATATTCATTCTATTTGTTCAAGTTTTATCTCTAAAACAAAAAATTATAAAAGTTGCCTATATAACCATCTCTTTCACCCAAGAGGAAACTACTATTGTGAATTTGGTTTTTATCATTTCATATTTGATATATAGGAACATATCCTCAAACTATGCATAGTATTGTTCTATGTATTTTTCATCATAATGTATTTGATATCTATTAATTTTGCTATGCTAATGGCACAGTACTTTAATTTTAATGCCACATAGTATTTCTTATATGGCTGCACCACAATTTTCTCATTCATTCTCCTGTTGATGAACATTGGGGTTATTTGTGTTTTTAAATGTGCAATCTGATCCAAGAAGATTTATGTACACAGTGGTAGTTCTCTCCAGGGTGTTTACTTAACCATACTATTTGTATCTGACTCAACAAAGATGAGAAAGCAGTGCCTTTTAGGCATACAAAAAGCTAAGATGAAAGTTTCATGCTTGAAAATGTCCTAAGGGGAATTTAAAATTCTCAGTTGACAAATGAAGACCAGATCTTGATGTCTGGAAAACTCTTTAAGTAAAATTTTTATCAAAATTGATGAAGGAAATTGGGGGCCCCATCCTTATCCAAGTGTATCTATCTGTGCATGATGCTTGGCTGGACAGATGATGGAGCTGATCACATTGTAGTGATATTGGATCTCTGGGGGTTTGCTCTGAAGAGGACTTTGCATGCTGCAAGGTAGATGGACCTTGGTTCCATACTCTTCCTGCCACTTCCAAGCGAGTCACTGTGGTTAAATATGTTTACCTTAGTTTTCTTACCCAGTTCAGTGTTTTGCAATCTTTGAAAATACTTGCTTCTTTTTCATCAACTTTGAAATCCTGTGCTTCCTTTCATACTGCTTTATCATTCCTTGATTTTCCCTACCATGTTATTATGAAAACATTCAATCATACAGCAAGGTTAAAAGAAATTTACAGTGAGCAACCACATGCTTATTATTGAATTTTATTTTTTTTTTTTTATTTTTTTTTTTTTTAAATTGTTTTTTTTTAAAGAGAGAGAGAGAGAGAGAGAGAGAGAGAGAATTTTTTAATATTTATTTTTTAGTTTTCAGCAGACACAACATCTTTGTTTGTATGTGGTGCTGAGGATCGAACCCGGGCCGCACGCATGCCAGGCGAGCGCGCTACCGCTTGAGCCACATCCCCAGCCCTATTATTGAATTTTATGATGAACATTTTTCTATTTTGGTTACATTAAACATCTGTCCATCTGTCTATGTCTCTTTCTATCAATCCATTGTGTGTGTGTATGTGTGTGTGTGTGTGTGTGTGTGTGTGTGTATGTGTATATTTTGGTTGAATAGGAAAGTAAGATTCAAATATCTATATATTTTACCTCTAAACCCTTCAGTGCAAATATTATTAAACTCAATACATCTTTATTTTTATTGAAATAAAATTTATATATAGTGAAATGCAGCAACCTTCCACCTACTATTCTATGGGCTTTACTGAATGCATGCACTAAATTGTTGCCAGCATTCCAGAATTTTCCTTCATGCTCCTTTCCAGTCAATTCTTGTCTTCACCTCCCACAGGCAACCATTGTTCTCATTTTTCTACCATACATTAGTATTTTTAAAAGCTTTTATTTGGAAATAATTTTAAACTTGCCAAAAAGGTGCAAGAAAAACAATATTACAAAAACTGTCCAGATATACTTCACCTAAATCCACCTCACATTAACATTTAATTTATTTGATTTGGCATTTGCTTTCTTTCTGTGTATACAGATTTTTTTTCTGAATCATTTGAGACTAAGACGCATGCAACCATAGATTAGTTTTGCCAGTTCTAGAGCTTCATAGAAATAGAATCACACAGCATGACTTCACTTTTTAAATTTTTATGAAAGTAAAATATTCACATAGTTAAAAAATCAATAGTGCTGGAAGGTTTTTTAATGAAAAACAACAGTCCTTTTTAACCATTCACACTCATCAGTCCTGCCCCTGAGAGTCAATCTCTTTTAACTCTTAACCACTGTTTGTGAAAATTACTTCCTTATTCCTAAAATAGGCTTATATTTTTGCTTTTGTTTAGACAGTTTGTTTTAGACATTGTTCTGCTTTAGATATAGATGGCCTCCAAAAACACTGGGCTAAAGGCTTGGTGGCCAGCCTGTGGTCCTGTTGGGAGGTGGTGCAATCTTTGAAGGTGGGGCATAGTGGAAGGCAGTAAGGTCATTGGGGACATGCCTTAAAGGGAATATTGGGGCCCCAGACCTTCCTTCTATCTTTCTTTGCTTCCTGGCCTCCATGAAGTAAGCAGCTGGGCTTTGCCACATGCTTCCTCTAATGAACCTCTGCCTCACCACAGGCCACCAAACAGTGGAGTTAACCAACTGTAAACTGAAACCTCTGAAATCATGAGCCAAAATAAATCCTTTCTCCTTTTGATTATCTCAGGTATTTTGTTACAGTGATGAAAAGACATTGTCTAATCATTTTATATCATGGTAGATCCATTTATGTGTTATTCCATTAATCTGTACATTCAACAAATAATTTTGGGGTTAACATAAGTTTTCATTTTGGGGGGGGGGTAAATACCTTGCAGTGGTATTGTTAGGCCTATATTCAGTGTATGTTTAATTTTGTAAGATGCTGATGAATTTTATTTGCAGTGTCTGTGCCCTCTTGCTTTTTCAAAAGCAAGCTTCAGTTGCTGTGCATCTTCAACTCAGTATTGTCAATATTATTGATTTGACCTTTTTAAACAGGTGTGTGGTGATCATTTTTTATTTCCCTATTGACTAAAGCTGATGAGTATGTTTTCATGTGCTTATGTCCATTTGTAATCAATCTTTTGTAAAATGTATATTTAAATGTACTTTTCCATTTACCAAAGTTAATTTTCTTATTGTGGAGTCTTCTACTTTTTTATTTTTGCTGTACTGGAGATTAAACTCAGGGCCTTGCACCAGCTAGTTGCATGCTTTACCACTAAACCATACCCCAAGCCCTACTGTTGAGTTTGAAGAGTTCTTCATATATTCTGCAAGCAAGTCCTTCGTCAGATGTGTGGTTTTCAATTATGTTCCAGTCTGTGACTTGCATTTTTTTACTCTTAGCAGTATATTTTGTAGAGGAAAAGTTTGTAGTATTGATTAAGCCCTATTTATTAACTATTTTCTTGTTTTGATCATGCTTTTGGCATCATATCTATAAACTAATTGCCTAACCCAAGGTCATAAACATTTCTCATACTCTCTTCTAAAAATTTGTATGGCTTTATGTTTTATATTCAGGCTTCTGATCTACTTTGAGTTAATTTTTGGATAGTGTGTGGGCTTTTGGTGCAATGCTTTTTGCATATCAATATATATTGGTACAATTGTTCAAGCACAGTTTATTGAACATATCCTTTCCCCATTGAATTTCCTTTGCTCAAAATCAATTGGCCTTGGGCTGAGGTTGTGGCTCAGTAGTACAGCACTTGCCTTGCATGCATGAGGCACTGGGTTCGATTCTTAGCACCACATAAAAATAAATAAATAAATATATTGTGTCCATCTACAACTATATATATATATATATATATATATATATATATAAAATCAGTTGACCATATTTATGTGAACATATCTATGAACTCTGCATTTTATTTCATTAATCTATGTGTATCTATGTTCCTTTTCTTTGCAAAAACCACTATTACCTCTTTGTATCCTTCCAGAGATCTCCTATGTATATATAACTATGCATATAAGCACACTTGCTTTTCTTTTTATGTCTACTGAAATAGGCACATAGCTTACATATAATTCTACACCTTGCCTTTTTCATTAACCTTATATTAAGAGATACGTAGATATCAGTTTTATTCAATTAAATATATCATATCACAGATCTATTACTGCATTATATTCCACTAAGTGGGACTATCATAATTTATTGAATCAATTTCATGTGCTGAATATATATTTATATATATTTTCAAAACTCTTATTATTGTAAAACAATTCTTCAGTGCATACCCTTGTACAGCTTTCAGTCTACACACATATGATTATACCTATAGGATCAATTCTTAGAAATGAAATTCTTGAGTCAAATATACATGTTTTACATTTTATAGATTTGGTTAGGTTTCCCTCCTAGAGATTGTTCCTAAAGATTTAATCTTCCATCTACAATGAATTAGAGTATCCATTTTTTCCCCAAGCAACATGCAATTTTTGTTAATCTGATGGGTGAAATATTATATCTCATTGTGGTTTAAAAGTATGTTTACATATTTATAAGTGAACTTGAGTATTTTCTCATTTATTTTTTAAAAGCCCTTCATTTATATTATTTTCCTATTTATCTATAAGGTTATTTTTCTTTATTTGATTTGTAACACACACAGACACTCACACACACACACACACACACACACGTGCATGCACATATATAAAAAATTAGATTTCTGTAACTTGCTTCCAAAATACACCTGACACAACATCTTGTGGGCAAGATAACGTGTATGTGTGTGTGTGTGTGTGTGTGTGTGTTCCTTTGCACATGAGATATATCAGTTAGGAATATTTTTTATGGCGATGTAGAAAACCTGATTATAGTGCTTCTGTTATTTTTCTAGGGTTGCCATAACAAAATATCACACACCAGGTATTTTAAACAACATAAATTCATTTTCCCACAGTTCTGTCGGCTAGAAGTTCAAGATTAAGGCATTATTATTTGCTTTTTCTCGTGTCTGTCTCCCTAGCTTGAAGACAGTGGTCTTCCTGTGTCCTTGCGTGGCCTTTCCTCTGTATGTGCACATCCCTGGTGTCTTTTATTATAAGAACATTAGTCATATTGGATTAGGGCTCGGCCCTTATGATCTCCTTTAACTTCAATTATTTCTTCTCCAATTACAGTCACATTGAGGGTCAAGTACTCAACATATGAATTTTTGGGAAATGTATTTCAGTCCCTAACATTCCTCTGGTCCTCCAAAATCCATATCCTTCTTGCATGAAAAATACATTCACTCAATCCCAACAGCTCATTAACTCATTCCAGAATCAATCCTAAATCTAATCTAAATATCATATATATCAGTGGAGTGACAGTATTATTCTTGTGTGCTAGCCTTGCTCCTGTGGCAATGGTTGGTAGCAGCATGGCCTGCGGAACCCAAGGAAGGGATAGCCTTGTCCACCAGGCCTGTGGTGGCAGTGGCAGTCTTTATGAATTCTCAATCACCTTTGGAACATTCTTTTGTTTTCTCAAATGATGTTTGGCAATGAAAGGTCTGTGTGAATCAGGAAATGGACTTTGGTTTTTACTCTGATCAAGGTAGAGAACCACTGTGGGGTTTTAAAAACAGGAATGACCTGGTATAGGTATGTCTTGAAAGTATCACTCTGACTACCCTGTTGAGAATAAGCTATAATGGGGGCGAACAGTTAAGATACTATTGAGATAATCCAGGTGAGAGTCAAAGATGTCCTGAGTGAGGGTGGTGATTAAGATGATGGTAAATGATAGAATTCAAATATCTCTTGGTCATTGGCTGCTGTGTGTGTGTGTGTGTGTGTGTGTGTGTGTGTGTGTGTATGATGTAGACACAAAAGCACTTACTGGGAGTCTCTGTGTAGATAGAGATTATCAACTGGTAGCCTACAGTTGAGATTTGGGGCAAAGAGCCAGACTTTTCTCCTGGGATTCTCAAATCTCAGATGTAGTATGTGGAGATCTTTGTTTTTTTGCTCAGATAAGCCATTTTCTCCAACAGCAATTCTACCTATCTTGTAGCAGGGTGGGATATAAACCTGCTGTCAATTTTGGAGCCCAGCAGGTGAGAACTTTGGAGATAGAAACAGAGATAGAAACAGACTCACCATTTCAGGAGCAGACTTTCAAGATCTCTTTGTTTTGAGCCCTAAGACACCCTGGCTTTCTAGTGTACTGGTATCTATTAAGTCCTGACTGTTTCCATTTAAGCTTTCGAGAAATAAAACTTCCAATTTCTTGTCTGGATGCTTGTAACCATATGTAGATAGATATTCAACCAACATCTTATTTTCAGTTCTGCACGTCACATCTGCTTTATTGGTGCCTCTCAGAGGTTTTACAGAGCAAATCAGTTAGCCTATGTTCACCATCCTCCTGTATGGGCATTTAAAGTTGTAGTTTTCTCCTCTCTATTCTACTCCTAAGAATCATTGAAATCTCTCCATATTGTTTTAGTCCTTATAGGTTTATTACATTTTTATTTCTTTGCTATCATTTTTAGAGACTTTAGGAGGAAAAGGAGACAAATATGTGATGTCAAATCACATCTTTAACCAGGTGAATACACTTTTTTTTCCAAATTTCATGTAACTATGCAGATGCTGATTTCCTTTCCTCACAGTGAGAACCATTGATATATCACATGGGGCAACTGTCATAAGATTTTAGTGCTCTACTTCAGAAACAGAGTTCTATTTCCAGTTATTCTATTTACTAGCTGTGTGACTATGGAAAACTCACTTAAGTTCTGTGAGCTTCACTTTCTTCATATTCAAAATGAAGGCAAATAGTATTCTATTGTGTGTGTGTGTGTGTGTGTGTGTGTATACATATAATTCACCTCATTTTAAACATGAAGAAACAATGTTTTGGGAACCTGATGCACAGCAAGCAGGATCACTATAGTTAATAATGTACTATTTACTTGAAATTTGCTAAGAGAGCAGACTTTAAGTGTTCACCCCCCTACACACACAATGGAAACTATGTGTAGAAGGAAATGTTAATTGATTTTATTTGGTAATCATTACAAAATATATACATGTATCTAATTATCACATTGTATGCCTTGGATATATACAATTTTTATTTTTGGTTATACCTAAATAAAGTTGGAGAAAGAAAATGGTAATGATTATTAAACCATGTCAAGAGATGTTTTAAGTACTTAATGAGTTAATTTATGTAAATCTGTTAGCATAAACTTAAGTCCATGCTTGATAAAGGTTATATATTATTATTGAGTCTCTTCTTGCAAGCAAGTCTGTAATTTTTCATCAAAGTTTTCATCAAAGTTGCTCCCTCTGCTGGGAGGGAGAATAGTTTAGTGAGTATAAGGTGTGCTTACATCTCCTAGGCTTTGACCACACTAGGTTATGATTCTTTAAGTTGTATCTATTGTTTATAAATCTGAGAAGTTCTGCTTAGTAGGAGGTATGAAGATTGCCTCATTCATCTTATTATTTAGTCATTCACTCTTTAATTCATTAATCTAACATTTGCTGAGCTTTTACCATATATGTTGGGCACTGTGTTAGAGGTTGAGAGATAGTGAAGGTGAGTCTCAGGTAGACAAGATCCTTGTTCTCAAGGAAATAGTAGTCCAAGGAGTAAACAGGCAAGAAAAGGCAATTTCAAAGCTGCATAATTGTGCTGTGATAATGCACATTCTACTGCAATTGAATAACTATATAAAGTGTGTCTCTTTCATTATCAGCACAATGATTTCATCTACCTGTTTATTGCTGTTGCCTCATGTGTAGCATTGTGCCTGGTATATGTGGCATGCTCAGTAAAAATCTTGTTATTAAATAAATATTATATAATGAAAACCTTTCTTTGAACTAGTTACACAAAAAAGGATGTACTTCAAAATTTTCCCTTTAATTTTCACAGAGGAGATCATTTTTGCAATGAATGTTTGTTCAATGAGTAAGTGAGCAGATTAATATTTGGCAAAAAATGAGCCAAAAGTAAGAGGAAGTGAATTCTAACTTAATACATATTTCTTCAGTCACAATTATGTACCAAGCATGGTGCTGGGCATGGGTGATACAGAGATGAATAAGACATGGCCTTTGCCTTTGAGGATCTCCAAGTCCAGTCTAGAGACAGTCAAATTAACAGTCAATTACAGTGCAGTAGAATAAGGGATGAAAATAAAGCTCAAGCTCAGAGTCCTAAGCTTGAGGGTTTTGGGGTAAGGCTATAGCCATTAAATATGATTCTGAAGACATGTTCCATTTTCCACAGTAAGATTCAGTAGGGGAAAATTGCTCAAAGAATTCATTTTTTTAAAGAAAGTGTGAAAATCTCATTATTGTTAATGACAATAGAATACAGAAGAAAATGGAATGAAGAGCAATATCTAAATAAGCTATCATTATATATGAAATAGAGTCATTTAGTGGTTAAGTGATGTTTGTTTGGAAGTTATCTTGACAGTTGCTTTTGGAAAAAGATGATCAAATGCAAACCAAGAATTCCAGTTAATGCCATCATTATTTACTTAGTATAAATTTACAACAGCAAGAAAATATGTTAGTGAAAACAAAATATCATTTCAAGAATTGAGAGTGATTTCCATCTCTATTGTTGTGTATCACTTTTCCTTAAAAACTCTGTTTATCACTTTACTACTAGAAACAATGACTGAATTGATGAAAACTGTATGCTTCCATAGGAACAATAAAAAACTATGACTTAGAAGTCACCTCTCCATCGCAATAACAAACAGAAAGCCGAGCAAACTACAAGATCAACAAATTTTACATTCATCAGAGAAGTGAGGTGATAGGACAAACCATCACCCCTGAAGTTGAAAAGACAAGCAGATCTCAACTTACCAGAGCAGAGAGGCTTCCCCAAGAATCAGTTCCGGGGTAGGAGAATCTTAACTGTAATGGACAAATTGTTGTAGGCTCAATGTGGATCAATCTGAGAGTTTAAAATTCCTAGGGAATCTAATCATAAGGAGATGCATATTTGTGAGTCTTATTTCTGGGAGCTCTACTAGGTCCTCACTGTGAATATCAGAGAAAAATCTCTTTGTGTTTTCAGTAGGAGGAAGTGAAAAGGAACTATTGTGAAATATGACAGAACATTCTGTCCTTCTTTACAAGGCCTGCCTGCAGGAGAAACTGTTTTACCAAAGCTTCACCTGGGAGATTTTATGTGAATCTACACTATCTGGGGGAAAGGAAAAACCCAACTCCAGCTTTCTCCAGGCTTCCACATGGGGGAAGAGAGATATGAGTCTTCATCACCCCATAGCCATCCTGTTTCATTAAATGAAGAGGATTTATAAGTTTTGGTGAAGTTCACAGTACAGGGTCAGAGGCTCACCAAAAGACTGAGATCTAATTATAGAAATCTAAAATGATTCCCCTTCTTCAAACCTTCACACTACATTACTGATATAAGATATCCACCTTTCAACAAAACATTACAAGGCTTATTCAAAAGCAAACCAGTGTAGACTGGACATAGCCAAGGAAAGAATCTGACCTTGAGTATATGACAATAATAACTTCCCAAACTAAAAGGCAAAAGAGAAAAACCACTAGGAAAAAAAAAAACAGAATATCTAAAAACTGTGAGACAACTATAAGAAGTATAACATGTGTAATGGAATACCAGAAAATGAAATAAAAGAGAAAAGGACAGAAGCAATATTTGAAGCAATAATGAATGACCAAAAAACACAAACAGAAAATCTTTCACTTGGGCATATCATGTTCAAGCTGTGAAAAATCAAAGATAAAGGAAAAATCTTGAAAGAAGTCAGAGAAACCATTTTACCTATAGAGGAACAATGATAAGAATCAAATAGTGACTTCTCCCCAGAAACCATTCAGTCAAGAAGAAAATGTAACGAAACATTTAAAATGTTGAGATAAACCACCAACTTAGAATTCTGTACCTTGAAAAATTATCCTTCAAAAGTGAAAAAGAAACAAAGATGTTCTCAAACAAAAACTGAATGTGTTGTCAGTTAACCTACCTTGCAAGGAATGTTA
Organism: Marmota flaviventris; assembly: GCF_047511675.1. NCBI lineage: Eukaryota > Metazoa > Chordata > Mammalia > Rodentia > Sciuridae > Marmota > Marmota flaviventris. Next base: position 119,003,733 of record NC_092518.1, read on the forward strand.
AAAGAAATTCTTCAGAGAGAACATAAATCAGAAATTCAGATCATCATATAGAAGAGAAGAATATTAGAGAAGGAATAAGTGAGGATAAAATAAAGACTTATTTTTCTTATTCCTAATTGTTCTAACAGATAAGAGTTACTTAAAATAATAAACAAAGGGCCTGATGGTGTATCTCAGTGGTACAGCACTTGCCTAGTATGAGCAAGGGCCTAGGTGCCATGCACAACACTTCAAAAAAATATGAATGGTATGTATGTTTCTGTATGAGGGAAATGAATGACAGCAATGATACAAAGAACAGGATGTAGGGATTAGGGATGTTTTGTAATTATGTGGTTCTTACACTATCTGTGAAACTGTATAATGTTATTTGAAAGTGTACTTGTAAATGCTCATTACAAACTCTAAGACAACCAGTAAAAAGTAGAAAAACAATTAATGTTATGAAATAAGAGAAAACAGAATCATATAAAATGCTCCATTAAAAGCATGAAAGGCAGAGAAGAGTGGAAGACAAACATAGGAAATAAGAACAAGGCTAGGGGCTGGGGCGGTGGCTGAGCAGTAGCGCACTTGCCTGGCATGTGTGAGGCACTGAGTTCAATTCTCAGCACTGCATATAAATAAATAAAATAAAGGTCTATCAACAACTAAAAAAATTAAAAAAAGAACAAGGCTAACAGAAAATAGTCACAAATGTGGTAGATATTAATCCAATTCTTTTAATAATCACTTTGATCATTAATGGTCTAAAAGTACCACTGAACTGAAATCAAATTCCATTTATGAATGAGTTTGTCTGGATGAATCCAACTACTATGTAAAACTATAAAAATCTAATAAAAATAGCTAAAAAGAGATTGATATTTTTAGAGTGGATCAAAAAACCAGACACAACTATATTTTATCTAAAAGAAACTCACTGTAAATATAAAGATATAGATTAATATAAAGATAGATATAGATTAAAAGTAAAGAGATATAGGATGATATACCATATTAACAATACTCAAAAGGAAGAAAGACTAGTTATTATTAACTTCAGACAAAGCAGATTTCAGAGCAAAGAAAGTTGTCATGGATAAAGATAATAATAATGATAAAGGGATTCATTCTCCAAGAGGATATAACAACATTTAATGTGTATGCACAGAGTAACAAAACATATGAGATAAAAACTGACAGAACAGCCAGGAGAAATAGGTGAATCCAGTACTGTTGGAGACCTTAATACCTCCGTGTCAGAAATGGACAAATCCAGTGGGCAGAAAATTAGTATGGTTGTTAGTGGGAATATAAAGAGGTACAGCCATTATGAAAAGCTGTATAGAGGCTCCTAAAAGGTTAAAATAGAATTAGTCCATGATGCAGCAGCAATCCTACTTGTGGATGGAGATATATATATATATATATATATATATATATATATATATATATATATATATATATCTCAAACCCAGGTCTTCAAGAGATATCTGCACACCCTGCTCATCACAGAATTATTCACAATAGCTAAGACATGGAAGCAACCAAGCATCACTGCAAATAAAGGACATGTGGTATGCATACCATGGGTTACTGTGCAATCTTTAAAAAGGATTCATGTGACATTCTATGAAATGAATGAACTTTGAGGAAATTAACCAGTCACAAAAGAAAATATACTGTATTATTCCACTCATATGAAATATCTGAATTAGTCAAAATCACAGAAGCATAAAGTTAAAAGGTAGTTACCAAGAGTTAAGGGGACCTGAGTGCGGTGACGCATGCCTGTAATCCCAGTTGCTTGGGAGGCTGAGGCAGGAGGATCCTGAGTTCAAAGCCAGCCTCAGCAACAGTGACACACTAAGCAACTCAGTGAGACCCTGTCTCTAAATAAAATACAAAATAGGGATGGGATGTGGCTCAGTGGTCGAGTCCCCCTGAGTTCAATCCCCAGAACAACAACAACAACAACAAGAGTTAAGGGGAGTGGATATAGTGTTTAGTGGGTTTAATGTTTCAGTATTGCATAAGACAAAGTTCTAACTGGTGTGGTGGTGCACACCTGTAATCCCAGCTACTTGGGATGCTGAGGCAGAAGGATCACAATTTTGAAGACAGCCTCAGCAACTTAGGGAGATTCAGTCTCAATTTTTGTTTTAAAGAGAGGCTTGGGATGTAGCTCAGTGGTAGAGCATTGCTGGATGGAATTCCCTGTACTGCCAATTTTTTAAGAAGTTCTGCAGTGGGGCTGTGGTTGTGGCTCAGTGGTACAGCACTTACCTAGCAAGTGTTAGGCAATGGGTTTGATCCTCAGCACCACATAAAATAAATAAATAAGCAGAATAAAGGTATTTTGTTCATTTACTACTAAAAAAATTTAAAAAAATATGGTTAAGGTGGAAAATTTAATATTTTTTTTACTACAATAAAAAAATGATGGGCTGAGTCAGAAGGAGGGGAAGAGGAAGATGACAGGACTTCTCTTCCCTGGGTGATCTTGTCAGAAAGTTTACATGAATAGAGAATATTTTGGATCCAGGGTCACTTGATAAACAAGACCAATGGGATATGATGCCTCAGGGGGAGCCTAAGGGTATGTGGTGGGGAACATATTGAAGCAGTGGCAGGAAGAAACAGTGAACAGACCACCATTTCCATGGACCTTGGGTTCCAACTGGGAGATAAGACACTGAGCCGCCAGAGCCAAAGTGAGATGAGGTGGGTGCACTGCAAGAAGGATGAAGTTGGGTGAGGAGCTGGGAAATGAGCAGATGGTGTGATACCAACAGGTGACTGGCAGCGAAGGAGACCTCCCTGAGAAGACAGCTACTGAGGAAGGAGAGGAGGGCCTTGGGCTCTTCGTGCTATTGTGAAATGCCTCCTGGGTTCAGAATACTCTTCCCTGAGGTCAGTGCAAAAGGAAAAGAGCCCGTGTCCTTTGGCGGGGGCTCCAGTTCATGTGCATGGATTGTGGCCTGCTCCCTGTCTTTTCTTCTTAGAGTTCTGCCCTGCCACCGCATCAAGTGAGGGGATATCGACCAGACAAGGATCGCTTCTGCCATTGCACAAGGCCATTTCCCTGTGACAAATCCATAACACAAACACATGTGTACATGTCCAGCATTGAGCTAACTGCTATTGGAGGATGAAAGTATTCATAAAAATAATGACCATTTAGGGCAGTAATTGTAATCCCCATTGAAAGATGAAGAAATTAAAGCTCAAGGAATTTATAATGTTGTCCACGATCTAATATTTGATAGGCTATGAGAAGTGGAAATAGGACCAGAAGCCAGGCCTTCTGCCTGGTTGTTCTGTGCTCTCCCACCACATGACCTTTCTAGACCCCTTTTATGGCTCTCTGAGGACTTCCAGGCAAGCAGGAAAATTGTAGGAGCAGGAGCGCCTTACTCTTACACACAGTTATAGATGATCATAGCACTACAGAATGCTCAGAAGATTCATTGTGCATGTCAGTTGCCCACGTTACTTCCTTAGTTCTGTCACTCACTTTGGAGGTCTCCAAGGAGACAGTGAACATTCTGGCTGTCAGCTCTGGATATCTCCACTTTTAAATTTGTACAAAGATTTACATGGCTGGACTCATTTCCTCAGATTTGGATTATAGTTTTATGTAGAACTGTTTGACCCTTTAGTTCATGGGGATTGGAAACTGGACTCCAGTTTCCCCAAACCATGGTGCTCCCAGAGTTGGAGAACTGAAAAAAGAAAGAAGGCATGAAGAAATGAAGGCTTTCTACTCACTGACAATTGGGAATTCTAGTCATCCTAAATAAACAGGCAAGCTATTGGAGATCCTGGAGCTGGCCCCATCCACCACACCTTAGTATCCTTGTTGAAAATCAATGGTGAGAATAGGGTAGTAGAGCTGGGGTGATAAAGAGTTTGTTGGAGGCACAGAAATTAGTATTAAGTTTCAGAACCAATCCAGACTCTTCTTGGCAGGGTGAACTTGGGTAGGTTCGTAGCCACTCTGATTTTAGTTTCCTCATCTTTTTATTTTGGGAGGGAAGGAAAGGGAGTAGCCACAGAGAGACAGAGATTAAGTTTAGGAGTCAGTGAAAGAGAAACAAATGGTCCATGGATGGAAGGATGCCAGGAGAACTGGCACACAAGGAGAGACAAGAGAAGGCAGAGCTCAGGAAGGCAAGTGAGAAGTGGCTCCAAAATCAAAAGAAGAAAATGCAGAAGAGACATTTAGATCTGGCCTGGCAGGCCACTGGGGGACCTCTGAGTAGTTTCCATGGAGAGCTGGAGAGAGAAACCAGTTTGCATGGGCTTGGGAAAGTGGTGGGGAAAGCAGGCAAGGAGATTTTACTTCTGTTCAGCCATGAAAGGCAGGAACTAAGAAAACAGTGGCTGCTGTGTCATGATGGCTACACACTGAGAAAGACAGCCCACTCCTTGCTTCCCAGTATCACATCTAGATCTATATCTCTTATCTCCTTATTTCCTTTTCAGAGCCTCCATTTTTTCATCTGAAAAAGAGGAAAATTCTGTTATAGATTTCATAGGTTTTTGTACATTGAAGGAGATAATGCATCTAAAATCCCTGGCCTACAGAATGAAATGACCCAATAAATGCTAGCTGCAATTACTGTGTTAGTATGTTGTAGATTTGTAGAGAGGTAGGTCAGTTAGAAATATCTCAACAAGGTGGAGCACCTGCTCAGGGGCATTCCAGGTGAGACCGTTTTCTAAAGTCAAGGTGCCAGTGACTTTAGGCTTGCATGAGTCATGTTACCAAACTGACAGATTCTGCAATGTTGAAAAATGAGATTGATTAGTTAATTTGCATATTCTGGTGAACTCTGTCCAATGGCAATTTGGAACATACCATAAGGAGTAAGAAAGTGTCCCTGCCCTTGTGGATATTTTGAAGGTAAAAGCATAGGGCAAAGGATGTCATGGCGAGTGTTGGAACAGGGAAAGCCAAGAGTGTTGTGCACCTAATTTGATCCAGGAATTTAGTGAGGGTACTATTTCTCCTTCTTCCTGCATTCCACTCTCACTGACCCCAGCCCAACCTGATCATCATTCTTGGAAGAGAAACTCTGGATCCAGGAAGTAGTGTTGGATTGTTGGATCTACAGTTCTCTCATATCCATGAATTTAGGAATTTCATCATTGCCTGTTACTGTAAGCTGGTTAGTTGAGTAAAGAACCAAAGATGGCTCAAGGGCTGGGGATATAGCTCAGTTGGTAGAGTGTTTACCTTGCATGCACAAAGCCCTGGGTTCTATCCCCAGCACCACAGGAAAAAAAATAGTGCAGTGCCAAAGATGGCTCAACCTGCTTAATTTTTAAATGAACAAATTGTAATACGAATCTTTATTTTTTTCAGTCTCTGAAACTTACTATGAGTAAAACTACTATAATAACAACATGGAGACATTCATAGCAAATCATTAGAAAAATTCCATTTTCTGTCAGCAAACACAATTTAAGCACTTAACATCTAAGCTTCTTAAGATTCATAGCTGACTAGGGAGCAATTAGGACTGGATTTTAATGAATACACATGAACTCAGAGGTTTTTACCAGGAAGAAAGGCTAACTTAGTAAGTAGTGAAAAAGGCTTTTGGATTTAATTCAGAATATCACTCAGACATCTTCTTAGAATAAAGCACAATTAAACAAATCCTTAACTTATACACTAATTGCAACATGCTATATTCATCTCCTCCCATTTACAATGCTCTCCATCATTTAGTCTGACATGCAAAATGTATGGGGGGACTACTGTGACTTTAAATGACTATTAAACAGTTAAAATATCATCTATTCAACAGAAATAGGCATTCCCTCCCCCACAAAATGAGATTGATGAGTTAATTTGCATATTCTGGTGAACTCTGTCCAATGGCAATTTGGAACACAGCACCTATTGCACCTGCCTCTGAAGGGGAAATGAGTACAAGAAGACTGCATCACTGGCTGCCTCTTGTACATCACCATTTTTCAGGGTGATAAGTACCCTGTTATGGTTGGATGTGAGATGACCCCCAAAAGCTCACATTTGAGACAATGCAAGAAGGTTTGGAGGAAAAATGATTGTATAGCCTTAACCTAATCAGTGAACTAACCCCCCCCCCATGGGATTAGTGAGTGGTAATTGGAGGCAGGTGGGGTGTGGCTAGAGGAGGTGGACATTGGGGGCATGGCCATATGGTATATACTTTGTATCTGGAGAGTGGAGTCTTTCTCTCTGCTTTTTTTATCAACATGTGAGCTGCTTTCCTCTGCCACACTCTTCCACTGACCTTCAGTTTCACCTGAGCCCTGAGGAATGGAGCCAGCCTGCTATGGTCTAAGACCTCTGAAACAGTAAGCCTGCAAATAAACTTTTCCTCTTCTACAGTTGTCCTGATTGGGTCCTTTTAGTCACAGTTGCAAAAAAGCTGACAAAACATATCCCTTTTCCCGATTGCCTGGACTTGTGTACTGGCTATTTCATGATCTCCATAGTTTCAGGGTTCCACACCTAATTCCTTCTGGTAGTCCCCAAGGGTTTTCTTCCTCAGAAACAAAGTTTAAATTTGTCAGTTGGGATCCTCTGGGAAGCCAAGATGGGCTTTGATGGACAAGATATTTACTCAGAGTAACACACCTGAAAGATAAAGGGAAATATAGACCAAGGATAGCTGGGTCAAATGGTGGTTTCATTCCCAGTTTTCCAAGGAATCTCCAAACTGTTTTCCATATTGGCTGCATCAATTTGCAGTCCCACCAGCAATGGTATGAGTGTGTCTTTCCCCCGACATCCTCACCAACACTCTTTGTTTTTTGTATTCTTAATAGCTGCCATTCTAACTATAAATGGTGTGACTCTATTTTGTGTACAACCAGAGATATGAAAAATTGTGCTCTATATATGTAATATGAATTGTAATGCATTCTGCTGTCATATAAAACAAATTAAAATAAAAAATTGTCATACCTAAAGAACATTGGAAAAAAAAGATAAAGGGGAGAGAGAGCTGGAGTAGGTGGGGAGAGCCTCCAGGGCACTGTGATGATGTAGCACCTGTGAGAGGAGTGGGCAGAAGAGGGGATCAGGGTTAAGAGGCTCAGACATGGGGCTGGGGTTGTGGCTCAGTGGTGGAACCCTTGCCTAGCATGTGTGAGGCACTGGGTTCAATCCTCAGCACCACATATAAATAAAAAAATAAAATATAATCTACAACTAAAATTACTTTTAAAAAAAGAGGCTCAGAAATTGGTACAATTGGAGAAAGTCTGGGTCAGTCCAATGGAGCCCTCTGGCACCAAGCTTCCCATGGAAGATGTTCAAATTGGCGGCACTGGCCCAGTCCTACCATCACTGCCATTCTCCGTCCCTAGCTGTGGGCAGCCTGGGAGAAGCAGGGCCTCAGCTCAGTGTTGCAGCGGATCCCTAAGACACCATGCTGTTCTCTCAGCTAACTGCTCTCCTTGTGGGGTCAGCCATTGCTCTCTTGTAGGGAGATTCCAAAAGCCCATCTCCAGGACTTCCAAAGGAATAAATCTAGATTGCAAGCAGTGATTCTGCAAGGTGGCCACAGGTATAAATCTCAGGATTTGGAATTTGAAATGATAGGACTTTAATACTTTGTGGGTATATTAGAATTCAGAACAAGGCTAGCAAGTAAAAATTTTCCAATGAGAAAATTCTACAGTAGTCAGAGTAAATGTAGAGTCCTTCACTAAGATTTTAAGAGGATTAATTATTAAATACATAATTTGAAAACCTCAGGAGTAACTGAAAATATTTCCTTCATATGAAACAGGATTTAAAAGCTTTATCATATAGAAATGCTTGTGATTTACCAGTTAAGTGGAAGGTGATCCATCCTGCTAAAAAAAGACAAGTTTATGAAGGACTTTCCCTTTATTATGAAAATTTTAAGTCTGACTTACATGAAGCTGTTTATTGCATAAGTAAATTATTTATATTGCATTAGTGTTCAGAATGCCTATTTTCATGAATCCCTATGTGTAACCAGGCATAAGTTAATTTTCTGATTTAATGGAAAGTGTGTTTAATCAGCATACACACTACACTTCCGATATTTCATTTCTTGTAATCCTTAAAATGGCTCCAGGAAATAGATACTGTTTTGATGTCCATGTTATGGGACATGGAAATTGAGAGTGAGAATTTAAGTAGATGGCTCAGCTTTACCTTCCATGGAAAGTGACAAAGATTATACCATGCTGCCAATCATTATGATTTCCATAATGAATTTCCCATTTACAGGAAAGTAATAGACCTGATAATATCCACAATAATTTATGACTGCTTAAAATTCTCCTTTATTCCATTTTGTTGTTGATTTTACATGGGCTTATCTGTTTACTAAATTGAGCAAACTATAGTCTGGTCAACTCCCTTAAATGGTATATCAAGTTTTATGTGTAAGGGGATTTTTCTGGGAAGAAGAGTCTATAAATGAATCTTTTTTTTCAAAGAGAATTTGTCCCATGAGTTATTTCTTCTTCAGATACCAACTGTTTGGAAAATTTGGTTATAATTCTGTTATTAATTTATAGTTTTATTCCATTCTGAATTGAACAACACAATCTACATGACTTCAGCTCTTTTAAAATTGTTGAGGTTTGGGCTGGGATTGTGGCTCAGTGGTGGAATGCTTGCCTAGCACATGTGAGGCACTGGATTTGACCCTCAACACCACATATAAATAAATAAATTAAATAAAGATATTGTATTTATTTATAACTAAAAATATTTTTAAAAATTGTTGAGGTTTACTTTATAGCAAAGGATATGATCTATGTTGCTCCATGGGCATTTGAAAGGAATGTCTTATGTTGTCCTTGAGTTAGGTGTTCTACAAATGTCAATTAGATCCTCTTGGTTGATAATGTTATTGATTTCTTGTACACCCTGGCCAATTTTTTTTATCAAGTTGTTCTATCAGTTATTGCCACGGGGCATTGAATTATCTATATTGTCTATTTATCTTTTCATTTCTCTCAGTTTTGGCCTTATGTATTTTGCAGTACTGTTGTTCAGTGTATATATATTTTGGATTGCAATGTCCTCTTTGTGGAGTAATTTTATTTTGTTATTTTGTAGTCTTTTTGTCTTTGGTAATTTCCTTTGCTTTAAAGTCTGTTTTATTTGATATTAATATAGCCACTTCTTTCTTTTAGCCCAATATATATTTTTTAACCTTTTTTTCTGTCAACATGCCTATATCATTATAGCTTAATTAGTTTCTTATATACAGCACTTTTAGGTCCTGTTTTTAATATGCTCTGCCATTCTTTGTTTTTTTAATTGGTATATTTGGAATCATTTACATTTAATGTGATAATTAATATGTTAGTGCTTAATTCTCCCATTTTATTTTTGTTGCTGCTTGTTCTCTCTTCATTTCTAATTTTCTTTTCCTGCATTCCCATCTGTTACTTTAACATTTAAAAATTCATTTCTTTTTTTTACCTATAGTGTCTTCATATAGCTTTTAAAATGGTTGCTCTAGATATGACATATATATGTGTGTATACACATATACTATTTATCATAGCTTATTTGTATTTTATTTATTTTCATTAGAGTGAAATAGACTATACCTCTATTTATATCCTTGTACATTACACTTCCCCTTTTATAATGTAATTGTTTTAAATATTTTCTTTACCTACATTTAAAACTATATCAGAGAGTCTCAATTTTGTTTCAATCATTAACACAATCTTTTTAAAAGGAAGAGTAGGGAGGATTTTATTTTTACTCATATTTTTGCTTCCTGGGTTCTGCATTTCCTTCCAATATTCCAGATTTCTTTGTTGTTTCTTTTTTGTTTTGAGAACTTCCTTTAGCCATTCTTTTAAGGTAGGTCTGTTGGTGAAAATAATGTTAGCTTTTCTTTATCTGAATGTCTTTATTTCCCATTTTATTTATGAAGAATATTTTCTCTGGGCATAGGATTATGGTCATCTAGTTCTTTCTGCACTTGAAAAATAATATGCTAGCTGGGTGCAGTGGCATACACCTGTAATCCCAGCAACTCAGGAGACTAAGACAGGATTATCACAAGTTTGAGGCCAGCCTCAGTAACTTAGTGAGGCCATAAGCAACTTAATGAGACCCTGTCTCAAAATTTAAAAATATAAAAAAAGGGCTGGGGATATGGCTCAGTGGTTAGGTGCCCTGTGTTCAATTCCTAGTACCCCCTTCCCCCCGCCAAAAAAAAAAAAAAAAAAGTAAAGAAAAAGTACTGTACTCCTTTTTGTTCTTCACAGTTTCTGATGATAAGTTCATTGTCATCTGAATTGTATTTCCCCTATAAACTCAATGTCATTTTTTTCTCTGTATCCTTACAAGATTTTTGTATTTAGTTTTTGGAACTTTAATTGTATGTCTTGACATAGATATCTTTGAGTTTATTGTGTTTGGAATTTTTTTAGCCTTTAAATCTATATTTTACATCTCTCCCCAAATTTGGGAAGCTGTCAGCCACTATTTATGTGAGTATTTTTTCAGCCTTGAAGTTTTCTTCTTCTCCTTCTAGGACTGTGCTCACATGAATATTAGATATGTGTGTTATAGTTCCATAGATCTCTGAGTAATTGTTCATTTTTGTAGTCTATTTTTTTCTGTCATTCAGATTGAGTAACTACTGTTGTTCTATTTTCCAGTTCATTGATTCTTTACTCTGTCCCCTTTATTTTGCTATTGAGTCTATTGCAGTGAGATTTTTATTTTAGTTATTGTATTTTTCAGTTCAAAAATTTCTGTTTGTTTCCTTTTAATGTCTTCTATATCTTTGCTAAAGCTTCCTATTCTTTTTTTGAGTTTTCTATTTTTTTATTTTTTTCACAAGTGTTTTTAATCACTCCTTGATATTAGATGATGGCTTCTTTAACATTGTTGTCAGATAATTCTAACATGTCTGTTATTTTGATGTTGGCATGAATTGATTGCCTTTTTTTCATTCAGTTAAGATCTTCTTGATTCTTTTTTATAACTTTTATGATTAAAGTTTGATCATCTTTGTATTATGAGATTATGGATCTTATTTGAGCTTTCTGTTTAATTGACACCTTATGATACTGATACTGCTCTGGCAAGGAAAAGTGAGAGCACTGCCTTATTGTTGCCATATGGAGGTAGAAGTCTCCAGTCAACATTTGACACCCAAGGGGTAGGATCCTTATTAATACTGGGTGGAGGTAGGAGTTCTGGCTTCATACATGAACTCCATTGACACTGTGGTGGGGATGCCTTGGAACCACTGGGAAATGTTGAAAGTCTTGACTATCTACTTGGCCTCTTCTGACACTATACCAGCAAGAAATGGGAGCAGTGTCTCATAACTTCCAGGTAGAGGTGGAAGTACAGGCTTCTTATGTGGTTTACAATGACCCTATGAGGGTGGAAGTTTACTATTGGTCAGCAAGGTTGAAAGTTTTGGCTCCCTGCTTGGTCATCTCCACTCTGATGGAGATGCTGGGATGCCTTGTTAAAGCTCTGTAGGAGTGGAAGTTGATGTTCCCTATCTGATACCATGAGTGATGGTGGTGGTGGTGGTGGAACACAGTTTTTTTCTGTAATATTCAGCTGCAATAGATTGATTATGGTCTAAAATTTTTCTTTCTTTTTAGGCTGCCCCTTTCCTGCTCTTTTAGCTAGAGAATAAGCTCATATTGTTTTTATTCTGTATGCTTCTATTGATGTTTTTTAAATTACTAACGTTTTCAGCTCCATTTCTGGGGTATATGAGAAAAAAGAAAACTCAGGGAACTCACTACTATGTCATTCCTTGGGTCGTAAGGTACCTGAGAAATCTGATTTCTTTTCTCCATGTTTCAGTGTCCTTTTATGGTTATTGTATATGTAGTAACCTGGTTACAATATTTTAATTATAATTACTAAAAGGAATAGGGGAAAGTATATACCTATTCCATCTTCTTAGAAGCAGAACCCTAAAGTTGTATTTTTAAATAATTCCTCATGAGCAAATGCTGTCATTTTTCTGATATCTGGGCTTCCAAAATATCTCCAAGGGCACTGCCTAGAAATTTTTATACTGCCTGAAGTTTCACAAATTAGAGTATCATTTAGGTAAACCAGGGCTCTTTGGTAAAATTAGATATATTTCAGATGTTTAAGAGGCTACTGATTTTCAAAACTACATGGAATGGGAGTTCTGATGGGGAAAGTGGCAGAGAAGGAGAACCACGTGTTTTTTAGTCATACAGAAGCACTAATCCAGGGATGGCAGTTTGGTAAAGTATCCCACTGGGCAATTTCCATCAGAGGTGAAGGCCATGAGTACTAAGGAAGCAAGAAAAACATCAGGAAAATGCTAGATGAGGAAGGACAGATAGAAGGATATTAAAGATAAATACTGCTGATTTTTGAAATTTTGGTTGAGGCTGTCTCTGCCTTATACAATAGTAGTTACTTTTCTTTTCTATGAAATTCTGGGTACTTTATATGTTATCTCATTACATGAGTCCATGAAATGAGAATTTTCATCTTCATTTCTCCAAGGAAGAAATGAGGCATAGAGTTTAAGTGACTTGCCCAATGTGTTAAAGATACAGATGGAAAATTCCAGATTCAAATACAGATCTGTCTGGCTTTAAAGTCCCAGTTTTAAACTACTGTATATCTTGCCTTATGTGTCTTCACTCCAGCAGAATGTGATTCCTTTCCCTGACATTAAGGACTCAGATTTATGGAAGTAGCCCCTGAATGCATGATGGTGGGCCTTGCAGGGGTAGTTTCAAACCCTTTCATCTATGGAGCTTTTTGTTTTTGTAGACAAACACATTCTAGATCCAAAGAGCTGGCTTATAAATGACCCTTTGGAACACAACCCATTTATAATATTGAAGCAAGCTGAATTTTTCAAACACACAGAAGTGCTTCTCTCCCTCCTTTTCTTTTTCTGTCTCTTTTTTTCTCTCTCAAGGTTGCATTTTCATGTCACTTAAAGAGACAATCAAGTTAGCAATCTTTTTTTTTCTCTTTCAGGCAATGACCCAGTATTTTCCTTTAGGCTCATTCAAGCTCTGAGGACTATTGCAATCATTTGTAAGGTATTTCCTTTGGCTAAGAACCATTTTTGTCTATACTCTGCCATGTGATCTAATAATGGGAGTAATTGATTCAATAATCACAATAGCAGGGACCTCAGGGGGCCATTTAAATGTGGCCTGTGCTGATGCGACTGAGGCTTCATCAGAGCCAGGGTTATAAGAAATTGTGTTTTTCAATTTCAAAAACAAAAGTATACTTTCCCCTTTGGTCTTATTTGCAAGAGGCTCCCAACAATTATACCCACCTGAGGGGTGGGAAATCAGACAGTTGCAATGCAATTGGACAAAGGAAAGAAATCCTCATGATATTGGACAAAGGAACAAAATCCTCATGATATCTGATGAGTTATATTGTTATTCCAAGTCTGAAGAAGTACTCAATGAAATTGAGCCTATGTCAAATGGGCTATAAAAATGCAAATTCAAGGGCTCTCAGTCTTTGAGCAGAGGTCACTCACTGGGGTATAGTGTAGACATATAGAGGTCACTATAATAGCACCCAGGTTTACCTGAGATAGGAATCCAAGTAAAATAATTCTCTATAGTTTTCTTCATGTCTATGGAGTTAATTTCTTCTGTCTGTCCATTCTTCTTTCCTTCCTTATTTCTTCATTATTTTAGGGAGTTTTTAATGGGCACATATCTTGAATACAGTTGTGGAGCTACTATTAACAGTTTTACAGGTATACAAAAGAAATAAAATTGTTACCAATATGTTGTCATTTAGAGAAAGTTGGAAAATGTATGTGAAAAAAATTAAAGAAATTTTACCACAGCCATGTGGGGAAGCTTGAAGAACAATATATCTGCTATGAGAACCTAAGTTGTAACTCCAGCTATGGTGTTTACCTGCAGAGAGATCAGTTCAAGTAATTTAATCTTTCTGAATCTATATCTGTGTCTTTAAAATGACATAACAGTGTTTCTGTGGGTTCTTTGAAAAATAAAATGAATGAATGTATATAAAAAATATAAACTCTAAGAATCACCTTCACATGACATCATTACTATTATTCTGATTGTCATTAAAAAGATAAAAGAAAACTTGCATTTCAATTAAGCTAGCCTGAAACTATATTCATTTAAAGGCTATTCCCTATATTTCATAATGCCATGTACTAGGCAAGTTGCTAAGTGCTTCATCTAGATTACCTAAATTAATCTGTGTCACAAATGCATGTGGGAGGTACTATGACTATCTCCATTTGCAGATGAGGAAGATGAGCTTCAGAGAAGCAAAGAGCCATGAAGACACAGTTGATAGGAAGTTGGGCTGAGATTACAACCTAGGCCACGTCACACTATAGTTGATTAGGAATTAGTTTTCATTTCCTTTTTGACTATGGAAATTTCAATTTCATATTAAGGTTGCTCATCTAGTGATAAACTGCTTTGGTAAAAATAGCTTATTAATTGAAGAAGTGTAGCATTTCGTATTTGACAATTGTTTCACTTAGAGACATGGCAAGCAATAAATGGAATGCTCAAAATGAATGATTTGAGAAGAATATATAAAGAGAATATTTACAAACATGCAAGCAAGGTTTAGAGAAACCAAAAAGACATGGTGCTGTACTGTACCTTGAGGGTTAGTGATAATGAGGGGCTATTAGCATTTCTAAGCCTTAAGTGGCAATAGGAGGAACCTGTTACTGGAAACTTCTTATATGTAAGGGCCAAAGGACAAGAACTGTATAGGGATATAGCTAACCTAGGTGACTAGAGAGAGTATGGAGCTGAAGGAATAAATATGCCATCTTTACTCTCATACTCTTGACTTCCTGCTGCTGCCTCCCACCCACTGGCTCAAGCTTAACCCAGACAGCAAAGGACTGTGGGTCACAGAGTACACAGAGTTCATTCTTCCTGGGTATAGAGCAGATTGAAGAATGGAAAGTGAAAAGGGAATCTGGAAATGCAAAAGGAGTATATTCAGCATAATGTTATTTTTTCTAATAACTTCAACCATTTTGTGCTCATTGTAAAGCAAAATTCAGAATGCAAACACATGTACAATATCACCATGAACAGCTTTTTAAATAATTCTCTCATATATGTCAATCTTTCTGTATGACTTTTTTCTTCCTTTCCTTTCTCTTCACACACATTATGTACACATGAAATTTAGAATAGGTTTACCTACTGTAGCATATAGACCCTAAAACAGGATGCAGTACCATAGACATTTATTTCTATATCAAATAATAGTTCTGGGCAAGTGTTTAGTTTGGTGGGGTGACTATCTCCCATCAGGATATTCAAGGATCCAGGTTTCTTCCATCTCAGGACTGATCCTTATATTAGAGCCTTGTTATTGTCTGAATCTAGCTTGTGGAGGGGGAAAGAGCATAGAAGAATATATAGATGTTTTATGAGCCATTTCAGCCTGCCTCCATTGGCTAGAACTAAGTAATATAACTTCAAGTAAAGATGGAATATATAATTTGTGTGTCCAGAAAGAAGGAATGAATGAATAGCTAGCTGTTTCTGTTACAGTCATGCATGCACTTGTGTGTATATGTGAGTGATCTTTACTTAAATATGACCATATTTATACTGGTTTTTAAAAGTACATAATTTTGTGCTTTGTTATGTTTGTATTTCCCCTTCCCCACTTCTCCTTTCCACCCATATTAATACCGCCCACTTCCACATCACATAGACAACTCATTTTGAGACCTACTTTGCCAACACCCATTCATATAACAGCATTCCACAAATGATAAATGGAGGGAAGCTTCCTCAACTTGTTAAAGAACATGTACAAAAACCTAAAGCTAACATCATATTAATATTTGGAATTTCCCCCTAAGATCCTAGCCAACAAGGCAAGAATATCTTCTTTCACTACTCCTATCCAAAATCATACAAGAAGTCCTAGTTAATGAAATAGTATAAGAAAATAAAATAAAAGGTATATATATTAGGAAAGATTATGACTGTTTTTCATCTCAGATGACATGATTAGTTATGTAGAAGACCCCAAAGAAACTTCACAAAACCCCTGGAAATAATGAGCAATTATAGCAAAGTCACAAGATGGAATGTGAACATAAAAAAATTGATTTCCTAAAGATCAGCAATAAATAAATTGAATTTGAAATTTTAAAAACACCATTTATAATAGTATCCCTAAAACTTTTAGGTGTAAATTCATATAGGATCTGTATATGCAAACAAAAAAAACTGATCAAAGAAATAAAAGATTTAAATAATGGAGAGATACTACATATACACAGATCAATATTGTTAAGATGTCAGTTCTTCCCAACTTGATCTATAGATTCAATACATTTCCAAGGAAAATCTCAGCAAAATGTTTCTTAAATATCATCAAGCTGATTTTAAAGATTATATGGAAAGGTAAAAGACTTAGGAATCATCAATACAACACTGAAGAGGTAAAACAAAGTTGGAATGGTCAATTACCTGATTTCAAGAATTGCCATAGAACTACAGTGATCAAACAGCATGATATTGGTGAAGGAACAGACAAATTGAAGAAGGGAACAGAAAAATGAGCACATACAAATATAGATAACTGAAACTTTGATAATGTAACAAAAATAATTCAATGGAAAAATGATAGTGCTTTCAATAAATGGTACTAGAACAATTCAATACCCATATATTTTTAAAAATGAACTCAGACACAAATGTTACTTTTAATAAAAATTAACTCAAAATGGATTATAGACCTAAGTACAAAAGGGAAATTGTTACACTTTTATAAGAAATTATAGAAAAAAATTAAATAACCTTGCATTAGAGATGAGTTTATGCTGTAAAACTAAAAGCATGATCCATGAAAAGAAATTGGGTGATTTTTATTTTTTTAAACCTAAAAAATATGCTTTGTTAAAGATACCATTTGCAGAATAAGAAGACAGGCCACAGAATATTTGCAAAACACACATTTCATAAAGGATCTATATCTAAAATATATTTTTAAGTTATTAAAATTAAAAAATTAGAAAGCAACAACCCAATTTAAAAATGGGTAAAAAATTTGAAGAAGCACAGCACCAAAGAAGATACAAAAAATAAACATATGAAAAGGTGCTCAAAAATATTTGTCATTAAGGATTTGCAAATTAAAACAACAAAATGAGATAGTACTATACATCAATTCAAAATGACTGAAATCCAAAATGCTGACAATATCGAACACTGGTCAGGATGTGGAACAACAAGAATTTTCACTCTTTTCTGGTAGGAATGCAAAATGATACAATCGTTTTGGAAGACAAGTTTGATTGTTGCCTACAAAGCTAAACATAGTCTTACCATACAATTTAGCAATCACATGCTTAGGTACTTACTTAACTCCAGAAATCACACTCCTAGGTCCTTATCTGTTTTTGAGAACTTAATACCACATAATAACCTAATATTTATAGCAGATTTATTCATAATCATTTAAACTGGAAAAAGCCAACATGTCATTGAACAGGTGACTAGGGAAACAAACTGTAGTATAGCTATATAACAAAATATTATTCATAAATAAAAATAAATAAGCTATAAAGCCATAAAGTAGCATGGATAAATATTAAATGTATATTGCTAAGGAAAAACAGACAGCTAAAAAGGCTACAAATTGTATGATTTTAATTATATGACATTCACAAAAAGGCAAAATAGAGAAACAGAAAAAAGGCCAGTGGTTGCCAGGGTTGCAGGAGGAGTGGAGGAAAGGTTGGATGAGTGAAACAGAGAGGAAGTTTAAGGGCAGTGAAACTATAGTTTTCTATATACTATAGTTATGAATGCATGGCACTATGCAGTTATCAAAGCCCATTGAATGTTACAGCACAAAGAGCATAATTTGATGTATCCAGTTTTTAAGAGTCATTTAAGAGTTGGAGAAATCCCAGGATAGCAATATTACTGAATTACAAATGTATGAAATAATTCTGCTTAAGGGGATGAAGGAAAATAAAGGCGCTGATCTAAATAAATTTGGAAATGAGAGAGTTGGTAAAATTAAAGACAAAAGCAGCTGCACATATGCATTGTACTTGATGAAGTTGCTTCCCATGAAGGTATAGGTTAGCAATTCTGATACAGCTACACACGTATACTGGAACTGAACAACTAAGTAAATGGATATCAGATGGTGGGAAACATTTCTCACCATTGGAGTGGGAATTTATAGATAAGCAAGGGAAGGAGGCTAGAACAGTTCACATAGTGAGGACTATTGTGGGACACACTAATATAAACTCATGTTTAGCTTAATGTAGATACAGATGTTTACATACAAAATTATTTATATGTGTGTGAGAATACACAAGTTAGTATATAGATATTTTCTTGTTCTGCTGGCTGAGAGGAGAAGCAACAACACCACAGAAGCAATGAGCAGTGCCTCAACCAGATGATCAAGGTCCAATTGAATAGTGGTAAGTTATGTTGGTAGCATGTACCCTTGATATTATGTGATGAGAATGATACTTTATCTCTGGACAGTACTCCCCAAAGCCCATAATCTCCATATAATCATGAGAAAAATATCAGACAAATCCAAATAAAGGGGCATCCTAAAAATATATGACCAATACTTATTTTAACAGATCTTTAAAAACAGCCAAAGTTTGAGAAACTGTTACAACCAAGAGAAGTCTAAGGAGATATAAAAACTAATTATGATGGGGTGTTCTTGGTGGGATCCTAGAATAAAAAAGGATCTTATGTAAAAATCTAAGGAAATATGAATAAACTGTGGAATTTAGTCAATAGTAATATATCAATATTGGTTCATTAATTGTAGCAAATGTGATGTTAAAAATATGGAAACTAGATTTGGGGTATATGGGACTTTTCCATACTATATTTGCAAATGTTCTGTAAATTAATAGATATATTCTAAAATAAGTTTATTTTTTAGAAAAACTACTGTATATCCTTCTATACCATTCTCCATGCTCATATAATCATACATAAAAACACATACATATGCAATTGCCTTGGCTATTGTCAATTAAAAAATGGAATCATTTTACACACAGTTCTGCATCTTCCTTCCTTTCCAATATCCTGTCAACTTATTATCCCCTACCCTCCCTGACATATGCATAATAGGCCATTATGCTGATGCATAGTAGCTGAATTTATTCCACCCTGTCTGTCTCTGTGTATGGGCATCAATTTGTTTAAAAAATTGCCACTAAGATAAATATTACAATAATATCCTTGTGTGTATACCATTATATATTGGTGTTTTTACATTTATATTATCTTTTCTGAGAAGTGGGATTGTTGAGTATAAGGACACTTATATTTTTAATTTTATAGCTACAGTCAGATTGTTTTATCAAAAGGCCATCATGACTTGTATTTCAACTGACACATGTAAGAGAATAGACATTGACACACTTAAATTGTTGCTAGTCCCTTGGGTATACTGTGCTATCTCTGTTAACATTATTTTTCATTTGTCTATTAGTGAGTTTGAGCATTTTTCTATATGTTTTCTGGCCCTTTGGATTTGCTCTTTTGTAAACTGACTATTCATATCTTTTGCCCTTGCATTATTGAAGTATTTGCCTTGTTTATTTTTCAATTTGTTTGAACTTGCAAATGATGTCATGGATTCATTTTTAATCCTTACTGCAGATATATTTTTATTTTTATAAAACCTATAATTTGTCTATAATATGTACATTGTTCTATATTGGACTAAACCTGCATGTTGACACAATTAATTCATTTAGATTTTATATTCTTTGCTTTTGAGAGCATGTTTACAGGCTTTTTGTTTTTCTTTAGGAGACATTCTGATTGATTGCACTAGGCATTTCTGATTCAGAGGCAGCTTTCTCTAAAAGCACAAATTTTGCACTGAGGTTTTCAAGTCTTGTTTCTTTTGCAATCTAATTCACTGCATTAGCTGAGTGTACATTTGGCTAAATTTAAGGCATCCAAAATAAAAGGAGAGAAGTTTTGTTTTCTTACACCTGACAGGCTGGGCTGCTTTAGTGGCCTTGCTTTGTGGTTCTGTCCAGGCTCTGGTGTCCTTATTTATTTTTGTTTAGCTTTTCCAGGGTTGTTATCATCATGCTCATGACTTGGTCTCTATTCTTGCCAGGGAGATGGAACAAAAGATCAGGAGAGGGGTTCCTTCCTTTTAAGGGCACAAACTGGAAGTGGCAGAATCACTTCTTTTCATGTCCAATGGATCAGACTGTTATCAAATAGTCTTAAATCATTACAACATGAACTGAGAAATGTAGTTTTTATTCAGACTGGCCCTGGATCAGGTAAAAATTAGAGACTGTTCCTACAGAAATTCTGGAGATTCTTGTAGCCTCTGCACATTCACCAAGTACCACTTTAAAATAGCACAGGACAGAGAAATACTCCTACCCTAACCCTCTACCACCTGCCTGCCTCCTTGAGAGTCTCTTATAGCCACTCCCCTCTCTTTTGCACAATTAGTAACTGTGAAAATTAGGAAACATGTATAAGCAACCATGGTTATTTAAAAGATTTCATCATAGAAAATCTCTCAAATACACAGAAATATATTGAATACTATAATGTACTCCCATATAACCATCATCCAGCTTCAACAATTATCACACCATGGGCAATCTTGTTTCACCTAAAACTTGCACTTGTACTTTTCCCATATATTTGCAGCAAATACTATGCATTATATCATTTCATATAAATACATTTTAAATCTTGTTTTTCTTTAAAAATAATTGAAATACTCAGCAGCTTGGGAGGCTGAGGCAGGAAGATTGCAAGCTGGCTTCAGCAACTTAGCGAGGTCCTAAGCAACTTAGCAAGACCCTGTCCCAAAATTAAAAAAAAAAAAACACATTTAAAAAGGGCTGAGGATGTGGCTCAGTGGCTAGGTGCCCCCTTGATTCAATCCCTAATACCCTCCCCCAAAAAACTGACATAAAATGGAATGGAGAAAGTTAGAAAATCAAGAAAAGTGGTTATCAAGGATAAGCTTAGACTATTATTCACTCGTAATAATCTTTGCACTGAAGCGAATCTTCACATGGCTTGCTCCTGAACATACTTGAAGTCTCAGCTAAATGTTACCCCTATTACTCTCTTTTATAGCTCACTGTTCTTTTTCTTTGTAGCACACATCACATTTGCTTGCATGTTTCTTCAACCAGAATGTAAACTCCCAGGCTCAGAAAGTCAAGGGTTGAATTTTTTCTCTCATATGTGGAATCTAGAGCAATGTAAGGGGAAAAGAGCTGGCATCCTATATCAGAAATATAGAGGGAAGATCAATGGAGTAGAAGGAGACTGTGGGGAGGGAGGAGGAATGGTAAAGAGGAAAAATGCAGAATGAATTTGACATAATTATACTATCTGCATATATAAATATATCATAGTGAATTTTGCATATATATATATATATATATATATATATATATATATATATATATATATATATATATAAAACACCCATAAAAATAGATAAATAAGTACAAGGAAGACTGGTACAATAGATGAAGGAGAATAAGGGGAGAGAGAAGGGAATGGAAAGAGGAGGCCCAGGGAGCAAATTCAATTCCATGCACATGTGATTATGTCAAAATTAACCCAACTATTAGATTGTAACTATAATGAACTAATAAAAGCGTAAAAATGGCAGGGGGAGTCTACAGTCTCCATGAAGATAGGGACTAGCATAATGCTTGGCACATATTAGGACTTCAATATATAATTATGGAATTAATGAAAAGAAAGAAGGAGGATGAAAGGAAGGAAGAGAATCAGGGAGGAAGGAAAGAGGAAGGAAGAATTTGAAGCTTTTTATAAGGTATTGATGGAGCCAGACTAAAGTAGTTACTATAATGTGAAGAAGGACTACCAGTTTAGGAAAGAGGACAGCCATACAAGTAATTCCAGCACTCATGTATTCATTCATTAAATGAATATTTGTTGCACATCTTCTATAAACAAAACCTTGTCCTAGAAAGACTGATAACTGCTCCAGGGTGAGTAGGGACAACTGCTAAAACAGATACATTGAGAGGGGGACTCAAGGATGAGTAGGAAGGACATCAAATTTGGAAAAATACATTATACACAGAGGATAGAAAGAACAAAAGCCAAGAGGTTGGAAAGATTAAGACCTATTCAGAGTCTTATGACATATAACCATTGGGGTAAATATATGCTTTTTATTCCCATATTTTAAAAATACAGATAATGGAAAGCCATTATAGGGATTGTTGTCCAGAGATTACAAAATTTTAAAAAGAAATAATTCAGAAATCAGGAAACTCAACAAATTTTTTACTGAGAGTGGTCTCTTTGCTCTCTTCATGAACAGCTGCTTATTTATTTGGATGATGATTATATTGATAACAATATAATACCTTAGAAGACAGTTATAGGAAATAAAGAGACTGGGCCTTTCACTAGATCTTGACCAAGTGGAAGAGCTATTGCTGTTCCTGTGACTTGTGGTAGATCAAAGATGGCAAAAAAATTATTTGCTATTTCTCCTATCAAACAGCAGGATCTAATTCCCTTCCCCTGAGTCTAGGCTGACCTGAGTTACTTGCTTGACTAGCAGAATGTGGTGGAACTGACATTCTGGGACTTTTGTGGTTGAGTTATAAAAAGCCCCACAGCTTCCACATAGCTTTCTTGGAACCAAGCCACTCTACTGCAAAGATGTCCAAGAAGGCCTGTGGAAATACATATCAGGAAAGGAACCAGGGCCCTATGCCAACAATCCCGGCTGAGCTCCCAGACAGTAGCTTCCACTAATTTTCCAGCTTTGTGAATAGGTCATTTTGAAAGTGTATCCCCCAGCTCCACTTGGGCTGCCTCAGCCAGAACCACGTGGACCAATGACAAATCTTCCCTGCTGAGCCCTACACAAATTGCAGAATCAGAAGAAAAAATGTGTTGCTGACTGCTGCTTCTGCCATGGCCCCTTTCTAGTGTAGATTGTAAGTTTCTAGCATTGTTTTAGAAATCACAAAAACTATGTAAGTTTCATCTAGTAAAATTAGGAAATATAGGAAAGGGAAACTTAAAAAAATAAAATCACTCATTGTGCCACTACCTAGGGATAAACATCATTAATTCTTGGTGCATAGCATTCCAGATATCCTCCTATACATGTATTCACACATACTTGCTGCTTTGAAGCTTGTTTATGTCCACAACATTTCTGACTACCAATAAATGTAAGTCCATGTTCTTATTTTTAATGACCATATGTTTATGTTTTATGTCTTATGTTTAATGACCATCTCATGAAATAAAAAAATTTAATTTCATTTTTTGGGGGTATATGGGTTTCTTCCACTCTTTTACTTTCATGAATGATGTGTCAATGACTGTAAATTTGTAGCTAAGTTTTTATGCACATTTGTTTTCTTTAAGATTATTTTAAAATGCTGATTACAGAGTCCATGAACATGCACTTTTTAAAGGTTTTTGCTAAGTTGTCTAGGCCCTTGTTTCCTATGAAGCGTAACATTCCCAGATGAATCGTGCAGCTGAGTGAAGAAAAAGATTGAAACCATGACCATTTTGAGAAGTTTCAATGTGAAGTATGTGTTGGCATGAATGGACAAAATTCCAATTGACTCTAAATCCCCTGTATTAATTCAGAAGTCTATATTTCACTTCCCATGGATGCATGGCTGAGCACTTAAATGATAGCCCTGGGAGAGATGAGAGTTTTCCAGTCTGGACTAAAAGAGAGATTATATGCAGTAATAATGTGCTCTTAGGTTGAATGACCAAGGTGTACATCAAATTGAAATCACATTTGAACTACTGAAATCATGTGTGCTTCATGAGGAGAGTAACAACGAAGACCTGTGTTTTCTGATAGAATCTGGGATCTGAGATGAGAGAGAGCAAATAAGGCCAAGACACCAAAGTGAGATCAAAGAGGAGCCTGCAAAAAGAATTGGAAGAAAAATTTTCATTCCAGATACTTTGCTTACCTTCAAGAGACTGTGGGCTATTGGCCACTGCTGGCCTGTCTACATATGGCAATTGAATAGTAACACAAGGCCTAAGGGGTATCTTGTTGGAGAATACATGTGTACATGGTTGCAACCTCAACTCAATTTATAAATCACTATTCCTTTTTTCTTCTTTCTTTCTTTCCTTCTTTTTAAAAAATTGTACTGGAAATTGAATCCTGGGGTGCTGTGCCACTGAGCTACATCCCCAGCCCTTTTAAATTTTATATTGAAACAGGGTCTTGCTAAATTGTCCAGGCTGGCCTTGAATCTGTGATCCTTCTGCCTCAGTCTTCCCAGTAGCTAGGATTACATATTTGCACCACTACGCCTGGCTGGAAATCACTATTCTTTATTGGTGATTGGGTCTAAGCCCTGAAGCCTCATGAGAAAGGGCACATCTGCTCTGCCTTTTGATTTGAGAGCAGGGTAACCTGTGTAATCAATTGCTGAGCCTGTAGAACTGACTGTATCAAGTCCTGTTGTGACTAGATTTTGTTCTAGCTGTATTCCTTACTCCATTTCAGGTCAAGGGGGGTTGAAAAGGGAACAGGACTAGGGGACCATTAGTTTGGAGGTTTTCTACGAGTTTGTGGACATATCTACATATGATTTGATCATAAATGCAGAACATCTAGCAAGCCCAGAATTTCTTCATGGCAATCCTTTAAGATTGAATGTGTGCCTGTGGGTGTCTGTTCATTGCTTGGGTGGGGGGCGGCTTTCCTTTGAGGCTGAAAGTTACTATTTTCCTAGCAGACAGCATAAAAGAGAAATGAAGTAGTTAAAACAAACAGGAATATTTGAGAGTTGGAGGTAGGGGTTAGTGGGGAAAAGAGCCTTTGCTTCCATCAAAATGAGTTTAGTAATAGGGGGATTGGGAGTTAGTGAAGCAGGCTGGCTCACAGCTGGAACAACAGGTGATCTCTGTGCGTCCCCAGATCCCACAAATGGTCCGTTGAAGGGTTGACATGAGAAAGGCAGGCGGGCATGCAGCAGTGGCAATAAAGCCAGAGTGGAAAGACTCTGGCTCACAAGAAACAGGAATTTGGCAGCATGGGGGGTGGGAAGGAGAGCTTGCCAGTTTCATATACTAACTACTGAACAAATGTTGTTAAATATTGCTTGCTGTGAATTAAACTTCTCAATATAACCCTGTGCCAAGAATGTTCAACAAGACATGGTGCATAAGCAAATAATACCACTTGATTTAGTATAATATATATACCTAGGTATAACACACACTAAATAAAGTAGAATATTCATAAAATTTTTACTGTAGGTACTTAGAGGTAGTCAAAGACAGCCAAAGGAGGGAGGGGGGGAGGTTTTAGGGAGAGAGAGAGAGAGAGAGAGAGAGAGAGAGAGAGAGAGAGAGAGAATGAATTACTATTTCAGAGAGTTAGAGGTATCTGTTGGGGGGGACCCATGAACATGAAGTTGAGGTTGTAATTAAGAAAGAGAGAAATCAGGAATTTTTCCCATCATCATTCATTCAAGTGACATATATTGTATGTCTACTGTGTACCAAGCCCTGCCCCAGACTCCATACTTAAATCAATGAATAAAATCTGGTCTGGGGAAGTTAGCTCAGGTGATCCAGGTTAATCCACAATGAGGGTGACAGAATAAGGGAGGGATTCTCTGTGATAGTGTAGGAAATAAAAAGCTTTTAACCAGTTGTGAAGGTAATCAACTTGGACAGACAGTAGTGGACATTTGAGTCTGGTCTGTACCTGAGAACTCGGGAAAAGGGATCTTATTAGTGACCTCTGACAGCTGTGGGTAGAGGAATGATTGTTCCCCTAAAATAGACAACAGAGAAAAAAGGAGAACTATTCTACTCTTGTTTCTCTATTAGACCTAGTGGTTATTTTTATAGGCAAGTTGGACAGGTGTTTGGTAATTGAGAGGGCAACACTGAGGATATACCTAAAGTGGGTTATTTCACCAAAATGGGTCCCAGTGGAGTTAGCTAGGGACATATGGCTGGAGACATCAGTTAGGAGGGAGAGCTGGTAGCAGGCTGCATGGAAAGGACCATCAGGAACTCAGCAGAAAAAGACTCCTGCTTCTATAGTAACCAGAGGACATACCAGGGATCAGGGTGATGAGGAGGGTTTTAGTTTCCTTGTGCAATCTAATTTATGTTAAAGACACCCTATCTTATAACCCAGTGTAACCTCAACTTTTCCAGGCCTCTCTAGTATCTGGTTACTAACAGAATTATATTAAGAGGGATAATCTAAGTGCCCTTGGCTGGTGCCTCCATCCAATGGAGAGCTACAGTTCAAACTCTTGGCCCCATTACGTCTACGAGACCCAGGGGAGTCTCACAGATGCTTAAAAATTAACCTCTGATGTGGCCTGATTCAGGCTCTAGGCTGGGCTTTCTGCTAAACTTGTGTGAAGAATATGTTCAAGAACAGAGGAAAGTTTTATTTAATTTGGTACATGATAATGGTGCTGTGATTTTCTTTAAAAATGAATCAATATCCTGAAATATCTATGGATAAAACTGTTTGATGTATATGATTTGTTTCAAATTAGTATGTGAGGTAGATATAGGTAATAGATAAAATAAGATTTGCCGGTTAATAATGGCTGAAGCTGAGTGATATGCATGCTGGCATTCATTATACCATTCTGTCTAATTTTATATATAGAGAAAATTCTTCATAATAAAGATAGTCAGGATAGTATGTGAATTGATCAGAATAACATGCACTCCTGTACAGTTTGTTGGACCAAGTGAATTAAGATTTCCAATTTCCTGTTTCCAACAGTAACTTGGATGCTTTTGTAGAACTTATTCAATGCAAGAGTTACACCAAAGAGACAAATGTAAATCACTAAAAGAATATAGGGGATAAATTGCATTTATCAGAAGTTGGGAGGACCAGAAAGATTCTTGTATACAAACCTCAAACTAAGTCACTAAGATCAGCCTCAAAATAGGAGAAAACCACTCCCAATAGAATCTATTGAGAAAGTGTCCAGATGCTATCTGTCCTAAGAGTTGATGTTAATGGCAAGAAAAACTTCAGTAATGCAGTTCAATTTTAAATGTTTGTGTACAAAACCACTGTGATAGCAGAACATAGTATAATGTAATTGTAATCTTATTTTATGTGTGTGCTGACAAGAGGCCAACTATGGTAAACCTAAAGACTTTGTTTAATGCACATGTTTAGTTTTTACTGCTAGAAAGCTGGCGATCAGGTGAAGGGCTCCTTCAGCTTCTTTAGTAAGTTGTGGGGCCAAACCTTGCCTTTCTTGCTCCATCTCAGGTGGTGGTAGCTGTACTGGCATCTTAGAGTGGAGATGCCCCAGGCTCAACACCAAGAAATTCTTTGAAAGTGGTTTCATGCCCATTGAGAGTTAACATTGCAGATGTTCACATCATTAGTGTGATTTATTTGTCCAATTCCCAGGAACAGCTGTGAGGAGTTTGGCATGGTAAAGGTGTGGCTGGATCCTGAAGCAACATCTGTGATGCAAAAATAGATTCCTAAAAATGCCAAGTGGTTAGCAGAAACCTTCCTTTCTCTTTGGACCTGTGATGAATGCCACTTACATCTCCTCTCTTCCTCCATTGCTCTCCCATGGCATTTGAAATCTTTGAAGGGTGGTTCCCTGCATATTTAGTGGTTTGTAAACAAACAGATTTTTCACAGTGAGAGTCTGAGCTAAACTGAACTTTAAAAAACTACTTGTTACAAATCAGGACCATGGAAAGAGAGGCAGTGCTCCAAGGAGCCTGACCACACAGGTATCATCTCTGTAATAGCTGAGAAGCAGAACTGTCTCAATCAAATCCCACTGCATGTCAGGGTACAGTTTTACCTTCCTCAAAGTACTTCCACAAAGGAAATAGTTCATCTCTCAACATATTATTCAAAATGGTAATCATATTTAATGCAGAGGATCATCAGAGGATGAATAGTTTGTCAAAAGACCCTCAGTTATAATGTGCCTTCAGTTGAGTGCCTGATTTCATGGCTAAACATTCCCCATAAAATAGAGTTGCCCAAGAAGAGAAGCAATCATTTTGTCCTTTCCTGAGACTTCACAGAAAGCAGAAAAGCTGGTGAAGCTAGGGGGAAGTAGAAACTGATTCCCACCCTTAAGGAAAGAATTTGAAAAGAGGAAACTGCTTCTCATGATGTCTTTTGCCCATTTGGGAGTCTCATAAGTTTGTAAAAAAGCTGTTAAAGATAATCAATTAGATATAGAGTTATTTCCCAGGCATTCTAATCCCAACACTAGATCCACCTGTTGCCTTCTCCCATCCATTAAGCACTCTATACTCTCTTCACAACACTCATTATCTGATGTGGCGATGATTTATTTGTTTCTATGTCTCTTCCCCAGCCAGGCTATGCACTCTAGGGCAGATACCTTATCTAATTAATCTCTGTATGCTTAGAACTTAACACAGTGACAGGAAGAGAATAACTATTCATTAAATGTTTTCCAATGGATGGATGGATGGATAGATGAATGGAATGAAATAAAGTGTCATTCTCTTCATTCAGTGTCTGGAGCTAGGAGCGGGTAGGTGAATTATTTTCTGTACAGGATCTAAGATTCTCTACCATGGAAACCTAATACATGTTTAGTTGAACTCTATGACCACTTACTATGTATTAGGACAATTCTAGAAACAGTGGGGAGGAGGAAATCTGAAGAAGTGAAAAGTATATTCTTGTTCCCCAAACCACATAGAAAGTCATTTGGCATATAAAGTGATAAACAAATGAAATAGTCTAGCAACAGACAAAGATGATGTTATAACCAAGGACTAGATAACAAATTTTACAAATTTTAGAGAAATGAGAGGAGAATAGGGGAGACTTTTCGTAAAAGTAGAATAATCATAAACAGAGATGAGGGTAAGTACAGCAGCAAACACAAGGTTATAACCTTATGTGGCATATCTGTACAATTCTCTTTTCCTAGGAAATTCTCTTTCTTTTTTAATATTTATTTATTTATTTTTTAGATGGACACAATACCTTTATTTTTTTAAAAATTTTTATGTGGTGCTGAGGATTGAACCCAGTGCCTCATGCATGCTAGGCAAGTGCTCTACCACTGAGCCACAATCCCAGCCTGGAATTTCCTTTTCTGTTCTTATCCACGTGATTTTATCAAGTCTCTCACATTAGATGGGTAATTGGATTCTTCACTAGGGAACTTTAATTTAGAATCTATAGATTTGGAATCTGTCTGTTGGTGACATAGTAACTGATAAAACTCAGAAGAGGTCACTGTCCTCATTTTCCACCATTTACAGGACCTTGATACATAGTGAAAAAGAATAAAGCTGAAGCAAAGGCAGAAGCTGTAGTGAGACACAAGACAAAGGTAGAGGTGACAAAGAGATGGTGTTTTGCTGAGTTCAACTGTTCCTGTGATCCAATTTTATCCTTGCCCTTCCCTCAGCTTTATCCCAGTATACTTTCAGTAATTTCCATTTTTCGTCTCAATCAGTTTAAATTTTTTTCTTTTTTTCTCTCTTTTTGTGGTGTTAAGAATTTAACTCAGGACCTTGTGCATGCTAGCCAAGCACTCTACCAGTAAATTATGTCCCCAGCCCTGATAAATTTTTATGGTGCTGGGGATCAAAGCCAGGACTTCACCCATGCTCGGTAAGCACTCTATGATTGAGCTAGAGCCACAGCCCTAAATTAATTTTCTTATTAGGAGCATACCCAAACAGTACAAATTAATAGATGCACCATGCATTGAAAATGGTTTACTTTCAGAATGGTTTATAATTTGGCATGGCTAGAGAGGCTGAGGTATGTTGGAATGGGTGATGGAGCCATCAAAACATTTAAGCAGAGAAATACTATGTTCATAATTATCCCGAGGGAAGTCATTGGTGAAAATGTGCATGATAGAATGGATGGAGAAAAAGACTGAATGTAGAGAGAATAGTTGTCAAAGGAAGAGTCACCTTTTTATTTTTTTTTTTAATTTTTTATTGTTGGCTGTTCAAAACATTACATAGTTCTTGATATATCATATTTCACAATTTGATTCAAGTGGGTTATGAGCTCCCATTTTTACCCCATATACAGATTGCAGAATCACATCAGTTACACATCCATTGATTTACATATTGCCGTACTAGTGTCTCTTGTATTCTGCTGCCTTTCCTATCCTCTACTATCCCCCCTCCCCTCCCCTCCCCTCCCCTCTTCTCTCTCTGCCCCCTCTACTGACATTCGTTTGTCCCCCTTGTATTATTTTTCCCCTTCCCCTCACTTCCTCTTGTATGTACTTTTGTATAACTCTGAGGGTCTCCTTCCATTTCCATGCATTTTCCCTTCCCCTCCCACCTCTCATCCCTGTTTAATGTTAATCTTCTTCTCATGCTCTTCGACCCTACTCTGTTCTTAGTTACTCTCCTTATATCAAAGAAGACATTTGGCATTTGTTTTTTAGGGATTGGCTAGCTTCACTTAGCATAATCTGCTCTAATGCCATCCATTTCCCTGTAAATTCTATGATTTTGTCATTTTTTAATGCAGAGTAATACTCCATTGTGTATAAATGCCACATTTTTTTTTATCCATTCATCCATTGAAGGGCATCTAGGTTGGTTCCACAGTCTAGCTATTGTGAATTGTGCTGCTATGAACATCGATGTAGCAGTGTCCCTGTAGCATGCTCTTTTTAGGTCTTTAGGGAATAGACCGAGAAGGGGAATAGCTGGGTCGAATGGTGGCTCCATTCCCAGCTTTCCAAGAAATCTCCATACTGCTTTCCAAATTGGCTGCACCAATCTGCAGTCCCACCAGCAATGTACAAGTGTACCCTTTTCCCCACATCCTCGCCAGCACTTGTTGTTGTTTGACTTCATAATGGCTGCCAATCTAACTGGAGTGAGATGGTATCTTAGGGTGGTTTTGATTTGCATTTCTCTGACTGCTAGAGATGGTGAGCATTTTTTCATGTACTTGTTGATTGATTGTATGTCCTCCTCTGAGAAGTGTCTGTTCAGGTCCTTGGCCCATTTGTTGATTGGGTTGTTTGTTCTCTTATTGTCTAATTTTTTGAGTTCTTTGTATACTCTGGATATTAGGGCTCTATCTGAAGTGTGAGGAGTAAAGATTTGTTCCCGGGATGTAGGCTCTCTATTTACCTCTCTTATTGTATCTTTTGCTGAGAAAAAACTTTTTAGTTTGAGTAAGTCCCATTTGTTGATTCTAGTTATTAACTTTTGTGCTATGGGTGTCCTATTGAGGAATTTGGAGCCCGACCTCACAGTATGTAGATCGTAGCCAACTTTTTCTTCTATCAGATGGCGTGTCTCTGATTTGATATCAAGCTCCTTGATCCATTTTGAATTAACTTTTGTGCATGGCGAGAGAAAGGGATTCAGTTTCATTTTGTTGCATATGGATTTCCAGTTTTCCCAGCACCATTTGTTGAAGATGCTATCCTTCCTCCATTGCATGCTTTTAGCCCCTTTATCAAATATAAGGTAGTTGTAGTTTTGTGGATTGGTTTCTGTGTCCTCTATTCTGTACCATTGGTCCACCCGCCTGTTTTGGTACCAGTACCATGCTGTTTTTGTTACTATTGCTCTGTAGTATAGTTTGAAGTCTGGTATCGCTATACCGCCTGATTCACACTTCCTGCTTAGCATTGTTTTTGCTATTCTGGGTCTTTTATTTTTCCATATGAATTTCATGATTGCTTTCTCTATTTCTACAAGAAATGCCGTTGGGATTTTGATTGGCATTGCATTAAACCTATAGAGAACTTTGGGTAATATCGCCATTTTGATGATGTTAGTTCTGCCTATCCATGAACAGGGTATATTTTTCCATCTTCTAAGATCTTCTTCTATTTCTCTCTTTAGGGTTCTGTAGTTTTCATTGTATAAGTCTTTCACCTCTTTTGTTAGGTTGATTCCCAAGTATTTTATTTTTTTGAAGATATTGTGAATGGAGTGGTTGTCCTCATTTCAATTTCAGAGGATTTGTTGCTGATATACAGGAATGCCTTTGATTTATGCGTGTTGATTTTATATCCTGCCACTTTGCTGAATTCATTTATTAGCTCTAATAGTTTCTTTGTAGACCCTTTTGGGTCTGCTAGGTATAGAATCATGTCACCTGCAAATAGTGATAATTTAAGTTCTTCTTTTCCTATTTTGATGCCTTTAATTTCTTTCGTCTGTCTAATTGCTCTGGCCAGTGTTTCGAGAACTATGTTGAACAGAAGTGGTGAGAGAGGGCATCCCTGTCTTGTTCCAGATTTTAGAGGGAATGCCTTCAATTTTTCTCCATTCAGAATGATGCTAGCCTGAGGCTTAGCATAGATTGCTTTTACAATATTGAGGTATGTTCCTGTTATCCCTAGTTTTTCTAGAGTTTTGAACATAAAGGGATGCTGTACTTTGTCGAATGCTTTTTCTGCATCTATCGAGATGATCATATGGTTCTTATTTTTAAGTCTATTGATGTGGTGAATAACATTTATTGATTTCCGTATATTGAACCAGCCTTGCATCCCAGGGATGAATCCTACTTGATCATGGTGCACAATTTTTTCGATATGTTTTTGTATCTGAGTGGCCATAATTTTATTGAGGATTTTTGCATCTAGGTTCATTAGAGATATTGGTCTGTAGTTTTCTTTCTTTGAAGTGTCTTTGTCTGGTTTAGGTATCAGGGTGATGTTGGCCTCGTAGAATGAATTTGGAAGTTCTCCCTCTTTTTCTATTTCCCGAAGTAGCTTGAAAAGTATTGGTATTAGTTCCTCTTTAAAGGTTTTGTAAAACTCTGCTGTATACCCATCCGGTCCTGGGCTTTTCTTATTTGGTAGTCTTTTGATGGTTTCTTCTATTTCCTCAATTGATATTGGTCTGTTTAGGTTGTCTATATCCTCCTGACTCAATCTGGGCAGATCATATGACTTAAGAAATTTATCTATGCCTTCACTATCTTCTAATTTATTGGAGTATAAGGATTCAAAATAATTTTTGATTATCTTCTGTATTTCTGAAGTGTCTGTTGTGATATTGCCTCTTTCATCCCGTATGTTAGTAATTTGAGTTCTCTCTCTTCTTCTCTTCGCTAGCATGGCTAAGGGTCTGTCGATTTTGTTTATTTTTTCAAAGAACCAACTTTTAGTTTTGTCAATTTTTTCAATTGTTTCTTTTGTTTCGATTTCATTAATTTCAGCTCTGATTTTAATTATTTCTTGCTTCTACTTCTTTTGCTGTTGTTTTGCTCTTTTTTTTCTATGATTTTGAGATGAAGTATGAGATCATTTATTTGTTGGTTTTTTCTTTTTTTAAGGAATGAACTCCAAGCAATGAATTTTCCTCTTAGAACTGCTTTCAATGTGTCCCATAGATTCCGATATGTTGTGTCTGTGTTTTCATTAATCTCTAAGAATTTTTTAATTTCCTCCTTGATGTCTTCTATAACCCATTGATCATTCAGTAACCTATTGTTCATTCTCCAAGTGATGTATTCTTTTTCCTTCCTTCTTTTATCGTTGATTTTCAGTTCCATTCCATTATGATCAGATAGGATGCATGGTATTATCTCTACTCCTTTATATTGTCTAAGAGTTTCCCTGTGACATAATATATGATCTATTTTTGAGAAGGATCCATGTGCTGCTGAGAAAAAAGTGTAACTGCTTGATGTTGGGTGGTATATTCTATATATGTCAATTAAGTCTAGGTTATTAATTGTGTTATTGAGTTCTATAGTTTCCTTATTCAACTTTTGTTTGGAAGATCTGTCCAGTGGTGATAGAGGTGTGTTGAAGTCTCCCATGATTATTGTATGGTGGTCTATTAGACTCTTGAACTTGAGAAGAGTTTGTTTGATGAACATAGCTGCACCATTGTTTGGGGCATATATATTTATGATTGTTATGTCTTGTTGGTGTATGGTTCCCTTGAGCAGTATGTAGTGTCCCTCTTTATCCCTTTTGATTAACTTTGGCTTGAAATCTATTTTATTTGATATGAGTATGGATACTCCTGCTTGTTTCCGAAGTCCATATGAGTGATATGATTTTTCCCAACCTTTCACCTTCAGCCTATGTATGTCTTTTCCTATCAAATGCGTCTCCTGTAGGCAGCATATTGTTGGGTCTTGTTTTGTGATCCATTCTACTAGCCTGTGTCTCTTGATTGGTGAGTTTAAGCCATTAACATTTAGGGTTATTATTGAGATATGGGTTGTTCTTCCAGTCATTTTTGTTTATTTATGTTACTAAACATGGTTTGTTTTCCTCTTTGATTATTTTTCCCCCTTTACTGTCCTACCTCCCACTGTTGGTTTCCATTGTTATTTTCCATTTCCTCTTCCTGTAATATTTTGCCAAGGATGTTTTGAAGAGATGGTTTTCTAGCTGCAAATTCTTTTAACTTTTGTTTATCGTGGAAGGTTTTAATTTCATCTTCCATCCTGAAGCTTAATTTCGCTGGATACACAATTCTTGGTTGGAACCCATTTTCTTTCAGTGTTTGAAATATGTTATTCCAGGATCTTCTAGCTTTCAGAGTCTGTGTTGAAAGATCAGCTGTTATCCTGATTGGCTTACCCCTAAATGTGATCTGCTTCCTTTCTCTTGTAGCTTTTAAAATTCTCTCCTTATTCTGTATGTTGGGCATCTTCATTATAATGTGTCTAGGTGTGGGTCTCTTATGATTTTGCACATTCGGCGTCCTGTAGGCTTCTAGGATTTGGGGTTCTGTCTCATTCTTCAAGTCTGGGAAGTTTTCTCGTATTATTTCATTGAATAGATTGCTCATTCCTTTGGTTTGAAACTCTGTCCCTTCCTGTATCCCAATGACTCTTAAATTTGGTCTCTTGATGTTATCCCATATTTCTTGGATGTTCTGCTCATGGTTTCTTAACAGTCTTGCTGAGCTGTCTATGTTCTTTTCAAGTTGAAATACTTTATCTTCATTGTCTGATGTTCTGTCTTCTAAGTGTTCTACTCTGCTGGTAGTATTCTCAATTGAGTTTTTAAGTTGGCTTATTGCTTCCTGCATTTCTAGGATTTCTGTTTGTTTGTTTTTTATAACCTCTATTTCCCTGTATAGTTGATCTTTTGCTTCTTGGATTTGTTTATGTAATTCATTGTTGAAGTGATCTTTCATTGTCTGATTTTGCTGTCTGATGTCTTCCTTGAGACTCCAGATCATCTGAAGCATGTATATCCTGAATTCTTTATCTGACATTACATCTGCTGCAGCTATTACCTCTTCTAACGTTGAGTTGACCTGCATTGCTTGTGGTCCTTTCTTTCCTTGTCTCTTCATACTGTTCGCGTTTCTTTCTGCTTGGTGAAACTGTTGTGCTATTGAATTTTCCCCCTATATATTTATATTGGTCTTGTATAGTTGCAAAGTCTCCCTCGCAGGCGCGGGCGGCGGCTCTGCCCCTCCTCCAATTGGGGCAATGTGCATACCACGCCGGGAGGCCGCTGGGCCTTCTCTGCCGGTCGGTAGCAGGTCCGCCGACCTTGCAGGCGCAGGCGGCGGCTCTGTCCCTCTGCGGGCTGCTAGGCTTGTTCTGTCGGTGGTCGCAGTTCTGCCTACTTTGCAGGCGCAGGCAGCGGCACTGCCCCTCTGCAGGCCTCTGGGGCTGTACTGCCAGTGGGTCGTAGGTCTGCCTATCTTGCAGGCGCGGGGGGGGGGGCCGCTCTACCCTTCCTCAGGCCACTGGGCCTGTTCTGTCTCTCGGTTGCAGGTCTGGCCTGTTCTGATGGTGGTCACAGTTCCGTCTACCTTGCAGGCGCGGGGGGGAGGGGGCGGCTCTGCCTCTCAGCAGGCCGCTGCTCCTCTTCTGCCGGTGGGTCACAGGCCTGCCTACCTTGCAGGAGTGATTGGAAGTTCTGTCCCGCCGTGGGCCACTGTGCCTTTTCTGTCGGTGGTCACAGTTCCACCTACCTGGCAGGCGCGGGGGGTGGGGGGCGGCTCTACCCTTCCTCAGGCCACTGGGCCTGTTCTGTCTCTCGGTTGCAGGTCTGGCCTGTTCTGATGGTGGTCACAGTTCCGTCTACCTTGCAGGCGCGGGGGGGAGGGGGCGGCTCTGCCTCTCAGCAGGCCGCTGCTCCTCTTCTGCCGGTGGGTCACAGGCCTGCCTACCTTGCAGGAGTGATTGGAAGCTCTGTCTCGCCGCGGGCCACTTGGCCTTTTCTGTCGGTGGTCACAGTTCCCCTACCTGGCAGGCGCGGGGGGTGTGGGGCGGCTCTGCCCCTCAGCAGGCCGCTGGGCCTGCTCTGTGGGTGGTCACAGTTCCCTGTACTTTGCCGGCGCAGGGGGAGGGGGCGGCTCAGCCTCTCAGCAGGCCACTGCTCCTCTTCTGCCGGTGGGTCGCAGGCCCGCCTACCTTGCAGGAGTGATTGGAAGCTCTGTCCCGCCGCGGGCCACTGGGCCTTTTCTGTTGGTGGTCACCATTCCACCTACCTGGCAGGCGCGGGGGGTGTGGGGCGGCTCTGCCCCTCAGCAGGCCGCCGGGCCTGCTCTGTGCATGGTCACAGTTCCCTCTACCTTGCCGGTGCAGGGGGAGGGGGCGGCTCTGCCTCTCAGCAGGCCGCTGCTCCTCTTCTGCTGATGGGTCGCAGGCCCGCCTACTTTGCAGGAGTGATTGGAAGCTCTGTCCCGCCTCGGGCCACTGGGCCTTTTCTGTCGGTGGTCACAGTTCCCCTACCTGGCAGGCGCGGGGGGTGGGGGGCGGTTCTGCCCCTCAGCAGGCCGCTGGGCCTGCTCTGTGGGTGGTCACAGTTCCCTGTACTTTGCCGGTGCAGGGGGAGGGGGCGGCTCAGCCTCTCAGCAGGCCGCTGCTCCTCTTCTGCCGGTGGGTCGCAGGCCCGCCTACCTTGCAGGAGTGATTGGAAGCTCTGTCCCGCCGCGTGCCACTGGGCCTTTTCTGTCGGTGGTCACCTTTCCACCTACCTGGCTGGCGCGGGGGATGGGGGGCGGCTCTGCCCCTCAGCAGGCCGCTGGGCCTGCTCTGTGCATGGTCACAGTTCCCTCTACCTTGCCGGTGCAGGGGGAGGGGGCCAAGAGTCACCTTTTGAACCTCAATTTTTCTTCACTTAATAGTAGTCAAGTCCTGGAGAATAAAAGCTTAGGTTATTAAAATAAAGAACCTTAGGAAGTAAATGAAACAAAAAATTAATTACTGTTGACTGTACAGTGCTATACTAGACCTTTATGTGAACATCCTCAAATTATTCTGTAGCTTGACTTTGGTCTTTTGGTAAAGGATCTTGCCATGGATACTCTTAAAGAAAAGTTGGCATCTGGCTTTTTTTCTTCCTCCTAACTACCCTATTGTACCTTTCATATTCTTCTTCTTACCCTGGCTAACCCTGACCTAGGGTTACTAATTTAGGGAAAACAGCCTAGGTCTCAAGAAACAGAATTTCTCTCTCAATAACCAGTATTTGTATAGAAATGTCATTGTGGATTTTATGGCACAAAGCCCAAGTCACCTACTATGTAACATCTAGAGTTGAATCACAAATATGGAAAGAGATCCAAGATTACTAATGAGATGCCTTAGTCTGCCAAGAAGCTAACTCAATATCGCAAAAAAATTCTATTGCATGGCATCTGTCTGTAATGCTAGCCAAAGAGTTGTATAATAGGCAGTCACAATTGAAAATGACCTTCATTATGCTGAATTCATTTCTCTAATGTGTCCATTTTCCCTCATCTTACATCCAGACATTAATAATAGATATGGAAATAAATTCAAATTGTGATTCAAATTTCAGGATGTGAGATTCACAGGTGTGGTGGCTTTTCTCAGCTGAATGTGGGGGGTAGATGAGTAAAGAACCTAGGATTTAACAAAGCAAAGAGCATTGTTCAGAAAATCAGACATGGACACAGCATGGGTAATATTGTCTGTCTTACTGAAACAAGACTTTTCACATAATGCACCAAGAATTTAAGTGAATGATCAGGAAGAAAAAGTTAACTTTCAGGAACAAAAGTCTAATTCTATGGATAGACCCCAGAATATTTGTGAGTATGGTTTCTACTTCTCAGAATTGTACCAGTGGTGCCACTGGAGCCAAAAAATTATTTGATTGTTGTGTGTTTATTCTGACTATGTACTTGACAGAAAGGGTGCTGGACTGAGTCTCAGGAGATATGAAGTAGAGCCTTAGCTCTGCTATTTATGTCTATCCATATTATGGTGTCACTTACCACTTGTGCTTTAGTTTCTGCAGCTACAAAAGGGAATAATAATCACAGCACATCCTACCTTGCAGGATTGTTAGGATAAAATGATATAATGAATGTGGAAGTGCTTTGTTAATTGTGAAAGATTAGTTATTATTGTTTTTGTCAAATTGATTATTTCAGAGAACATGGACTCAGCAGAAAACTAGTCAACTTTCACTCTATTGAAGTCCCTACATACCCAGAACTTCATGTTTTACACATACTAAGTTTCTCTACCACCTTTACTCTTAGCTCTGTCCCTAAAAGCTTTCAGTCTGAGTCTCCCCAGCTCTCTCATGCTACTAACGTGTGTATAATTTGATAAAAGATATTTGTGGTGGATTGAAAAATTCAGGCTGGGTCAATACAACACCAAATCAGGTGGAATTCAGTGCTCAAAGTCACCAAGTAACTTAATTGGTCTTTACAGATAGATGGCCTCAATCTCCTAGCTTAAAAGATAGTAGCAAGCTCATGTCATTTTTGCTTAAATATCTGAGGGAGTAATTTCTTTTTTTTTCAAAAAAACTTATTAGTGTTTATAGATATCCATGAAGGTGAAATTCACTGTGATGTAATCACATATGTATACAGAATAATTTGGTCAAGCTCATCCCATTGTTCCTCCCTTTTCCTGGCCCTCCTTCCTTCCCCTCTATCTTCTTCCTTTACTTTACTGATCTCTCTTCTATTTTCATGGGACTCCCCCTATCTTTTCTTATTTATTTTGTCTAGCTTCCACATGAAAGAACAAATTTTGACCCTTGACTTTCTGATCTGGGCTTATTTCACTTAGCATGATGTTCTCTAGTTCCACCCATTTACCCGTAAATACAATAATTTCATTTTTTATGGTTGAGTAAAACTCCATTGTATATACATATCACATTTTCTTTATCCGTTAATTTGGTGCCAGGTAACTGGACTGGTTCCATACACTCTATTTTAAAGAATGTTCCATGTGCCACAAAAATAAAGTGAATTTGATTGTAAATTAATGAAATATTCTATAGCTGTATGTTGTGTTCATTTGATTAATAAATTTTTATTTTTGAAGATTATTTACTTAGTTTATGTCTGGATAACCTATCCTATGGTGAGAGAAGTGTGCTGAAATCACCCAGTATTATTGTATTGTGGTATATTTGATTCTTTATATTGAAAAGATTTTGTTTTCTGCATGTGGCTACACCAACATTTGGGGCATAAATATTTACAATCATTATTGTTGGAAGATTTCTTTAATCAGTATGAAATGACCTTCTTTATCTCTTCTCATTAATTTTAGCTTGAAGTCTACTTTGTCTGATATAAGATTGGCTGCACCTACTTGTTTTTGGTCTTCATTTTCATTGTATATCTTGAAAACATTGTGCATTCAATTAGGATATATTTCAGTGCCTTCAATTTGGTCTTTTAATGTTTTTCAATTTCTTGAATAATTCTGATCTCTTAACATCTTTATTGTCAATCTGCCTTTAAAGTGGTCTGACTTATTGGTAATGATTTCAACTGAATTTGTAATTTGATTTATTGACTCTATCATTTCCAGGATTTCTGTTTGTTTCTTTTTCAGAATCTCTTTTTATTTAAACCATCTTTTACTTCCTGTATTTTCTAAGTTCATTTATTACATCATATATATATATATATATATATATATATATATATATATATATATGTAGTTGCTGATGGACCTTTATTTTATTTATTTATATGCAGTGCTGAGAAGCAAATCCAGTGTCTTACACATGGTAGGCAAGTGCTCTGCCACTGAGCCACGACCCCAGCCCTCTTACATCTTCTTTTAATGCATTAAAAGAAGCATTTTAACTATAAACTTTCTAAATTTTTTCTCCAACATTTCCTCCACTGTGGTATCAATTTGTCAGTTGTTGAAGTGTTGTGGGCTGTTTGGGGTGTTTATTCCCTTGATTTTTCATACTATTTGTATGTCTACCCGATTGCTGGGATGATTATCACTTCTACTTTTATGCAAGAAACTTTTTAGTGAGTTTCTTTCTTTCAAATGCCCTAGGCTAGGCAAATATCCAGGTATTGATATTCCCACTCAACATTATCTTCTGCAGTTCCCAATATCAGTGCCACTTTGAAAGAAGATACTAAATCCTAGTAACTGCAATCACAGACTAATAAGCCTTAGGGGGAAAAAGACTTGTTGAAATGTTCATCACAGTTCCCTTAATCTGGGTATAAAATTATAGTAATGTTCTGTAATAGATTGAGAAATTAATTATTAAAGATTGTAAAATTACTATTACAGGGCTGGGGGTGTGGCACAGTGATATAGCACTTGCCCAGCACATGTGAGGTACTTGTTTGATCCTCAGAACTACATAAATAATAAATAATAAATAAATAAATAAAGATATATTTCTATATTCAACTAAAAAAAATTAAAAGTAATACTATTTCATTATATAGGGG
Source organism: Marmota flaviventris (assembly GCF_047511675.1). Classification (NCBI taxonomy): domain Eukaryota; kingdom Metazoa; phylum Chordata; class Mammalia; order Rodentia; family Sciuridae; genus Marmota; species Marmota flaviventris. Next base: position 119,044,452 of record NC_092518.1, read on the forward strand.
CTGATAAGGGAAGGAGAGAAAATTTGGGCAAAGGAAACAAAGAAAGACCTAAGAATTCATGACTACTAAGTCTACATTAGACCAGATAATTTGCAACTGCTAGAAGAAAAAATAGAAGTGAATAATACAAACCAAGTTTAAAAAAATAAAGAAAAAGATTGAGCATGGGGGACTATGATGCAGGAACAGGTAATGCAAGAGGAAGAAGACATACTAAGAAGAGGAAGTATAAACCTGACCTGGGGAAACAAAAATGGAATAATTTTAGTTAATTCTTTAAAACATTAGAAGAAATACAATCACATGGGTTGAAGGCACAATGTTAAATAATAGGGAAACATCTATTGATTCAAAATGAAAAGTAAGATCAAAATTAACATTAGCCCAGGAGCAAGGGAGCTAGAATATTGATACATCAACTCCAGAGAGTTGCTGGTTGAGAGTTTCTTCAAGGCAGGGTTAATTTCTCAGCACTTCCAGTCTAAGAAGGAGCAGTAGATGACTGTGAACTTGGTCTGCCCACTGCACAGAAAGAGGAGGAGCAGACAACGATGACCCCAGCCTGCCCTGTGGTAGGAACAGAGCGACCCTCTAATCCACACTGCTAGAGAGGAATACATATGGACAATATGAATAAACAAGGGAAGAAAGTGCCTGAAACAAGCCAAGCTGATACAATAATTGATTCCATTGGCATCACAGTAGATAAAATGTCAGATAAGGAGTTCAGAATGTACAAAATTAAAATGATCTGTGAAGCAAAGAATGAATTAAGAGAGCAAATAAGGCAACAATTGAGTGCTCCAACAAAGAGGAAGAACAAAGAGAAGGAAATACAGGTAGCAAAAGATTACTTTGAGCAAGAGATAGAGACTCTGAAAAAAAAATAACAAAAATCATTGAAATGAAGGTAACAATAAACCAGATTAAAAAAACTCAGTAGAAAGCATCAACAACAGACTAGATCATTTGGAAGACAGAACCTCAGGCAATAAAAACAAAATATATAATCTTGAAAATAAAGTTGACAACACAGTGAAGATGGTGAGAAACCATGAACAGAACAGCCCACAATTATGGGACAACATCAAAAGACCACATATAAGATTTATAGGGAGGAAGGCATAGAGATACAAACCAAAGGAATGCACAATCTTCTCAATGAAATAATATCAGAAAATTTCCCAAACATGAAGAATGAATTGTGAAATCAAATACAAGAGGCTTTCAGGACACCAAGTGTACAAAACAACATCAGTTCTACACCAAGGCACATTATAATGAAAATGCCTAGCATACAGAATAAGGATAGAATTTTAAAAGCTGCAAGAGAAAAGTTTCAGATCACATATAGGGGGAGATCAATTCAGATCTCAGCAGATTTCTCAATCCAGACCATCAAAGTCAGGAGATCCTGGAACAACATATACCAAGCTCTGAAAGAAATTGGATGCCAAAAAGAATCTTATATTCAGCAAAATTAAGCTTCATATTTGATGATGAAATAAAAACCTTCCATGATAATTAAAAATTAAAATAATTTACAACAAGAAAGCCTACACTTCAGAATATTCTTGGCAAAATATTTCATGAGGAGGAAATGAAAAACAACAATGAAAATCAGCAAAGGGAGGAACTACACTAAAGGAAAATCCAATCAATGGAGAAACCAACTCAAGTTAAAAACCAAAAATAAACCAAAATAACCGGGAATACAAACCATGTCTCGGAGATAACTTCATTGAAACCAGCGGCGACAGGTGTATAATCCCCTAGCCATCCCTCTCCACACAGCGGGGAAACCTTAAGGGCCCCTCCCAGCTCTCCCGTGAGCGCAATAGCCAGACCGAGGGAATCAGGAGTGGCGCGGGACTCGCGGCGCGGAACTCCCGGCTACCGCTCCCACCAGTGCTGACAACTGAGGTCTCGTGCACCAGCTACCGGGGGCGTGGCTACCGGAGGGCAAGCAAATTCGCTGGGGGTTCTCAGCCCCAAGCTCTACAAACTTAGGGTCTGAGGGAGGCAAACAGGGAGAGTGTGCCCAGGCGTTCATGAAAACAGGGCTCCCAGGAGCAGCAGACCTGGCGTGTAGCCAGTATTGTGGTGAGCGTCACCGGTGAGTGGGGCCTGGCTTGAGGAAAAGTGGGGAAGTGACTAGACACAAGAGAAGGCCCTAGGCACTCAGGATTGGAGACCCACCCAGTCTGGGAGGAAGAGCTGCTACACAGTGATTGGTTCCCGCCTATTGAGAGGAGAAGCTTGGCCCAGTGGGCACAGCTCCACCTACTGGAAGAGAAGTTAATCAAACTCTAAGACTGCATTTATTAATTTTTTTAAATTTGGAGTTTTTTTTTCATTTTCATTTTTTTGTTGTTTTTTAAATTTTTTATTTTATTATTATTATTTTTTAAATTTTAATTTTCATTTTATTATTATTATTATTATTATTTTAAAATTTTTCTTCTTCTTTTTTTATTTTCTATTTTTTTTCTTTTGTCTTTTCTTTTCTTTTCAATTTTCTTATTCCCCCTTCCTTGAATTCTACCTGCTTACTCTCATTCTCGTTAGTGACTTCTTCCCTTCCCTTCTAATATCTTTCCTCCCAAACATTAAATAAATTTATAAGAGTAAACAGTAACTCAGCAGTCAAACAGAATAAGAAGTAACATGAGCAGCATGAAAAAGCAAGGAAGAAAAGGAGTACAAACAATGCAGGACAGCCAAAATATTCAGGAGGACCTAGAGTCAGCAGAAAAATGGTCATATAAAGAACTCAAGGAATACCTTAGACAGATGGAATGGAACCTTAAAGAGGATACAAGACAGCAAATTCAAACAGTGAAAGAACACATTGAAAATGAATTACATAAACAGATAAAAGAAGAAGTTATGCATCTTTACCAGGAGATAGAGATAATAAAAAAATCAAACAATAATTCTAGAAATGAAGTAAATTATAAACCAAATTAAAAACTCAACTGAGAGTATCACTAACAGAGTGGAGCAAGTAGAAGACAGAACGTCAGATAATGAAGACAAAATATATCATCTTGAAAAGAGTCTAGCCAACTCAGAAAGGCTGGTAAAAAATCACGAGAAAAACATCCAAGAGATATGGGATAACAAAAAAAACAAACTTACGAGTCATCGGGATAGAGGAAGGTATAGAGATTCAAACCAAGGGAATGAGTAACCTGCTGAATGAAATAATTACAGAAAACTTTCCAGAAATAAAAAAGGAAACGGATATACAAATTGTAGATGCATACAGGACACCGAGCACACAAAATCACAGTAGACCAACGCCAAGACACATTGTTATGAAGATATCCAATATACAGAACAAAGAGAAAATATTAAAAGCTACAAGAGAAAGGAGGCAGATTACATTCAGGGGTAAACCAATAAGGTTAACAACGGATTTTTCATCACAGATGATGAAAGCGAGAAGATCCTGGAACAACATATTTCAAACACTGAAAGACAATGGATGCCAACCAAGAATTCTGTATCCAGCAAAATTAAGCTTCAGGTACGACAACAAAATAAAAATCTTTCATGATAAACAAAAGCTAAAAGAATTTGCAGCCAGAAAACCAGCATTCCAAAGCATCTTGAGCAAAACACTACACGAAGAAGAAATGAAAAACAATAACCAAAACCATCAGTGGGAAGTGCCTCGGTAAAGACAGAGGGTGGGGGGAAAGCTAATCATGGAGAAACAAACTAAATTAAAAAAAAAGAAGATAAATAATCAAACATGGCTGGAAGTACAAACCATATATCAATAGTAACTGTAAACTTTAATGGCTTAAACTCTCCAATACAGCGACATAGGCTGGTAACATGGATTAAAAAAACAAATCCAACAATATGCTGCCTCCAGGAGACACATCTGATTGGAAAAGACATACACAGGCTGAAGGTGAAAGGTTGGGAAAAAATATACCACGCACGCGGTCCTCCTAAGCAAGCAGGGGTGGCCATCCTCATATCGAATAAAATCGACTTCAAGACTAAGTTAATCAAAAGGGATAAGGAAGGACATTATACACTGATAAAAGGAACCATTCACCAACAAGACATAACAATTATCAATATTTATGCACCAAATAATGGTGCTACGACATTCATAAAACAAACTCTCCTCAAGTTCATGAATCAAATAGACCACAACACAATAATTATGGGTGACTTCAACACACCTCTCTCACCATTGGACAGATCCTCCAAACAAAAGTTGAATAAAGAAACTATAGAACTCAATATCAGAATCAATAACCTAGACTTAACTGACATATATAGAATATATCAACCATCATCAAGTGGATATACTTTTTTCTCAGCAGCACATGGATCCTTCTCAAAAATGGACCATATATTATGCCATAGGGCAACCCTCAGTAAATATAAAGGGGTGGAGATAACACCATGCATTTTATCTGATCATAATGGAATGAAACTGGAAATCAATGATAAAAGAAGGAAGGAAAAATCCTACATCACATGGAAAATGAACAATATGTTACTGAATGATCAATGGGTTACAGAAGACATAAAGGAGGAAATCAAAAAATTCTTAGAGATAAATGAAAATACAGACACAACATATCGGAATCTATGGGACACAATGAAAGCAGTTTTAAGAGGGAAATTCATCGCCTGGAGGTCATTCCTCAAAAAAAGGAAAAACCAACAAATAAATGAGCTCACACTTCATCTCAAAGCCCTAGAAAAGGAAGAGCAAAACAACAGCTAATGTAGCAGAAGGCAAGAAATAATTAAAATCAGAGCGGAAATCAACGAAATTGAAACAAAAGAAACTATTGAAAAAATTAACAAAACTAAAAGTTGGTTCTTCAAAAAACATAAATAAGATCGACAGACCCTTAGCCATGCTAACGAAGAGAAGAAGAGAGAGAACTCAAATTACTAACATACGGGACGAAAAAGGCAATATCACAACAGATGCTACAGAAATACAGAAGATAATTAGAAATTATTTTGAAAACCTATATTCCAATAAAATAGAAGATAGTGAAGACATCGATAAATTTCTTAAGTCATATGATTTGCCCAGACTGAGTCAGGAGGATACACACAATTTGAACAGATCAATATCAATGGATGAAATAGAAGAAGCAATCAAAAGACTACCAACCAAGAAAAGCCCAGGACCGGATGGGTATACAGCGGAGTTTTACAAAACCTTTAAAGAAGAATTAATACCAATACTTTTCAAGTTATTTCAGGAAATAGAAAAAGAGGGAGCTCTTCCAAATTCATTCTATGAGGCCAACATCACCCTGATTCCGAAACCAGACAAAGACACCTCAAAGAAAGAAAACTACAGACCAATATCTCTGATGAAACTAGATGCAAAAATCCTCAATAAAATTCTGGCGAATTGGATACAAAGGCACATCAAAAAAATTGTGCACCATGATCAAGTAGGATTCATCCCTGGGATGCAAGGATGGTTCAATATAAGGAAATCAATAAATGTTATTCACCACATCAATAGACTTAAAGATAAGAACCATATGATCATCTCGATAGATGCAGAAAAAGCATTTGACAAAGTACAGCATCCCTTTATGTCAAAACATTAGAAAAACTAGGGATAACAGGAACTTACCTCGACATTGTAAAAGCAATCTATGCTAAGCCTCAGGCTAGCATCATTCTGAATGGAGAAAAATTGAAGGCATTCACTCTAAAATCTGGAACAAGACAGGGATGCCCTCTATCACCACTTCTATTCAATATAGTTCTCGAAACACTGGCCAGAGCAATTAGACAGACGAAAGAAATTAAAGGCATAAAAATAGGAAAGGAAGAACTTAAATTATCACTATTTGCAGGTGACATGATTCTATACCTAGAAGACCCAAAAGGGTCTACAAAAAAACTACTAGAACTAATAAATGAATTCAGCAAAGTGGCAGGATATAAAATCAACACGCATAAATCAAAGGCATTCCTGTATATCAGCGACAAAACTTCTGAAATGGAAATGAGGAAAAACACTCCATTCACAATATCCTAAAAAAAAATAAAATACTTGGGAATCAACCTAACAAAAGAGGTGAAAGATTTATACAATGAAAACTACAGAACCCTAAAGAGAGAAGTAGAAGAAGATCTTAGAAGATGGAAAAATATACCCTGTTCATGGATAGGCAGAACTAACATCATCAAAATGGCAATATTACCCAAAGTTCTCTATAGGTTTAATGCAATGCCAATCAAAATCCCAATGGCATTTCTTGTAGAAATAGAGAAAGCAATCATGAAATTCATATGGAAAAATAAAAGACCCAGAATAGCAAAAGCAATTCTAAGCAGGAAGTGTGAATCAGGCGGTATAGCGATACCAGATTTCAAATTATATTACAGAGCAATAGTAACAAAAACAGCATGGTACTGGTACCAAAACAGGCGGGTGGACCAATGGTACAGAATAGAAGACACAGAGACTAATCCACAAAGTTACAACTATCTTATATTTGATAAAGGGGCTAAAAGCATGCAATGGAGGAAAGATAGCATCTTCAACAAATGGTGTTGGGAAAACTGGAAATCCATATGCAACAAAATGAAACTGAATCCCCTCCTCTCGCCATGCACCAAAGTTAACTCAAAATGGATCAAGGAGCTTGATATCAAATCAGAGACTCTGCGTCTGATAGAAGAAAATGTTGGCTCCGATCTACATATTGTAGGGTCGGGCTCCAAATTCCTTAATAGGACACCCATAGCACAAGAGTTAATAACTAGAATCAACAAATGGGACTTACTCAAAGTAAAAAGTTTTTTTCTCAGCAAGAGAAACAATGAGAGAGGTAAATAGGGAGCCTACGTCATGGGAACAAATTTTTACTCCTCACACTTCAGATAGAGCCCTAATATCCAGAGTATACAAAGAACTCAAAAATTAGACAATAAGAGAACAAACAACCCAATCAACAAATGGGCCAAGGACCTGAACAGACACTTCTCAGAGGAGGACATACAATCAATCAAAAAGCACATGAAAAAATGCTCACCATCTCTGGCAGTCAGAGAAATGCAAATCAAAACCACCCTAAGATACCATCTCACTCCAGTAAGATTGGCAGCCATTATGAAGTCAAACAACAATAAGTGCTGGCGAGGATGTGGGGAAAAGGGTACACTTGTACATTGCTGGTGGGACTGCAAATTGGTGCGGCCAATTTAGAAAGCAGTATGGAGATTCCTGGGAAAGCTGGGAATGGAACCACCATTTGACCCAGCTATTGCCCTTCTCGGACTATTCCCTGAAGACCTTAAAAGAGCGTTCTACAGGGATACTGCCACATCGATGTTCATAGCAGCACAATTCATAATAGCTAGACTGTGGAACCAACCCAGATGCCCTTCAATAGATGAATGGATAAAAAAAAATGTGGCATTTATACACCATGGAGTATTATGCAGCACTAAAAAATGACAAAATCATGGAATTTGCAGGGAAATGGATGGCACTAGAGCAGATTATGCTTAGTGAAGCTAGCCAATCCCTAAAAAACAAATACCAAATGTCTTCTTTGATATAATGAGAGCAACTAAGAACAGAGCAGGGAGGAAGAGCAGGAAGAAAAGATTAACATTAAACAGAGACATGAGGTGGGAGGGAAAGGGAGAAAAAAGGGAATTTGCATGGAAATGGAAGGAGACCCTCATTGTTATACAAAATTACATATAAGAGGTTGTGAGGGGAATGGGAAAATAAACAAGCAGAGAAATGAATTACAGTAAATGGGGTAGAGAGAGAAGATGGGAGGGGAGGGGAGGGGGGATAGTAGAGGATAGGAAAGGTAGCAGAATACAACAGTTACTAATAGGGCATTATGTAAAAATGTGGATGTGTAACTGATGTGAATCTGCAATCTGTATTTGGGGTAAAAATGGGAGTTCATAACCCACTTGAATCTAATGTATGAAATATGATATATCAAGAGCTTTGTAATGTTTTGAACAACCAATAAAAAAAAAACAACAAAAAAACCCATACAAACCATGTCTCAATAATAACCCTGAATGTTAATGGCCTAAACTCATCAATTAAAAGACATAAACTGACAGATTGGATTTTTAAAAAAGCCTTCAAAAGACTCATCTCATAGGAAAAGACATCCACAGACTGAAGGAGAAAGGATGGGAAAAAACATATGACTAACGTGGGCCATGTAAACAAGCAGGGGTTTCCATCCTAATATCAGATGAAGTGGACTTCAAACCAAAGTTAGTCAGAAGAGATAAAAAAGGACATTTCATACTGCTTAAGGGAGCCATACATCAACAAGACATAACAATCATAAATACCTATGCCCCAAACACTGGATCATCTACGTAAATCAAACAAACCGTTCTGAATTTCAAGAAGCAAATAATACTGGGTAACTTTAACTCAGCTCTCTCACCACTGGATATATCTTTCAAACAAAAACTAAACAAAAAACTATAGAACTCAATACTACAATCAATGATTTAGACTAGAGTATTTTATCTATCATTGAGAGAAAACACTTTCTTCTTAGCAGCACATGGATCCTTCTCTAAAATAGACCATGTTATGCCACAAAGCAACTCTCAGCAAACACAAAAAAATAGAGATACTACCCTGTATTCTATCAGATCATAATGGAATGAAACTAGAAATCAATGATAAAATAGAAAATAGAAGCTAATCCAACATCTGGAGACTAAATAATGTGATATTGAATGAGCAATGGATACCAGATGACATCAGGGAGAAGATAAACTATTCCTAGAGGTAAATGAGAACACCAATACAACATATCGAAATCTCTGGGGCACTATGAAAGCAGTGCTAAGAGGAAAGTTCATTGCATTGAACTCATTCATTAAAAGAATAAAAAGTCAACAAATGAATGTCCTAACATTACATCTCAAAGCCCTAGAAAAAGAAGAACAAATCAACACCCCAAGTAGTAGAAGACAGGAAATAATTAAAATCAGAGCTGAAATCAATGAAATTGAAACAAAAGAAACAATTCAAAAAATTAACAAAATGAAAAGTTGGTTCTTTGAAAAAATAAATAAAATTGATAAACCTTTATCCATGCTAATGAAGAGAAGAAGAGGGAAAATTCAAATTACTAAAATTCATGATGAAAAAGGAAATAGCACAACGGACACTATTGAAATACAGAAGATAATTAGAAATTATTTGGAAAATTTTACTCCAATTAAATAGAAAATTTTGAAGACATCAACAAATTTCTAGAAACATATGATCTACCCAAATTGAATCAGGAGGACATACACAATTTAAACAGATCAATTTTAAGCAATGATATAGAAGATGCCATCTAAAGCCTACCAACCAAAAAAAGCCTAGGACCAGATGGATTCTCAGCTGAGTTCTACAAGACCTTCTAAGAAGAAATAATACCAATACTCCTCAATGTATTCCATGAAATAGAAAAGGAGGGAATTCTTCCAAACTCATTCTATGAGGCTAGCATTACCCTGATACCAAAATCAGAGAAAGACACATCAAGGAAAGAAAACTTCAGACCAATATCCCTGATGAACACAGACACAAAGATGTTGATTTTGATCTTACCATTGCCCTCTCTGAAGTTCACAGATCACAGGTCAGTGGGCTTGTTTCTGGGTACACTACACAGTGGCTGGTGTCTGTGGGGTACTCTTCTGTAAGTTCCTTCACGGGGTGTATTGGCATTGTGTATGTGCAAGTCTCTACTGGCTGCTTGAGGTTATCCTCAGTAATTGCATAATAAAAGAAAAAAGTAGGCCCAAATCTTCATCACGTCGAATTTGGCCTTGACTTCCTTAACAAGACTCTTAAAGTGCAAGAAGTAAAATCAATAATCAATAAATGGGATGGATTCCAACTAAAAAGCTTCTTAGCAAAAGAGACAATCATTGAGGTGAAGAGAGAACCTAGAATATGAGAGCAAATTTTACAACATGTACATCAAATAGAGCACTAATATCCAGGATATATAAAGAATTCAAAAACCTTAATACCAACAAAACAAAACAAACACACCCAATCAATAAATGGCTAAGGAACTGAACAGACACTTCTCAGAAGAAGATATACAAGTGATGAATAAACATATGAAAAATTATTCAACATCTTTAGTAACTAGAGAACTGCAAATCAAAACTACTCTAACATTTCATCTCACCCTAGTCAGAATGGCAGTTATCAAGAATACAAGCAATAATAAGTGTTAGAGAGGATGTGGGGAAAGGTACAGTCATACATTCTTGGTGGGACTGCAAATTGGTGCAACTATGTTGGAAAGCAGCGTGGAGATTCCTTAGAAAAGTTGGAATGGAACCACCATTTGATCCAGCTATCCCACTCCTCAGTCTATACACAAAGAACTTAAAATCAGCATGCTGTAGTGACATAGCCACATCAATGTTTATAGCAGCTGAATTCACAATAGCTAAACTGTGGAACTAACCTAGATATCCATCAATAGATGAATGCATAAAGAAACTGTGGTATATATACACAATGCAATGTTACTCAGCATTAAAAGAAAATAAAATTATGGCATTTGCAGGTAAATAGATAGATTTGGAGAATATTATGCTAAGCAAAGTAAGCCAATCCCCCCAAATTAAAGGTCGAATGTTTTCTCTGATTAATGGATGCTGATCTATGATGGGGGGCATGGGAAGAATGGAGGAGCTTTGGATTGGGCAAAGAGGAGGGTAATGAGGGGTTATCAAGGTAGGAAATATGGTGGAATGAGGTGGACATCATTACCCAAAGGCACATGCATGATTGCATGAATGGTGTGTCTCTGCACCATGTACAACCAGAGAATTGAAATGTTGTGCTCCATTTGTGTACAATGAATTGAAATGCATTCAGCTGTCAGGTACAACTAAGTAGAACAAATAAAAATAATAATAATAAAATTGACATTAGAGCTATTTACAATAATCCATGGTGAAATGGAGAAATTTCTTATTGAGTCTTCTTGGTTTGGATTTCTTCAGGATTTGGGACCTTTAGAAGTTTCCCACTATTCTTCAGTTTTACTTCTATTTCCCTAGGTGTGGAGATAGTGATCACACCAGCTCACTTCTCGTTCAGTTCTTTCTAGGAAACCCCCTCTGATCTTTGGTGTGTCCAGGTACCTACTAGCTTTCTGTTGGGTCCAGGTACCAGATGAGATGATCCCCAATTGTCTATAACTTAGCAGCAAGGTTATTTGTTTTCAGAGAGTGTAGTCCTCTGTGTCATTCTTAAGAAAAGCTCCGTCTATTCAGTGCTGTCAGATTCAGTGTGAGCTACTCATATGTATTTCAGGATGTTGGGAATGTGGGAATGTGGAGGTTAAATGTACATGTCTGTATCTTGTTTGATGTGGTGCTGTGTGGCTTGTGGAGGGGTTAAGGGCTGCTGTCCTCTCTGAAGTTCACAGATCACAGGTCAGTGGGCTTGTTTCTGGGCACACTACACAGTAGCTGGTGTCTGTGGGGTACTCCTCTGTAAGTTCCTTCGTGAGGAGTATTGGCATTGTGTATGTGCAAGGTTCTCTACTGACTGCTTAAGGTTGTTCTCAGTAATTGCCTTCTGTGGGTCCCTGCACCTGAATGAGAATTGAGGTAACTGGCAACTCTGGGAACCAAGGCTGTAGTTTCTCCTAGAGGTGCTGGAGCACCTAGATGCTATGGATTTCTCACCAGTCAGTTCTTGTTCATCAGACCAGGGGACTGAGCCTGCATGCTTGGAGGGTTCTGTACTGCATTTACTGGCTGTTTCTGTTGGGTGCCAGTCACAGGATGCAGGGCTCAATGCTATTGTGCTAACTGCTGTGGGATGCTATGCACCCACTCCCCTCCACAGGGTTTTCTTTAAAGTGGCATAAAGTTTAGTGGATGCCTGCAGGTATGAGCCCTGTGATTGCAGGTTCTTGGTAGGTGGTCTGTGGGGGCAGAAGCCTCCACTCTGGCTGATGTGTATCACCAGAGTGCTACTGTCTTGGTGACTGAGATAAAGAGATTTTTGGCCTGCCTACATCTGAGCCCCTATTGCCTGCAGCTGTGAATCACAAGTGCCTACTCCTCTCCACAGAGATTTCTTTGGAGAAACTACTATCTAAGTAGTTTGTGGTTATCTGCAACTGTGGGGCCAGTGGGTGCAGGTTCTCTGTGAGCCATTTGTGGCACAGAAGCCTCCAACCTGGTTGGTGCAGGTCAGCTGGATTTTACCCTTCACTGTGATAGCGGGAGGATGTCAGTTGGCTGGTTTTTTGTATGAGCTCCTGTGGAGGGTGTGGGGAGTACTGTTTGGGGCTAGCACTCCCCAAGAGTGATTAGCTCTTAGGTCAGCCCCACCCTACTCCCCTTGTCTGGAGGGAGGGGAAGAGATTTTGATAGGCTTCGGTAAAAGCATCTCTTCACAATTTCCTTCTAGGTGAATTACTTTGGCAACCAATTTCAGAGATATTCCCTCTAGATTTATTTGTTACTATATGAAGGTGGGGAGAAGCTGTGTTGATTTAATTTCTTCTAGGGAGCCTGGCTAGCTGTGGACTCTACAAAATGGCTGCCCTGCCTAGCCCAGATTTCTGCCCACGATTTGGGTTAGCCTGCTTGATATTTTTCACTGTCTTTGCTGCTTCTGTCCCACTTTAACTTGGTCTGTTTTTCCTTCCAAATGTTGTTAAGGAAGTAAGTTTATGTGTCTCCCTCTCTCTGGCTCTTTGTTATTCTTCCCCACATCCCCACTCCTGTCAGGGCTTGGGGTTGAGGAATTGTGTCCTTATTTTCTGCTCTGGTAACTAAACTCCAAGTGCCTCCAACCTTCACAAACTTTCCAATATTGAGTTTTAGAGTTTACTCTATCACTCATCTCTCCAGTCAGCTGTTCATTCACTGTTTCTTTTTGAGCTGTGGAGGGGTAGAGGGTTGCTGCCTAGATCTGCTCTATCATCTTCCTGGTAAGGTGGCTATTATAAAAAATACTAGAGATGTGGTTTGGAGCATAGCTCAGTGGTGGAGTACTTGCCTAGCATGCAAGAAGCTTTTGGTTCAGTCCCCAAGATAAATTGTGAGTCAATGGGGCAGCACCAACGTCTCAGCTGTATAAGTGAGGCAGTGGGACCCAATAAGTTATGTGATTGAAACTCCAAGTCTGGAGCTCTTTTCTCTGCACATTCTGGACATAGTATTGGAACCCACAAGTTGAGGGCTGAGGCCCAAAAGTCCTCTCATTTCTGATGCCAATTGTAAGTCCCCTGAGGGAATAATTTCTTAATGAGATCTCTCAAAACACAGATGAATGGAGAGTGCTTCCATTTCCATGAAAACAGAAATTATAACAGGAACTCTACGTATTTCCTTTATTGAATGACTCATTCATATGCTGCTGGGAGGGCTGTTTGTCTTTTTTGGAGAGTAGCCTTTGCTTAACAGAATAATAACTGTCCTGGGCATTTTTCTTAACAGAACTATCACACACATTATCTCACTCAAACTCATTTTACAAACACCTTCTAACTCTGTCCTTTCACCAAGCTTCCTGAGGATATTTTGTCATTGCTCTATCTCCATAATTGCCTCTTAGTCACTTTTCAGGTTCTCTCCCCATCGATTGAAATTGTCTTGACCTGACCATGACCAAATACTATTTAATTGTTAACTCCAATGATCTTTTTTCTGTTCTTCTCCGACTCAGACTCTTGGTAGCATTTGGTTATTTTTGACTGTTCCCCACTTGGTAAAACTTTCATCTCTGGAACATTCTTTACCATTGTTCCTTTGTGCATTCTTCCTCTTCTGTACCTTGGAAATTCTTGTTCTTGAGGGCTGACTCCTGGCATTTTTGTCACTGTATGTTCCTTCACTGGGCTTTGTCATCTTCTATTATGTCTTCAGTTATTACCTCTAGGTACACCTGATTAAATCCAATCCAGACCTCTCAGTTCCTCTCTTTGAGCGAATAGCACCCACTTCTGAAGTTTTACTACACTTTGCTGCATGGATAGTTGTGGGCACTTCAAACTCAGCATGTCCCAAACAAATTTATGCTATCTCAAACCTCTTGTGTTATTCCATGATTTGCCCAATTGTGTGAACTAGAATCCTTTACTCCCACTCCATTTTCTCCACATTGAATCAAACATTGAGTCCTTTCCATTCTCTTTACATTAACTACCACTTTCTTAAGTTTCTGTAATATCACCAAATATCTTTCTATCTGTTTCTGTGCTCTGTCTCTCCTTCCTCCAATGCATCCCCAAACTGCTGTGATCTTTCTAAACACACAGATAAGCATTCAATACTTCTTCTTGAAATTCCTCAATGACTTCTCTTTTTTGATAGATTACTGTCCAAAGTCCTTATCACAGCCCTCCAAGATTATAATATAGCTCTATTGAAGCCTCATTTCTCATCCTCTCCAGTTGTGCTTTGCAACCCCCTCCAACTGTACTACACCATCTGCTTTTTCCTCAATGCAACTCACCCTTTAGATTGTTTTACACTTTACAACCTGAGCAGAGATGGAACCCATGGGAAAACCAATTCAGAGGGCAGAGGAAGAGAATGAATGACTCCTGTAGATTTTGTGATTTCTTTCTCTGTCTTCAATTAATTTAATACAAATATCATCATTCCTATTTTATTTTATAATTTTAATTAATTTAATCTTATGTTTTTACACAAATAGAGCATAACTTCTCATTTATCTGGTTGTACATGACATAGAGTCACACCATTCAAGCAATCATACCCATACATAGGCTAATAATGTCCGTGTCATTCCACCATCTCCCCTCCTGCCAACTCCCTTTCCTCCCCCACCTTTTGAACAACCCAAAGTTCCTCCATTCTTCCCTTGCCCCCCATTATGGATCAGCATTCACTTATCTGAAAAAACATTTTACCTTCTTTGTTTTTTGGGGGGTATTGGCTTACTTCACTTAGCATATAATTCCCATTTTAAAGACAGGAAAACAGGCACAGAGACTTATTAGTAGTTTCACAGCTAGGACTGAGTGAACACTGATCCAGGTCTGCAATTCAGGTGTTATGACCACTGATTCTGTATTCTTCCCACCTCCTTAGAAGAGGTTTAAAAGCTTCAAGGAATACACTAAACACATTTCTTCTAAGATATGAAGGATACCAAATGTACTGAATGAAGCCAGTTGCCTGAGCCTTACTGTTTGACCTGAAATACTAGAGTCCTTCTCCAGATTGAAGCAACCAGCTGCAGTCCTCAAAACATCAGAATAACAGATTTTGTATACAAAGCATTTTTACTGGAAAAGAATATCAATTATCAATTAAGTTAAAAACTAAGACTCTATTAATATAGGTACAATCCCATGGCTTTCTTGTAATTATGGGAACTTCTCCTGCTTATGCCTACAGATATAGGGTCATTTCCCCAAAGCTGGTCTTTGAGCCTCCAGGGTTTGGTTTTATGTGTGCCTACCTTCTTCCTAATGTAGCATTGTCAAAATTACCAGATGGTGTTAGCCAGCTATATCTGGAAAGAGGCTGTGGAAAACAAAAGAAAGTATTAGGACTGAGATGAAAAATTGGAAGCCTTAATGCACATTGAGTTTCAAGAAAATCTCTGCTAAACTTCTAAGGCTATAGGGTCTGGCTATTCCTAGAGTGGAAATACTCTGTGCTGGGGTCAGAGGGCCTGGCAAGATGTTTGCTTTGATTTCTATTTTATTATTTTCATTTTGAGATTAATTTGGAGTAACTGATAATGTTTGACATTTTGTTTTTGATATTCTGCTGTATTTTGTCAGAACATAAGAAAAAGGTTTGTGTTATTGTGCTTTGTTCACAATCAATGGGACAAATTTTCCCCCTGGAGATCCATATCCAATTTTATGAGAGTAGTTCCAAAACTGGTATTTGTGGATGTTCATTTAAAACACACTTTGTTGAAATGTGTCTGTTATCTTTAACAAGGAATATATGAAATTTTAATTAGCAATTTTGAAATGCCTTTTTCTAAAGATATTTGTTGGCCAATACTTGCAGATCTTGTAAGGATAAGGAAGTCATACATAAAATATACGAAGAACTCTTATAACTTAATAAAAAGACTTAATTCGATTTGAAAAATTTGAATATTTTACTAAAGAAGATATATAAATGCCTAACAAGCACATGAAATGTTCAACATCATTAGTCATCAGGGAAAAAAAATCAAAACTACAGTTAAGAGAGCACATTATACCAATCAGGATGGTTATAACCCCAAAATTAGACAATGACAAGTGTTGG
Organism: Marmota flaviventris; assembly: GCF_047511675.1. Taxonomy (NCBI): domain Eukaryota; kingdom Metazoa; phylum Chordata; class Mammalia; order Rodentia; family Sciuridae; genus Marmota; species Marmota flaviventris. Next base: position 119,060,751 of record NC_092518.1, read on the forward strand.
CAAGGATGTGAAAAAATTGAAGCCCTCATACATTTCTAGTGAGAATATAAAATGGTGCAATTACTAGGAAGCAGGAAAATGCCACAGTCCGGCTGCAGCAAAATAACCAGGGGGGTGGGGTGACGGGGTGACAAAAACAGTTCCACAAATGGTTAAAAACACCAAGTTATTCTATGACCCAGAATGGTAATTGTACTTCTGGGAATGTGCTCAAAAGAATTGAGACTAGAGACTCAAACAGAAATTAGTATACCACTGTTCACAGTAGTATTATCCACAATAGCCAAAGGTGGAAACAATCCAAATTTCCATCAACTGATGAATGGAAATGATAATGGGGTATATCTATATAATGGATGAATCTTGAAAACAACGTGCTAATCAAAAAAGTCAGACCAAAAGACCACATATATTATTCTACTTATATGAAATATTCAAACAGACAAATCTGTAGAGACAGAAAATAAATCAGTTACTGAAAGCTGGGGAAGGGGATGGAAAATTGTCATGTGATTGCTAAATAGTATGGGAACCTCTTTTATCTTTGTGGTGCTGGGGATAGAATGTAAGGCCTTACACTTGCCAGGCAAATGCTCTATCACTGTGCTACATTTACAGTCCTATGGGATCCTTTTTTGAGGTGATAGAAATATTTCAAAAGTGGTTGTGATGAGTCTGCGGCGCACGCTGGGAAACGAGGAGATAGCAACGCAAAGATACAGCGCTGCGGATTCTGCGGGCTTCTGCCAGCTGTGCAATCACCGTGCTCAGTGCTGAATTCTGGGTTTGAGATGGGGGAAGGAAGCGGTCCAATTCGGTTCTCCACACCGGTCAGACCACAGAGGAAGCCAGCGGCCACTATCTTGGAGAGCTGACGTCACCATCCCTGTTTTTGACTGATTGCAGCTCATTCAGCCATAGAACAGGTAATTTCAGGCTGCCATTTGTCTGCGTCTTGCAGACAAATTACTCAGGCTCAGTGCTAAAGAACCTGCAGAAACTGCTTCTCGGAGCCTGCTCCTATCAGAACATACACCGAGCACTGAGCGGCCGAATTCCGGCTCCCCGAACTGCTCTGGCCCAGGGCTAAAGAACCCGCGGAAACTGCTTCTCGGTCCGGGTCCTGCTGAATACTGTGGAGGTAAATACCAACCGAGCCTTCATAGGCAGTGGCAACAGGATTGAGATGGAGCTTGTGAGGGCCGGTCAGGACTCACCTGTTGCTTTGGTCACCCGGCAAAGGGAACGAAATGCTGCCATTCACATGGGATATCAACATGGCAGAGATCTGATGTCATCAGAAAGCGGCGGAGGAGAGAACTTCATCACTACCAGCGGCGACAGAAACAGTTGGTCTCCTGGTAAAGAAAGTGAGTCACAAACACTGGAGTCTCTCTCACTTTGTCATCAAGCCAGAGGGGCAGAGCAGAGCCGCCGCCCGCGCCCGGAACAGGCCCAGCGACCCACCGGCATAGTAGTCACGTTACCCCAATTGGAGTAGGGGCAGAGCAGAGCCGCCACCCGCGCATGAAAGGTAGGCAGACCTCCGAACGACTGGCAGAACAGGCCCAGAGGTCTGCGGGCGTGGTAGGAGGGGCAGGGCAGAGCCACCGCCCACGCCAGCAAGATAGGCAGACCTGCGACAGACCGGCGGATCAGGCCTAGTGGTCTGCCGGCGCGGCAGACACGTCACCCCAATTGGAGTAGGGGCAGAGCAGAGCCTTCGCCCGCGCCCGGAACAGGCCCAGCGGCCCGCCGGCATGGTAGTCACATCACCCCAATTGGAGTAGGGGCAGAGCAGAGCCGCCGCCCGCGCCCGGAACAGGCCCAGCGACCCGCCGGCGTGGTAGTCACGACACCCCAATTGGAGTAGGAGCAGAGCAGAGCCGCCTCCCGTGCTTGGAATAAGCCCAGCGACCTGCTGGCGTGGTAGACACGTCACCCCAATTGGAGTAAGGGCAGAGCAGAGCTGCCACCTGCGCCTGCAAGGTAGGCAGAACTGCGACCGACCGGCAGAACAGGCCCAGCGGCCCGTCAGCATGGTAGAGAGATCACCCCAATTGGAGGAGGAGCACAGCCGCTGCCCGACCCTGCAAGGGAGACTTTTCAACTATACAAGAGCAATATAAATAGATAGGGGGAAAATTTCGAAAACACAACAGTTTCACCAAACAGAAAGAAACACGAGCAGTATGAAAAGACAAGGAAAGAAAGGACCACAAGCAATGCAGGTCAACTCAACTTTAGAAGAGGTAACAGCTGCAGCAGGTGGAATGTCAGATAAAGAATTCAGGATATACATGATTCAGATGATCTGGAGTCTCAAGGAAGACATTAGACAGCAAAATCAAACAATGAAAGATCACTTCGACAATGAATTACACAAACAAATCCAGGCAGCAAAAGATCAACTATACAGGGAGATAGAGGTTATAAAAAACAAACAAACAGAAATCCTAGAAATGCAGGAAGCAATAAACCAACTTAAAAACTCAATGGAGAATACTACCAGCAGAGTAGAACACTTAGAAGATAGAACATCAGACAATGAAGACAAAGTATTTCAACTAGAAAAGAACATAGACAGCTCAGCAAGACTGTTAAGAAACCATAAGCAGAACATCCAAGAAATATGGGATAACATTAAGAGACCAAACTTAAGAGTCATTGGGATACAGGAAGGTACAGAGCTCCAAACCAAAGGAATGAGCAGTCTATTCAATGAAATAATACGAGAAAACTTCCCAGACTTGAAGAATGAGACAGAATCCCAAATCCTAGAAGCCTACAGGACGCCGAATGTGCAAAATCATAAGAGATCCACACCTAGACACATTATAATGAAGATGCCCAACATACAGAATAAGGAGAGAATTTTAAAAGCTACAAGAGAAAGGAAGCAGATTACATTTAGGGGTAAGCCAATCAGGATAACAGCTGATCTTTCAACACAGACTCTGAAAGCTAGAAGATCCTGGAATAACATATTTCAAACACTGAAAGAAAATGGGTTCCAACCAAGAATTGTGTATCCAGCGAAATTAAGCTTCAGGATGGAAGATGAAATTAAAACCTTCCACGATAAACAAAAGTTTAAAGAATTCGCAGCTAGAAAACCATCTCTTCAAAACATCCTCAGCAAAACATTACAGGAAGAGGAAATGGAAAATAACAATGAAAACCAACAGTGGGAGGTAGGACAGTAAAGGGGGGGAAAATAATCAAAGAGGAAAACAAACCATGTTTAGTAACAGAAATAAACAAATATGGCTGGAAGAACAACCCATATCTCAATAATAACCCTAAATGTTAATGGCTTAAACTCACCAATTAAGAGACACAGGCTAGTAGAATGGATCACAAAACAAGACCCAACAATATGCTGCCTACAGGAGACGCATTTGATAGGAAAAGACATACATAGGCTGAAGGTGAAAGGTTGGGAAAAATCATATCACTCATATGGACTTCAGAAACAAGCAGGAGTGTCCATACTCATATCAAATAAAATAGATTTCAAGCCAAAGTTAATCAAAAGGGATAAAGAGGGACACTACATACTGCTTAAGGGAACCATACACCAACAAGACATAACAATCATAAATATTTATGCCCCAAACAATGGTGCAGCTATGTTCGTCAAACAAACTCTTCTCAAGTTCAAGAGTCTAATAGACCACCATACAATAATCATGGGAGACTTCAACACACCTCTCTCGCCACTGGACAGATCTTCCAAACAAAAGGTGAATAAGGAAACTATAGAACTCAATAACACAATTAATAACCTAGACTTAATTGACATATATAGAATATACCACCCAACATCAAGCAGTTACACTTTTTTTCTCAGCAGCACATGGATCCTTCTCAAAAATAGATCATATATTATGTCACAGGGCAACTCTTAGACAATATAAAGGAGTAGAGATAATACCATGCATCTTATCTGATCATAATGGAATGAAACTGAAAATCAACGATAAAAGAAGGAAGGAAAAAGCATACATCACTTGGAGAATGAACAATAGGTTACTGAATGATCAATGGGTTATAGAAGACATCAAGGAGGAAATTAAAAAATTCTTAGAGATAAATGAAAACACAGACACAGCATATAGGAATCTATGGGACACATTGAAAGCAGTTCTAACAGGAAAATTCATTGCTTGGAATTCATTCCTTAAAAAAAGAAAGAACCAACAAATAAATGATCTCATACTTCATCTCAAAATCCTTGAAAAAGAAGAGCAAAACAACAGCAAAAGAAATAGAAGGCAAGAAATAATTAAAATCAGAGCTGAAATTAATGAAATCGAAACAAAAGAAACAATTAAAAAATTGACAAAACTAAAAGTTGGTTCTTTGAAAAAATAAATAAAATCGACAGACCCTTAGCCATGCTAATGAAGAGAAGAGAGAGAACTCAAATTACTAGCATACGGGATGAAAAAGGCAATATCACAACAGACACTTCAGAAATACAGAAGATAATCAAAAACTATTTTGAATCCTTATACTCCAATAAATTAGAAGATAGTGAAGGCATAGATAAATTTCTTAAGTCATATGATCTGCCCAGATTGAGTCAGGAGGATATAGACAACCTAAACAGACCAATATCAATTGAGGAAATAGAAGAAACCATCAAAAGACTACCAACTAAGAAAAGCCCAGGACCGGATGGGTATACAGCAGAGTTTTACAAAACCTTTAAAGAGGAACTAATACCAATACTTTTCTTTTTTTTTTTTTAATTTTTTATTGTTGGTTGTTCAAAACATTACAAATTTCTTGACATATCATATTCCACACTTTGATTCAAGTGGGTTATGAACTCCCACCTTCACCCCATACACAGATTGCAGAATCACATCAGTTACACATCCATTGATTTACATATTGCCATACTAGTGTCTGTTGTGCTCCGCTGCCTTTCCCATCCTCTCCCCTCCCCCCTCCCCACCTCTCCCCTCCCCTCCCCTCCTCTCTCTCTACCCCGGCCACTGTATAACCCTGAGGGTCTCCTTCCATTTCCATGCAATTTCCCTTCTCTCCCCCTTTCCCTCACACCTCTCATCCCTGTTAAATGTTAATCTTCTTCTCCTGCTCTTCGTCCCTACTCTGATCTTAGTTAGTCTCCTTATATCAAAGAAGACATTTGTCATTTGTTTTTTAGGGATTGGCTAGCTTCACTTAGCATAATCTGCTCTAATGCCATCCATTTCCCTGCAAATTCTATGATTTTGTCATTTTTTAATGCAGAGTAATACTCCATTGTGTATAAATGCCACATTTTTTTTATCCATTCGTCTATTGAAGGGCATCTAGGTTGGTTCCACAGTCTATTTATTTATTTTTTTACAGTGGCAACAGGAGCACTTTTGGCTTTAATTTTTTAAATGTAAACGTAATATCTGGAATCTTAGAAAGGTACCTTGGACCTTGCACAGCTCGTGGCTCTTGGCAGGCTGTATTGTCTCAAGTAGCCACTTTTTTTTTTAAAATTTTTTATTGTGGGTTGTTCAAAACATTACAAATTTCTTGACATATCATATTCCACACTTTGATTCAAGTGGGTTATGAACTCCCACCTTCACCCCATACACAGATTGCAGAATCACATCAGTTACACGTCCATTGATTTACATATTGCCATACTAGTGTCTGTTGTGCTCTGCTGCCTTTCCCATCCTCCACCCTCCCCCCTCCCCACCTCTCCCCTCCCCTCCCCTCCTCTCTCTCTACCTCCTCCACTGTATAACCCTGAGGGTCTCCTTCCATTACCATGCAATTTCCCTTCTCTCTCCCTTTCCCTCCCACCTCTCATCCCTGTTTAATGTTAATCTTCTTCTCCTGCTCTTCGTCCCTACTCTGATCTTAGTTACTCTCCTTATATCAAAGAAGACATTTGGCATTTGTTTTTTAGGGATTGGCTAGCTTCACTTAGCATAATCTGCTCTAGTGCCATCCATTTCCCTGCAAATTCTATGATTTTGTCATTTTTTAATGCAGAGTAATACTCCATTGTGTATAAATGCCACATTTTTTTTATCCATTCGTCTATTGAAGGGCATATAGGTTGGTTCCACAGTCTTGCTATTGTGAACTGTGCTGCTGTGAACATCGATGTAGCAGTGTCCCTGTAGCATGCTCTTTTTAGGTCTTTAGGGAATAGACCAAGAAGGGGAATAGCTGGGTCAAATGGTGGCTCCATTCCCAACTTTCCAAGAAATCTCCATACTGCTTTCCAAATTGGCTGCACCAATCTGCAGTCCCACCAGCAATGTACAAGTGTACCCTTTTCCCCACATCCTCGCCAGCACTTGTTGTTGTTTGACTTCATAATGGCTGCCAATCTTACTGGAGTGAGATGGTATCTTAGGGTGGTTTTGATTTGCATTTCTCTGACAGCTTGAGATGGTGAGCATTTTTTCATGTACTTGCTGATTGACTGTATGTCCTCCTCTGAGAAGTGTCTGTTCAGGTCCTTGGCCCATTTGTTGATTGGGTTGTTTGTTCTCTTATTGTCTAATTTTTGGAGTTCTTTGTATACTCTGGATATTAGGGCTCTATCTGAAGTGTGAGGAGTAAAGATTTGTTCCCAGGGTGTAGGCTCCCTATTTACCTCTCTTATTGTTTCTTTTGCTGAGAAAAAACTTTTTAGTTTGAGTAAGTCCCATTTGTTGATTCTAGTTATTAACTTTTGTGCTATGGGTGTCCTACTGAAGAATTTGGAGCCCGACCCCACTGAATGTAGATCGTAGCCAACTTTTTCTTCTATCAGACGGCGTGTCTCTGATTTGATATCAAGCTCCTTATTCCATTTTGAATTCACTTTTGTGCATGGCGAGAGAAAGGGATTCAGTTTCATTTTGTTGCATATGGATTTCCAGTTTTCCCAGCACCATTTGTTGAAGATGCTATCCTTCCTCCATTGCATGCTTTTAGCCCCTTTATCAAATATAAGATAGTTGTAGTTTTGTGGATTGGTTTCTGTGTCCTCTATTCTGTACCATTGGTCCACCCGCCTGTTTTGGTACCAGTACCATGCTGTTTTTGTTACTATTGCTCTGTAGTATAGTTTGAAGTCTGGTATCGCTATACCACCTGATTCACACTTCCTGCTTAGCATTGTTTTTGCTATTCTGGGTCTTTTATTTTTCCATATGAATTTCATGATTGCTTTCTCTATTTCTACAAGAAATGCCGTTGGGATTTTGATTGGCATTGCATTAAACCTATAGAGAACTTTGGGTAATATTGCCATTTTGATGATGTTAGTTCTGCCTATCCATGAACATGGTATATTTTTCCATCTTCTAAGATCTTCTTCTATTTCTCTCTTTAGGGTTCTGTAGTTATCATTGTATAAGTCTTTTACCTCTTTTGTTAGGTTGATTCCCAAGTATTTTATTTTTTTTTTGAAGATATTGTGAATGGAGTGGTTGTCCTCATTTCCATTTCAGAGGATTTGTCGCTGATATACAGGAATGCCTTTGATTTATGCGTGTTGATTTTATATCCTGCCACTTTGCTGAATTCATTTATTAGCTCTAGTAGTTTCTTTGTAGACCCTTTTGGGTCTGCTAGGTATAGAATCATGTCACCTGCAAATAGTGATAATTTAAGTTCTTCTTTTCCTATTTTGATGCCTTTAATTTCTTTCGTCTGTCTAATTGCTCTGGCCAGTGTTTTGAGAACTATGTTGAACAGAAGTGGTGAGAGAGGGCATCCCTGTCTTGTTCCAGATTTTAGAGGGAATGCCTTCAGTTTTTCTCCATTCAGAATGATGCTAGCCTGAGGCTTAGCATAGATTGCTTTTACAATATTGAGGTATGTTCCTGTTATCCCTAGTTTTTCTAGAGTTTTGAACATAAAGGGATGCTGTACTTTGTCGAATGCTTTTTCTGCATCTATCGAGATGATCATATGGTTCTTACTTTTAAGTCTATTGATGTGGTGAATAACATTTATGATTTCCGTATATTGAACCAGCCTTGCATCCCAGGGATGAATCCTACTTGATCATGGTGCACTATTTTTTCGATATGTTTTTGTATCCGATTCGCCAGAATTTTATTGAGGATTTTTGCATCTAGGTTCATTAGAGATATTGGTCTGTAGTTTTCTTTCTTTGAAGTGTCTTTGTCTGGTTTAGGTATCAGGGTGATGTTGGCCTCATAGAATGAATTTGGAAGTTCTCCCTCTTTTTCTATTTCCTGAAGTAGCTTGAAAAGTATTGGTATTAGTTCTTCTTTAAAGGTTTTGTAAAATTCTGCTGTATACCCATCCGGTCCTGGGCTTTTCTTAGTTGGTAGTCTTTTGATGGTTTCTTCTATTTCCTGAATTGATATTGGTCTGTTTAGGTTGTCTATATCCTCCTGACTCAATCTGGGCAGATCATATGACTTAAGAAATTTATCTATGCCTTCACTATCTTCTAATTTATTGGAGTATAAGGATTCAAAATAGTTTTTGATTATCTTCTGTATTTCTGAAGTGTCTGTTGTGATATTGCCTTTTTCATCCCATATGCTAGTAATTTGAGTTCTCTCTCTTCTCTTTGCTAGCATTGCTAAGGGTCTGTCGATTTTGTTTATTTTTTCAAAGAACCAACTTTTAGTTTTGTCAATTTTTTCAATTGTTTCTTTTGTTTCGATTTCATTAATTTGAGCTCTGATTTTAATTATTTCTTGCCTTCTACTTCTTTTGCTGTTGTTTTGCTCTTCTTTTTCAAGGATTTTGAGATGAAGTATGAGATCATTTATTTGTTGGTTTTTTCTTTTTTTAAGGAATGAACTCCAAGCAATGAATTTTCCTGTTAGAACTGCTTTCAATGTGTCCCATAGATTCCGATATGTTGTGTCTGTGTTTTCATTTATCTCTAAGAATTTTTTAATTTCCTCCTTGATGTCTTCTATAACCCATTGATCATTCAGTAACCTATTGTTCATTCTCCAAGTGATGTATGCTTTTTCCTTCCTTCTTTTATCATTGATTTTCAGTTTCATTCCATTATGATCAGATAAGATGCATGGTATTATCTCTACTCCTTTATATTGTCTAAGAGTTGCCCTGTGACATAATATATGATCTATTTTTGAGAAGGATCCATGTGCTGCTGAGAAAAAAGTGTAACTGCTTGATGTTGGGTGGTATATTCTATATATGTCAATTAAGTCTAGGTTATTAATTGTGTTATTGAGTTCTATAGTTTCCTTATTCAACTTTTGTTTGGAAGATCTGTCCAGTGGCGAGAGAGGTGTGTTGAAGTCTCCCATGATTATTGTATGGTGGTCTATTATTCTCTTGAACTTGAGAAGAGTTTGTTTGACGAACATAGCTGCACCATTGTTTGGGGCATAAATATTTATGATTGTTATGTCTTGTTGGTGTATGGTTCCCTTAAGCAGTATGTAGTGTCCCTCTTTATCCCTTTTGATTAACTTTGGCTTGAAATCTATTTTATTTGATATGAGTATGGACACTCCTGCTTGTTTCTGAAGTCCATATGAGTGATATGATTTTTCCCAACCTTTCACCTTCAGCCTATGTATGTCTTTTCCTATCAAATGCGTCTCCTGTAGGCAGCATATTGTTGGGTCTTGTTTTGTGATCCATTCTACTAGCCTGTGTCTCTTAATTGGTGAGTTTAAGCCATTAACATTTAGGGTTATTATTGAGATATGGGTTGTTCTTCCAGCCATATTTGTTTATTTCTGTTACTAAACATGGTTTGTTTTCCTCTTTGATTATTTTCCCCCCCTTTACTGTCCTACCTCCCACTGTTGGTTTTCATTGTTATTTTCCATTTCCTCTTCCTGTAATGTTTTGCCGAGGATGTTTTGAAGAGATGGTTTTCTAGCTGCGAATTCTTTAAACTTTTGTTTATCGTGGAAGGTTTTAATTTCATCTTCCATCCTGAAGCTTAATTTCGCTGGATACACAATTCTTGGTTGGAACCCATTTTCTTTCAGTGTTTGAAATATGTTATTCCAGGATCTTCTAGCTTTCAGAGTCTGTGTTGAAAGATCAGCTGTTATCCTGATTGGCTTACCCCTAAATGTAATCTGCTTCCTTTCTCTTGTAGCTTTTAAAATTCTCTCCTTATTCTGTATGTTGGGCATCTTCATTATAATGTGTCTAGGTGTGGATCTCTTATGATTTTGCACATTCGGCGTCCTGTAGGCTTCTAGGATTTGGGATTCTGTCTCATTCTTCAAGTCTGGGAAGTTTTCTCGTATTATTTCATTGAATAGACTGCTCATTCCTTTGGTTTGGAGCTCTGTACCTTCCTGTATCCCAATGACTCTTTAGTTTGGTCTCTTAATGTTATCCCATATTTCTTGGATGTTCTGCTCATGGTTTCTTAACAGTCTTGCTGAGCTGTCTATGTTCTTTTCTAGTTGAAATAATTTGTCTTCATTGTCTGATGTTCTATCTTCTAAGTGTTCTACTCTGCTGGTAGTATTCTCCATTGAGTTTTTAAGTTGGTTTATTGCTTCCTGCATTTCTAGGATTTCTGTTTGTTTGTTTTTTATAACCTCTATCTCCCTGTATAGTTGATCCTTTGCTTCCTGGATTTGTTTGCCTAATTCATTGTCGAAATGATCTTTCATTATCTGATTTTGCTGTCTAATGTCTTCCTTGAGACTCCAGATCATCTGAAGCATGTATATCCTGAATTCTTTATCTGACATTCCATCTGCTGTAGCTGTTACCTCTTCTAAAGTTGCGTTGACCTGCATTGCTTGTGGTCCTTTCTTTCCTTGTCTTTTCATACTGCTTGCGTATCTTTCCTGCAGGCGCGGGCGGCGGCTCTGCTCTCTCCTTTTTCCAATTGGGGTGTCGTGGCTACCACGCCAGCAGGTCACTGGGCCTGTTCTGGGCGCTGGCGGCGGCTCTGTTCTGCCCCTACTCCAATTGGGGTGACAAGTGTACCATGCCGGCAGGCCACCGGGCCTGATCTGCCGGTCGGTTGCAGGTTTGCCTACCCTGCAGGCGCGGGCGGCGGCTCTACTCTGCCCCTACTCCAAATGGGGTGACGTGTCTGTCGTACCGTCAGGCCACTGGGCCTGTCCCGCTGGTCGATCGCAGATCTGCCCACCTTTCGGGCACGGGTGGCGGCTCTGCTCTGCCCCTACTCCAATTGGGGTGTCGTGACTACCCCGCCTGCAGGTCGCTGTGCCTGTTCCTGGCACGGGCGGGGACTCTGCTCTGCCCCTACTCCAATTAGGGTGGTGTGTGTACCACGCCGGCAAGCTCCTCGGCCTGATCCGCCGGTCTGTCGCAGGTCTGCCTACCTTGGAGGCGCGGGCGGCGGATCTGCCCTGCCCCTCCTACCACGCCTGCGGACCCCTGGGCCTGATCTGCAGGTTGGTCACAGGTCTGCTCACCCTTCGGGCACGGGTGGCGGTTCCGCTCCACCCCCACTCCAATTGGGGTCACGTGGCCACCACACCGGCAGGGCCTGATCCGGGCGTGGCAGAAGGATCTGCTCTGCCCCTACTCCAGTTGGGGTGACGTGTGTACCACACTGGCAGGCCACTGGGCCTGACCCGCCAGGCTGACACAGGTCTGTTTACCTTGCAAGCACGGGCGGCGGCTCTGCCCTGCCCCTCCTACCACGCCCATGTACCACTGGGTCGCAGGTCTGCCCACCTTGCGGTTGCGGGTGGCGGCTCCGCTCCGCCCCCTCTCCAATTGGGGTCACGCGGTCACCACGCTGGCGAGCCGCTGGGCCTGCTCTGGGCGCTGGCGGCGGCCTGGCTCCTCCCCTCTGGCTCGACGACAAACTGAGGAGACTCGGGTGACTGTTCCTCACCCCCCCTACCAGGAGACCAACTGCTTATGTCACCGCTGGTATTGATGAAGTTCTCTCCTCCGCCGCTTTCTGATGACATCAGATCTCTGCCATGTTGGTATCCTATGCGAATGGCAGCATTTCGTTCCCCTTGCCGGGCAACCAAAGCAACGGGTGAGTCCTGACCGGCCCTCAGCAGGACCCGGACCGAGAAGCAGTTTCCGTGGGCTCCTAGCCCTGAGCCAGGGCAGTTCCGGGAGCCGGAACTCGGCCGCTCCGTGCTCGGTGTAAGCTCCGATAAGTGTAGGCTCCAAGAAGCAGTCCCCGCGGGCTCAGTTCCGGGAGCCGGAATTCGGCCGCTTAGTGCTTGGTGTATGCTCTGATAGGAGCAGGGTCCAAGAAGCAGCCTCCGCAGGCTCCCCAGCCCTGGGCCAGGGCGGTTCTGGGAGCCGGAACTCAGCCGCCCCGCGCTCGGTGTTCGCTCCGATAAGATCAGGTTCTAAGAAGCACCCAGGCACTGAACCCTAGCAATCTGTCTGCAAGCCACAGGCGAATGGCAGCCTGAAATTTCCTGTTCTATGGCTGAATGAGCTGCGGTCAGTCGAAAATAGAGATGGTGACGTCAGCTTTCCAACATGGTGGCTGCTGGTCTCCTCTGTGGTCTGACCGGTGTGGAGAACCGAGATGGACCGCTTCCTTCCCCCGTCTTGAACCCAGAATTCAGCCCTGAGTATGGTGCTTGCACGGCTGGCAGAAACTGCAGCGCTGTATCCCTGCGTCGCTATCTCCTCGTTTCCCAGCGCGCGCTGCAGACTCTAGCCGCGGGGCGATTTGCTGAATAAGCAGTGTTACCCTCCGTGCGACAATCCTCTCGCGTTTGAGTCCCCGTAGCCGATCCTCGTGCAATGGAAATCCTTCCTCCAGGTTCCGGAGCACCCCACTATTGCTGGAAATTCCTAACAAGATAGCCTTTAGCCGTCCTGACTTGTCATACTCCCACACAGTGAAGCAGCACACGGGGGCAATGCACTTCCCTCGCCGCCATCTTCCTCTTCCAATACTTTTCAAGCTATTTCAGGAAATAGAAAAAGAGGGAGAACTTCCAAATTCGTTCTACGAGGCCAACATCACCCTGATTCCTAAACCAGACAAAGACACTTCAAAGAAAGAAAACTACAGACCAATATCTCTAATGAACCTAGATGCAAAAATCCTCAATAAAATTCTGGCGAATCGGATACAAAAACATATCAAAAAAACTGTGCACCATGATCAAGTAGGATTCATCCCTGGGATGCAAGGCTGGTTCAATATACGGAAATCAATAAATGTTATTCACCACATCAATAGACTTAAAAATAAGAACCATATGATCATCTCGATAGATGCAGAAAAAGCATTCGACAAAGTACAGCATCCCTTTATGTTCAAAACTCTAGAAAAACTAGGGATAACAGGAACATACCTCAATATTGTAAAAGTAATCTATGCTAAGCCTCAGGCTAGCATCATTCTGAATGGAGAAAAATTGAAGGCATTCCCTTTAAAATCTGGAACAAGACAGGGATGCCCTCTATCACCACTTCTGTTCAACATAGTTCTCAAAACACTGGCCAGAGCAATTAGACAGACGAAAGAAATTAAAGGCATCAAAATAGGAAAAGAAGAACTTAAATTATCACTATTTGCAGGTGACATGGTTCTATACCTAGCAGACCCAAAAGGGTCTACAAAGAAACTATTAGAGCTAATAAATGAATTCAGCAAAGTGGCAGGATATAAAATCAACACACATAAATCAAAGGCATTCCTGTATATCAGCGACAAATCCTCTGAAATGGAAATGAGGACAACCACTCCATTCACAATATCTTCAAAAAAAAAAAAAATACTTGGGATTCAACCTAACAAAAGAGGTGAAAGTCTTATACAATGAAAACTATAGAACCCTAAAGAGAGAAATAGAAGAAGATCTTAGAAGATGGAAAAATATACCCTGTTCATGGATAGGCAGAACTAACATCATCAAAATGGCGATATTACCCAAAGTTCTCTATAGGTTTAATGCAATGCCAATCAAAATCCCAACGGCATTTCTTGTAGAAATAGAGAAAGCAATCATGAAATTCATATGGAAAAATAAAAGACCCAGAATAGCAAAAACAATGCTAAGCAGGAAGTGTGAATCAGGCGGTATAGCGATACCAGACTTCAAACTATACTACAGAGCAATAGTAACAAAAACAGCATGGTACTGGTACCAAAACAGGCGGGTGGACCAATGGTACAGAATAGAGGACACAGAAACCAATCCACAAAACTACAACTGTCTTATATTTGATAAAGTGGCTAAAAGCATGCAATGGAGGAAGGATAGCATCTTCAACAAATGGTGCTGGGAAAACTGGAAATCCATATGCAACAAAATGAAACTGAATCCCTTTCTCTCGTCATGCACCAAAGTTAACTCAAAATGGATCAAGGAGCTTGATATCAAATCAGAGACACGGCATCTGATAGAAGAAAAAGTTGGCTAAGATCTACATACTGTGGGGTCGGGCTCCAAATTCCTCAATAGGACACCCATAGCACAAAAGTTAATAACTAGAATCAACAAATGGGACTTACTCAAACTAAAAAGTTTTTTCTCAGCAAAAGAAACAATAAGAGAGGTAAATAGGGTGCCTACATCCTGGGAACAAATCTTTACTCCTCACACTTCAGATAGAGCCCTAATATCCAGAGTATACAAAGAACTCAAAAAATTAGACAATAAGATAACAAATAACCCAATCAACAAATGGGCCAAGGACCTGAACAGACACTTCTCAGAGGAGGACATACAATCAATCAAAAGTACATGAAAAAATGCTCACCATCTCTAGCAGTCAGAGAAATGCAAATCAAAACCACCCTAAGATACCATCTCACTCCAGTAAGATTGGCAGCCATTATGAAGTCAAACAACAACAAGTGCTGGCGAGGATGTGGGGAAAAGGGTACAATTGTACATTGCTGGTGGGACTGCAAATTGGTGCGGCCAATTTGGAAAGCAGTATGGAGATTTCTTGGAAAGCTGGGAATGGAACCACCATTTGACCCAGCTATTCCCCTTCTTGGTCTATTCCCTAAAGACCTAAAAAGAGTATGCTACAGGGACACTGCTACATCGATGTTCATAGCAGCACAATTCACACTAGCAAGACTGTGGAACCAACCTAGATGCCCTTCAATAGACGAATGGATAAAAAAAATGTGGCATTTATACACAATGGAGTATTACTCTGCATTAAAAAATGACAAAATCATAGAATTTGCAGGGAAATGGATGGCATTAGAGCAGATTATGCTAAGTGAAGCTAGCCAATCCCTAAAAAACAAATGCCAAATGTCTTCTTTGATATAAGGAGAGTAACTAAGATCAGAGTAGGGAGGAAGAGCATGAGAAGAAGACTAACATTAAACAGGGATGAGAGGTGGGAGGGAAAGGGAGAGAGAAGGGAAATTGCATGGAAATGGAAGGAGACCCTCAGGGTTATACAAAATTACATACAAGAGGAAGTGAGGGGAAAGGGAAAAATAATACAAGGGGGAGAAACGAATGACAGTAGAGAGAGAAGAGGGGAGGGGAGGGGAGGGGGGATAGTAGAGGATAGGAAAGGCAGCAGAACACAACAGACACTAGTATGGCAATATGTAAATCAATGGATGTGTAACTGATGTGATTCTGCAATCTGTATATGGGGTAAAAATGGGAGTTCATAACCCACTTGAATCAAAGTGTGAAATATGATATATCAAGAACTATGTAATGTTTTGAACAACCAACAATAAAAATTAAAAAATATATAAAGAGAATAAAGGCTTGATGGAAAAAAAAAGTGGTTGTGATGATTGTTGTGTGGTGAACATACTAAACACCATTACATTGCACACTTTAAATGAGTGAATTTTATGATATGTGAACTGTTTCTCAATAAAGTTTTTACAAAGAAAATGCTTGCTGGCCATAATGCTATCTCAGGTGCTTGGGAACAAGAGTTCGGAGATAACTAAGATTCAGAAACCCTTAAGGAACTTATGGTTTGAGGAGGCAGATAAGAAAGGAATCATCTATCAAGAGAGAGTAAAAGAAGTCTTATAATGGAATGTGGGGCTTCTCAAAAATAATGAATATTTATGACAGATGCAATTAAGGAATGCTTTAGCTGGGAGGCAGAATGGAATCTGAATCTTCAAGTGTGAATATGAATTTGATTCAGTAAACAAAGACTCAGGGTGGGGTTGAGGCAAAGATGGGAAAGGAAAATCACTCCTAACTGAGGGATCAACATAAGCAGAGGAACAGGGGCCTGCTGTTATCCAGCATGATGATGGAGTAATTGGGAATTGGATGGAATGTAAGTAATGTGGATCAGTGTTATGAGAGATGAATCCAGAAAGGTGAATTCCTGCAGGCCTTGATTTCCCTGGAGCTTGGAATATTACCTGGGATAGGACTCTTATCTCATACAGCAATGATGTAGTAAAGCTTTTAGTAGGAATCATAACATGGTATCTATAACTCTACCACCTATAGCTATACCTTAGGCAAATCTCCTAACCTCTCCAGATCTTAATTTCCTTAACCTGAAAATGAAGACAAAAAAATCCTATTCATTAGTTTGTAGCATTGATCAAATGAAATGGGACTGCAGCAGACACTGGGGCTGGATAATTCAGCATTTATTGTCAGCTCCTTTCTCTCTTGTCTGCATCTACCACAGAGGCTTAAAAAGCTTCCCTTGGAGCTTGAGGTGGTCACATGACAGTTAATGATACATAAACAAAAGACAACCAAGAGGGGCTTCTAGCAGAGTTTTTCTTTCCTGGAGAAAAGTTACAGACATTGTTAATGCTGTCTGCTTCCCTCTAGCCTCTGCCTTGAAGGCAGACATGGTACCTGGGGCTCTAATAGCCATCTTGCAGCTGAATTACTGGGAAAATGAAGATGAAAAGGGGACACGTAAGGATGGATGGTAGTTCAGAGGGACTGGTAGAGAGACTAGACTCTTGATGGCACCGATGGATAAATGCCAGCAACCACCTACCTCTGAACTTATGTGAGAAAAACATCCTTCTTCCCAGATGAGTCATTGTTAGTTGGGATTCTGTTCCCTGTGGCAGAAAGCATTCTTACCTGATGCCGGGTTCATGAAAGCATTTTCTAAAGCAAAGTGATTTACAAAGATAAAGAATGATTTTTGGAGAAGAGCTACATGATTTCAGTTACATTTTGATAGCAAGGTAAAAAATGAATTAGAGGGATGAATTGTTGTAGGGAATATTAGTGAGGTAGCAGTGACAATAAGGCAGACAATAAACAATAGAAGTGTAGTGGCAATGAGGGTGGACAAGGGGAGACAGAGACCAGAAAGAGCCTGCAGAGAAAATGCATACGACCTCACAATTATTGGACATAGGCGGCAGGCTATAGAAGTGGGAGGGCGTGAAGATGCTTTGGAAGATTTCAGCCCTAATTACTGAGAGATGGTGCAATTGTAAACCTACATTTATAACTTAAAAATAAGCCCAATTTCAAAAGAAAGATATGAGTTTAGTTTTGGACAAACTGACCTTGAATTAGGCAATTCAAGGCACACTTAGGAGAGGCTCTGGAAGTTCTTAGTCATCAGTATACAGGTGGCAGCTAAAACCATGGGAGTGGGTGGGATCACTCACAAGGAGTGAGAATGGCAAAGGAGAAGATGGTCAGAGATGGAAACTGGGGGCTGGGGATGTCTACCTTTAAGTATTGCAGTAAAATGTAAAAATCAGTACATAAGGAACTAAGGAAGTATTCAGTCATTCAAAAACACATAATGAGTTCCTTCATTGTGCCAGACACTGGGCTCCAGCCTGACCATTCCAGAGAGAGAGAGAGAGCAGCGTGTGTTGCTGGGTAGGGTGGGGAGTAGGAGTGGCTGGACAACAGTGTCAGACACTGAAGACAAGTCAAGTGGGATGAGAAATGAGGAACTCCTTGCTTCAGTTACATTCATCTAAATTCCTTTAACAGGAGTTTATTGTTAGCTGTAATAGCCTGTCTGGAAGATAAATGCTAAATTAATTTGGGAACTGACTTCTAAAACTCTCAAGTGGCCTAAATCATTTAAAAGAGGTTCAAATTCTATTATGTGAGATTGAATTGGTTTCTGCAGGTGGTTGTGCAACATTCTCCCCTAGAGATCTGTTTGTCAAATGTGGTTTCTGTCCAGTTCCTCCTAGGAGCTAGAATAGTGGTAGTGTTAGAGCACCACTACTCCATCAAGTTCTCTGTTAATGTCAATTAGGGCTTCTCACTCTGAACTTGAATAGAACTTAGTGCTTATGCTGTGTGATATACACCTGATTCATGTGTTTTTCTTTATTTGTGATATGGCTGTTAATCTTGTCTCCCTAAATAGACCGAAAGTTTCTCAATAATAGAGATTGTCTTTTGTTTCTCTCCTATTTCCTACAGGGCTGGACAGAGTAGGCTTTCAATAAATATTTGATTATGTCATGGCAGTGCGGTCAGGGTAGTTTTATAAAATGCCAATGTGCATATTATAAAATGTATATTGCTTTTTGTAAAGCTGGCAATCTTTTAAATCCAAATATCCATGACCTATCTAATTCCATCAGTATTGGGTATCATTTGGAAGGATGTAAAAAAAAGCTCACGAGGGAACTAGCCCGCATGGATTGTCTTGGGCTGCAGAAGTAAGCAAGGGAGAAAGCAATCCATCTTGGATAAAGCTCAGCACACTTGGCAGCAATCTCCCAGTTCTGTGGGAGGAAGGTTGGAGTAGTGTCAACAGGAAGGGATATATTTCAGGAATCCACTGCAATGTTTAAGAACATGTATTTTGTGGTCTCTATGGGCCCAGTCAACAACCACAGGTGCATGAGAACCTTTTTCTTTAAAGTAGTTCAATAAATATTTATTAAGCTTTTATCATGAAGGGCTATATGTATCCAGCCATTAAATATTGCAACTGCTCACTGCTCAATATTAGGATATTCATCTCTTCTCATTCTAAACACTTTCCTTAGGTGATTTCATTTACAGCCTCTGCTTCAATTACCACCCATAGGCTGATGACTCACATGTTTGTATCTTCAGATCAGAACTCTGCTCTGAGAATCAAACCTATACATCTGGCAGCCAGCTTGACATCTCCTGTTAGATGGCTCCCAGAAATTCAAATGTTCAAGGGATAGGATAGGCATAGATAGTAGAATGAATCTGACCTAACTTTCCTATATACATATATAAATATACCACAGTGAATCTCACATCATGTACATCCACAAGACACTAATTTTAAAAACTACAAGTTAATAACAGAAAGATCAGCAGAGTAGAGGGAAGGGAAAAGGGAAGAAGGGCATGGAAAGGGGTAGTACTGGGGACAGAATTAGAACAAATTATATTCCAAGGTTTTATAATTATGAATCCTAATGTTATGTATAACTAAAAAAAGAACTAATGTTTTTCCATCTCTCTCTACCACCCTATTTAACCAAACCTGGCCTTTTCCAGTGTTCTCTGTCTCAGCTAATGACACTTTCATCCATTTTGTTTCATGAACCAGATATCTAGCAGTCATCATTGACACATCCCACATCATCCTCATATCCAGTACCTCAGGAAGTCCCAAAGCATCACTTCAACCTGCAAAATAGAGCCACATCTTCCCACTTTTCTCTATTGTCACTGCTCTGCTCTCACCTGGCTTGGACCACTACAAGTTTCCAAACTGGTCTCTACACTTTCACTTTCATCTCTTTCAAGTTTGATCTCCACCCAGCAGGCAGAATGATCATTTTGATGCACAATCTGATCACGCCACCCTTTGATGGCATACTCTTTGTCTTAGAATGAAGAACAAAATAATTTACTTAGCTTAAAATGCTTCAAATGATTGGGCTTCCTTTAATGTAGGAGGCATATATTTGCCAGTTAACTCAAACAGAATTTTGAAAGCAAACTTAGAAATCTTTAGAATTACAGCATCTTTGGAAATTTGAGTATTGCATAAGGTTTAATTTTCCATATAATTTAAAGTTGCTCCTTTAGTTTATTTAGGCCTTAAGAACAACTAAATATATTTATGTCTTTACTGAACTTTTTCCTTCCTCAGATGTTAATCACATCTGCAAAATGTTCACAGGAACACCTAGATTACTGTTTTATAGAATAGCAGGGGATGGTAGTCTTGCCAAGATGGCATATTATACCATCACACTTATAAAGCCAATATTCATAGCTGACACTCATTCTAATCCATAGACAGAAGAAAGGCTTTTCAATAGCTATTGCCTTTAGGGGTCATAGAATGTTTGGTTCTTTCTGGGTTACACAGTCATGTTCCAGATGATTAAATCTACTGGAAGCCCAAACTACAGATAACTGAAGTAGTTCTATATGTTACTTGGAATCCTCATGTTAAATTTAATTTTGGTTTCAAAATAATGAATTGTTGGATAAATGCAATTATAAATATGTAGGTATATACAGAGGGCTGTAGGCTTCCAAGGTTAGATGGGGCCTCAAATGTAAAACAAAGTATGATTGGGACAAAGGGGAAAATAACTGGAGATACAGGAGAGAGGAGAAAACTCTAGATTGAAATAATGAGATTCTTCACACCATGACTGGGATGAACTGTTTGTAAGAAATTCTGTCAAGAGTAATCCATCCTTGAGGTTTAGGTATTTGCACATGTCATCAGGAAGAAAGCATTCTGAAAGAATCTATGAACTTGAGTATAGTGAAATTCAATTTAGGAAATATTTTTAAGAAAAAATAACAATCACCAAACACTATGCCAAAAGCTTTGATAAGGATTTTCTATTTACTTCTTAAACAAGATTTTATAAAGGTAAGAATAAATGGACCATATCACCATCTCAAAGCCATAAGCCCTTCTTAAGTAATATTGTACATGGAAATGAAGCTGTGCTTGAGTAAACAAACATCCCTAAAATATGATTAAGTTACACATGTGTTGATATTTAGAGAATACAGTAAGATTGTAGAAATGTGTGAGTTTCTTTCTGTCAGGAAAATTTATGACTAAATTGTCAGGGGGACTGATTTTTGTTAAGGGTGATGTGAATGTAGATGGGCCAGTAGTACAGAAGAGAAGGAAACTGAGTAAATTTGAGGCATATATCACTAAGCATCTCAGGAAGAATGAAGTCATTTCAGTGGGAGCAGTTCTGGCTAACTGATCCTAGAATGGTGGCCTCTTAGAAATGTTTGATTCAGAAATCCCAGTGAGCATAATCCAGAGACACCCTCTGAATCAGGCTTTTGGTCACTGGGACTGAAGAGTAAATATGGGGTCCAAACCTAAAGAACCTTGCTTCCCCTATACCCAGGGGAACTGACTTTGGACTATCATTGGAAGTAAGGATGGGTTACAAAGTGTAAGTAGGAGAGCTCTGTTAGAGTCAAATCTGAAATTGATATAACTTACATGTAGTTTGTGCTTCAGGATTTTCTCACACAGTTCAAGCCCAGCTTACCAACTCCTTCATTATAAACATCCCTTACCCTTTCCTTTCTATGAGTTTCCTTTCCTTTTCCTGCCATTGAGCACCTCTCTTCCTCATCTACCATCCATCATAGCATAAATGATCGACCCATGCAGTCATCCCCAGACCCCATAAACATTGTCTTTTTCTTCTCACTCCATGTAGGAACAACAGCAGCATCGATCTCCTGGGGTTCTCATCCTCCCATTTTCCCCTCTGAGGAACAGCATTTCCTTATTTCTGAGCCTTCCCCACCCAAATTTCTAGTGGATGTGTGTCCATATTTAAGGATGAAGTAGTGGATGGGGTAGGAGGTAGAAAGAACACTCATCTTTGCCTTGGACTCACTGGATTTGTGTCCTTGTTCTACCTCTCAGAACTTTGATATCCTTATCTATAAAATCTAAATAATAGCGATATCTGCTTTGCCTACCTCAAAGGGTTGAGAGAAGCAAAAACAAACTGAGTTAATGGATAAGAAAGTACTTTTGTCAAGTCTAAACACATATATGCCAGATCCTAAGTGGAGACAGAAAAACGTAGAACCCAAGACAAAGACACGCTGAGAAGCTTAGAAACCAAGGGAAAGAGAATAAACAAAATGGATTATGAAACTTTGCTTTGAGGCTTGGGGCAATTTTTTTGTTGTTTCTGAGTGAAAGCAATGTTCTTTTGTGAGCTGAAAACAATCCTGATCAAGGCTAGGTAAGTGCAGCGCTACTGATGCATCTGTATCCATAAGCTTTGAAGTAAAATTAGACATTAAAAAACCCAACAGTGCCCTCAGTCTCTAAAGGCCTGGACAATGACCTAAAGTTACCTTCAGCTTCTTCACAGAAGTCTCTTTCTACCTGCTTATTTTTCTTAATTAAATCTGATTTACCTTAAGCATCAGTCCTCAAGATAAACAAACACGACTTACGCAAGTAAACAGCATTTCATTTGCTGGTTTTAGAATATGAAAGAACACTGACACATACATATTTTTAAAGTATGTTATTTTCAAATACGCTTTTTGATATTTAAATTAAAAAGTGACTTCACAGTCAGGTTTGGTTTTCAAAACTTATTTTGTTCAAACTTGCAAACATACAGCGTTTCAGCCATATTATAGAGTAAATAGAGTTCTGTAGGCCATTTTGAACTCTAAGCAGGGAGGAAACATGTTGATAATGAAGCATAAAATTAAGAGTCAGACCTTGTTTTGGGTCATAGTTCTGCCACTTACTTGCTTATGTGAACTTAGTTTTTGTGAGACTCAGTATTCTCCATAAAGTGGAGATAATGCTTAACTTTTTTTGGGTTGTGGATGGGTTATCACTAGAAATTATATATACTTAGTTTCCTGTATCTGCCGTAATAAATTACTTCAGTGTATTAAAACAACACAAATTTATTTTGCTACAATTCTATAGGTTAAAAGTCTGACTTGTGTCTCACTGAGCTAAAATCAAGGTGTTGATTGTGGAAGTTGCCTTTTGGAAGTTCTAAGGAAGAACCTGTCTCCTTGAATGTTTTCATTTCCAGAATTCTTTGTCTGTTTCAATAATCATCAAAGCTAGCAAAGTTTCATTTCTTTGATTCTTCCCTAGTCACATCTGCCTTCTACTTCTATCTGCCTTCCTCTTTGTGGTTTAAGGATCCTTGTGATTACATTGAACATATCTGGATAATCCAGGATAATCTCTGTCCATTCAAAAGTCAGTTTATTAGCAACCTTACTTCAACATGCAACCCAATTCCTCTTTTCCATGTAGCTTAGTATAGGTTCTGATGTTGAGGATGTGGATCTCTTTTGAGGGCTGTTGTTTCTCTTGTTTTGTTATATATATATATATATATATATATATATACACACACACATATACATACATACACACACAGAGCTTTAAATTTTTTGAACAATTTTATATTTGCAGAAAATTTGTAAAGGTAATATAAAAAGTCCCCATAAATCCCTTACACATGTCTCCTAATGTTAGTATCTTACATTATAGTGTATTATATTTGTCATAATTATGAAACTAAAACTGAAATTTTACTATTAACTGAACTGTAGACTTCATTAGGATATTGGCAGTTTTTCTACTGATGTCCTTTCAGTGTCCCAGGATCCAGTCTAGTATACAAAGTTGCATTTAGAAATCTATGAATTTTAATAACAATCTTATCATTTCTACAATAAACTATATGCCTGATTCCAACCTACTTATTTAGTTCAAATTTTAAAATTTCCTGTATAAACAAAAAAGATAGAAGTATTTTGTACTTTAAACATTCTCAATTCTGTTCCTTCCTCCTTTTAAATGCATTTATTAGGTACCTGCCATGATCTATGTGTTCTTCTAGGCCCTGGGGATACAAAAATGAATGAAACAGATAAAAGTCTCTGCCCTCCAATAGCTTACATTCTACTGGAGGGGAAATGGAGCTGGAAGAGCACAGACAATAATTAATACAAGTATGGAGAATACATAGTCTTATGATGGTGATGAATGAGGGAAAATAAAGCAGTTAAATAAAATAAAGAAAATAAAGCAGGATCAGATATACAGAGTTTTGAGCACATGTGGAGCAATTTCAAGTAGTGTGGTCATGAATGTGATGTGAAAAAGAGGTGAGAGAATGAGCCATGGGGCTGAATGGTAGAAGATTGCTACAGGCAGAGAAAACATCTGGGGCAAAGAACCTAAGGCTTCCTAATAGGTTCATCGGCCAGGGCTACTAGAACAAAATGAATGAGATCAGAGAGGTAATGAAATATGGTGCCAAATTATATACAGCCTCACTCCAAGGACTTTGGCTTTGACTTTGAGGGAGATGGGAAGCTACTAAAAATTTTAGAGCACAGATGAGACATGATCTGATTTCTTAACAAAATCAATTCTTAATGCTGTGTTGGAAATAAACTGTAATGGGGTATGTCTTTCAGGAAAACCCAGTAGGAGGCTACTGTAATAATCCAGCAAAGAGGTGATATGACAGTACTTCAGACCAAGGTGGTAGTAGAGGAGGTCGTGGGAAGGAGTCAGATTCCACTTATATTTTGGAAAAAAGTCAACAGAATTTACTGATAAAGTGGATATTAAGTGTGGAACAAAGAAAGGAATCCAAAGTGGTATCACAGTTTGGGGCTTGAGCAACTGGAAGGATGGAGATACTATTTACCAACAAGGTGAGACTACAGGAGGACTAGGTTTTAACCGTGAGTATGAGCTGAAGAGTTCTGCTGAGAGTTTGTTTTTGTCCATGTTAATGTTGAGATGCTATATATGTATTGCAGTGGAGCTCTGAAGAAGGTAATTGGATATACAAGTTATGAAGTTCAGGGACAGGATCTAGGCCAGAGGAATAACTGGGAGTTGTCAGTGTGTGTATAGTATTTAAAACCATAAGCCTGAATGAACTGATCAATGAAGCTAGAGGAGAGAGAGAGAGAGAGAGAGACACTAAGAAATGAGTCCCAAGGAAATGGCAATATTGAAAGGTGAGGGAGGTAAGGATGAAGCAGTAATGGAGACTGAGGAGAGGCCAGTGCAGTGGCAGAGGACCAGGAGAATGTGGAGTCCTGGAGGCCAGTTGAAGTAATATATACAGAAAGAATAAGTGATACATGGTGTTATTTACTTCTAAGTACAAGGGGGACTGAGAAGTGACCAATAGAGGCAGCAAAGTGGAGGTCATTAGTGACCTTGACAAGAGCAGTTTCATGGAAGGGGTGGAGGGGAAAGACTGAGTGAAATGAGTTTAGGATAGAATTAGCAGAGAGAAATCCCAAATGATGACCTTGGTTAATATTGTGCAGATTTTCTGTAAAAGAGAAGAGGAAAATGGATAGTAAGTTTAAAAGCAAGTTTTAGGATGGGAGAAATAACATCATATTTGTATAATGCTGGAATTGTTCTGTAAAAAATAAAAAAGACAATGTAGGAGAGAGAGAGAAGAAAATTTTGGGGACACTGTCCTGAAATAGAGGAAATGGGATGGGGCTGAGTACATGAGTACAGATGGGTATGATGAAATAAGATAAGGGGCCAGGGAGTCACAGATACAGAGAAATTATAACAATGTGCCATGGAATCGAAGCTGTGTAATAAAGGAAGTAAAGACTATGAAGTATAAGAAATGGTGAAAAGGAGATAGGATTGATGAATTACAAGTCCTGATGGAATTGAAGGATTGCTGGATATGGGTAGTAGAGGGAATAGGTGGAAAAAAATAAGAAGTGGCATAGAGGGATGCACAAAATTCCGACCATGAAGTGTGCTGTAGGTACTGATAATAATCAGCACTAGGTTATGGTCATGGGAATGAATGGCTGAAATGTGAGGGGCAGGCAGTAAGATGGCTCAAAGAGAGGAGGTCAAGGAACTGACAGTCCAAGAGGCAGGTAGGATTATCTGTGCATTATTGAAATCACTGAGAATTAAGGCAGATGAAGTGTTGGAGAGAGTGAAGGCATGCCAAGGGGTAAGATATACATGAAGCCTGTGGTCTGCGGATGACTGCAACAAGGAGTGGGTAGTAAGTGATGTGGTCTGATGCCATGAGATCAAAATGAGGGTATTTAGATGGAGGGAAGGAGGATGGTCTGCAAATGGCAATTCAAAACAAGAAGGACAGCCCACTTTGCTTCCAGATGCAGTAGTGTGTGGAGGGGGGCTTGGTAGGAGAGAATAAAGCAATAGGGGAAACGAAGGGCATTCTCAGGGGAGACCTGTGGCTCAGTCAGAGCAAAAAAGTGAAGGAAATTTTCAGGGAATAGGACAATATTATAGAAAAACAGTTTAGAGAAATGAGTGGACTTTGATGCAAAAATATTAGGTCTATTGAGTGATGGCAGCAGAATATTATCTCTCTGTGCCCTGGGCTGTATCATGTCATACAGTTTTCTTACAGACTTGAAAAAGGAACCATAGAGTAAAATGGTCAGTATGTGTCTAGCAGTGGCCATGAGAGAAAGGTCCCTCATCAGTCAGATCAATCCTGAATTCTGCAAGGAAGGTCTGTCACTGCAGCAGACAAGCAGGACTCATCAGAGTGCCATAACTTGGCAACTATTCTTTGAACTCATCGAACAACTCTTTTCCTAATTTCTATACTCTTCAAACAACCTTTGGACTTTAATTCAGTTTTCCAAGTTATCTTTTCTTCTGACAGCAAAGCGCTGGCTGGCTGGCAGTTCCATTTCTCAGTGTAAATTAATCAATTGGCTTCCCATTTAATCAGTTAGTCTCCTATAAATTTAGTTAACATGAGTCAGTCCCCTGAAGCCTGATTACCTCTGTGTGAATGCCATAAAAATCAACTTTCTGAATTTGTTAAGCTGAGGGCCAGACGCTGGCACTCATGATGACCCCAGTAATGTGGCCCAGCCTGAAGCAACTGTGTCTGCTTTCCTCAGACATTTACCTTAATTCTATTGTACTAAGAATGGGTCAAAAAGAGAGTGAGGCTCAATCCTTTACAAATGCCTTGTTTAAACAATGAAAACTGTTGATATCAGATTATTTATTTTTATGCAATTATGATATGAGGTGCAAAGGAATAATGTATTTTGCTAAACAATTTGATGAAGTTCACGCATCTTCTCCTCAAGAACACCTGCCGGGGCAGCAAGTTATCTTGACTGGCCCTTTTTTCGGAAAAGTAGAACCCATGTGGCTAAGAGAAATATAATAGTGATAGATTAGAATTATCAGTCAACAAATGGCTGGACCCATGTTTTGAACAGAAATATTTATGGCTTGAAGCACCTGAGAACCAGCTAAGTCTCATCTCATGTTATGATCTGCATGAATGAATATTTAGGTCCTTTCTGACTCTAAAATCCATAGTTCTATGATTAGGATATATTGCTTTCTTCCGTGGTAAAGGGAGTGGTCTATTCATTGTCTGAAACATCAATTCAAAAAGTTAACAGACCCAGCTACCTCAATTTCTCATTATTAAGGAAAGATGATTATCTCAATCTATTTTTCTTGACCCTCCTGTGTGTGTGTGTGGTGTGTGTGTGTGTGTGTGTGTGTGTGGAGAGAGAGAGGTGTGGGGAGGAGAGGGCTCACACTATTGTTGGGTTAAAACTGAAATCATGAGGAAAAATAATCAAAGTAAAGTTGGGGGGCTGGGGATGTGGCTCAAGCGGTAGCGCGCTCGCCTGGCATGAGTGCGGCCCGGGTTCGATCCTCAGCACCACATACAAACAAAGATGTTGTGTCCGCCGAAAACTAAAAATAAATATTAAAATTCTCTCTCTCTCTCTCTCAAAAAAAAAGTTTTCAAAGTAAAGTTGGCTAGGGCCAAATGAGGCTGTGAAGAAAGAAAATAACCAAAAGAAAACATGTATTATCCCCTACCAAATGATGATAATGAAATTCAGGAGAATGAAGAAAAGAGCTCTGAATGCTACTGGGTTTATTTGACCAAAACAGGCACTAAAGGCAATAGCCAGAAGAGGAGCCAGCATGGGATGCCCTTTAGAACAAATACATCTTGCCATCAGATTTTGTATGGCCAACAAACTAGAGTGTTTTTGTTGTTGTTGTTGTTTTACATTTTCCTAATAGATGAAACAAGTAAAAAGAACAGTGATACTTGAAAACTACATGAAATTCAAATGTTAGCATTAATAAATTGTATTGGAACACAGATATAGCCATTCATTTATATATTGTCTATGGATGCTTTTGCCCCAGAGTGGCAGAATATTTGTGACTAAGGCTTTATGGCTCACAAAGCTCCAACTATTTAATATCTAGCTCTATAGGAAAGATTTGTCAATTCATTAGCTAGAATGATGAATTGGTGTCTGGTTTTTGTTAAAGGGCAACTGTTTATCAATTTGCTTCCTAAAACTCAAAACTTAAAATGATTTAGGAAAGGATAAATGGATATTTAAGTGTTTTTCTACTTGTTTATTCTTTGATAAAACTCTTTCCCAGCAAATTTAACCACAAGTAAGTCAAATTGTCTCTATCCCCAGTGAAACTCACAGAAGTTGAGCACCAGGATGTTGGAATTGAGAATCCAAAATATTGTTTGGAATTAAGTTTTGAGTTTTGTCCAATAATGTGAATATTAAATATCTGTCTTGAAGAGAGAAGAGCAAGAGAAAGAGCTTGAAAGATCTTTTTATAATAGTGAATTTACAATCAGAGAATAGGAAAGTGTTTTTAGACATTAAAAATCTGACTGCTGGCCAAGTGTGGTAGCACATGCCCTTAATTTCAGCTGCTTAGGAGGCTAAGGCAGGAGGACTGTGAATTCAAAGCCAGCCTCAGCAAAAGTGAGGTGCTAAGCAACTTAATGAGACCCTGTCTCTAAATAACATGAAAGGGCTGAGGATGTGGCTCAGTGGTTAAGTGCACCTTGGTTCAATCCTTGGTACCAAAAAAAATACTGCTAAAGTTAAAAATACAGCAAAAAGGCTAAATGACAGAATGGGTATAGTTAAAGGAATACATTATTGAAAACTCAAGTAGACAAAATCTTCCAAAATATGAAATCAAAGGACAAAAAGATAGAAAGTATAAGAGAAAAATTGAGGCAGGTAGGATCTACGAAGCTCCATGAAGTTATCAGTACTAGAGCTCTTTTTATCTTTCTGTTGCCACCATTTTTAAGGTATGATTTCCTTTCTGTTTACCTCACAGTTAAGAGTGGCTTTGGGGGTTCCAACCATCTTGTCCATAATTTAAGTGGACAAATAAAGTAAATGGAAGGAAGACTAAAATGGACACCTCTGAAAGTTTTGTCAGTTCTCTTTAAGGACGGTTTCTAGTAGCACAGTCTTTAATTGCATTGGCCAGAAATTGGTCATGTGGCCATACTTGCCTAAAGAAAGACCGAAAAGCAGCAGTATATGCTGCTAAAGATTGAGGTTTAATTTCTAAGGAAAAAAGAAAACTGGATGTGGGCTAAGCAATTTACAGTCTCTTCAATAAATCTTGTTCTTAGGCAAAATGACATTCAAGCATGAAGGCAAATATGTACTAATAAATTGGGTATTTTATTTTCTTTCTTCCCTCCCTTTCTTCCTTTTCTTTCAACTGGGGATGGATCCCAGGGGCACTCTATCACTGAGTCACATTCCCACCCCTTTTTATTTTTATTTTTTTAAGACAGTGTGTCACTATGTTGCTAAGGCTGGCCTCAAACTTTCTTTCCTATTGCCTCAGCCTCCCAAGTAGCTGGGATTGGAGGAGTATGCCACCATACCTGGTTAGTAAGTTTTATTATTCATGATCCTACTCTGAAATACTCCAAGGTATGGTAAAATTAAAAAGTAAATACAAAGCTGGGCATGGTGGTGCATGCCTGTAATTCCAACAGCATGGGAGGCTGAGATGAAGGGTCGCAAATTCAAAGCCAGCCTCAGCCTTGGCAAGGCACTAAGCAACTCAGTGAGACCCTGTCTCTAAATATAAGATGAAACAGGGCTGGGAATGTGGATCAGTGGTCGAGTGCCCCTGAGTTCAATCCCTGTTGCCCCCCCCTCCAAAAAAGTAAATACAAATAAAGAGAAAGACATGGCATACAAGAAACCAGTAGTGTGCTGATAAAGGTTTAACAATAGATTCTCTGGGATAAAACACCTTGATTTGTATCACAGAAACCATTCTTCCCATGCTGACATTAGGCCACCAAAATGATGTTACTGAACAAAGAGTTAGAAAGAAATTTAACAATTGGCTCTTGTGAGCCAGTGTGAGCTGGCTGCAGCACAGCACTGCAGGAAACAATGATAAACATCAAATGTGAAAGGCAAAAACTTCAATTAGGTTTAAATCATTGGTAAAGCTTATGATAAAAGCAGTGAAAGAATCTGGAGTTGAAAATCTTAGATTACCACCTTGAGAGAGGAGGTAAGGGGATAGCAAGGCCAGAGAGGTTAGTAATAGCATACTAGAGATCTTATTTAGAGAAAGGAAATGGTAGTTTATTAATTATAGTATATACAGAATAATGTAAAGATTAAGTGGTTAAGATTTTAAGGTGACTACTAAAAAAGTAGAAATACAATGCCTAACTTCCAAACCACTAAAGGAAAAATAACGGGACAAAGAAAACTCCAGAAGACACTCATCATTCTTTTGGGATGTGCAGTATCTCTGAATATTCTGCATATGTATGGAAAATTGCTTGACCTGAAGAGTCTAAGCCTTTCCAATGTAGAAGCCAGAAAGTTGCTTTTCCAGCTTCCCTTGCAGCTAGAATATAAGTATGTGACCTGGATCCAATCAGACATACCAATTAGATCACATGACACTGGGGATTGGAAGGAGAAGGTGCCATGCAGACATTCTGTCATAGGTAGAGGTTGATGTGTCCAATTTTCCAGAGAGAGCAGTAGCAGATATTGAGCACCCAGAATTCAGCAGTTGCAGCAGAAGAGTCTCCACAAGAGGTGTTGTACAATAGGATTTGAATATTGTCACTGACTATGTAGAATCCAAGCTTGTTTCTCAGATCATTTTAGAGATTCTGTGATCTATCCCAAATATATAAATAAATTCCTTTTTCATTGTTGTTTTAAACTAGTTTAAATTATTTTTAAAATTTTCAACCAAAATTTAATTCACAATTTACACCTGCAAAAAGGCAGAAAAAGGGAAGGAAAATAAAAGAAAGTAATGTCATGATAAAGAGGAATATTAGATAGGAGGGATACATTCAAGCACCAACAATACCAGTAAATGTCAATGCCATGAATTCCAGCATTATTTTTCAGATTGTGTTTAAATATTTAGTATATGCAGTTTATAAGTGATAGAATATCTAGAACAAAATGATGAAGAAAATTTGATAATTAAGACTTGATATATATATATATATATATATATATATATATATATATATATATATATATATACACACACACACACACACACACACACACACACACACACACACATGCATACACACCTAGATATCTGTATCTATACTTGTATCTACTTAAAAGAAATCTGGAATCAATTAGGCTACTGATAGATGAAATAATAGAAAAGAACTTTAGTATACTCCCGAGGAGTCAAAAGCCCACTCTTATGAACTGTGTTGAGTCCCTGCCCCAAGATTTGTACATTGAAGTCCTAACCCCTAATACCTCAGAATGTGATTGAATTTGAGAATCTAAGGTTCAAATTAGATCATTAGAGTGGACCCTAATCCAATATGACTGGTGTCCTTATAAGAAGAGGAAACTTGGACCTAGGCTGATACAGAGGAAAAACCATGTGCAGACTTAGCGGGAAGACCACCAGCTACAAACCAAGAAGAAAAGCCTCTAAAGAAACTTACTCTAGGGCTGGGGTTGTGGCTTAGTGGTAGAGCACTTGCCTAGTGAGGCACTGGGTTCGATTCTCAGCACCACATAAAAATAAATAAATAAAATAAAGGTATTGTGTACATCTACAACTAAAAATACTTTTTTTAAAAAAAATCTACTCTATTGACACCTTGTCTCAAGCTTTACTCCCCCTCCTCCCCTCTTCCTCTTCCCCCTCTTCCTTTTTCTCTTCCTTGCAGTACTGGGGATGGAACCCAGGGCTTCACATATGCCAGGCAAGTGTTCTATCACAACTCCATCCTTTTGTCTCTGACTTCTAGCCCCACAAATGTGAGAAAATAAACAGTTGCCAAGCCCGATAATTAAAAAAAAAAAGACTTCAGAAATATACAAGACAAATACTAATATATAATTTAATGAAAACAGAAGAACTGCATATTAAAACCTTTGGTAGTGGCTGAAACACTACAGAAAAAACTAGACTCTTGAATGCTAATAAAAGAGGAAATTCTGAAAATTATTGGAATAATTATCTAACTCAAGATGCTTGGCAAATGACATTAAAACATACCCAAGGAATGTAGATGGAAGGAATTAATAAGCATATGAACTTTTCTAAAATGGAAAATAAGCAAAAGGAGACTTGACCAATAAAACCAAAGGGTGATTCTTTAAAAAGACTAAGAAATTTAATTATAAAAAAAGGTTTGGCAAATCTAACTAAGAAAAAAACAGTCTTCAGAACAAGAACAACATAATAGATAAGGAAAAATTAAAACATTTTGGAGTCCTGAGTATTCCTTTTTATAGTTTGGACTCCTTTTTATGTTTTAGTTGTAGATGAATGCAATACTTTTATTTCTTTATTTGTATGTGGTGCTGAGGATCGAAGCCAGTACATCACAGGTGCTAGGCAAGCGCTCTACCACTGAGCTACAACCCCAGACCCTAGTTTTGACTCTTGAAAGCATGTTAACATTTTATATATTCTAAAAATGAAATAAAATCAGTAAGGATGAAGAAACCCTTAAAAATTTAACACAAACAGAGAGAGAGGGGCGTAATTATAAATCAAACCAATAACATAAATAACTCAAGCAGGAAAAAGCAAAAAGTCATCCAAGTCACTTTTGACCATATACCCTCCATCTAAAGATTTTTTAAAAAATGTAAAGAAACCTTGAGGTTTTTTGAGTAGCTTTGTTGTTGATAATGATGGCAGCATGGCAATTTTTAAAACTGTTTTGAGTATGTTTGTGGACTGAGCAAATAAGTAAATATATTAATGTTTCTGGGAACCAGGATTCTCACTGTGAGTGAAGGAGGATTTACAGATGTCAGTGTGAACTCATCCCTAACTGCTTACTGAAAGGGTCTAGAAGTAGTAACACTCCAGTAGCAATGAGCAAAGATACTGCTAAGATCTTGTTCTCTAAATACTATTCATCAATAAAAGGATGCAGAGCCCCTTTGGGGAAATGGTTGGTTCTCAGGTAGGTGAAGGAAGTAAAATGAACTGGGAATATCTTCTTGTAACAAGAAATATGACAGTGATCAAATACTAACTGGATGTGTCCAAAGGACATAGGTGCCAGCTTGAAGGGTTTTTACAGCCAAATTGGGAACAATTTTCCCATCAAAATGAAGCCATGAAGGTAATAGATTTAGCACATAGAATACAAAAGAATCCATGAATCTAAACTGATACAAAAAAAACTAAAATCAGAAAAAAAAGAATCAATAGATCAAAAAAAGAAAGCAGAAGCAAATTTTTTTCTTCACAATAGAATGCTGACTAATATATGCAGCAGGAATGATGGAGCTTGACAGCAGCATTTGTAATTAACATAATAATAATTGATTAAAGCAAGAAGCCTAAACTATTTGGTGCAAATATGCTGGAAAGAAAGTTTTTCCCCCATAGATTACTTACTGTAAATTATAAATGAAAAGGAATTATTTGTGGTGGAGAAACCTTGTAGACATCAGCTTAACCAAGTGGTTAAACTGAATTACCACAGAAAAGGGGGACAAACTGATGTCATATGTCCCCTGCTCTGATTCCCTGAGAAGGGCACAGCACCACCTTTGTGTTAATTCCTGTCCCAAATGCAGAACCTGAATACAATTGGAAGCATCAGACTAAGCCAAGTGGTGGCCATTGTACCATAGAACTGACTTGTCCTGTTCAAAACTGGTAATGTGATGACAGATAAAGATAGATAGGCTCAGGGGCTGGGGTTGTGGCTCAGTGGTAGAGGCCCTGTGTTCAATCCTCAGCTCCACATATAAATAAATTAATTAAATAAAGGTATTGTGTCCATCTACAACGAAAAAATATTTTTTGAAAACCTCTAAAAAAAGGCTGGGGATATAGCTCAGTTGTAGAGTGCTTATCTCACATGCACAAGGCCCTGGGTTCAATCCCCAGCACCATAAAAAACAAAAAAACTTCTAAAACAAAAAAAGAAAGAAAGAAAAGATAGGGAGGGATGAGAAACTATTTCCAGGAGGTGACAGAGATAGGACAACTAAATTCAATGGATGTTTTTTGACTGGAAACAGGATGAGTGGGGAATGCTAAAAATAACTTAATTAAAATAATTGGAAAAATTTGAATTTGGAATGTCCATTAAATGATAGTATTCATTAATGTCAAAGTTATGGAATTTGATCAGTTTATTGTGGACATGTAAGAAAAATCCTTTTTAGTAGACATGAACTGAGGTATTTGGTAGTGAAGGCATTAAAATATTGTATGTGTACATATTTATAAACAAAGCAGATATGGGATAATGTAACAATGTTATTTTTAAAAGCTGCTGTTTACTACTTTATTCTTATGAATTTGATGATCCAAGGACAAATTTCCTGAAAAATATTTTCAAGTTTCCTCCACTAAGGTTTTCAAATCTGAATAACTCTATCACCATTGAAGTAGTTTACAAAATGCATGATTTCTTTCTTATATCAACTGTTCAAGAGCATACAGAACAAGAGGAGACACAAAGGCAGGTCTCATGTCAATATGAAGAACCTTTAGAGGTGTTGTCTGCTTTATGTGTTCTCACTAGCACAACATTGTAATAAATAGTTCAATGTACTTGATGGATGGTCAGCCTGGGAGCCAGTGAACCTGGTTCTGGCGCTAGCTCTACCTTTTGGTGAGGTGGGCATTTGAGCAAGTCATGTAATTTTTCCTAACTTCCATTTCACCCCAGGAAATGCTAGAGCCTGTTAAATGAGGCTAGTGATGTTTGCTTTTCCCACTTCACAGATCTATCATGGGACTCACATAAACCAATACTGCAGCAAGTGAAAAGCCCCAGACCCATAGAAGAAATAGTGATGATGAGTTCAGGGAAGGCATGTGCATCTCGGGATTTGACTTGTATTGGAAATTCCTTTTCTTTTTTTAAATTTTTTATTTGTTTTAATTAGTTACACATGACAGTACAATGATCTTGACATATCATACATTTGAATCAGATGGGATATAATTTCTCATTTTTTTGAGTGTTGCAGAATCACATTGGTCATGCAGTCACATATATACCCACAGCAATAATAATGTCTATTTTATTCTGCTGTCCTTCCATTCCCCCTTTCTCTCCCCTCCCCTTCTCTCCCCTCACTTCTCTCTACCCAATCTAATGTGACACATTTCTTTTTTTTTTCCCCTCACAACATCATACTTGTATTCTGTATAACGATGAGGGTCTCCTTCCATCTTCCGTGCAATTCCCCTTCTCCCTCTCTTTCCCTCCCACCTCTCTTCCCTATTTAGTGGTATCTTCTTCTCATGCTCTTCCTCCCTACAGTAATTCCTTTTCAACAAATGTGTTCTGTTAAAAATAGTCATGTTGTGTTTAGTTTGTGAATCGGAAAAAAAAAAAACAAAAAACAATAGTGGAATTTCCTAAACTGTTGTATGTTTAACACACTCTGCCTTGAAACAGTTTACATAAACAAGGAATTCTCTTTCGTTTAAAGGGGCAGTGATTCATGTGGGTGTGTAAATATATAATTACTCTTTAATTTTAATGACACTCCAAAATGGGCTCCTGACTCTTCTGAACCAGGACAGATGTCCCTCCCCATGACATTGTATTTCTTTGTCTCCTCCCTGTGAGACATAAACTCCCCAACAGGGAAGAAACTAGATGTGACTCATTCATCACTGTCACCTCAGTGCCTACATAGTAGGCACTCAATAAATATTTGTTGAAAGGCTGTTCTGGTTGAAGAAAGATAAATGAACACAAATCCTTGCTAAAAGAACAATTATCTTCTTCCATGAATACTTTTAAGCATGAATAGTGTGCAGTTCTCTTTGCTGAACAACATGGGAGCTACAGAGATCATCCCAGAAATTTCAGTTTCTGACCAACTACCCAGCGTCCAGGCTGGGTCATTTTCTCTGGATGCTGGGAAGTGAGTGTTTGCAGAGTCACTCTGCCACCTTTTGGCTGTACCTGGGAATTGCACCTACTCTGACCTTGCCCCTCAACTGGACAGGAATCATGACAACTTGGTCCACAGCACTGGGACAGCAGCACCGTTTGTGCATCCATTGCACAGACACTCACTGAATGCACACCTCGTGTCAGGTTCTGTTCCAGGAGCTGGGGACATAATTAGGGGAAAGCACACATGGCTCTTGTCCTCAAGGGGTTTATAGTTTGGTTTTGGAGTGGGAAGAAGGTAATAAACATGTAATCACACAAATCATTAACTATTGATGCGTACAGGATTATGGAGAAGAAATGCAAGGTTCTGTGAGTGTCCTGTGTTCTTATCTTCCATCATCTTTGAAGCAAAAACTGGCATTGCTGGACTCTGCTACCACATCTTAAGCTCACGAAATGGGAATACAACACATTTTGTTAGCCTAACCAGAAAAGCAGGACAACACGTGCTCAGGCTTAAATGGGAGTGAGGAAACATGATCAGAGTGACTGGGATGATTCATCTGTGAATTCAACTTTTCATAATGCCGGGTTCGCCTTTTGTCCAAACCCGGACTGCTAAACAAACTAATCCATTTAAAGTGACTTATTGCCACCAAATTAAACACTCTTTCTTTAATAATAATAATGATGATGATAATTGCGGACATTATTGAGAGCATACTTTGTGCCAGGCTGCTAGGCATTTTAAATGCAGCAGCTGGAATAACCTTCATAGCAACCCCATGATGTGGGTATATTATTGTTCCTGTAAGGACAATGGTGGTGAGAAGCACAGGGTCTGGAATAGGACTCCATGCCTTTGAACCTGGGTGCCATCTACCAGCTGTGTCACACTGGGCCATTTACTTAGGTTTTCTCTGTTTCTTTTTTCTCACGTATAAAATGTGGATTCTAAAAGCAATCTACAGGTTGATGTAAAGAGTGAACGAGTTAATTCACTTAAAACAGTGCTTGGCACACAGCAAAGAGTCACCAGGTGCTAGAAACCTTTTTTTTTTTTAATTTTACAAAGGAGAGCATTTGTATCTCAATAACCTTCCCAACCTCCCAGAGCTACGGAGTGGTGCAGATGATGAGAATCCAGGAAGTCTGATTCCTGAGCTGGCCTGTACACTCGTCCACTATGCTATTCTAAATACCCTGTTCCTGGCTACCTTCTGTTTCTCTGGCAACAGAAGTCTCAATTGACTCTACACAGTAATATTCTTGAATCATTTTGCTGAGCCTGGGTCTTAGCTGAACACTGGCAAAAGTAGCTTTTCAATAGGCACTTGCTATTTCATCCCCCAAGAGATCATATAGGTTCATTGTGGAAAGAACCTCTCCTTTTGATATTGATGGAAGCACTGGAACAGCAAAGCTTTCAATAACATTATTGTTTGCATGCAATGTCTTTTGGAACATGATGTAGTCCTTGTGCAAAGAATATGAGTTCTGAAGCCAACCAGATCAGGATCCCAATCCCAGCTCTACCATTTGATCCCAGACCAGGTTTTTGTCTGGATCATCAGTTTTCTTGTGTTGCAAATGAATATAACAGATACCTCATAGAAAGCGGTATAACAAAATCAAAGAGTTCATATATATATATATATATACACATACATATGTATGTGTATAGCCATATATGATATGATATATCTCAAAGAACTTGGCAAAGTACCTTAGTTGAGGATTTAAAAATGCAACTCCGGGGCTGGGGTTGTAGCTCAGTGGTAGAGCACGTGCCTAGCATGTGTGAGGCACTGAGTTTGATTCTCAGTACCACATAAAAATAAATAAATAAAATAAAGGTCCTTTGACAATTAAGAAAATATTTTTTAAAAAATGCAACTCCTTCCCATCATGAGGTTAGTTTCATTACAAAAAGGTGAAAGAGCTGAAGAAAATCCAAACAAATGGTAAGCAAACATAGAAATCCAACATATGAAAGGAACATAGGGGAACAGGAAGAAAGGCAGAATGGAGATGCAAGTAATTTCATTCTGGGTTCAAGGCAAAAGTCCAGAGTGAGGGATAGCTTCTTTGCAGGGTCCAGCCCAATCTGTGATCACTGGAGCCCACAGTTCTCACAGTGTAGGCACCATCTGGGAGAAATGCACTGATTTAGAGCTGTGGGCCCTCTGAGAGGAAGGTTAATGGCAGGGTTAAAGGAAAAGGCAGGTGGAACGTGTCTCCCTAGCCCACTCCTCCTCTTGCCTTAATGAATGCCAGCTCCAAAGGCTTTCTGTTCCTGGAGCCCAGGCCACTTACTTTGGATACCAAATCAAACTAAATTAGCATCTTTTCAGATGCTTCCTTGATCACTTAGTTTTATGGAAAAATACCAGGGTGGGACTGATTCTGGACAAACCTCACGATTTCCCCTGAACCATGTTTCTGCTGTTTGAGGTATGATTAGCTCTCTGAGTGCATTGGAAAGAACTACATTAGTGGTAAAGTAGATTGGAGAAAAACTCTGAGCTTAGCCTAGAGGTTCAGGACTCAGGCTGTCCAAATTGCATTGACACAAATGGGAGTTCGAACAAGACTGAAGTTATGGAGAGCTATATCAGGTGCAGAGCTGACAGCCAGACTTGAGGTGTCTCAGAGGTGAGGTTCTGTGATATTTGTTTTTCTGAGGTTTGCTGTGAAATGAGCTGGAGGCTTCAGTTGTCACGGTAATGGCAAGAGGCTCCATTTGAAGCTTCTGGGGAGGGCGTACCAAGTAAATACAAGCTACTTCTCCCAGCAAGGAGTCTATACCATGGAAGGAACATTTGTCATGGTTCTGCTATAAAAACTACATGGTCACAGCAATGTGGTCTGGTGGCTTTCACATCTTTAGACCCCAAAATGGAGCCAATGATAAGTTATCTCAAACAAGCTTAATGTTGGTAATGAAGCATTTATCGAGTGTTGAACATTCAGTGAAGCATTGTGAAAGATTCAAAAGAAGAAATGATCTGGCCTCTCCAGCCCATTAAGCCTGCAAAGCAAATAAACTACAATGTATGAAATTAATCTATGAACAGTGAAACAAAAAGCTAAAGAGCCAAATGTCATTTAGAGAATGTAGGGGCTTGAGATGGTGGGTACTGAGAGATTGCAGGGTTGGGCTGGCTCAGCTGCATGACATGAGTGATAGGACCACCCAACTGCAGCCCAAGAACTAGGTCGGGGAGAGATTATGGTGGGGTAGATATTATGGGGATGGCAAGATAGGTCTCATAGATGGGGCTAAGGAGTTTGCATGATAAGGAACAGGATAGATGGTAAAAAGATTTTTGAAAGAACTGGTGCTTTCCTTCCCTCTGACCTCATTTCATATGATGTGATCCCTACCTCTCACTTGGTGGCTCTGCTTCACATGCTCAGGGACTAGATGGCTTCCTTCTTGTGGCTCTGAAATCTTCAAGAATTGGAATGATCTATCCATTCTTTTTTATCCAGCAAGTCGAAAATCACATGTTGGAAGGTTTTATAGATCAGTCCTGAAAGTGGTCTATTTCACCTCTGCACACATTCCATTAGTTATGACTCAGTCAGATGGTCCCATGTAATGGCAAGGCAGGCTGGAGAATGAAGTTTGGCTGTATGTCCAATAAAAGGAGGAGAAGATGGGGGATGGTGAGCACTCACAGCCTCTGCCACATGTCTCTATGACCGTAGTGATCCATCTCACCAACCTTCCCACAGTTCTCTCAACAAGTCATGGTCCCTCCCACCCCAGGGTCTTTGCAATGATTGTATCTGTGCCTTTTTTAGACGACACCCCTGGCTGGCTGATGAGAAGTCATTGCCCCAGAAAGGCTTTCCTGTGTCTTTTATAGAAAGAGTCTCACTCCATCACATTTTACTCCTATATCTTCATAACTCTGCAAAAGCAGGTGCAGTGCTGCTTGAAATGACTTTGTTTATTGTGTGTCTCCTCCTGCTTCAATTTAGCTCCAGGAAATCAGTGACCTTGTGCATCTTGTTCACTGTCATATCCCCAGCATCTAGGACAATGCCTGGCTGTGCTAGCTGATTTAAAATCAGTTCAAGGGATAAGGAGAAAAAAGTTGCCCAGCAACAGAATACACAGTAAGGTTAGAGATAGGTAAACTAGTTGGCATTCTGGTCAGTTGCAGTAATAGTTAACGCTGATGCATTGTTTACTATGAACTGGATATAGTTTAAGTACTTTACATTGTATGCATTATCTTATTTAATCCTTGTGGTGACTCTATGATATAGACAAGATTAGTACATATATTATACAATTAAGGAAACTAAGGCACAAGAAGTTAACAGCTTATCCAGATTTCCACAGCTGCTAAGTGGTATGGGTAAGATTAACCCCTGTCTGGCTCAGGACCCAGGATCTTAAACCAGTTCACTACACTCTCTTTCCCCTTGTAGCGGGGGGGGGGGGGGTGTTAGGAACCTGGTCTATGGTATTGGTGGTGGAAATTCAGACTGTACTGGAGAAATGGGCAAGTTTTGGAAATCTGGAATGTTTATCTGAGATATGGTTTGCTATTTTGGTTAGCAAAGGAAAGAAGCTCTCAATGGTAGGTGTATCTGCAGATATTCTACAGGCACCTTTAACTGGGTATGGCAGGTACCCTAACACTCACCCATTCCACACCCAAAGATTAATCCACTTTGGGACACAGTGAAAGAAACAAGAATAGAGGTGGGAATGATCAGTCAGTTGGAGACTCATGAAAATAAATCAGAACAGTAAATTCAGAAGCAGTGACGGCCACATAACAAGCCAACTCCCACCACTCCCAAAGAGTTGATTTAATGAAAGTTGAATCATCTCCACCTGCCTCCTCATAGCAGTTACAAAAACAAAATTCATATAAAAATGGAAATTCTTCTGCTTGTGAGTGGAAAAGCATGAGCAGTGAGGAAATGTGTGATGCACCTCTCTGAAAAACACCACGGATCTTGAACTCTATAGTACAGAAGTTAAATCACCTTTGCTGACTCTTCCCCTGCTCAATCTCTAATTTCTGAACTGTCTTGGGACCTAGTGTTGGTCTTTTTTTCTCTGTTATCGCCCTTACTTTACCTCCCCAGGTTAGCTCATTGAGATCCTGACTTCAGGTTCCCCCCATATACTGATAATACCCAGATATATAGCTCTAGCCCAGACGTCTTGTGTGAGCTCCACACTCTTTTGCATACATGCTTATTTGCCATCTCAACTTGGGATATTTAAAAGGCATCTCAAACTTAAAATAAAAACAGAACTTTTGAGCCAGGCATAGTGGGACTGGCTCAAAATCTAGGGACTCAGGAGGCTGAGGCAGAGGGATCACAAGTTCAAGGCCAGCCTCAGCAACTCAGTGAGGCCCTAAGCAACTCAGAGAGACCCTGTCTCTAAATAAGATATAAAAAGGGGCTGGGAATGTGGCTCAGTGGTTAAGCACCCCTGGGTTCAATCCCTGGTATTAAAAAAAAAAAGCAGACCTTTTGTACCCTCCCTTCCAAACCTGCTCCTTACCCATCTTAGCAAATGGCTTCAGTGTACATATGGTTTCTCAGACTCCAAGTCCAGAAGTCATCTCTGATCCTCCATATTTCCCCCATTCATCTTCCCCCACTCTCTATCCAAACAGTTATCAAATCCTGCCAGCTCTAGCAGTCTGGGGTTAGTTCACTCCCCTCCTTTCATTTGCAAACTTCTTAATTTAATCTTAGATCATCTCTTGCCTAGACGATAGCAATAGTCTTCAATAGCTAGAGGTGCCCTTTGTGTTCATGTTGTTTTCTAAAATATTGTAGGAATGATCTTTCATAATCATCATTCAGTGAACTTGATGGCACTGTACTATAGTTGAATATATTGGTATGAAATCCTGTTTAATTTAGTATAGATACAGATGGACAAATGTATTAAATACTTATAGATAAATATATGCACATGGGTTTGTGCATCTCATATATTTTCTGGCTATGTCATCTGAGAGGGCCTGGAAGTAATGAAACTCTGCTAGCAAATAGAATATGTAGTGCAGAGACCTTGGCTTCAAGTACCATACTCCAACAAAAGGAACCAGGGCTCCTTGGAGAAATGGGAAAATACAAGATGAGCATAGACTATCTTATAGTGCCAGAAAGTAAGAAAGTGTTAATGAAGAAAATAGAATAGAGACATCAAAGAAGGTAAGAACCAATCTGAAAGAATCTCAAAAAAGCCATAGCTGGAACAAATGGAACAATAAAATAATGTAGTATTTTGGATTATAATCCAATGCATAAAATATATATCTACAAATGTATGGATAAATGATTGATCAAATAACAAGACAAATGGTGGAATAAAGGGGGCAAATATTCCTTAGAGAAGTCCATAGATAGATAGCCCCTTTTGAGATGTGGAGTTTAGTTCCCCTCCTTGGGAGCAGGCTAGACTGAGGCTACTTAATTCTACAGCATAAAGTATGGAAAAGGAAAAATAGCAAATTTATAGTGGAGAAACCTGGAAGACACTCCCTTAATTGAGTGATGAAAGTTAATATCACCATTGATGGCATGTGGCTCTCTACCACATGCCTCTGATATGATGCCATGAGAAGTGCATATCATTTCTGATTATGGGTCTTTCCAAAAACCTACATCCTGAGTGTAATCATGTGGTGAAAATATCAAACAAACCCAGATTTGGATTACTCTACAGAGTATCTGACCATGACTCTTCAGAATCCTTAGTTTTCAAAAGCAAGACTGAAGAAACTATCACAGACCAGAAAGAGCAGGGAGATACAGTTGACTAAATGCAATGTGGATTCTTGGATTTGATCCTGGAACAAAAAAAGGAGCTTAATGAAAAAAAAAACTGGTGAAATCCAAATAAAGTCTTAAGTTGAGTTAATATTTATGTACTGTGGTATTTTAACATATTAAAACAGGGGAAACTGGGGTTGGGGTTGTGGCTCAGTGGTAAGGCACTCACCTAGCATATGTGAGGCCCTGGGCTCAATCCTCAGCACCACCTACAAATAAATAAATAAAATAAAGGTATTGTATCCAACTACAACTAAAAAATAAATACTAAAAAAATTCAAAAAAATAAAATGGGGGAAACTGAGTTAAGGTTTATAAAAATTTAGAAATTTTCTGTACTATCTTTGAAACTTTTCCATCAACCTAAATCTATGTCAAAATAAAATATTTTCCAGTATATTAATAGGCAATAACTTTTTTATTGGTTCTAATTAGTGCTACATGAGAGCAGAATACATTTTGATTCATTGTACACAAATGAGCACAGCTTTTCATTTCTGTGGTTGTATACAATATAGAGTCACACCATTCATGCAATCATACATGCACTTAGGGTAATGATGTCCATATTATTCCACCATCTTTCCTACCCCTATGCCCCCTCCCTCACCTCTGCTCAATCCAAAATTCCTCCATTTTTTTCCTTCCCTCTCCCATTATGGATCAGCACCCTCTTATAAGAGAAAACATTTGACCTTTGGTTAAAATATTTATTTAAAAAAATGATTCAAATTATGTGGCTTTTTCATTTAAAACTCTTCAAATGTTTCTCTTTGCATCTATAATAAAACTCAAACTCTTGACCAGGCCCTCTGCAAATTCATCATGTACTGCTCTCCCATGTCTCTTATGCAACAACACAAGTCTAGGATTTTCTCAAAGATACCACCCTTCCTCCATCAGAGTCCATTCCTAAACCTCTATCTCTTAGAAGCAAACTCCTCCCAACCCTGTACTCTCTCCCATGGCTCAATTTTACTCCCTTCATGGAATTCCAGATAATTTGAAATTTTGTTGTGTATTTATTTTATTGCAGCTAGACTGGAAGCTCCTTGAAGTCAGTGGCCTTACCTGTTTAATTCATCTCTATGCTCAACACCTGGTAGGCAATAAATAAGTATCTAGGGAATAAAGTGATCTTTGGATGCTTCTGAAAGTCCCATTCTCCTTTAGGATCACCATCATAACTGTCAAGAGGCAGGAAAAAGCAGGAAGACTGAGCCATTCATGTCAGCTGGGTTTGAGAAGAATGTCAGATATCTTAGAGGCACACTGAAGGACATAGTGATCTTTGGCTGGAAGAGAGCTGCTTAAAAACAAAGGACTTAGGATATAGATCTTTATCCTGGTGTCTCAGAATAAACTGGAAGAGGTTGTTAGTTCCAGATAATCTGATATGTAGCCAGGATTGAGAACCACTTGTTTAAGGGAGAGCCATGTGTAGTGGTACACACCTATAATCCCAATGGCTCACACCTATAATACCAGTGGCTCAGGAGGCTGAGGAAGGAGGATCATGAGTTCAAAGCCAGCCTCAGCAAAAGAGAGGTGCTAAGCAGCAAATATAAAATAGGGCTGGGGCTGGGGCTT
Source organism: Marmota flaviventris (assembly GCF_047511675.1). Lineage (NCBI taxonomy): Eukaryota > Metazoa > Chordata > Mammalia > Rodentia > Sciuridae > Marmota > Marmota flaviventris. Next base: position 119,105,236 of record NC_092518.1, read on the forward strand.
AGTGGTTGAATGGCCCTGAGTTTGGTCCCCAGTACCCTCCCCCCAAAAAAGTGAGGAAATGGGTCTTTTTGATTTGTAGGGACTTGCTCTAGGAAAAGGAAAGGTAGAGAACATTCTTTATGGTTCTGGGTAAAAGGTTATCCAAGCCAATTCATTATGACTGGGAGGTATTCAAGACTATATTCTTGGGGCTGGTGTTGTGGCTCAGTGGTAGTGCTTACCTAGCATGTGTGAAGCACTAGGTTCAATCCTCAGCACCATATATAAACAAATAAAATAAAGATCTATTGACAACTAAGAAAATAATAAAAGAAAAAAAATTTTAAAAAGACTAAATTCTTCTTTTAAATCTCAGTTGGTCCTCATTGTTACCTAAAGTGTTGCCAGGATAATCAACTTTTGGGAATTAGGCATGGAGCTACATATGGTGTATGGAGCCCAAATATCCTTAATTTGTTTAGCTATATAATACAAGAAATCTTTATGGTTGTGCTTCTCAAGATATGGTCATTGGTTCTAATTCATCGGAGATGCCTAGTGTATGTGTGTGTGTGTGTGTGTGTGTGTGTGTGATAGAGGGTATTTAAAATGTAGTTTTTCCAGGCCTCAATACCAACTTGTCACTACTCACTAAAATTTAAAAATCTAATAAAATTTTATAATATGGAGCTGAAAACATTTTTTCAGGGCCACTGTTTTTCAGAAAAAAAATATTAACCAAAAGTCATACAAGTTAGAAAAATAAACCTAAATTTGGTTAATTTCTTCAAATTAGTAATGACCTTTGTGGGGAATGATGGGGATTGAATACAGAGCTTGCATATGTTAAGTAAGAACTCTACCACTGAGCTACATCCTCAGATCAATATTCTATTTCCAAAAGAGCAACAAATCTAAGGCTATTCAGTATATATAATAAGGAATGAAAAATTGTACTTCAACTCTCAGCTATGAACAATTAAAGAAGTTAAAGACTGAAAATAAAGTCAATAAATAGAAAAGAGTAACAGGATAAATGAAGAAGAAGTAATATTCTATCACAGTTATAGATTTTTATGTACATAAATTATATTAAACTTTACTCTTTAACATGCTTTAATCTTCAGTTCCATCTATATTGCTGTGATAACAGAATTTTCTTCTTTTTGAACGCTGTTTAGTATTCGTGTGTGTGTGTGTGTGTGTGTATCACATTTTCTTTATTCATTCACCCTCTGACAGACATTTAGGTTGATTTTATTTTTGACTATTGTGCTGCAATGAACATGGGAGTGCAGATATCTCTGAAAAATTCCGATTTCATTTACTTTGGATCTGTACTCAGAAACAGGATTTAGCTGAATCATTCAGTAACTCAATTTTTAGGTGTTTTTTTTTTTTTTTTTTTTTTTGAGAAACTTCCATACTGTGGTAGGCAAATAAACTATGCACAAAAAGACAAATACTGTATGATTCCACTTATGTGTGGCATCTAAAAAAAGTCAATATCATCAAAAAGAGAATAAAAATATGGTTACCCAGAGACCTTGAGAGTGAGAGATGGGAGATGGGAAAAGAGAAATGTTGCTCAAAAGGATCAAAATCTCACTTATATTGGAGGAATATGTTTCAGAGATCTATTGCACTGCATGGTGACCACAGTTTATAAACATGTATCTTTCAAAATTGCTTAAAAATAGATTTTAATGTTCTCACTACAATAAGTTAGTGAGGTGATGGATATGTTAAAGAGGTTGCTTGAATCTCTCTCTCTCTCTCTACAATATATGAACAGATGAAAAATCCCTTTGTGCTTCATAAATAGACAAATTATTGGCAATTAAAAATCAATTATTAAACATGATTTTTAAAATCACTTTAACCCTATCTCAGTTTCTTGCATTCTTATAGTCTCAAAACCGTCTTTTCCTAACCTTCAACACATAAAGATTTTCAGCTTTCTGCTTTGAAAATACAGAAGCCTTTAAATCTCTGTGAAGAGGAGAGGTTCTGTTTTCATAGAGTAATACCCCTATCTGCTGGCCTTCTGAAATATTGCCACTGCAGACAAAAGGAGTTTGTGAAGCCAAAGCAAGATGGCTGTAACTCCCACCCACCCCCATCCAAAACCAGCCAGGTCCACAGAGTGCATGGCAAGCCCATGCTGGTCAGTTTCTCATCAACGGTCTGCTTCCCTGGGATCCTTGATGAATCCTTACCCCTCTAGGGTGGATGTTCTTGCCACTTGACAATGGTGTTACAGCATGGTTCACATGCTACCTTGGAATTATCCTGCAGGGCAGATTGATTTCCCCCTTTGAGGACAGGAATCAGATCATTTCTTAGCACTGGATCCCAAATGCCATCACAGTATCTGATATGTTAAATCCTCAATAAAACTTTGACTTGAGCAGAAATTTAATTTAAAGTATAGCATACCAAGTTTTTTAAACTTATGCATTAACTACCTGATGAGATTTCACCTTCGGTTGCAGCTGGTTTTGCAAAACAAACGTTGTCTATTTGTATGATTTTCTTTAAGCAGCTTTTAAACAGAGATACAAATGAGTTTTCTCATAATGACAATGGTCTTACTTTAATCCTTGAGCAGTAAAACTTTTTTTTTAAATAACAGTGAATGCTATGTGAAATCATGATCACTTGATTGTCAATGGTAAAGAGAAAGCAGTGATGTCTCACACCAAATGCTATTTCAAGAACAATGAGTAATTACATTCAGGGAAGCTCCCTTACTTTCCTAATGGGATTAGCCATACACGTGCATTCTAGACACGTGGAGAAGGAATTCATTTGCTTAACACTTCAGCTCTGCAAGGCAGTTTCATGTGTACTTCATTTTAGTCTTACAATCTGCTTCTGAGTGAGGTAGAGGAGCTATCAGTGTCAAGTGCCAATTGCATCATGGCTACAGAGATCCTAAGTAATATGGCCAAAGTGGGTCAGAGCCAGGACAGGGCCAGGTAGCTCCCTCCTTCTGCTTAGGAGGCACGAGGGTTGGTACTTCCTGATTAAGCCACATTAACCCTTTAGAAAGCAACAATGAGACTAAAATATTATATGTCAATGTTATTATGCCAGCATGTGAGATCTTTATATGTACATGAAACCTCTGTCCACATGGGACCATTTTCTATTGGGAAAGGAAATCTCCTTTCTATTGGGAAAAGACATCACTGCTTTCTCTTTACTATTGACAATCAAATGATCATGATTTCATATATCATTCACTATCATTTTTTTAAAAAAGTTTGACTGCTCAAGGATTAGCCACAATTTTCAGGGTCCATTAGTGCTGTTTCCATTGCTACTGTTTGGAATTTAGATGACTCTGCAACAGCTCTTTCTGCAAGAACTGATTTGTGGATGGAGTGGCAGTTCACATTTGTGTGATCAACACTGTCCCTCTTGCGGCACAGGCTGCTTTGAGGGGGCAGACAAGCTGATGTTGTTCTTAGCAATCTTCAGAGTTTCCAAAACAGGGGACACTAACAATTTATTCAAGTTGGTTGTTTTTGTAAATCCACGAGTTTGAAAGGCTCTCACATGTTATTTAGTCCAGCCTCTCCATTTTAGCCCCAGACCAACTGACTCTCCCAGAGGAGAAGTAACTTGCTCAAGATCTCACAGACAATGGCAGAACAAGAGTGCAATTGTGGCCACCTATTTCCAACCCCATGCTCCTTCCTTTGATTGTAACTGGTCAGAGTCAGCTGTCTTCATATTTTATTATAGCTAATACTATTATACAAATACAGTGGCTAACTTCTATTGAGCACTTACTTTTTCAACATTATCTCATGTTTAAACTAACTTTGGGGTGGCGGGTGTAGCTCTGTTGCATAGCATCTACTTAGCATGTGCAAGGCCCTCAGTTCCATCTCCAGAACTGCAAAATAAAACAAAACAAAAACCTGAACAGAGCCTAGTGGCACACACCTATAATGTCAGTTTTGGGGGGAGGCTGAGGTAGGAGGATTGCAGCCTCTGCAAATTAGCGAGACCCCGTCTCAAAAAATAAAAGGGTTGAGAATGTAGTTCAGTGGTACAGCACTCCTGGGTTTAATCGCCAGGACAGTGTGTGTGGGGAGGAGGAATATGCTTTGTTTTCAAAATAAAAAGTAAACCAATTCATTCATATCCTTTCTCTCTCTCTCTCTCTCTCTCTCTCTCTCTCTCTCTCTCCTTTCCTTCTCTGTCTCCCCCCCCATTTCTTCCTGCCAAGAGAAAAAAATATGAAAACTGGAATTAACATTGATTTTTATCACCCAGTGATGGCTCCTTTTGAAATTTGGCTTTCTGGGGTCTTCTGTTCAGACCTTGCAAAATTTTCCCTCTCAGCCAGCTATCTCCACAGTTGGTATTTCATCTTATCAAAAGAACAAATCCTAACCTTTAAAATATAGCCAAATTGTCCTTCGATCTGAGTTTTTAATCTCTAGATAAAATGTACTCAAATGACCAAATTTACTCATTTATTTTTTCCTCATATAGTATCCCTTCATTTCAGTTTCCCTCAATAAATATCTCTCCTACCCCATGTAATTTCCATCTCTGCCTTTGAACAGCTTGATAGAGGAGCCTTTTTTTTTTTTTTTTTTTACAAGCCAATGGCCTTGGCCTTTCTAGGGAAGACAAAGGGCTAAATTAAAGGCACAGCTGGTAACTTGCCACTGGCAGGGGTGGAGAGACCTAGTTAATATGCATTCATTTACCTCTGCCCAGTTGGCTGGCTTGTATCACTCTCCTTTCTCTTGTCCAGAAGGCTGGAAGTAAAGAATAACTAGGTTATTCATTGTACTTCCAGCAGCTGGGGCTATAAGCAATTGCCAGTTTCTCTCGATTTGGACAAAGGTAAGTGAGCCTCAGACCAGGATCTCAAGAGCAAAGGAAATCCAGAATGTAAACATCAACTTTCAATTTCACTTGCACAATTCCTTCTTGCTTACACATTCCACACCTTATTTTCTACCTCTGCAGATGTGTAATCGTGTTTTGGGAGATAATTCATGTTTTGAGTGCAGTATTACTACTTAGTATAGTCTCAGAGAACTCCTTCATTTGTTCCTCCATTTGTAGAATATTTAGTATGTTCTAGGCACTATGCTAAACTCTCATATAGTCAAAAGTGAATCAAGCAGTCCCTGCCCTGGAGAAGCTCTTGTTTCACTGGGGCAACTGATAGTTAATCAGGTTTTGATGCAATGTGGTAAATGCAGTGATAAAAGATGCAAAGATGAGAAATGGTTGAGCACCTGCATTTTGATAAATTAGGCATTTGTGTGTGTGTGTGTGTGTGTGTGTGTGCGCGCACACACATGCGTTTGTTGTATGTTATAAAAGGAAAATGAAAGTTGCTGAGAATGTTTACATGATATCTTGGCCTCCTGCCTTCAGCCACTGTTCCTTTCAGGTGGCCTATAGAATAAACATATTTTATAGGACTGATGATCTATCCTGAGATAGGCTCACTAAGAATGGAAAAATCAACAGTGTATTAGAAAAACTTTTGTTACCATTTCAGAAAATATTCAACTGTTTTCTTGACACTCTAAAATATTGGAGCCACACTTTCCTGGGTTCTTGGACAACATTTATAGTTTAGAGAAATACAGGATGAGGTCTGTTATGAATCCCCATTTATTAAAATTTGCATTGTTGGAAGTCTGATTTCATTTAGTCCTGATCTAAGGTCTTACAGATCCTGGAATCTAGTATATAGAGAAATGCTTCCTGAAACTCTATGGTCTCAGAATTGAATCATAACCTAAAAGAACCCTAAATAAAAGAAACAAGTGAGAGCTGGAGCTGTGGCTCAGTGGTAGAACACTTGCCTAGCATGTGGGTTTAATCCTTGGCACCACATAAAGATAAGTAGATAAAGGTATTGTGTCTATCTACAACTAAAAAATATTTTTAAAAAAGAAACAAGGAAAAAAAATAAAACCACAAAATGCTTTCAAAACATTACCAATATCAGAAAAACATGGAACTTTTGGACCACCTTAGGCAGGTTAGTCCTGTGAAGTTGGCATTATTTTATAATGTTTATTGGGTTTTAATTAATTACATAATAGTAGGCAATACACATGCATAGGGTATATAAGCCACTCAGAATTCCTCTCTTAAAACAACTACCAGGATCAATTTCTTGCATATCTTCTTAAAGATATTCTATATATCTATAAGCTTGTGTGTACTGTACATACAAGCACATATAATGAAATTGTGGTAATAATTTTTCCTATGGATACCCAGTTGTCCAAATATCTGTTACAAAAGAAACCACATGATCTTTAGTGATATAAAATAATAATTTTTATCAAATACAAAATTGTCATCTATATTTGCATCTATTTCTACATTCTAACCATTTCATCAGCATCACCATAAGTTCATGTGCCACATTGTCTTAATTGCTTAAGATAAATTAATTATGCATTTTAACATACACCAAGTGCAATCCCCTTTATTATTTTTCCCCAGAAATGTTAGGCTATTCCAAAAGGCTCATTGTTATATATTTATATCACTTGGCAATTCTTTTCTAGATTAATGGAAACCTGACCAGAAATATTACTGCACCCCTTTGGTTTCCCTTCAGTATGTGTCCATAGAGCAGGTGCTTGGTAAATGTGACCAACTTCAATTTAATCGAGTTAAATATATAAAGGTAAATATTTATCATGATAACCTTGAGAATTGATCTACATGTTTTGTTTTATGAATCAACAACAAGCCTTGTACTTCTAGCCCTGACCTTGGTCAAGTTACTTTGCCTCTACATGTCTCAATTTCATTATTAGAAAAAAGAATTTTTTAAAACTCTATGACATAACAACCAAGTAATTAGGAAAAGGAACTTTCAAAAACAAAAAGTTCCCAGGAAAAAGGATTACAGTCTTCAGAATATTGGGATGGCAATTCATTAATTCCAGCCAATTGTTTCATTTCTTTCATGCTTCTGATAAGAAGTAAGTGTCATATAGTTAACCCTTCTCTTTCTAACACTTGCTGACCTCCCATTTTAATAGTGTTGAAATTTGGGAAACATAGGATTATGTTATTGAGGTAGAGACTGGTAGGTGTTCAAAGAATCCATTTCCTGTTTTTGAACCCACAGGGAGATTACATTTTCCAGCCTCCCTTTCATAAAGTTGGGGCGAGGTGACTGAGTTCTAGTCCATGCAATTCGTGTGGAAAGGTTATGTGCCACTTCCTGGCATGGCTCCCAAAACATCCCATGAGCTCCTTTGTTCATTCTCTGTTCTCTTGTCAAACAGTTGCAAAGCATCCAGTAGAACTCTAAGGCTGTAGAGGAGAGCAAAGCCAACAGCTGCAAGGAGTCTGAATCCTGGAGTTCCCATTTAGAGAAGAGTTGCCTAGGAGAACTTCTGGGCATATTTGAATCATATATATTTGCACAAAAGAAACATCAACTTTGACTATGCAAAGTCAGAGATTTAGGAATTAACTAAAACCGTCAGTTAACTATTAGTCTACCACACAGTGATCTATGAGGTTGATACATAGCATAATGACTTCTGAATAGGGGTGCTAAGAAAATGTTTGTTGAGTTGGTTATATTTGTTCTCATTTTAATCTGTCTTCATTCACAATTTTCAGTTGGCAATGTTTTTAGATATAGGGTTGAGGTTTCAGCATAAGTTCCAGCCTTTGTTTTGTGACACCTTAGACAGCTCCAGGAATCTTAGATAATATTGATATTTGCAAAATAAAATTTGTTTTTGGGGCTGGGGATGTGGCTCAAGCGGTAGCGCGCTTGCCTGGCATGCGTGCAGCCCGTGTTTGATCCTCAGCACCACATACAAACAAGGATGTTGTGTCCGCCGAGAACTGAAAAATAAATATTAAAAAAATTCTCTCTCTCTCTTTGAAAAAAAAATTTGTTTTAATTACTGTTTTTGTAAGTATGTCCTACAATACTTTTAGAATCAAGGTTGGTGAGAGTGAAAATAGGGGACCCAGTTGCCTAAAAGATTGGGAATCTCTGCCTTAGAATAGGGTTATACGTTCAACATTCTCATAAGGTTTCAAAGACAAATGATTTAGAGCTTACACTTGACAAGACCATCGTCTACCTCCAGAGGGAACTCTTTTTCACCCTTGTAGATGTGATAGCTCTTTGTACCCTATAAAATAACAACAACAGCAAGCCTCAGAGGTGGGGTTTTCCTTAGGTATTGTATTCTGGGGTCTTAGAACTTTCATATTCAGGAAACTCCTCTTTGGGGAGGATCAAATAAGACAGTATATGTTGAAGCCCTTTGTAAAACATTAAAGTACTATACAACTATAACATTATTGTTAACCATTGTTCTGCCATTAAAGCCTATTTCCTCCTCTTTTGCTCTTTTAATCAGGGAACATAATTTTCTTTACTGATCAGCCACTTAAAAAAACAGCACTTGAAAGGCAAATGAGAAATATCTACATTGCAGATATAAATATACCAGTGCTTGAGTTAGATGAGTGTTATATTCCTGAAGTAAGCACTATAAATTAAAATGGAAAAAATCAAAGCTAATTTTCTATAGAAAACATGCTATTGGAGGTAGTATGGTGGAGTCATTTCCTAATTCTGATCTGCACTTTTCTTATCATTAAGGTAGAGGAAATAATAGTACTTATCTGGAAGTATTATTGTTGTTAAGTGAGATAGTGCATGCAACACACAGAGAACAATATCTGGTACCCAGTACTCAATAAACTATAGCTCTAATATACTGTTTCTCCATGACTAGCCACATATACATCATATCTAGCATCAAAATAACACAGGTTTGCCCCTTTTGTCAGATAATCATTTCCTTATTAAGGCTCCTGTACATGTGATATAAAACTTAAGTTTATATGCTTTTGTTAATTCATTGTTTTAAGAGTTTCATCCATGAACCTAGGATCATTGAGGAAAATATATTTCTCTTCTCCTACCCTATGGACTGTATCCCTCTAAAGTTCATATTTTGAAGTATTAGTTTCCAACGTGGTGGAATTTGGAGGTGGGGCCTTTGGAAGGTAATTAGGTTTACATAAGGTTATGGGGGAAACCCTGTGGTAAGATTGGTATCCGTATAAAAGGAAAAAGGGACATGAGGTTTTTATTTCTCTCTTTACATGTAGAAATCAAGGAAAGTCCATGTGCAGACCTAAGAGGGCTATCCTTTCCTCACTCACCTATTATAAGAGCCTTCTACCTTTCTTTGCTTACTGGCTTCTCCTTCTCCTTCTCCTTCTCTTTCTTCTTCTTCTTTGTGGTACTAGGGATTGAACCCAGGGCCTTGTGCATGTGAGCCCTACAGGCTTCTTACTAGTAGCATCAAAACATGTTCCATTCATTCAAGTCTTTAAAAACAAACAAATCAATAAGCAAAATTGTGCTGAGCCTGAGTCCCCCTCTACCTATTGTCTTAGCTCTTTATCCCCATTTACAATCAAACTTCCTGGGAGTTGTCTCTCCTCAGTGTCCTTTGGAAATGCTCTCATTAAAGTCACAACCAGTCTCATTGTTATTAAATCTTAGGGACAATTTTTTATCTGCATCTTACTTAATCTTTCTTCATTGTCAGTGAATCCTGACCACTTCCTTCTGGAAATTCTCTTTCCCTGGTCTCCCAAGATACCACCTTTCCTATGTTTCTTCCTTCTTCTTTTCTGTCTTTGTCTTTGGCTAGCCATCTTTATCTGGCTGTTGCCTAAATAGCTATACTTCTTGGGAATCTATTTAGATCTGTTCTCATTGTAAACATTCTGTTTAGGGCAAACTCTCCTGCTCTTGTAACTGATAGTTCTTCAAATTAGTATCAAAAAATGAGTTCCAGACTCATACATTTAATTATCTGTTGGAAAATTATCCTGAAAATCTGATAGACTTCCCACCTCAACATGTACAAAATTGAAAGCATCACCCAACTCCCAACCTTCCCCCAAACTCCTATGTTCCCATTTGCCTACATCAGGACATTTGGGTCAGAATTGTTGCTTCTCTTTCTTTCACCCAAGCCATTTCTTTAACAAGTCTGATACTTCTACCTGAAGTGATCAAGAGCAGGTGCATGCAACTAATGGAAAAATCTTGGGGAAGTTACTTACTCTCTCTGAGCCTCAGTTTCGCTGTAATGACCACTTTAGAGTTGTCGTATGGATCAAACGAGATAATTCAGACAAGCTGTATGCTACAGAGTTTGCACAAATAAATACTTGCTATTGTAATTAATTATATACTTTCAGATCTCTGCTAGGGTCTGAGTATTTGTGTCCCCCCACCGAATTCATATGTTGAAACCCAATCAACAAGGCAATGATTGAGCCCTCATGAATAGGATTAGTGCCCTTATAAAAGAGACCTCTCTTATAAAAGAGAACTGCTCTGTCTTTTCTACCATGTGAGGACACAGTAAGAGGGAGCCATCTATGAACCAGGAAACATGTCCTCATTAAGCACTGAATCTTCTGTCACCTTGATCTTGGACTTCTTAGCTTCCAGGATGGGATAAATAAATTTCTATTGTTTATAAGCTATTTGGTTTATGATATTTTGTTCCTGAAGCCCAAATGGACAAAGACAATCTAACTTGTATACTTCTCTTTATCCTTCACTGACACTTTTCTAGTTTAGGCCACCTCTATTTCTCACTTGAACTACTACAATAGCCCCATCTGATCATTCTGTCTCTATTCTGGTTCCCTATCAATCTATTTTCCATGCTATAGCCAGGAGATATTTTTGAAAAGCAAATTTGATTCTCTTCCCTGATGAAAGCTATTCAATGGCTCACTATTGCCCTCAGGACATAGTTCAAACTCTTTAACTTCTCTAGTTTCATGTCTAAATCTATCATCCCTTTGTCTTATCAGGGACTTTTCATATCCTTTAAGTAAACTACCTTTCTCTACTCTTTGTGTTTCCTTGGCTTGGCACTTCTTAATGATGTTTCAAATCTCACTTTGGATATCACTTCTTTCCTGTATTAGGCACCTTTCTATGCTCCCATAGTACCCTGGGGCCATTCACTCCTATATCTTCCTGTAACACTGAATTAGCAGTGCCTATTTCTATGACTGTCTCTCTAAAACTCTCAGTCCCTAAAGGGAGAAATATATTTATCCCAGTCTTGGAGGCTGGAACATCCAAGGTCAAGATGCCAGGAGATTCAGTGCCTAGTGAGGACCTGTTTCCTGCTTCACACATGGCACCCTCTCACTCTGAACTCACATGGTGGAAAGGGCAGTATATTCTCAGCACTTTCTATGGCTTCTGGCTCATCATAAATTCTCAATAAATATTTTCTGGATAAATAAAAATATTTTTAAAATCAGTAGTCAATTTCATCTAGAAATAATGTCATAAGTCATAATTTCTTATTCAACTACAAATTGTATACTTTTTCACCTTAAAGCTTTCTAAAATATATGTAAATCAATGTATGAAGGCAACAAAAAAATGATGTTTCTTCCTCTCCTGAAGAATTTTTGCCATTGATGACCAGCTCTCAACTCTGTAACCCTGCCACACACATGCAAATTATTTTTTGTCTAATTGGAAATATCAGATACTTAATAACAGAACTTTGATACCTAGCACAGTACTAAGGAAGTGCTGTAATTTGAACTGCAGAGTCTTGTGTACTTTGTTGTTTCATAGTATATTTAAGGCAAAAAGTCATGATCTCATCATTTGTGCACTGTCTGTTGTTGCGATGTTGTAAGAAAAGCCTTGGGTATAATTGGCCCCTGGAAGAGAAATCAGAGTAAACTGCTACAAGGTGGAGGACTGGCTAGAATATCCCCTTCCACGAGGAATAAGAGGCTGATTATTCCATCTCTATGCTTGGGTCACTGCAATGCTATTAGGGAGGGTGATATACATATGCTCCTCAACTTATGATGATGTGATGTCCCAGTGAGTCCACCATAAATTGAAAATATCCTAGGTTGAAAGTGCATTTAATCCACCTAACCTACCAAACAGCATAGCTTAGTGACATGGTACACCGTGTTCCACAATTTCCCCTCATGACCATTGGATTGACTGGAAGCTTCCCAGCATCATCAGAGAGGATTATATTGCATACAAATCAAAATTCAAAATTTGCTGGGCACAGTAGTGCATGCCTGTAATCCCAGCGGCTCGGGAGGCTGAGACAGGAGGATGGAGAGTTCAAAGCCAGCCTCAGCAAAAGCAAGATGCTAAGATGGGAAAGGCAGCGGAGCACAACAGACACTAGTATGGCAATTTGTAAATCAATCGATGTGTAACTGATGTGATTCTGCAATCTGTGTATGGGGTAAAGGTGGGAGTTCATAACCCACTTGAATCAAAGTGTGGAATATGATATGTCAAGAAATTTGTAATGTTTTGAACAACCCACAATAAAAATTAAAAAATAAAAAAAAAAGCAAGATGCTAAGCAACTCAGTGAGACCCTGTCTCTAAATAAAATATGAAACAGGGCTGAGGATGTGGCTCAGTGGTTGAGTGCTCCTGAGTTCAATCCCTGGTAACAAAAAAAAATCAAGTTATGGTTTCTACTTAATGTATATTGTTTTATGTCATTGTAAAGTTAAAAAATGTAAATCAAAGTATCACATGTTGGGGACCTTGTATATATTTGGATGACTTTTTCTGTCATCCAAATATCCCCTGGAAAAAGGTTATTTTACTACCTCAGAAGTAGGAAAAATACACAGAGATCCAAGATTTTACAGGCAAGACAGTGAAATTGGACATGTTGGTGATATTTTATGCTCAGAGTATTTCCATCAACTTGGCAAATGTTTTTTTTTCTGTTATGACTTTATTTTGTATTTTAAATCTCTTAAAAATAATATCTGAGACACTGACAAGTAAAAGAATCTTGGCCACACTACAGAAAAGGGCTACCCAGTCAGGATTTGGATCTGAACTGGACAGCTGGGGTATGAATTCCCAGGTCCAGCCAGTTGTCACACACAGGCTGAGCTGCAAATACAGATAGCTGAGAAGGGTGTGTGTGTGTGTCTCTGTGTGTGTGTGTGTGTGTGTGTGTGTGTGTGTGAATGAAGAGAAAAATACATGCAGATATAGAGATACATGGTCACCTATCAATTCAAATAGTCAAGCCCTCAATTCTTTCAATAAGCATTGTATGCTTTCTGTGTACTGTGCTAAGTACTGAATTGCCTTCAGTAATGATCTCATATTTATAACCAGAAAAATAGTAATTGTGCATTTGTGTAGATATGCATGTCTGTGTTTGTGTGCTGCAAATTGACAACTGGTGGCAAATGGGAAAACTCTTGCAACAATTTGAGAATGCATCCAATTGGATGTCAGAGAATGTCTCCCTCATCCCTTCTTCTACTTAAGGGTGATAAAGTCAGGGTGGAAAGAATGCTCATCTTTCTTTCAATCTCATATCCAAGTTAGAATTCATGTCATGAACTACTCAAGTTCATTTCAGAAAAAAAAATACCACTTGCTTCAAAATAATTCAGAAAACCAGAAACCCAGCAGCTGTGGAATTTCCCTTCTTCATTCTATCTATTGCAGCATCCCAGATGCGCCAAGGCAGTGAGAAGTAAGTCATAGGAAAGACCCCTGTTCTTGGAGAGATGAGTCTACTCTATGGAGTAATGGAGGATGTGCTGCATCCCAGTGATATATTTTTCAGCCTTAGAGAAAAAGATTATATTTTCTTCTGAAAAGAAGATTAGAGCTTAACACTACTTGAAGCCAGGGTTACATATGACTTTGTAAGCTCACATTGTAGTGCGAATAGTAGAATATTTCAAGAAAATATTGGAACTTCTATACACTATATCTCCTTTTTTCAGAAACTTTATTGGTTTATTAATTTTTAAAATATGATAGTATTAATAGTATGAAAAGTATTCTCTTTGAATATGTAATATCATTTCTATAAATGGTACTAAAAGTTGTTAATAACTTAACCCTATGTTCTCAATATATAGTAATATTTCTGACTTTGTCTACATGATTAGTTTTAATTGACACATGATGTATATATTTATGGAGTACAGTGTAATATTTTGATACTTGTATACCTTGTATAATGATCAAAGTAGGATCATTAGCATATCTATCATCTCAAGACATTTATCATTTCTTTGTATTGGAAACATTCAAAATCCTGTCTTCTATCTAGCTATTTTGAAGTACATAATAAATTATTGTTTGCCATTATAGATTCTATCTTCTAAGCATCATTCTCCAGCATTCTCTTGCAGCTTTAAATTCTGATGAAGAAGGGCCTTCATAGCTTGACTGGGCTTCTGTTTACCTGACTTGGAAAAGGCCGTCAGAGCCTGAGCCACTGTGCAACTTGGATCAGTGTTTCTTAGCAGGATTTCCTGACAAGAGATGGAACTTGATTTTGTGGTTCATAAAGCATTCATATTTTGTGGATTTTATAAAAACACACAAACATGTGAACACATTGCTAGGGCCCCTCCCAGTGATGCCTCCTGAACCTCAAACTCGTTTGACTTCATAATAAACTGTTTCTGTTTCCAGCATTCCTAAAGATGGTCATACATTGAATAGGAAGGACATGAGGAGGTTGGAGAAAGGGAAATTGGTGATGATAGAGGTCAGTATATTAACAACAAACGAGGTGTTTAGAAATGAAAAAATCTTCATAGTGCATGAAGAAGCACAACATTTGGAAAGTGTTGAAAGCAAGGTGGACACAGCTCTCAGAGAGTTCTGATCAGTTCTGTTACATGTTTTTGTTCTGGTCTAGTATTCAGAATGCCTTTCTGTTCCTTTATAATGCTCTATGGATAAAAGTGGTGCAATGCAAGATGACCACTTAAGAAAACCTGCATCATTGATGGAATAGCCAGACACTTGTGTTTATCTCTCACAGCTGCTCTCCTCCTAACCTCATGGATTGTACTTTTGACTATTGTTTGATTACGTAAAGGAGAGAAAAGAGCTCATTCTTTAAAGTTTATTGATGATTGGCATTTTAAAGTGCTAGAGAATTTAATGGTGTTACATGAATTTGAATTCATGAAGGCATTAAATGGTTCTCTTTTAAAAGCTCGGATGTAACCCATGAGGTGACTGTATACTTTTTCAAAGGTCAGTGTTCCAAAAATCCTAACACAGTAAGTAGCTAATAATTTTGGAAAACTAGGGAGAAATTTAAAATACATTTAC
The DNA here is from genome assembly GCF_047511675.1 of Marmota flaviventris. Classification (NCBI taxonomy): domain Eukaryota; kingdom Metazoa; phylum Chordata; class Mammalia; order Rodentia; family Sciuridae; genus Marmota; species Marmota flaviventris. Next base: position 119,120,420 of record NC_092518.1, read on the forward strand.
TGAATGTGTAATCTGTGCACTGCTGGCACAGCCATTGTCTCTGAACAGGCGTTGTGTTGGGTTATTTAATTATGTAGCTTTAGTAGTAAGGACCAATTTCCAGGGACAATTTCCTTCTTGAAAGATTTCTAGAATACAGGTAGCTATTTGTTAAAGGAAACCTGCTGCATGAAAACCCAAACTTTACAAAATGAGAAACTTAGGGGGTTATCGATGATGAGCTAAGTTATTCTTCCCTTAAAGAGAGTAGTCCTTGGGTTTCTTTAAATAGAATAATTCTCTATTGTATTCAAATTTGGAAGAAGCTTCCTATAGCTGTGGTCATGAACAGACTGTGACTTGGGAAAGCCTCTTCTGCACCTCTTTTAGCCCCAGTTGTCTCTGGCAAAATGAAGATTACAAACTTTGAGACTAGTTGTTCTGGGGATTTAATGAAATGATATATGGAGAATTGACCAATGGAATGACTCACTTATGATGTTTATTCCATCCATATTTTTCAAAAATGTTATTTGGAAAATTTCTTGTAAGGCAGACAGACTTGCTTCCTTTGGGTCCTTTGAATTATTTCATGAATGCATTTTTTTGTTGGTTTAAGTTTATTAATGACAGTTATGGTGGTAATAATGAAAACTCTACTTATGCACATTTCAGTGAAAATATTTGTAGTGACTTACTTAAATGTCATTTTATGAACCCATTGATTAAAAATCATCTCCAGACACAATGGTTTCAAAATGCTAAATAGAATATACTTTTGATTGAGAGTTTCTTGCTTTTATTTTAGTTTTTGAGTAGCATGAATCAATTGCACATATTGATGTGTGATACTTCAACAAATGCACACAGTATGCACCATTCAAGTCAGGATAACCAGTGTTTTCATCTCCTTATCATTTCTTTATGTTTGGAGCCTTCATGCTCCTCTCTTCTAGATCCTCATAAAAAGATGTTAATAGATTATCATAAACTATAATCACTGTGCTGCAGATCTCCAGAACTTGTTTTTTTAAATTTGTTCTAATTAGTTATAAATGACATCAGAATGCATTTCAATTCATTGAACACAAATGGAGCACAACTTCTCATTTTTCTGGCTGTACGCGATGCAATCACACCATTTGTGCAATACATGTACATAGGGTAATAATGTCCATCTCATTCCACCCACTCCCTGCTCCCCCACCCCCTCCCCTACCCTCACTCCCCTCCGCCCAATCCAAAGTTCCTCCATTCTTCCCTAGCCCCTGCCCATTTTGGATCAGCATCTGCATACCAGAGAAAACATTTGGCCTTTGGTTTTTTGGAATTGGCTTATTTCACTTAGCATGATAATCTCCAACTCCAACCATTTGCCTTCAAATACCATGATTTCATTCCTCTTTAAGGCTGAGTAATATTCCATTGTGTATATATACCAGGATTTCTTTATCCATTCATCTACTGAAGGGCATATAGGATCTATAGTTTACTATTGTGAATTGAGTTGCTATAAACATTGATGTGGTACATCACTGTAGTATGCTGATTTAAGTCCTTTGGGTATAAACTGAGGAGTGGGATAGCTGGGTCAAATTGTTGTTCCATTCCAAAATTTCTAAGGAATTTCCATACTGCTTTCTAGAGTGGTTGCACCAATTTGCGGCGCCACCAGAAATTTATGAATGTACCTTTTCCCCCACATCCTCACCAACACTTATTGTTGGTTGTATTCTTGATAATTAGCATTCTGAATGGAGTGAAATGAAATCTTAGAGTAGTTTTGATTTGCATTTTTCTAATTACTAGAGATGTTGAACATTTTTTCATGTATTTGTTGATCGATTGTATATCTTCTTCTGTGAAGTGTCTAGAACTTTTTTTCTAATTGCACTTTGATACCCATTATTCAACCACCCTGCAGCATGAATTATATTTCTGTGTGTCCTCAGTAAATTTTATGTATTCTCAGATTGTTCCTCATTTAATTGTCCTGGACTAGACATTGAGTTTCTTAAAAGAACAGGGAGGGATTGGGCTTGTGGCTCAGTAGTTGAGTGCTTGCTTGCATGTGTGAGGCACTGTATCTGATTCTCAGCACTGCATATAAATAAATAATAAAGGTTCATTGATAACTAAAAATATTTTTAAAAACAAAGGGAATGTTTTATTCATCTTTATAAACCCAGTACCTAGCACATAATATGTTCTCAATAAATACGTGTCAAATTAGCCATGAGTTCCTCTACTTAGCTCATAGCAGGAATTTTTACTTTATTTTTCAAGTATTGGTCCGTTTTCATTCTGCACCCTTTCCCTAGGCAGTTCCTCAGCTGTGATTACCTTCTATTTTGTGATGATTCTCTCATTTCTGTCTCCACCTCCAACTTCTTCTCTGACCTTCAGAGTGGACATTTTCTACCTGCATATCAAAGATACTTTGAACTGAACACATCCTCATCTTCAATTCCAAGCCAATTCCTTTGTCTGCCTTACATATCTCTGAAAAAGATGTCACCATCCATTCAATCACGCAGCCAGAAACCCTGTAGATATCATGACATATTTATCCCCCATACTTTCCAGTTAAGTCACCAAATTCTGCCTATTTTCTTCACCCATTTGATCGCTTTAACTTATCCTCTTTCTATGCCTATTGTCACTCTGGGTCAAACCGTTATTATTTCTCACCTGTACTTTCCCCTCTTTTTCCTACTCATGAGCAATGTCATGTTTAATGTTTTCTTGTGAACATTTCAAACATAGAAAAATAGACTAGTATAATGAAAATGTATGTATCTATTACTGAATTTAATCATGCTTAATATTTCCAATATTTACTTCATTTTTCTTTGTATTTTAAAATAAATTACTAACATAAATACCTCAAAATAAGTCTGTAAAAATTAAAGTTACTTTCCTACATAACCACAATACCATTATCACATCTAAAATATGACCAATAATTTAATAACATGTAATACTCAATTCATATTAAAGTATCATCAGTTATCACTAACACATCACTGAAATCTGATCAAGCCAAGAAGATCCATTAAGGATCATCTATTGCATTTAAATTTATTTTCATTTAGAGCATTAGCATCTGGAACATTAACCCCCCCCCCCCAAGTACCTCCACATTTTTTAACATTAGGTTTATGAAAATAGCTAGACATTTGTCCTGTAGAATATCTCACTTTGGGAGTTTTTCTATTCATTCCACTGTGATGTTCTTTAAGTTGCTCCTCTAGCCTCAGCATTTTCTGGAAACTAAAAGATTTAAAAGGTTTGATTAGATTCAGGGTAAATATTTTAGGTAAAAATCCTGGTTATGGACTGATTTATTTCTCCTAAATTCAAATGTTGAAGTTCCAACTCTCCACTACCTCCATCTATATTTGGAGCTTGGGTCTTTGAACAGGTGATTCAGTTAAAATGAAGTCTTTAGAGTGGACCTTAATTCAACCTAAGTGGTGTCTATATATGAAGAGAGAGAGAAAACATACAGAGAAACACCAAGGATGGACACACAGAGAAAAGGCGACATGAGGAAATAGCAAGAAGGTGGCCATCTGCAAGCCTAGGAATGAGGCCTTAGAAGACACCAACACAACTAACACCTTGATCTCCAAACTTTATCCCAAGAACTGTGAGAAAATCAATTTTGGTTCTTAAAAAAAAATTCACATTGTGGTAATTTGCTCTGATAGTCTTAGCAAACTCACACAAACTTTATAGGTAAGGTTTTTTATGTTCATGTTGCCTTCCATGAGAACGTCCCACAATTAGAATAACAGTGATAGCAATGGAGTATTACTCTGCATTAAAAAATGACAAAATCATAGAATTTGCAGGGAAATGGATGGCATTAGAGCAGATTATGCTAAGTGAAGCTAGCCAATCCCTAAAAAACAAATGCCAAATGTCTTCTTTGATATAAGGAGAGTAACTAAGAACAGAGTAGGGACGAAGAGCATGAGAAGAAGATTAACATTAAACAGGGATGAGAGGTGGGAGGGAAAGGGAGAGAGAAGGGAAATTGCATGGAAATGGAAGGAGACCCTCAGGGTTATACAAAATTACATACAAGAGGAAGTGAGGGGAAAGGGAGAAATAATACAAGGAGGAGAAATGAATGACAGTAGAGGGGGTAGAGAGAGAAGAGGGGAGGGGAGGCGAGGGGGGATAGTAGAGGATAGGAAAGGCAGCAGAATACAACAGACACTAGCATGGCAATATGTAAATCAGTGGATGTGTAACTGATGTGATTCTGCAATCTGTATATGGGGTAAAAATGGGAGTTCATAACCCACTTGAATCAAAGTGTGAAATATGATATATCAAGAACTATGTAATGTTTTGAACAACCAATAATAAAAATTAAAGGAAAAAAAGAATAACAGTGATAGATCACTGAGCTCATGTGGGAACAACCTGATCTCTCTATGGTTCTGCCTTGCAAGCAGGAAGTCAACATCGGGCAATGCTTTGTCTTTGTGCAGAGATCCAGATCCCCATAATTGTTTCAACCAATTGTTTTAGTATAGCTTCCATTGATGATTTGGCCAGAATCAATTGTTTATCACCTGGACTATTTTGACAGCCTTCTGAAACATCTCCTTCCTGTGATTCTTGCTCCTAGAGTCACTACTTGTCTATACCGAGCCTTTGCATGAGTTAGAACAAAGAACCACCTTTAAGTAGACAAACCCCAGATTCTGGGCATATGGATTGACTGGAAGAGCTCAGGCTGGATTACAGCCTCCACTTGCTCATCTGTAAGGCCCTACTGTGCATGAGCAGCCTGCACAACTGTACATAGCATCCCTGCTTCCCGTGCTCCCACTGCATTCTCCACAACAGGGTCAGCAACCATCTGATCATATCACTCACTTGCTTTAAGCAAATCTTTGAATTAAATTTAAAAAGAAAAATGTTTAAATGACCTGCAAATCAGGTCTTGCTTTATCTACCACTATCCAATTTATCTTCAAGCACTCTTGGCCTACTTCATTAACTCCACCCCATTGTTCTTATAGTTTGTCAAATACACAGTATCTTTCCATTTCTACCTATTCTTCCCTCATCTTAAGGGTTCTTGCCCTTCCTACCCCTTAGCCTCCTCATTCTTCACCCTGGGCCAGGTTATGAGTTCAGGTGTCCTCAGCTCTCACAGTTTCCTACTTTTCTTCTGTAGCACTATCAAAAGGAACATGCAAGAATTACGTAGTCACCATTGAACATTTCTTTGCCTAACTAGATTATAAGCTCCAGAAAAAACAAAACTGTATGTATGTTGTTGTCATTTTAATCCTTATCCATCTAAACTACCTGGAACATGATAACTTGGTGGTTGTTGAATGAATTAATGAAAGAAAGCAACGCAGCTTAGTATTCTTCAAAATGGGCATACTGGTGTGAACTGCACAGCATTATTGGGGGAGATAGGGACAAAAACAATGTGCATGGCACACAGTAGATGCTCAGTAAATGTTCCATAAAGCACCTAAGCTATTCATTAATTTACAGAGGTATTTTTCTTGGTTGTATTAGTTCAAAGGTAGAAGATCATGAAAATACTCTCTAACACATCTAAAAATAATTCTATATCATCACCTGTGGTATACCAATATTTGTTCTAAAGTGCAGGCATGCACATCAAGAGAATTTTCTTCTGGCAATAGAAGCTTCTACTTAAACACACACTCTTCTATTCAATTTCCAGGTTCTAGGAGAGTGGTTTATTTAAGGATCTCAGGAGCAGCCGTTATGTCTGTTGACTCTTTCATGGTTGAAATATATTTTGAAAGATCAAGATTCTACTATGTGTGCTGACATGATTTTTTTAAAAAAAAAAATCCAGATGCCTAATAGTAAAGTACGAATCAAATTCCTCTCCTAAGGTGTGGTAATAATCTTTGTGGTGTAGGTCAAAACCTCGTGAAAGCTGGTGTTCTACTTAGCCCCTTAATCATTAGCATCTAATGGGATCTGTAAAAATGCTAGGAGAACTGGCCTGGGGGAGTCACAGAGGAATAAGACCTGATCTGAAAGCCTTTGTCAGGAGCCCTGAATCAAAGTTTGCAGTTGCCTGAGCTTTGAATCCCTCCCTCCAGTCGTCCAGTGATGCCATGCTGGTGGCGTTGACCTCAGGGTCATTCTTTTTTAAACAATTATGTTTAATTTGTGAATGCGATTTCCAAATGAAAAAGCTCCCCTGCCTTCCTCTGCTTTCCCTCTGTGGAAGAATGTGTGCCTTTGCAGGCATCCTGTCCGAATTGTGCAGGGAGAATTTCGGATCAGGAGACAGGGTCCCACTTCCTGGATACCTCTGAGAAAAGAAAAATGAACTGATAACATCAAAGTAGGACTTGGAGCAATAGGGCTTCTTTCCTGAGTGTGAAAATTGCCAAAGTGTCTTAGGTTATCATCTACTTTACTTCTGGGTTTTGTTGCTCTGACCAGATTGGGCTAAAAGTAAAACAGGAGGTGAAAGCCCTTACTTCTGTTTGTTAATCTTTCTTCTTCTATCTTTTTTTTAAGCAGTCCTCTTTTCTTTCCCCCTCTCTTTTGCTTCAATAGGAAGAAAAAAAAAGTTTTGTCAGCACTCCTGTTTCTTTTGTGGTTTTCTTTTTCTCAGAAGTCTTTTTCTGCTTTTATCCTAATCCCAGTCATGCATGAGAGAACAGTTGTCTGTCTGTTCTGCTAGTTTTGAATCAGTGGGACTCCCTCTTTGTTCTCTTTCTCTTCCGAACACAGAAAGGTAAAAGAGTAGAAATAGGGATTGGAACTCTTAAGAAGAGAAACCTATATTTATTTAGATTTAGTTCATTTTGGGGTCCATGGCAGTAATAATTAAGGAGTTACAGTGAATGGAGTCCAGATCTCAGTTTCCTCACCTAGAACATAAGCTTTAACTGGTATCTCTGGGGAATACTTTTTAACCACGTGCTTCCCATTTCTGTGATTCTGAGAATCTGCTAAAATTCTTCCATGTATAGGGTTGCCTTCCCACTCGGGTCTGACACTTTGTAGCAGTTGCTTTATGATTCAAACACCGCCTACCTGAGGTGGTGCCTGCCTGGGGTTTTGGAATGGACTTCATGATCAGATTATTTTAAAATCACACAGGAAGATGTGCCTCTCTCTGCCTTTTACCAGAGCACCAAAGAAGTCGAGGCAGCATTTTGTATTTAGATTTTTCTATATTTGCGATTTTTTAAAGGCATTCAGAAGTGAGACTTGAACTTTGGATGAATACGTGAGGGCTTCATCCTTACAAAACAGCCCTTTCTGATGTGGTTATCCAACATGGGCTTGCTACGGGTTGTCATGGTGATAGTGTAGGCCTGAAAATGTTCACAGGCTCAAACTATGAAGTTTTTCAAAACTGTTTTGATTAATTTTTCCTCCACTCCAACTTCTCTCTCACTTCAACTGTTTTCTCTTTTGTTTCACACTTGATTTATGGCAGGTTGCTGTCATTTAAATAGATGTGCATTTTGAAATTCCTCCTTTCTTTGCTAATGCAAAGAAAAAAAAAATAACCCATGCAAGTCATGCTCAAAGAGTTGGTTATTGTTGCTTGCTGGATTTCGACTCTCTGTGGTTGTCGGGCCTAATTCAAAGTAATTCAGGCTCCACAGTGGGGGCAGTGCATAGCTCCACAGGAAATTATGATAGCAAAAGTCTTCCTGTCGAGCTCTGCACTTGGCACTACAAAGTGCCTCGGGCTGCAGCTACCTGAATAGGGTTGAATTAGACCAGACAACCGCATCATCCCACTTCTTAATCTATTAGAGCGATATACAAGTGGCAATTGTTGATTGCAAAAATGGGATTAAGAGGCTCTTCAAGTGAATTGATTTTCTTGTGAGAACAAAAAGAGGAAAGAGAAGCCTTCGTTTGAATCACACAGCCAGAAAGTTTCATGAATGGGTTCCACTCCAAATGTTAGAATTAAAGCAATCAGTGAGTCCCCATGGGGTATGCAGGTGAGGGAAATAAACTGCTGGAAAATAGGAAATCATGTGCAAAACCCAACTATCAGGCATCTGCATTGCAAGACTCCCCAGAATAAAGTCGCCCCTGGAAAGCTACCTTATAATGTAACACAGACAAATGATTTGTGGTGGTTCCTCTTTTGCCTCACACACTTGTGTGGGCTTTAGCTACAGTTTGCTGGACTCAGGTGAGTCGCACACATTTTTCACAGTACCAACTCTCATTTGCCCCTGATGACACTTCCTCTCTCTCTGGTCAGCAGGTCTGTGCTCTCTGTTGGAAAGTTTCCCCATGGGTCAAATCTCTTTGAATGCCTAAGTTTTTGCTTTTGAAGTGTCCTCAGATTTTTGACTTTGATTATTTTGGAAAATGCAAAGAGATTCTCTGCCAGTTGGATTAAATTCTGTTTCGCTTTTTCCAGAGTGCCCTTTCATTTGGAAGGACATCTCTCATAGTTATCTGGCTTCTGATGGCCAAATGGCACAGTCAAGCCTCCTCCACAGGGTCATTGTACAGTCCTGGAAAATATTGGTTCTGTTGATCTAAACACTCATGATGCTGCAACCTGCAATAAACAACCTCAAGTGGACTGCAAACCTATTGGGATCCTGAAAGAACACATAGGATATACACATGAACTCCCATATCCTTTTTTCTAAAATGATCCTAAGGGTCATTCTAATGTTGGTTGATTTCTATGGCATATCATGCATCACAAACGTATCTACAATGATCATTTATCTGGCAGCTTTAGCTGTCGAAAACTCCATGAGTGTGGAGAATAGAAATGACACACTGATGCCAACTGGGGAAAAGAAACTGACCAGAGCAGATGGGGTAAGCCTCCTATTACCTCTGCCTTTAGGATCATGTCACAGACTAACCAGCAGCAAATAATTTGGACAATTGGCAACATGCAGTTGAAATGTGTTAGAAGAGGCTCCTGTTTGGGAAGGTAAACATAACTCTAAGTGACAATGAACTCTCCACAGATCTGAGACTTCTCAGAAGAAAATCCTTGTCGAGGAATGTAGGAAATGAAAGTGTCCGCCTTTTCCCTCACCTATCAGCCTTGGGGGTTAGGGAAGGATGTGGTAATGGGGGAGGCCACCTTTGTTTACAAGCACAAAGGGGATCCTCTCTCCAATCTTCAAAGGTTGCTTCAAAGACCCTTTGGGGGAAAGTGGCACAATTTAGACATTTGACATTCCCTATGCATACTGATGTTGTGACTTCAAAAGCCCTATCTACCAAGCTGGTTAGGGAGGTGTTATTTATTTATTTATTCCAGGGAATGCATTCCCCCTCTTGTTTTGTTTTGTTTTCTTAAAACCTGTAGAGTCAGTTGCCAAAGGCCAGATGAGAAAGTGCTTGATGGAGCGTTACAGTGTAGAGTCTGGAAAAACTGCTGAACCTTGGATCCCAATTTACCAGGAGCACTACTTTTGGCAGTATTTTCCAAGGCAAGTTTGAGGGAAAGACACAAAACAAAAGGAAGGCAGAGCCAGAGGACCCCATACAGCCAGCAGCACACTGGCTGGTGCAGTAAGTTTGTTCTGTCTTATTCCAGCAGTTCACTCTATAGTCCTCACCTTGGCAGGTGCATTTTTTTTAAAGGGAAGCTCTTGTTTAGACAACGTTTGCATAGACTCACAAATTGAGAAACTCTCCAAAGAAGAAAGAAAGAACATGTGCATTTACATGAAAATATAACTGATAGATTTCATGTCCTCTCTTCTTTGCATATTCAAGTAATTCTCTTTCTGGGTGTATTTCACTTGCAACAGCCTTTATTGAAAGCTTAATTCAGAGGAATCACAGTCTGTTAGGTCTTTTCTTTCCCTCTGGATTTTCTCTAAACCCCGAAAGCAGAGGCACTGGCCTGCATATAACATACCATGTACGGGATACAGTAAGTAATAACTGGATATTTATCATAATGTTGCTTTCCTTTCATTAACTGCCCCATATTTAATTATGCCAAAATTAGCACGGGGGAGTCTTTGGCTAGTGTATTTGCACATGTCATCAATTATGTCCTAATAAATTAATTTGCTTTTCAGGATTCACCAGAGGCACTGGTTGGGCCTCTGCGCTCCTGCTTGACTGTTCTGACTTTGAACAGGTTTATTCAGCTGCTGTCTGCTAAGCCCTACAGAAAAGCACAATGGCTGCTGATCGGCCTTTTATGGTTTATTGGAAACTGGTGGTCCGCACTGCGGCTCTGGTCAGTGATTAACCCGCGAGAAAACAAACTACACAAGGCTAAGTTGATGTTGGAGGAGGAATGAGCTCACTTCATTAAGGCTTGAAGAGGAAACCTTTTCTCCTTCAGTGCTTGTTCAAAACTTTTCAGGTCTCTATTTAATCACGTAATTCTCTCTAAGTAGCAAGAGAAGCCTGCTGCACAGCAAGTGGTCTTTTGCAACATGACAACTTAGAAAGATAAATTATATATAAATATCTTCATGGTTTTGTGCAGGGAGGAAACCAATTTTAGTATTATTCTGTGAAACTAATTTACTTGTTTCTTTATTAAAAGAAATAGCTGGGTACGCTCCATGCTATTTCTTGTGCACAAACAATGGTCTTCATATTTCTTCTGGGCTCTGTTTCTTTGATAGGGTTATTGAAAATTCAGGTGAAGGGTGCCTCCCTCACTCCCTGTGATTCTAAACAAGGATTTGAAAGAGACTCTGGAGGAGGAGAGTGAGAGCAGGACCTCTAATAATATAGATTATTGAAAAATTAGAAGAAAATAAATCTCTTCCCAGTTAGAATAGAAGGTAGAACAGGTCTGCATGGTATGGGTCTATTTCAGGAAGTGCAGCATTTCCCAACATCCTCTAATCTCTCTTTTTCTGTCAACCAGCAACCTCAACCTTTTAGGTCATGAATAAAAATTATAGCAGATGTAGATGCTTCAGGTCAAGTTAGGACTAGCCGGGGTGGGAGAGGGAGTCTTCATTGCCTTGAATTAAAAGTCAATAAAGATGTAATATCTGAATCTCAAAAGATTTTGGTGGTGCTTTGTAATTCTGCATTGAAAGCTATAACTATTACTGTCATGATTTGGGTAATATATTGCCCTCTGTATTGGTATATTTTTCCTATAAACATAAGGATAGATACTTCATAGTCCACCTACACACATGCACATGCATGTATTCAGGTGTATGCCTTCTTAAGACATTGTTATTGAAGAGGTTGAATTAATCAAGAGAGTCCATAATGAATTGATACATTGCATATTAGGGAGAAAAGTTTCACAAAATCACCACTATCATCAGGTATGTGCTGATCTTCAGAAAACTTATAGCCATATAAAGCATAAGAATAAACCAAACTGAAAGGAGAGGAAGGATTCTACTGTGCCAGAACCCAGAGCCTCACAGTTGTGCATTACTGGCTGCTCTGCTGGTTGCCCTTAACTGGGACTTTATTCATAATCCTTCCATAATCACTGATTGGCACCCTGATTACAACGTCTGCCAGCAGGACTGAGGCTCCAATTTTATGATTTCTTCCATCCTCCACCATTTTATTTGTATCTCCTCCTCTGCTTTCCATGTTTCCCCCTACCTCCACTACCTTTTGTTGCAGTGAGAACGTTTTTACTAACATCTCTGGCTTTTTTAAAAAAATTTCTGGTTTGGGCCCCATCTAAATAATCCCCCTCTATGATCTTATACAGTGACTCCATTATTATCTTTCTCCATCACTCTTCAGTAGTAAATAATGTGACACTGTCCACTTGCTGATTTGTTGAGATATTCCCATTTAACTGTTAAATTCTCTCTTATTGCCTCTCAAACTCTAATATACACCAAATATTACCTGAGGAATCTTATGAAAATACAGATTGTGATTCTAGAGGTCTGGGGCAAGGCCTGGGATTCTGCATTTCTAATGAGTTCCCAGGGGATGCCTATGCCACTGATCCTTGGACTACACTTTTACACAGGATTTCCCCCATCCCACTTTGGTTTTTTTTGGGGGTGGGGAGTACCTGGGATTGAACTCCGGGGCACTCGACCACTGAGCCATATCCCCAGCCCTATTTTGTATTTTATTTAGAGACAGGCTCTCATTGAGTTGCTTAGTGCGTTGTCATTGCTGAGGCTGGCTTTGAACTTGTGATCCTCCTGCTTCAGCCTCCTGAGCCACTGAGATTATAGGCGTGCACCACCACCCCACTTTGAAAAGCAAGGGGTTACATGTCAATGCTGGGTTGTTAAAGATTCAAACACTTTTAACTAGGTGCAGACATTTGAACAAAGTTCTTGAAGATAGTTACAAAATGCCCTAGCATCAGGTATACATGAAAGTTTCAATGTTAACTAGGTTCTTTTAATGTTCAGTAGAAAAGATTGCCAGTGAATACACATGCTTTTCTATATTTAAAAAAAATTAAACTCAATGATAATTAAAGGAAAAGAAAACGCACAGTTTGTGCCAAAGTCCACAATTTGGGGAAAAGATTGGAACTCAGCAAATGACCTATCATTATGGGGTTTTTAAATGTTAAGGAAATTTACTTCTGAATCACATCATGGTGGTGTTATTGTGAAAAAAGTGTTTTCAGCAGACAGAATATTTTAGTTATATAATGGCATTTCAAAAATGTCTTTTAATAATGCCATAGTATTTATTCTAATTCATTTCAGTTTCTGTCTTTCTGAATGCTAAGGTCTGTTAGAATGGATGCTGGAACAGCAATATAACTTAATCTAGACTGCTGTTTCCGCCTCTAACTCCTAAGACTTTTAGGGAAAGATTTTCTATATCCACTGTAAGTGATTTTTTAAGGGATTTAATCATTCTTACTGTGAAATATTCGTATGTATGTGTAACCATAGTACATCATGCTACAATTTACACCATTATATATATATACCAGTGTTGAACTTGGGGACACAGGACACTCAACCTCTGAGCCACATCCCCAGACCTATTTTGTATTTTATTTACAGACAGGGTCTCACTGAGTTGCTTGGCACCTTGCTTTCGCTGAGGCTGGCTTTGAACTCATGATCCTCCTGCCTCAGCCTCCTGAGCCGCTGGGATTACAGGCATGCACCACCATGCCTGGCAAAATATATTTTATTTTTAATTGACACATATAAAGTGTACTTAGTAATTGGGGTAGAATATATCATTTCAATACACATATACAAAGTATAATTGTTAGATCAGGGTAATTGGCATATCTATCTATCTATCTATCTATAATTATATATATAAAATTTCTTTGGGTTGGGAACATTCCAAACCCTCTCTATCATATATTTTAAAATATATAATTAATTTCTGTCAACCATAGTTACCCTACTATGCTAGAGAACATTAGAAGTTATTCCTCTTATCCAACTCCATCCCTGTATGTGTTAATCATCCTTACCATCTTTCCTCCATTCCTCCTCCTCCACACTCTTGCCAGGCTCTGGTCATCACGATTCTACTCTCTTCTTCTATGAAATCAACATTTTATCTTCCACAGGTAGGTGAAAATATGTGGTATTTGTCTTTCTTTTTATTTAGTGGCTCTTTTTAGTTATATATGACAGCAGAATGCATTTTGGTATAATTATACAAGCATAAAGTATATCTTACTCTAATTAGAGTCCCATTCTTATGGATGTACATGATGGTGGATTCACTGTGTTGTTTTCATATATGTATATGGGAAAACTATGTCAGATTCATTCCATGGTCTTTCCTTTGCCTATCCCCCTCTCTTGCCTCCATTCCCCATTGTCTAATCTTCTCCACTTCTATTCTTCCCCTGGCTTATTTCACTTAATGTGATTTCCTTTAGTTGCATCCATGTTGCTGCAAATAACAGAATTTTATTTTTGAGGCTAAATAATATTTGTGTGTGTATTAGATTTTCTTGTCCATTCATCTATCATTATATGCTTAAGTTGATTCCATTCTTGGCTATTGTAAATACTGCTGCAGTAAACATGCAAGCAAATGTTTCTTTGGCATAACATACTGAATTCATTTCTATTGGACATATACCCAGTGGTAGGATTGCTGCATCATATGGTAGTTCTATTTCTATTGTTTTCCATTATGATTGTATTAATTTATATTCTCACCAACTGCTTATGACAGGCCCCCTTTCTCTGCATCCTTGCCAGCATTTCTCATTTTTGTCTTTGATAGAATGATAAAAGTCATTCTAACTGGAGTAAGATAATATCTCATTGTGGTTTTGATTTGCATTTCCCTGATGATTAATGATATTAAGCATTTTTGTCATATACTTACTATTAGTATAACATTTTTTTTTGAAAAATGCTTTTTATTTAGATCATTTGCCCAAATTTTAATTGGAGTTTTAGTTGTTTGAGTTCCTTATATATTCTGGATATTAATCTCTTGTTAGATCATAGTTCACGAATATTTTCCCCATTCTCTAGGTTGTTTCTTCACTTTGTTGATAGTCGTTTTTTTTTAAGAGAGAGAGAGAGATAATTTTTTTAATATTTATTTTTTTAGTTTTAGGTGGACACAACATCTTTATTTTTTTGTATTTGGTGCTGAGGATCGAACACAGCGATCCGTGCATGCCAGGCGAGCGCGTTACCGCTTGACCACATCCGTAGCCCTGATAGTTTCTTTTGTTGTACAAGAGCTTTTCAGTTTGACATAATTGCATTTGTCAATTTTTTTATTTTTGAAGTCCATACTTTTGGGAACATATCTAAAAAGTCTTGGCCCAGACTAATGTCCTGAAGGATTTCCATATGTTTTCTTCTAGTAATTTCATGGTTTCAGGTTTGACATTTGAAACTTTGATCCATTTTGAATTGAATATATGTATATAATTGAATATATGTTTATATTCAATTCAAATACACACACACACATGTATGGTGAGACAGGTATCTGATGTCCTTCTTCTGCATGTGAATATCCAGTTTTATGAGCATAATTGATTGAAGAGATTTTCCTTTCTCTAATATATGTTTTTGCTGCCTTTGTTGAAAATTGGTTGGCTATAAATATGTGGATTTATTTCTAGGTTCTCTATTCTGTTACATTGGTCTATGTGTCTGTTTTTATGCCAATATCATTTTAGTTACTATAGTTTTATAGGATGTTTAGAAGGCAGGTATTATCATGCCTCCAGCTTTGGGTTTTTGTTTGTTCACCTGTTTGGGGGTTTTGGGATTTTTATTTATTTATTTATTTGCTCAGGATTCTTTAGCTATTTAGGTTGTGTGTGTGTGTGTGTGTGTGTGTGTGTTTCCATGCAAACTTTATGATTTTTTTTGTAGTTCCTTGATGAATGTCATTGGTAATTTGATAGGAATTAGACTGGATTTGTAAATCACTATAGGTATCATGGACATTTTAACAATATCAATTCTCCCAATCCATGCACATCAGATATCTTTCCATTTTTTTGATTGTGTCATATTACCTTTCATTCATCAATATTTTGTAATTTTCACTGTAGAGATCATTTATTTTCTTGGTTAAAATTATTCTTATGTATTTTCATAACTATTGCAAATGATATTGCTTTCTTGGTTTCTTTCTCAGAAATTTATTATTGAGGTATAAAAATGCTATTGATTTTGTGTTGATTTTGTATCCTGAAACCTTACTAATACATCATTATTGTTTTCTTTAGCCAATTATAAAATATTTGTAATTTATCTGCTATCAATCTGAGAGAGTGCTAAGGTTCCGTGGGAGAGACAAAAATGATAGGACATGGGGTAAAATGGAGTAGAAACAATTGTATAAAAGAATGAGGCCCAGCCTATGAACTGATATGATATGATTTCCAGGATGTAGATTAGGTGGGAAAAAGTGCAGAATGTAGCATACTACTTTTTATATAAGAAATAAGAAGAAAAAAGAATATATACGAGTGTGTGTGTGTGTGTGTGTTCCTAAAACAAATGGAGAAAGGGAAAGATAGAATCTATAGGGAGTTAATAGAAACTGATTTAAGAGGATAGGAATGAAATAATGATAACTTTTTAGGTAATTTTGACTTTTTAAACATGTAAATGTTTTACATATTTCTAAAAATTTAATAAAAAGGGATGCAAAAATCACTTTTCAAAACTTATTACAAATAAAAACAAATCAACCTAACTAAACATCATATTTATAACAGGGCAAAAATATAATTAAACTTTATTTCAAAATTTTGAATACAGTTCTCTGCCTGTCTATATCATCAGTAGAATATGTTCTAAGGATTAAAAGAGCTGCAAAATAATCATAAATTTTACTTAGTAAATTGACTGTTAGTTGTCCATTATATTTATGCATTTTTTGTATACTGTAGGATGAAGCAATTAAGTAAATGTGTTGATGTTATTAAGAACTAAGCTTTTTATAATATAAGAAAAGATACATGTGTATAAAGTAACATAATGTAAGAGAAAGCCCCATAGAGTTAAATTTGAATCATAAATATCACTATTAATTCATTTTTATATCTATATAGTTTTTCTAGCTCCAGTCACTTGAAGGATGTAGAAGTAATGACACTCCAGTAGCAATGTGCACATCCAGGGATCAAATATTGGTTTCTAAATACTCCACTAAAATAGAACCAGGAATACTTGGAGAAATGACTGATTCTAGGGCTGGAGCAGGGAAGGTACAAGGTGAGCCTGGAACATTTTCTTGTGCCAGAAAGAAAGGAAGTATTCAGACACTTGTGAGTTCTAGTCAAAGGACACAGGAGTTGGTTCAAAGGATTGCCATGGGCCAAATTTAACCCAATTTTAATGCCACTAACAATGATCTTGGTAATGGTTTGTAGTATATTGAACAAAAATAATTGATGAGTTTGAAGTGATGGAGTCAAAAGTGTTGGGGAGGGGAAGGAGGATGTTGAGGGTGAAAGGAAAGCTCTTCCTTTCAAAGTAATGCTAATTATCAAATGTTTGAGAGATAATAGAATTAGAAACTATTTTCTAATTATTAATTATTTACAGGGCAAAATACAATTAAATAATTGTGATTGTAATAATTAATATAGCAAGGATTATTGATGGGTGTTAAAACCATTGGGTGAAAGACAGTTTGGGCACAAGAATATTCACATGGTGTCAAGATATCATCCCACAAACAACTTACCAATTCAAAAGGAATGACATAGTTTTAAAATGGAGAGTTGTGATATTCATTGCTTTAGTTAAGTGATCAATTTTAGCATCACTAACATGAAATTATATTCTTCTTGGTGTGATACAATAACTACACAACAGCGCACATAAAATACTTTTGCCAAGAGTATTTAACTGAAATCTAATCATCAGGATATAACCAGAGACATCCAAAATGTAGGATATTGTATAAGATAACCAGCCTAATTCTTGGGGGGAAAAGTCTATATCAAGAAAATAAAAAGGGAGAAGGTATCACTGTAGGTTAAGAGACCAAAGAGACATAACATTAAATGCAATATACAAATCTTGATTGGAACCTGGCGTGGGTAAAAAAAAAGCATAGAAGGCACCTGGGGGACAATTGGGGAAAGTTGAATATACATAGTAATTTGATGATTTTATAGAATGGTTATTACATATGTAGGGTTTAGTAATGTTGTTGTAGTTATATGGAGATTGTTCTTGTTCTTAGAAGATTCTTGCTAACATATTTAGGGATAAAATGTCATAATGTCCATAAGTTGTTTGCAAATATATAATACATGTGATATATGATATACCTACACATGTGACATCATATATCACAGGTTCACATGTATATACACATATGTGTACATATCACAGTGAAAGAAAAACCAGATTTAGTAAGATGTTAATGAGTGCATAGTATACAGGAAATGAATTTAATAATCTTTCAACTTCCTGAATATTTAAAAATTTTCAAAACAAAAATGTATGGATTGGGGACTGGGGTTGTGGCTCAATGGTAGAGTGCTCACCTAGCACATGTTTGACACTGGGTTTGATTCTCAGCACCACATAAAATAAATAAATAAAATAAAGATATTGTGTCCAAATACAACTAAAAAAATATTTTTAAAATGTATGGATTGGAGGGAGGAAGGATATCATCCAAAGGATTGCTGTAAAGGCAGGAATCAGGGTCACAAAATAGGAAGAAGGATTACTCTGTAGTGAGAACCATGGCCATAATTTTGCTACATGGCTTATAAAGTGGAGATACTGGTGCACTCCTGCTTTTTTATCCCTGAACTGAATTGCTATCCATGAACACTGGACAATGCTATTGTCTCCAATACAGTTTTTTCCCCACTTTTGCTTTTGTGTGCCATTAGGTAGCATGCCTCTGATTGACCATGCTATGGGCCATGTGCTCACACTATAGCTGCTAGAAGTGTTTGGAAAGGCTTTTTTTTTTGTCTATGGTGAGAAGTAAGCTCTGCCTCACTCAGAATTGTTTGGTGAGACATTCCCCAAACATATAATTCATTCAAACATTAGAAAGAAACTCATAAGCTGTCTTTGTTATTCTAGGCTATAAATCATGAATAATCAGATAGTATGAAGTTACTTGTATCATGTCCCTCTCCCCATGATCACTTAAATGCCCCTTCATTTCTAGTTCAAAAACTTAACTGGAATTTCTGGCACCAGGAATTAGATTAATAGCAACCCAGGGAGACCACAACTAGACTTTGGAAATTAGAAAAGTTGAAACAAAAAAATAAACAGAGATGTGTGCCTATTGTGAAATTAGCCAGGGTCCATATCTCATAAATATAGAGTAAGTTATTTAGAGTAAGTTGTATAGTCCAAAAAATGGGTTTTATGAGCCTAAAGTGTGTCCCTAACTTTTCTCAGGAAACAAACAAACTTTAATTAGTTAAAGGTCTAGAAGTCAGAGCATGTTATAAAAGTTGGATGTCATATGTTTGAATAGTTAAAAGGGAGGAGAAACATGGAGAAAAAGAAGTACTATGACTTCAGCATAACCCTGGGGAAGAGTGCCCTGTCAGGCTAATGTGAGTACTTCTATTTCCTTGATAAGTCTCTCTCTATAGTGATAAGGGTGACTCACCAGACTCCCATAGTTTGATGAAATTATTTCTCAATTCAATTTGTTGTAATCATCATCAACAACAGCCAGTTATTGAGCGCTTCTTGTGTGCTCATTATTGCAAATACGAAGATAAATAAGGCCCTTAAGGCCTTATAATCCACTTGAAGAGAGAGAAGATACACACTAAAGATAAATAACAATAAAAGGTAACACATAAAGACCAAATGAGGAGTACAGACAAATGCTGAAGAAGGTCAGAGTCAGGACAGAATTCTGTGGGGTGGTAATGACAGGAAATGGTTAGTAGAGAAAGAGTTAGATTTGCTTTTAAGCAGTGCGGGTGGTATGGGGCTACCATGACAAGTAGGTCTCATATCACAGGCCAAGGTGGTTTAGGGAGAGGAGTGGTAAGGAAGCCAGTCTTTCTGGGAGAAAAACATACAGATGTTATAGATTTTATGGCTAGGTAAGCCACTGGCCTTGAAGAG
Organism: Marmota flaviventris; assembly: GCF_047511675.1. Classification (NCBI taxonomy): domain Eukaryota; kingdom Metazoa; phylum Chordata; class Mammalia; order Rodentia; family Sciuridae; genus Marmota; species Marmota flaviventris. The sequence continues at coordinate 119,139,904 of NC_092518.1, forward strand.
TACTTATTCCAGGTAAGGATTTGAAGAGGTTAGCCACTAGGTGAGCTAAGCTCCTCAAAGCTCTCCCTCTGTTTGTACTACTGAGCCCATATTCTGACTGCTTGGGGAACTTGCTAATTTACCTGCTCTTTGTCCAACATCTTATCTTCTCTAATTCCTCCCCATGTCTTCAAAATACACAGGTCATCCCTACCCCTAATTTATTTTTGTTTTCCACCTCCTTCTTTTGTGTTGTTTGTAGATTCATTTTCCCACATAAATCTTCTTAATATGAAGATATCTTTATTTGACTTGGATTCTTTTTTATTAAACAATATTTATTTATTTGTGGTGCTGGGGGTTGAACTCAGGGACTTGTGCATGCGTGGCAAGCACTCTACTAACTGAGCTATATCACCAGCCCTTCAGGACACTTTTTTTAACTTGTTTTTTTTTTTCTCCCCTGTTGTTTTTATACTTCTAATTAGTCACCTACAAGTTACTTGTTAATCCCCTTGCATTATGAACAGTTCTCTCTTACTGCTGAAACAGTATTTTCTTAGCATTCCAGAGGCATTTTTGCCATTAGATCAAGTAGCCTGCTTTGACTCTTCTGTTGTTTGGTACCCTCTGTTTTGGTACCACTTTAATAATGTCATTTTCCTGCTCTCAGAAACCTTTACTGGTTTATTGTTGCTTTGAGAACAAATTTAAGTTTCTTAGACAAAGATATAAGACTCTTCAAAATCTGGTGTCAACCTTCCTTCCAGTTTCATAGTAATAACTACCACTTATTGAATGCTTTCCATGTGAAAGCCTTTGTGCTGTTTTTTGTGTATGTACTGTCATATATTGCAAAACTCTTGTGAAGAAGGTTCTGTTAACCTCCCTACTTTATACATTTAGTACAGCTTACACTCTAGTTTAAGCCTCTCACATGAAGTTAATAGTTGTATATCTTAATGTGTTCTTGACATCTTCATTTGGATGGATATTACTTATTTTAAACTTAAAATATTTAAAACTGAACTCTTGATTTTCCACATCCTTAACTTTTTCTTCCTGCAGTCTTTTCCCATTTCAGCAGTTTATAAGTCCACTTTTCAAGTTTTTCAGGTCAAAAATTTTAGAGATAGTTTTGATTCCTTTCATCTTTCTAAACTATACATTCAATCCATCAGGGAAGTCTGTTGACTCTGCTATCAAAATATGTCCAGAATACAGAATATCTCACCACTTCCACCAGTATACTCTAACTTACCTACCTCTTCTCAACTAGATTATTGGAATAGATCCCTACCTAGTCTTCCCACTTAGACCATTGTTCTCTATCACAGTTCTTCACCACAACCACTCCAGGGGGATACTATTAAATCCACCATATTGTATCATTTCATCATTCAGAAACTTTCCAGTGGTCCCCATTTCACTCAGTGTAAAATCTAAGTCTATATCAAGACTTATTGTTTCCTCTTCTATACTGACCCAATCATCTGTTCCTTTCTCCCTCATCCACTCTTCTCTAGTGACTCTAGACTCTAGTCCCCCTCTACCTCCCTCTCTCCTTTCTCTCTTTTCTTCCTCCTGGTACTGGGAACTGAACCCAGGGGTGCTACGACAGAGCTACAGCCCCAGTCCTTCTTAGTTTTTTATTTTGAAACAGAGTCTTGCTAAGTTGTTGAAGCTGGCCTTGAATCTGTGATCCCCTGCCTCAGCATCCTGCATTGCTAGGATTACAGGTGTGTGCTATAGCACTTTGTTTTTAGTCTTTCTTGAATGATCCAAAATATCCCTGCCATGGGACACTTTTTTGTGTCTTTTCCCATTTTATTATTGCCTCTGCTACAAATGTCCTTCCTCCAAGAAATCCAGAGTTGTTCATTTGCTTCCCTTAGATCTCTACTGGAATGGTAATTTGTTGAAGAAGACCTCTCAGACCACTTGTGCAAATTAGCCAATTTTTCCCTCCTATCTCATTCTCCAGCAATTTAACCTAATGTGTTTTTATTATAGTTAGCAGTTACCAGTAGCTGATATACTGAAATATAGAATTTTAATTTCAATATGCATTTGTTAATGAACAAAAGAAAGTGAGTGCCCAAAGGAAATGGCAGAGCCAATATTTGAAACCCAAAATACCTGGCTTTAAATCTTATTTTTCAAATCACTAAATGCCTTTTGTTTCCTTAGATAAACTTTCCATTCCAACCACACTATGCCAGTTTCCACTAAAAAATCTAGTACTTACAGAACTTATTTCTACTATCTAACAATAACATTGTACTCATTGACCAAAATGGCACATCAAGGTGAATATAATTAACAATAATGCATTGTATATCTCAAAATATTTAGAAGACTTTTGAATGTACTCATCATAAAGAAAGGATGAAAGTTAGGGTGATAGATATGCTAATTACCCTGAGTTGATTGTTACCTAATGTATACAAGAATCACATTACAACACAAAAATATGTACAAATAGTATGTGTCCATCAAAAATGAAATTAATTTTTAAAAGAACATAGTATTAGTAAAGTAGCATATTTTATCTTGATTCCTTTCATAAGCATAAACATACCAAAACCAATAAATGCCAAGTAATATATTATCTAATACACTTTTAAATGCATATATAGGCTTACAAAAAGTAAAGGAAGTCCTCACAAAAGAGAAATGAAGAAGGAACTGAAAACTATAGATGCAAGTCTTAAATATTGGAAAACTGAATCCAGCAATATATAAAAATGATTCCACATCATGACCAAATAGGTTTATGTCAGGAATGCAAGATTGGTTTACCATTTGAAAATCAATTAGTGCAATTCATCATATTAAAATATATGAGTAAAAACAGAAGGCCATCTCAATACACACAGGAAAAGCATTTGAAGCCAAAAGGAGTGATGCATGCCTGTAGTGTCAGCTACTTGGAAAGCTAAGTGGGTGGATCTCTTGAACTCACTTAGGTGTTTACTTATGAGAAATAAAATCATATGTCCATGTATGGATGTTCATGGCAACTTTGCTCATAATAGCTCACAACAGGAAATGACCTAAATGTCCATTAACAGATGCAAGGATGAATAAAATGTAGCATATCCATATAATAATATATTACTCAGCAATAAAAGGCAACAGATTAGTGAGATATGCTAAAACATGGACAAATCTCCAAATATTATATTTGAAAGTAGTCACAACCAAAAAGTTCACACTGTATGATTCAATTCATATGAAATTCTAGAAACATCAAAACTAATTAATAAATAATAGAATAGTTCATATCAGTCATTGAATAGGGCTGAGTATAATAGATTTGTTTGGAAAGGAGCACAAGAGAAATTATTAGGGTAATGAAAATGATCTATATGTTGACCATGATGATGAGTATACTGCTATAACTATTACTTATGGCTCATAAGAATATACACTTTAAATGGGTACATTTTAAGTATGTTAATTATAACTTAATAAGTTGATCTTTTAAAAGACATAAAAGAGTAAGGAAGTCCAACATACCATCTACTAGGATTCCAAAGGGAGAGAATATAGAGAATTGAGAGGAATCAAAGAAGATAACCACTAACAGTTTTTCAGATGAGTTGAAATATATCAATCTTCACCTCAGGAAGCACAAATCTCAGTCAAGAGAAATAAAATTAAATCCATATTTAGACATAAATTCTTAAACTCCAGAATGCTAAAGACAAACTAATGTTAAAAACAACTTGAGAGGGAAAGACTAATTACCTTCCAAGAAACAGGAAAGTGATAGAAGAACAACTGAACGCATAACACAATGGAAAAATATCACCATATCTAGCCAAAAAAGGACTTCATGCTAAAATTCTATGCCATTTAAAAACATTTTCAGAAAACAAATGGTAGCTATAAAGTTTTATGCATATGTAAAATTTGATCAACCTGTACTCAATATTTATGCAGCTTACCATATGAAAGTTATACCTCAGTAAATTTTTAAATTTCTTTTATTTTTGACTTCTTAAAAATTGCTGTATGTACCTGCCCAAAAAAGCTCAAAATTTCAATGAAATCAACATAAAACCAAATTTAAATAAAAAATTTAAAAATGTTTGCAGGCAAAGGGTTTGAGTTTTTACCACTCATAAATTTTTACTAAAAGGACTACCAAAGATGTACTGTAAAAAATAACTCAAGAGGATGGAGTTATATGTAACAATTGAGAGGAAAGGAAATTGGTAAAACTAAAATAAGGAATGATTCTATCAAACAGCAATAATAATTATAATAGCATATTTAATTGATCATAAAATGCACTTTAAAGATCTTTTTAGCATTTCTAAAATTGGGATATACCTTTTATGTTGATATGTCCTGGTTTAATTGGAAGCACTTTTTCTTTCTTTTAAGAAGATAAAATAACACCACATCTTATAATCAATGATAACTTTGATTCACCAAAATGCAATAATAATTACTAATTGAGGGAACATAAAAAGAAAGGGAAGCAAAATTATTTAAGACAGGAAGTTGGGATTAAAATATTCTGAGATCCTCTTTTACAAAGACAACAGAGATGTCAAACAGATTTAGACTTTATTATGACAATTGTCACTATCAAAATTTAAAGGAATCCTATCTACATAAGATAAGCACCCCAGGAAAAATAATTATTTCAAGAGATATCAAAATATAATCTTTTGAGTGTACATTCCAAGTGGAACATATCCAATAGGCCAAAAGATCCATGAAGAAATTTCAAGATTCATTAAGTAGTCTATTTTTTTTGGTAGTAATATTGTTCTTTTGAAAATATAAAAAAAAATGTAACATTTTAAAATCATTAGGATCTGAGACTTTCAAGAAAAGAGACAGAAAAGTATACAATTAAAATGATTAATTCAAAACCCTGTAACCTTAAGTATACAGGGTCTACATATACCAGTTTCCTAGTTCTTTTCACTGAAAACAAGTAGACATAATAAAATCCCAGTAGCAATGAGCACCATTAGCACTCATATTGTAGTTTCTGTTTTTAACACTAGAAACCAAGGGCTCCTTGGAAGAATAATTCATTCAGGTTTGGGACACAGGAAATAATCTGAAAGGTTTAGATTCCTACTCACCAGAAATGGGATTATTTGAACTGTAACAAATATAGGGACTGAGATGGATCAAAATTCATAAAATATGTAAAAATCAATGAGTCTTTAATAATTTTCATAATATGCACAACAAGGTTCTGGGAAGAGGGATGAATAAGGCATGACTTTTTAATGGGCATGAATTTTCTTTAAGAGTGATGAAATATTTTGAATTTAAGTAAAAGTGATGGTTATACAACATTGTAAATATATTAAATGATACTGAATTATGTAATATAAAATATTCAAGCTTATGTTATATGAATTTTACCTCAATAAAAAATTTTGTGATGAGTACACATCAGCTAATTGCATGCTTCCTCAATTTGGGGGTATTTTTTGAAAATTCTCCTAAAAACTACAATAGAAAATTCGGCTAAATTATAATGAACATATTATATATGAAAACTTAAAGGATACAGGTAAAGAGGTAGTTAGAAGTGAAATTTACAACATAAATGCTTCTATAAAAGTGAGAAAGATTGAAAATTAATGAGCTAAGAATTCAGTTTAAGAAAACTAGAATAAGAACAAAAATATTAGAATAAGAACAAATGAATAAATTGTAGTAATAGAAGAAAAAAGTTATTAAAATGAAAAATTAGGGCTCGGGTTGTACTCGGTGGTAGAGCACTTGCCCAGCACATGTGAGGCAATGGGTTCAATCCTCAGCACCACATAAAAATAAATAAAATAAAGGTATTGTGTCCATCTGCAAGTAAAAAAATAATAATTTTTTAAAAAAATTTAAAACAATAATTAAATGGAAATTAAATATATGGTAGTCATTAAAGAAAAAATTATTTCTTTGACTAACAAAATAGAGCATTTTAGCAATATTAATAATGAGAAAAGATAGAAAGCATAAATAAGGAAGAATAGGAATGAAAATAACTATAGTGGCATCAGAAATTAAATAGGTAGTAAGGGGTTATAATGAAAAGCTTAATGCCAATTCACTTGAAAACATACATAAATTTAATAAATTCCCAGGAAAATATGACTTGACAAGCTAAAGAAGAAATAGAGAACCATAATTGTCTTCTAAATTTCAAAAGAAAAAAATCTTTCCACAAAGATAGCATCAGACCCATATAGCTCCATTAATGGTTTCTACAAAGAATTAACAGAATGCTAATCATGATCTTATATATTCACTTTACTAGTGAATTTAAAAGAAAAGAAAGCTCTCTAACTCCTTTCTGAAGTTCTCCTTGCCTGATTTAGGACTATTTAAGAAAGGAAAATTAAGGCTGATTTCATTTCCAAACATTGATATATATCTCCAAAATGAGCACACTGAATCAGTAAACTGAATCAAGTAAAGTATTGAACAAAATATATTGTGACCAAAGATTCTTTAAGCTAAGAGGAAAAAGAAGAGATTAACACTATCCAATATGTGATATTTTTCAGACTTTTTAATTTTGCTGATTGAATGATACAAAGTAGTATCTATAGTGATCTTTAAGACAAACTTAAAAAATGATGTGTAATTTCCAATTTATAATAAAATGCAAATCTTTTTTTTAAGTTTTTTTTAATTTTTTATTGTTGATTGTTCAAAACATTACAAATTTCTTGATATATCATATTCCACACTTTGATTCAAGTGGGTTATGAACTCCCACCTTCACCCCATACACAGATTGCAGAATCACATCAGTTACACATCCATTGATTTACATATTGCCACACTAGTGTCTGTTGTGCTCCGCTGCCTTTCCCATCCTCCACCATCCCCGCTCCCCACCTCTCCCCTCCCCTCCCCTCCTCTCTCTCTACCTCCTCCACTGTATAACCCTGAGGGTCTCCTTCCATTTCCATGCAATTTCCCTTCTCTCTCCCTTTCCCTCCCACCTCTCATCCCTGTTAAATGTTAATCTTCTTCTCCTGCTCTTCGTCCCTACTCTGATCTTAGTTACTCTCCTTATATCAAAGAAGACATTTGGCATTTGTTTTTTAGGGATTGGCTAGCTTCACTTAGCATAATCTGCTCTAATGCCATCCATTTCCCTGCAAATTCTATGATTTTGTCATTTTTTAATGCAGAGTAATACTCCATTGTGTATAAATGCCACATTTTCTTTATCCATTCGTCTATTGAAGGGCATCTAGGTTGGTTCCACAGTCTTGCTATTGTGAATTGTGCTGCTATGAACATCGATGTAGCAGTGTCCCTGTAGCATGCTCTTTTTAGGTCTTTAGGGAATAGACCAAGAAGGGGAATAGCTGGGTCAAATGGTGGCTCCATTCCCAGCTTTCCAAGAAATCTCCATACTGCTTTCCAAATTGGCTGCACCAATTTGCAGTCCCACCAGCAAGGTACAAGTGTACCCTTTTCCCCACATCCTCGCCAGCACTTGTTGTTGTTTGACTTCATAATGGCTGCCAATCTTACTGGAGTGAGATGGTATCTTAGGGTGGTTTTGATTTGCATTTCTCTGACAGCTAGAGATGGTGAGCATTTTTTCATGTACTTGTTGATTGACTGTATGTCCTCCTCTGAGAAGTGTCTGTTCAGGTCCTTGGCCCATTTGTTGATTGGGTTGTTTGTTCTCTTATTGTCTAATTTTTGAAGTTCTTTGTATACTCTGGATATTAGGGCTCTATCTGAAGTGTGAGGAGTAAAGATTTGTTCCCAGGGTGTAGGCTCCCTATTTACCTCTCTTATTGTTTCTTTTGCTGAGAAAAAACTTTTTAGTTTGAGTAAGTCCCATTTGTTGATTCTAGTTATTAACTTTTGTGCTATGGGTGTCCTATTGAGGAATTTGGAGCCCGACCCCACCGAATGTAGATCGTAGCCAACTTTTTCTTCTATCAGACGGCGTGTTTCTGATTTGATATCAAGCTCCTTGATCCATTTTGAATTCACTTTTGTGCATGGCGAGAGAAAGGGATTCAGTTTCATTTTGTTGCATATGGATTTCCAGTTTTCCCAGCACCATTTGTTGAAGATGCTATCCTTCCTCCATTGCATGCTTTTAGCCCCTTTATCAAATATAAGATAGTTGTAGTTTTGTGGATTGGTTTCTGTGTCCTCTATTCTGTACCATTGGTCCACCTGCCTGTTTTGGTACCAGTACCATGCTGTTTTTGTTACTATTGCTCTGTAGTATAGTTTGAAGTCTGGTATCGCTATACCGCATGATTCACACTTCCTGCTTAGCATTGTTTTTGCTATTCTGGGTCTTTTATTTTTCCATATGAATTTCATGATTGCTTTCTCTATTTCTACAAGAAATGCCGTTGGGATTTTGATTGGCATTGCATTAAACCTATAGAGAACTTTTGGTAATATCGCCATTTTGATGATGTTAGTTCTGCCTATCCATGAACAGGGTATATTTTTCCATCTTCTAAGATCTTCTTCTATTTCTCTCTTTAGGGTTCTGTAGTTTTCATTGTATAAGTCTTTCACCTCTTTTGTTAGGTTGATTCCCAAGTATTTTATTTTTTTTGAAGATATTGTGAATGGAGTGGTTGTCCTCATTTCCATTTCAGAGGATTTGTCGCTGATATACAGGAATGCCTTTGATTTATGCGTGTTGATTTTATATCCTGCCACTTTGCTGAATTCATTTATTAGCTCTAATAGTTTCTTTGTAGAGCCTTTTGGGTCTGCTAGGTATAGAATCATATCATCTGCAAATAGTGATAATTTAAGTTCTTCTTTTCCTATTTTTATGCCTTTAATTTCTTTCATCTGTCTAATTGCTCTGGCCAGTGTTTCGAGAACTATGTTGAACAGAAGTGGAGAGAGAGGGCATCCCTGTCTTGTTCCAGATTTTAGAGGGAATGCCTTCAGTTTTTCTCCATTCAGAATGATGCTAGCCTGAGGCTTAGCATAGATTGCTTTTACAATATTGAGGTATGTTCCTGTTATCCCTAGTTTTTCTAGAGTTTTGAACATAAAGGGATGCTGTACTTTGTCGAATGCTTTTTCCGCATCTATCGAGATGATCATATGGTTCTTATTTTTAAGTCTATTGATGTGGTGAATAACATTTATGATTTCCGTATATTGAACCAGCCTTGCATCCCAGGGATGAATCCTACTTGATCATGGTGCACTATTTTTTCGATATGTTTTTGTATCCGATTCGCCAGAATTTTATTGAGGATTTTTGCATCTAGGTTCATTAGAGATATTGGTCTGTAGTTTTCTTTCTTTGAAGTGTCTTTGTCTGGTTTAGGTATCAGGGTGATGTTGGCCTCATAGAATGAATTTGGAAGTTCTCCCTCTTTTTCTATTTCCTGAAGTAGCTTGAAAAGTATTGGTATTAGTTCTTCTTTAAAGGTTTTGTAAAATTCTGCTGTATACCCATCCGGTCCTGGGCTTTTCTTAGTTGGTAGTCTTTTGATGGTTTCTTCTATTTCCTCAATTGATATTGGTCTGTTTAGGTTGTCTATATCCTCCTGACTCAATCTGGGCAGATCATATGACTTAAGAAATTTATCTATGCCTTCACTATCTTCTAATTTATTGGAGTATAAGGATTCAAAATAGTTTTTGATTATCTTCTGTATTTCTGAAGTGTCTGTTGTGATATTGCCTTTTTCATCCCGTATGCTAGTAATTTGAGTTCTCTCTCTTCTTCTCTTTGCTAGCATCGCTAAGGGTCTGTCGATTTTGTTTATTTTTTCAAAGAACCAACTTTTAGTTTTGTCAATTTTTTCAATTGTTTCTTTTGTTTCGATTTCATTAATTTCAGCTCTGATTTTAATTATTTCTTGCCTTCTACTTCTTTTGCTGTTGTTTTGCTCTTCTTTTTCAAGGATTTTGAGATGAAGTATGAGATCATTTATTTGTTGGTTTTTTCTTTTTTTAAGGAATGAACTCCAAGCAATGAATTTTCCTCTTAGAACTGCTTTCAATGTGTCCCATAGATTCCGATATGTTGTGTCTGTGTTTTCATTTATCTCTAAGAATTTTTTAATTTCCTCCTTGATGTCTTCTATAACCCATTGATCATTCAGTAACCTATTGTTCATTCTCCAAGTGATGTATGCTTTTTCCTTCCTTCTTTTATCGTTGATTTTCAGTTTCATTCCATTATGATCAGATAAGATGCATGGTATTATCTCTACTCCTTTATATTGTCTAAGAGTTGCCCTGTGACATAATATATGATCTATTTTTGAGAAGGATCCATGTGCTGCTAAGAAAAAAGTGTAACTGCTTGATGTTGGGTGGTATATTCTATATATGTCAATTAAGTCTAGGTTATTAATGGTGTTATTGAGTTCTATAGTTTCCTTATTCAACTTTTGTTTGGAAGATCTGTCCAGTGGCGAGAGAGGTGTGTTGAAGTCTCCCATGATTATTGTATGGTGGTCTATTAGACTCTTGAACTTGAGAAGAGTTTGTTTGACGAACATAGCTGCACCATTGTTTGGGGCATATATATTTATGATTGTTATGTGTTGTTGGTGTATGGTTCCCTTAAGCAGTATGTAGTGTCGCTCTTTATCCCTTTTGATTAACTTTGGCTTGAAATCTATTTTATTTGATATGAGTATGGACACTCCTGCTTGTTTCCGAAGTCCATATGAGTGATATGATTTTTCCCAACCTTTCACCTTCAGCCTGTGTATGTCTTTTCCTATCAAATGCATCTCCTGTAGGCAGCATATTGTTGGGTCTTGTTTTGTGATCCATTCTACTAGCCTGTGTCTCTTAATTGGTGAGTTTAAGCCATTAACATTTAGGGTTATTATTGAGATATGGGTTGTTCTTCCAGCCATATTTGTTTATTTCTGTTACTAAACATGGTTTGTTTTCCTCTTTGATTATTTTCCCCCCCTTTACTGTCCTACCTCCCACTGTTGGTTTTCATTGTTATTTTCCATTTCCTCTTCCTGTAATGTTTTGCCAAGGATGTTTTGAAGAGATGGTTTTCTAGCTGCGAATTCTTTAAACTTTTGTTTATCGTGGAAGGTTTTAATTTCATCTTCCATCCTGAAGCTTAATTTCGCTGGATACACAATTCTTGGTTGGAACCCATTTTCTTTCAGTGTTTGAAATATGTTATTCCAGGATCTTCTAGCTTTCAGAGTCTGTGTTGAAAGATCAGCTGTTATCCTGATTGGCTTACCCCTAAATGTAATCTGCTTCCTTTCTCTTGTAGCTTTTAAAATTCTCTCCTTATTCTGTATGTTGGGCATCTTCATTATAATGTGTCTAGGTGTGGATCTCTTATGATTTTGCACATTCGGCGTCCTGTAGGCTTCTAGGATTTGGTATTCTGTCTCATTCTTCAAGTCTGGGAAGTTTTCTCGTATTATTTCATTGAATAGACTGCTCATTCTTTTGGTTTGGAGCTCTGTACCTTCCTGTATCCCAATGACTCTTAAGTTTGGTCTCTTAATGTTATCCCATATTTCTTGGATGTTCTGCTCATGGTTTCTTAACAGTCTTGCTGAGCTGTCTATGTTCTTTTCCAGTTGAAATACTTTGTCTTCATTGTCTGATGTTCTATCTTCTAAGTGTTCTACTCTGCTGGTAGTATTCTCCATTGAGTTTTTAAGTTGGTTTATTGCTTCCTGCATTTCTAGGATTTCTGTTTGTTTGTTTTTTATAACCTCTATCTCCCTGTATAGTTGATCCTTTGCTTCCTGGATTTGTTTGCATAATTCATTGTCGAAGTGATCTTTCATTGTCTGATTTTGCTGTCTAATGTCTTCCTTGATACTCCAGATCATCTGAAGCATGTATATCCTGAATTCTTTATCTGACATTCCATCTGCTGCAGCTGTTACCTCTTCTAAAGTTGCGTTGACCTGCATTGCTTGTGGTCCTTTCTTTCCTTGTCTTTTCATACTGCTTGCGTATCTTTCCTTCAGGCGCGGGTGGTGGCTCTGCTCTCTCCTTATTCCAATTGGGGTGTCGTGACTACCACACCGGCAGGTCACTGGGCCTGTTCTGGGCGCTGGCGGCGGCTCTGTTCTGCCCCTACTCCAATTGGGGTGACGAGTGTACCTCGCCGGCAGGCCACCGGGCCTGATCCGCCGGTCGGTTGCAAGTTTGCCTTCACTGTAGGCGCGGGCGGCGGCTCTACTCTGCCCCTACTCCAAATGGGGTGACGTGTCTGTCGTACCGGCAGGCCACTGGGCCTGTCCCGCTGGTCGGTCGCAGATCTGCCCACCTTTCGGGCACGGGTGGCGGCTCTGCTCTGCCCCTACTCCAATTGGGTTCTCGTGACTACCCCGCCTGCAGGTCGCTGTGCCTGTTCCTGGCACGGGCGGCGACTCTGCTCTGCCCCTACTCCAATTAGGGTGGTGTGTGTACCACGCCGGGAGGCTCCTGGGCCTGATCCGCCAGTCTGTCGCAGGTCTGCCTACCTTGCAGGCGCGGGCGGCGGATCTGCCCTGCCCCTCCTACCACGCCTGCGGACCGCTGGGCCTGATCTGAAGGTTGGTCACAGGTCTGCTCACCCTGCGGGCACGGGTGACGGTTCTGCTCCTCCCCCACTCCAATTGGGGTCACGTGACCACCACACCGGCAGGGCCTGATCCGGGCGTGGGCGAAGGATCTGCTCTGCCCCTACTGCAGTTGGGGTGACGTGTGTACCACGCTGGCAGGCCACTGGGCCTGACCTGCCAGTCTGTCACAGGTCTGCTTACCTTGCAAGCGCGGGCGGCTGCTCTGCCCTGCCCCTCCTACCACGCCCGTGTACCACTGGGTCGCGGGTCTGCCCACCTTGCGGGCGCTGGTGGCGGCTCCGCTCTGCCCCCTCTCCAATTGGGGTCACGCGGTCACCACGCTGGCGAGCCGCTGGGCCTGCTCCGGGCGCTGGCGGCGGCCCGGTTCCTCCCCTCTGGCTCGAGGACAAATCGAGGAGACTTGGGTGTCTGTGCCTCACCCCCCCTACCAGGAGACCAACTGTTTCTGTCGCCGCTGGTATTGATGAAGTTCTCTCCTCTGTCGCTTTCTGCTGACATCAGATCTCTGCCATGTTGGTATCGTATGCGAATGGCAGCATTTCGTTCCCCTTGCCGGGCAACCAAAGCAACAGGTGAGTCCTCACCGGCCCTCAGTAGGACCCGGACCGAGAAGCAGTTTCCGCGGGCTCCTAGCCCTGGGCCAGGGCAGTTCCGGGAGCCGGAACTCGGCCGCTTAGTGCTCGGTGTATGCTCTGATAGGAACAGGGTCCAAGAAGCAGCCTCCGCAGGCTCCCCAGCCCTGGGCCAGGGCGGTTCCGGGAGCCGGAACTCGGCCGCCCTGCGCTCGGTGCTCGCTCCGATAAGAGCAGGTTCTAAGAAGCACCCAGGCACTGAGCCCGAGCAATCTGTCTGCAAGCCGCAGGCGAATGACAGCCTGAAATTACCTGTTCTATGGCTGAATGAGCTGCGGTCAGTCGAAAACAGGGATGGTGACGTCAGCTTTCCAACATGGTGGCCGCTGGCCTCCTCTGTGGTCTGACCGGTGTGGAGAACCGAGATGGACCACTTCCTTCCCCCGTCTCGAACCCAGAATTCAGCCCTGAGTACGGTGCTTGCACGGCTGGCAGAAACTGCAGCGCTGTATCCCTGCGTTGCTATCTCCGCGTTTCCCAGCGCGCGCTGCAGACTCTAGCCGTGGGGCGATTTGCTGAATAAGCAGTGTTACCCTCCCTGCGACAAACCTCTCGCGTTTGAGTCCCCATAGCCGATCCTCGTGCGATGGAAATCCTTCCTCCAGGTTCCGGAGCACCCCACTATTGCTGGAAATTCCTAACAAGATAGCCTTTAGCTGTCCTGACTTGTCATACTCCCACACAGTGAAGCAGCACATGGGGGCAATGCACTCCCCTCGCCGCCATCTTCTGTATTCTAAAATGCAAATCTTAAAAAAAGAGATTAACACTAAAAAAATGTATTAATTTGAGCCGTTACCTTAAAAGATTAAAGGAGTTGCACATGGTGGTACATGCCTGTAATTCCAGTGGTTCGGGAGGCTGAAGCAGGAGGATTGCAAGTTTGAGGTTAGTCTCAGCAATTTAGTGAGGTCCTAAGTGAATTAGTGAGACCTGTCTCAAAATAAAACATAAAAAGGGTTGGGGATATAGCTCAGTGGTTAAGCACCTCTAGGTTCAATCCTCAGTACTCCCCCCCCCAAAAAAAAAGATTAAAGAAGATAAATCATGATCATCTCAATGGATCTAGAAAACATTTCACAAAATTTAACCCTATTCCATGATAAGGGGGAAAATCACTTGACAAATAAGAATAGAAAGGAACTTTCCTAACCTAACACTGAATATCTACCAACAACAAAAACACAGCAAACCTCATTTTTAATGTTGAGATATTAGAAACATTCCCATTAAATTCAGAAAGAAGACAGGGGTCCTATTTAATAATGATTATTGAGCAAATTAATAGTTTCCTTGACAGTTAATTGATTTATGATGATGTGGTGGCAGCCAGCCTTGAGGCCCAACTTGTTGCTGGCTTTTTTTATTTCTTTCAGTAGGCACAATGGGCATTTAAGCAAATCCCTGCTGACTATTAAAATTCAGTACCAGCAGAATTATTGGCTGAAGGAATATTGGTTTAGATTGAATAAAAACTAAACCAATGACACCACCAAATGTACTCTTCACACAGCTACTGAATTGGTTTCTTCCACCTTGGCACACTTGCTCTAGAATCCTGCCTTGCGAACCATTCACCACTATAATTAACTGCAAGGCATCCAGCTGTGCCAGCCCCAGATTCTCTACTGATTCTGAAGTGGTTTGATGGGACTTCATCCAGTATAGGTGCTCTATATCAGTGTCACCAATCTAACACAATCGAACACCGTCTTCATGAAGCATTAAGTGTGAGGTGCAGTTCTAAGCAATGCTTAGAAATGGATTTTGCTTGTGAAATTGGGGGTACCTCCCCAAAGCTGAGAGAATTAGGGAATTGAGGATGCAGCTGGTGGGGCTTTCCCCCCTTCTGTCATGTATTTCTGTATAGTCTTAAATACACATAGCTGTCTTTATGAAAAAGCTCTCCCTTGTGAAAGAACCTGAGCAGCTGGATCTGTGTGAATATCCAGCCTTCTTGTATTCTTTCCCATTCTAATGTCATCCACCCATCTTTCTCTTAGTTTTGCCCTTACTTCATCAAAATTTTCATTGAAACATACTATCTCAGAAAATAGGAAGATCAGTGTTTTAGTCAGCTTTTTAGTTGCTGTGACAAAAAGACCTGACCAGAACAATTTTAGGGGAGGAAAAGATTATTTGGGGGCTCATGGTTTCAGAAGTCTCAGTCCATGGACAGCAAGCTCCATTCCTCAGGGCTCAAGGAGAGGCAGAACATCATGGTAGAAGAGTGTGGCAGAGGGAAGAAGCTCACATGATGATCAGGGAGCAGAGACTAAGCTCAGCTCACCAAATATATACCCCAAAGCCACGCCCCCAAAGATGCCCCCTGCCACACCCTACCCTCCTCCAGCCACCACCCAGTTAATCCCATCAGGGAATGAATTCACTGATTGCATTAAGATTCTCATAGCCTTATGTGAATACATGACCAGTGTAACTTCACATCAGGTACAACATTAATGGGATGGTAAATGGAAGAAGTTATACTTATTCTATGTATGTATAATATGTCAGAATACACTCTACTGTCATGTATATCTAGAAAAAACAAAAAAAATTAAAGATTGGAAATAAAAACATGGGAGATGTGCCTGGGGATGTTGCTCAGTGGTTAAACATCACTGGGGTCAATCCCTGGTACCAAAACAAAAACAACAAAACAAAAATTCTAGCATTTTTGGCTTTTATTTTATTTATGTGTTTATGTAGTTATTGGTTTTGTTTTTTAAAAAATACCTTTGTTTTTTAAAAGTGCCTGTTGTAGCATTTAGCTGTCTTTGGTTGCAGGCGATATAGAAACTAATTTTGGTTAACACTGGGGGACAGATTGGCTGCAAGGATGATGAGGGGCCCAAGGAATTAGAAAAACTGAATAACCAAGCCTCTAGAAGAATCATAACTGGCAGTTCTATTACAGTGTGTTGTTACAATTGTTCTATTTCATTAGTAGTTATTATTTTTAATCTCTTACTGTGCATAGTTATAAACTAAACTTTATCATAGTTGTGTGTGTATAGGCAAAAACAGGATATAGGGTTCAGTACTATCCATGGTTTGAGGCAGCCATTGGGAATCTTGGAATGTATTCCCTGTAGATAAGGGGAGACTATTGTATATCTTTTCCTTGATCATGTAGAAATCTAACTAAAGTACACAAAAGCACATTCTAAGTACATTAACATCTAGAGAGTGCTTAGTATTCAATCATACTTTAGTCATAATCACATTTAATTTGTACTTTTTATTAATTGAATCCCCTTGAGGCTGTAATCATTTGTCAATATTTTCTGGCTATTGTCTTTGTCCTTGTGCCAAGCTTCAATAGATAGAAATAGGATATCCTTTTCTCTTTTTTTTTTTCCCTTGCACTATAATCCATCCAGATCTGCACTGTCATCACTACATGCATGCATATATATATATATATATATATATATATATATATATATATATACACACACACACACACATACATACACATACCAGGGATTGAACTCAGAGGCACTCAACCACTGACACACATCCCCAGCCCTGTTTTTAATTTTATTTAGAGACAGGGTCTCACTGAGTTGCTTAACACCTTGCTTGGGGGAGGCTGGCTTTGAACTCATGATCCTCGTGCCTCAGCCTCCTGAGTTGCTGGGATTACAGACATATGCCACCACACCTGGCCCTAAAAATATTTTATCTGATACATAAAAACATAAATTGTACATATTTATGGAGTACCATGTGTATGTCTCAATGCATGTAATGTTTAAACCAGGGTAAGCATATAGACTGTTTAGGAAATAAAATCCCATTTTCTGTTATATAATTTAACCCTCACAATAACCTTTTTGAAAAATTTTTATCCCATTTTACAGATGAAGAATCTGAACCTGGAAAGGGTAAGAAACTTTCTTAATATCACACAACTAGAATAGTTAAGTGGCAGTGCCAGGATGTGAACCCAGGTCCTCTAATCCTCAAAGGATATTTGTTGAACTTTATGTTAAATACAATATCCATAGATAAAAGCACCAAAGTCATAAAAGTATAATCCCATGAATTGTGACAAAGTGAACACACTTGTGTGAGCCTAACTCCATGCCGAGAAGGCCCTCCTTCTGCCTCCTTCTGGAAACTGATCCTTCAAGAAAATAATTGTCTTGATTTATAGTGGCCTAAGTCAGTATAGTCTTGTAACTGTAATCTTGTGGAATCATCCACTATGAATTATGTTATGTAGAACTTCTTTTTGTGAGAGATTCATCCATGGTATTAGTTATTTATAGTTCATTCATTTCATTGCTCTTGTAATGTTCCATTGTATGAATATAATGTACTATAGTGTATTTATCTGTTATATTCTAAGGGAATTCTATTCTAATTCAAGGGACATCTTCAACAAAGGACTGAGAAAAAACCAACTGTGTGCAGCTAGTTTTATGTGTCAACTTGCATAGACTATATACCCAATTATTCAACAAAACACTGATCAAGGTGTTACAGTGAAGCTCTTTTGTGGATGTGATTAACATCTACATTCAGTTGACTTTAAGTACAGAATATTCACCTTTATAATCTGGGTGGACCTCATCTGCTCTTTAGAAAAGTTTTGAGAATAAAGCTGTGGTTTCCCCTAGGTAGAAGAAATGCCACCTGTGGTTTGCATTGTAGGTCCCAGCCTGAGGGTTTCCAGCCTGCTGACATGTCCTGTGATCATGGTCTTGCCCAACCAAACCCCCCAAATTACCCAATGCCTTGATACACACACACACACACACACACATATATATATTACATACAGAAAAAAAAAAAAAATATATATATATACCCTATTGGTTCTGTCTCTTTGGTAGACTCTGAACTGATAACACTGTGATAACACTGTGGCACATTTGTGCAATTTTATATGATTCAGCAACACAAAGAAATTGGTAATTAATTTCTTTCAACAACATGGATAAATCTTAAATGCATTTTGCTAAGTGAAAGAAACCAAAAATATGTAGACTCAGAAAGCTACATATTTTATTATTCCATTTATAGACATTATGGAAAGAGGCAAAACTATACGGACTGAACGTGACTGGTGATTATCAGGGGATTGGGGTTAACTACGAAGGGGCCACATAAAAATAATTTAGGCTAGCAAAACTGTTATGTGTGGTAGTAGAATGGTAGATAAATAACTCTGATTTTGTCAAAATCTATGAAATTGTACACTGCAAAAAGGGAACTTTAGTGTATGAACATTTTTAAAATGATCAACCAGAAGGAATGAGTTAGACATCACTACCCTAAGGACATGTATGAAGACACAAATGATGCAACTCTACTTTGTGTACAATCAGTGACTTAAAAAATTGTGCTCTATATGTGTAATGTGAAATGAATTGCATTCTGCCATCATGTATAACAAATTAGAATAAATAAATAATTTTAAAAAGAATAATCAACCAGAGAATGACCAAAATCCCAAACAATGACACCACCAAATACTGGCAAGGACGTGGAAGAACAGGAACTTTCATTCATTGCTGGTAGAAATGCAAAAATGAAACAGGTACTTTGGAAGATTATTTGGTAGTTTCTCACAAAATAAAAAAATACTCTTCTCATATGACTCAGCAATTGTGCCCCTAAGATATTTACCCAGATAAGTTGAAACTTATGTTCACACACAAAGCCTTGCATGTCTAATGGTGTTTTTTATCCATAATTGCCAAAACTTGGAAGCAACCAAGATATAGATGAATGGATAAAGAAACTGTGGTACATACAGAAAATAGAATATTATTTAATGTTATAAAGAAATGAACTATCAAGCCATGAAAAAACATGGAGGAAACTTAAATGCATAGCACTAAGTGAAAGAAACCAATCTGAAAAAGGTATGTTATATGTTTCCAATTATATAACATCCTTGGAAAGACAAATCTATGGAGATAATAAAAGGTTCAGTGGTTGCCAAGGGTTGAAAGGGAGGGAAGGATGAATAGGCAGAGCATAGAAGATGCTTATGGCAGTGAAACTATTCTCTATAGGACTGTAGTGGATATATGTTATTATAAGTTGTTAAAATCCACTGAATTACAACATCAAGGGTGAATACTAATGCAAACTATGGACTTTGGATGATATTGATATATCAATATAATTTAATTAATTATAACAAATTTAATGGTCTGGTAGGATATTGCTGATGTGAGTGGCTAGGCAGGTGTTGGAGTATGGGTATAAGGGAACTCTGTACTTTTTCTTCAATTTTCTCTAAAAACTAAAAAAATTGTTTAAAAACAATTAAAACTTATTAGTTAAAAGAAAAAGCCAACCAGGGCATCGGGGAATCTCAGGATGTAGACCAGACGGTGCAGGTGGTGACAAAAGAATCTATTTGTGCTACAAATGTATGAGATAAACCTCCCAGAAAGGGATAGGGAAAAGAAGAAGCTGGCATACATAAATTTGAAAAGGTATTTTCCCAGAAAACAGACTAAATTCAAAAAGAGTTTTACATGAGCATTCTATTGTAGTTGTTAGATTTTTTTCTCATGGAGATATGAATCAACAATTCTGAAATGACTATACAAGTATTATGAGGTTAAACAAATAATGTAGATAATAATGTAAATGTAGATAATGAGAGATCAGAAAAAAATTACCAATAAGCAAAGGAAGGATGATAAAGTGAATAGTTTCATGTTAGATTAAAGTTGGAGACATTATGAATTAATATATATAATATATGTATAGAGAGAGAGAGAGAGAAAAAAATTCAAAAATTTTGATATGTATGATACTTTTATATATATATATATATATATATATATATATATATATATATATATATATATATAAATGTTCTTGCTCTGTCCACTGAAATGGCCTAGAAATTGAAAGCCCATTAACAACTAGCATCCTCGGTACTCAGATCTTATTTTCTAAATATCGTTCTTCAGTTAAAAAAAAATGAGCCTTGGAGAAATGGCTGCTTCTAGAGCTGGGGTAGGAAAATACAAGATGAGCTCTGTGCGTCATGTAGTGACTGAAAGTGCTAAAAATAAAGATAGACAGCCAGGATGGAATGGAGGAAGATAGAAAAAAAGGAAGGGAGGGAGGGAGGGAGAAAAAAATGAAAGACACTGTCAAGGGACATAGGAGCTACCCTAAAAGAGCTCCAGATGACCAAGACTGTGAAAATTTGAGCAGCAAAACAAATAACAATATTGGAATATATATAACCTAAAGAATAAAACAAATACCCATAAATTATACTGGTATAAATAAATAATTGAATGAATGAATAAATGAAGGACAAGTGACATATTTTCTTTAGAGAAAGATTCCAAATTATCTATGCACATTATCACCTCTCCAGAATGTAGATTAATTTCCATCCCCTTTAGTATGGATTGGACTTAGTGTTTACTTCCAGTGAATGAATATTGAAAGAGAGAAATAGGAACTTTATAGTGGAGAAAACTGGTATCATATACCCTAACCAAATGATCAAATTTAACATTATATTGAAAAGTCAAATTAATACCATGCACTCCCTGATATGAGACATTGAGTAGGGCATTTCACATCTGAGTTATTTTTAAAATAACTATTTTTAAAAAGCATAATCTCAGTATAATCATGAGAAAACACCAGACAAACCCTAATTGAGGGCTGTTTCACAAAATGTGTGACCTGTACACTTCCAAACTATCAAGGGCATGAGAATAATGAAATATAAAGAAACTACCACAGGCAGGAGGAAACTAAGGAGATATGACAACTAAGTGCAGTGCGATATTCTGCATTGAAACCTGAAAATAAAAAGCATTTAAGTGGAAAAACTGGTGAGATACAAATAAAACCTATGGTTAAGTTAAGTAAACAGTATCAGTGGTAATCTACTAGTTTTGACAGCTGCACTGTAGTTAATGAGAGGTATTTAGTGGAAGCTGATTGAGGAGTCTATGGGAACTCTGTATGATCTTTGTAACTTTTTCTGTAAACCTAAAATTATGAACAAATAAAAATGTCTTTTCAATAAGCTAAATATTTGAATAAATATTTCTCCAGAGAAAATGTACAAATGGCCAGAAAACACTCAAAAAGATGCTCTAAGTCATTTATCAACAGGGAAATGAAATAAAGCACAAGAATTAAAATCAAGAATCAATAAATGGGATTATTTAAAACTAAAATGCTTCTTCATAGCAAAGGAAACAATCAAGAACATGAAGACAAAGCCTACAGAATGGGAGAAAATCTTTACCACCTGCACATCAGATAGAGCATTAATTTCTAGGAAATATAAAGAACTCAAAAAATTTAACACCAAAAAATTCAATTGATAAATAGTTAATATGAATGGTCAACAAATATATGAAAAGACTTCAATATCTCTAGCAATTACAGAAACACAAATTAAAACAACACTGAGATTTTACCTCACTCCAGTCAGAATGACAATTATCAAAAATGCAAGTAACTAAATGTCGGCGGGGATGTGGAGAAAAAGGTTCACTCATACATTGCTGGTGGACTTCAAATTAGTGCAACCACTCTGGAAAGCAGTATGGAGATTTCTCAAAAAACTAAGAATGGAACCACCCTATTACCCAGCTATCCCACTCCCCAGTATATATCCAAAAGATTTAAAATCAGCATACTACAGTGACACAGCCACACTAATCTTTATAGAAGCACCATTCACAATAGCTAAACTATGGAACCAACCTAGATGCCCTTCAGTACATGAATGGATGAAGAAATTGTGGCATATATACACAATGGAATATTACTCAGATTTAAAAGATAATAAAATCATGGCATTTGTTGGTGAATGGATGGAACTGGAGACTATCATGTTAAGTGAAATAAGCCAGACCCAGAAAGTCCAGTTTCAAATGTTTTCTATGATATGCATAAATTAATCCAAAATAAGAGAGGGTTAAAAAATAGTGGAAGAAAGATTAGTGGAGTAGAAAAGGGGGATGTAGGGAAGGGAGGCAGTATGGGATAAGCAAAGACAGTGGGATGAGTTTGACCTAACTTTTCTATGTACATAGATGAATATACTACAGTGAATCTCACTATCATGAACATCCACAAGACACTAATTTAAAAAACTATAATTAAATAGCAGAAAGATTAGTAGAGTAGAGGGAAGGGAACAGGAGGAAGGTGTAGGTGAGGGGAAGAGGTCATACTGGGACTGGATTAGAATGAATTATATTCCATGCTTTTATAATTATGTCAAAATGAGTCTTATTCTCATGTGTAACTAAAAAGAACCAATAAAAAACCCACAATGACATACTACTTCATGGCCACTATGGTAGCTAGGATAAAAAAGACACAACGATGTTAGTGAGGATGTGCAGAAACTGGAGGCCTAGTACATTACTGGTGAAAATGTAAAATAGTGCAGCTGCTGTTGCTGCTGCTACTGCTACTGCTGCTGTGGAAGCTTGGCAATTCTCCAAAAGTTATACAGGAATTTACCATCTGAACCACCAATTCCATTCACCATGTTTTTGTAGGTAATATAACTATAATGACTGAATTTCTTTTAACTTTCCACAATTAGAGCTATGAATTTGAGAATGATCAGATTGCATATGGCAATTGGCATTATGGGAGTAGATGAGTCTCTCCAGCTTTTTAGCTTTATTGACTAGGTAGATGAGAATTCTTTATACCTACTTAAATGGAGAAGACTGGGAAAGGAATAGATTTTTCAGGGCATGGATTTAGGAATTCTGTTTGGGGCCATTAAGTTGCAGATGCCTGTAAAAACAAATGTTAAACAGGTAGTTTGATTACATGAGACTGGATGAGTCTGGTTATATAAACCTATTTTTTTTGTAAAGTTGTTCCAGCCTTTATTAGTACACACTGTCCAGAGGTATGTTCTATTTTCTATGATTGCTTTAGAAAGGGTTCCCGTGGGTATATGAGCATCAATATTAAAGTTTCTCCTGTATAGTAACTATTGAGATGATGTCATCTGCTACATGAAATACAGTGTCACAGTCACTTCACCTGAGATGATTGCTTTCCAAAGGCATTTTCAACCTGTTAGTGGTCATATTCCAATACAGTGCTTGGTCTGGAGGAGTAATTTTGCTATTTGAAGAATTTCTCCATTTCAGGTGAGGATAGACAAGGTGGCCTAGCCCACCTGGAAGTAGAGCTCAGCTTGAGGGTTGATTTTGACTATTCCTGGATACTGTGAGTAGACCTCACAGTCACTATGGGCAGTATCTCAGCTTAGGTAAATTCATCACTAGCACTATTCCTCCCACAAAGTAGAATATTACAAAAGGGTGATTCTTCAGTTCTTGAGCCCTCTTTATGGAATGGTTATTGGGGTTTTCATCCCAAACTGACTTGTTCCAGATAGTTGAGTCTGGGAAAGATGGTTTTATTGTCCTGGAAATAGAGGTTTGATGGGATAGCCAGATTCAAATGGACAAAGTCAGCTGGCTTAGGAAAGTCATGAAAACTAACATAGTGTCTGATCCTAGATTGAAAGACAGTTGCTGGGGCTGGGATTGTGGCTCAGTGGTGGAGTGCTTGCCTAGCACGTGTGAGACACTGCGTTCAATCCTCAACACCACATAAAAATACATAAAGGTTTAAAAAAGAAATCTATTTTAAAAAATTTACTGTAAAAGGATATGTTTGGCAAAATTTGGACTGAATACTAGCTAATAATATTATATCAGTGCTAAATTTCCCACACCCAATAATCTAAAGAGATTTGTCCAAGAGGATATATTTGTTCCCAAGAGATTCACAAGGAAATATCCACAGAAAGAAGTACAGAATATCTGCAGTTTACTCCTAAATGGCTCATCAAAAGCAATAGTAATGATAACAATAATTTATATATGCATATAGATGGAAAGTGATGAAGGAGAGGGTTTGGTGTGTTAGAAGTGGCAAAATGTTGTTGACCATGAATAAATCCACATGAAATGTAAGAGTTAATATTTGCTTGAAATTCTTCTGTAGGTAAAAATTCTGGCTTAGGAAGCCAGAAAATCGAGATTTATGAAGGAAAGAGGAAGAGTCAAATGAAAATATGGTATGAAGAGGGATGATAAGACAAAGGCCAAAGAAAAGAAAATGCTTCAAGGAGAAGGGAATGGCACACAGCCTAGAGCTTCCCTGGCCAATATGGTAGTTAAAAGTCATGTGTGACTATTTAACTTTAAATTAAATAAGTTATAAATTTAGTCCTCTGTTATATTTGCTACTTTTCAAGTTCTCAGTAGCCACATATACCTAGTGGCTATCATACTGGACAGCACAAATACAAACTATTTTTATCACTGCAGAAACTTCTATTGAACAATGTTAATTAAAAATCAAGCTAGACAGGAACCATAAAGTATCCAGTAGAACTTAATGGTATGGAGAGCATGGGCAATCTTGAAGAGAATAGTGTCAATGGAGACATGTGAGTGAAAGCCAGAGTGAGAAGTTACTGGAGATGAGGAAATAGAAGTAACAAGTTAAACAGCTTCTTCAAGAATTCTGATTGTAAAAAAAAAAAAAAGTAATGGGCACTAAGATGCAAACTCTGTATTGCCAATTTTTTGCTAAAAGTTCTGAACCCCTTTAAATTTGGACAGGCAGAATATAATTGAGTTCTTACCATCAAAAAAAAAAAAGAATTTTGACTATGTAGTAAAAACAAAATCTTGTATAATTGCTAACAAAGAAAGTCATATGGGAATTTTTTTAAGGTGGAAGTTTTAAAACCATATGGAAATTATTATTTAAATGAGAAAAGTAAATAGTCATTAAAGTGAAGTTGCTGAGAAAGTAGCTGAGACTTAGAGCTTGGGTGGCACAACTAACCTTGGAAGAGTCACATCTTTTCCCTTTGAATAGGAGAGAAGAATGGGAAGAAGTGCAGGTAGGTCTATAGATTTTGGCAAAAGGAAGGTTAAGGAATTTCTATCTGATGCTTGAAATTTTTTATATAACTTTGAAAGTGCATTCATTTATAATTACAATTTCTTTGAAGACCACTGTGCTGTGAGCCCTTCTCCCCAAGAAACAAGGAGAATCACTGGCTAGCACTGTAATAATAAAAACTGCTCTCTCTCTCTCTCTCTCTCTCTCTCTCTCTCTCTCTGTGTGTGTGTGTGTGTGTGTGTGTGTGTGTGTGTGTGTGTTCAGATATGCCTGCTTTCTCAGAAGCTGTCAGAGCAAGGGATGTGTGAGTGTAACCCAGGGATTGGACAAGAGCCACACAGGTGGGACAGATACACAGTGGTCCTCTGTCACATGAGGTCTCAGAAGAAATCACAAAAGCATCCATGAGTCAGCTTTGAATACCCTATAGGCCCAGATTATGAAAAGCCAGTTTACAATAGAATTAGTCAAAGAAGAACTTCCTGTCTCCCTTACCCATTTTTCTTCTTGTTTTGCCTCTTAACCAGGGTGGCCAGACATAGCAAATCAAAATACAGGATGCTCAATTAAATTGGAATTAGAGGTTACCAGTAAATACTTTTTTACTATTATGCATTTAGCATTATATACCATGCAATATGTGCTTTAGACTAAAAATTTCATTGTTTATTTCAAATTCTAACTTAACTGATTATCCTGTATTTTATCTGTTACTCTATCCATGGTCAAAAACTACTGTTAGTGAGATGAGGAGAAAGGCTGAAGGTCTGAGGTAGAGAAAGAAAGAACCATAGTCCATTTACCAGCTGTAGACCCTTCACCAGTAGCAGGTTCTAGCTGGGGTAGGACAAGTAACTAGAACTTGAAGTTGAAAGCCGTGCTTATTATATGGGATGGGAATTCTAGGTAACCGCTTAAAACTGTTCTGTTCCTTAAAGAAACAGAAAAGATGAAAACAATATTGAAGGTAGTTCATGATTTCATTCCATGACTTCTGTTTGATTTATGGATAACATTTATGTGTACAAAAGAAATAAATCAGGTAGTATGTATACCAAACTGCCAACAGTGCTTATTTCTCACATCACAGTGGACTTTTCCCTTCAACTCTCTTCAATTTTATTGTCTGAATTACAATAAATATGAATTACTTTGATCCTCAAAGTTAATAAAGATTTGCTAGACTTGTTATTTCCCAGTTAGTATTTTCTGAACATCTTTTCATGTGAATATTATTATCAAAAGTGGTTTCTCTAGGTGCTTCATATCCCACTAGATGACTAGCAAAATGTATTCAGCCCCTGATTCAAGTTATCTTCTCCTTCATGAATACACATAATAATGCAATGAAACCCTTACAATTTACTCTTTGTGCACATATTTACTTATTACCTTAGAATATATTCCTAGAAATTGAATGGCTAAACCCAATAGTTAAATGTATGTTTTTAAGAGTGACAAAATATCTGCTTAAAGGCTGTCTATGTAGATCAACTACCGTGTAAGTAATTATCAATATGCATCTCATTGTTTTGATTGCCATTTCTTTTAATATTGAAATGAATAGTTTTTCAAATGTTTCTTGGCCATTTGTGTTTTTCTATTAGTTTGATGGATGCTCAACGGATGGACGCTAAATTGATGGATACTGGCAGAATTATGTTAACTTGTCCACACAGGCAACCCCTACAATGCAGGCACACACACACACACACACACACACAGTGTGTTACCAGTCAATAAACAGTGATTGAATAATTAATACATGAATAGATTATTTAAAGAATGCAGTCAAAGGAAACCCTCTTACTTATTTGGCTATCAACATCTTCATGATTTATTCATCCACACAACTACTGTGTACAGGGCTCAATGCTAAGCCATTTTAAAAAGTAATTTCAATCAATAAAAAAATGTAAAAATTACAAACATTCCAGGAGTAGAATGGCTATATAGCTTCAGTGGAAGAGCTTTTGTGAATTGACCAATGTTCTAGGTACTTTGAGGTTTATATACCAACTTTAATTTATTTTTATTTATCTTTTTGGTACCTGAGATTGAACCCAGGGGCATTTAACTACTGAGCTACATCCCCAGAACTTTTTATATTTTATTTAAACACAGGGTCTCACTAAGTTGCTGAGCCTAGCCTTGAGGTTTTGATCCTCCTGCCTCAGCCTCCCAAGTCACTGGAATTATAGGCATGCACCACTGCACCCGGGCCCGACTTTAAATTTTTAAATAGTTGTTGACAAAATCATTTCTACAAGGTATTATGCAAATGTTTCTGGGTCTTCTTAAATATGGTACTCCATACATGCAACTATACATGGATGGGATCCAAGGATGCAGAAATAAGTTTGTTACCTTGATTGTTACCTTAATTGATCGAGGTGCCTGAGAAACTTTTGGGCATCACGCATCTCACTGTCCCTGCCACCATGACCAAAACTCCTCTGTCCTATCATCAAATGTCTGCTGTTTCTATTGCCAGTGACTCCTGCCTTTTTCTTATTCCTTTTTTCTTAAGTTGCTTCTCCAATGCCTCTTGACTTTCAAGTGTAAAAAATGACATTTTCTATTTATTGCCTATTATCAATAGTGTAATTTTCCTTTTGGGTGGTAACCCAAGTAGTTGCCTCACGTTTGGAGTGCTTCTTCAGTTGTCCTTTTGGCCCATGTTGTTTGATGCTGGTTGTGAACAAGTTGCTCTTTCACTATCAAAATGATTTTGAACTGCTTCCAAGTCCATGAGAATTCTAGTAGTCCAATTACCAAACAACATGTGCATTGTCCTATTGCTGGCATCATGTGAATGTGAAATTTTATACAAGGGGACCTCAGTGTGGGGTTGAATCCACCAATGGCTCTTTTTTTAAAAAAATCTTTGTAAGATGTTGATGGACCTTTGTTTTATTTATTTTTATGTGGTGCTGAGGATTGAACCCAGTGCCTCACAGATGCTAGGTGAGTGCTCTACCACTGAGCCACAACCCCAGCCCCTCCACCAATGGCTCTTAAAGGGTGATTTGATAGATTTCCAAGCACCCAGTTCTTCTCTCATGCCATTGATAGGAGTTTCTGAAGAAAGTTCTTTCTGATATTTCTAATACATGTTCCTTAGAAATTTCTCATCAGTATCTGGATCCATCAGTCTCACTGAGGGATGTGATCATCTTTCTGGTCTCCATCTTTCTCTGGTAGTTTTAAGACTTCAGGGAAAGGAATCTTCAATTTCTTCACCACAGTTTGGAGTCTGCTTTCTAGGACAAATTGAGAGCCTCCATTTTCTTATCAGTAAAGAAGTCCTGAACCTGGGGATGAAGTTGTAACCAGGAAGAAAGAAAGAACCAAAACATGTTTTAGTAACCCTACTATATGCAGATGTGAATGGGAAGTAAAGTCACATTGTTAAAAGAAAATCCTCAAGTTTTGGGGTCTTATTGTCTTTGACTAGAAATTTTGACAAACAAAATTTAGCCTGGTGAATTTTTGGGGTGGGGGTGGGGGTGGGGGGAGGACATGTACTGGGGATTGAACCTACAGGTGCTTAACCACACATCCCCAGCCCTTTATATTTTTCATTTTGAGACAGGGTCTTGCTAAGTTGCCAAGCCTGGCCTTAAACTTTTGATCCTCCTGTCTCAGCCTCCTGAGTTGCTAGAATTACAGGTGTTTTCCACTGTGCCCTACAAGAATGGTTATTTCTTTTTTTTTTTTTTTGAGAGAGAGAGAATTTTTTAATATTTATTTTTTTAGTTTTTGGTGGACACAACATCTTTATTTTATTTTTATGTGGTGCTGAGGATCGAACCCAGCACTCTGCGTAAGCCAGGCGAGTGTGCTACTGCTTGAGCCATATCCCCAGCCCAAGGATGGTTAATTCTTAATGAAATGTTTGAGTCTCTTTACCACCCATTCAGTGTTGTTGAAGTACCTCTTTCTTCTGACAATGTACTCAGTTATGATGTAGGAGTGGGGGTGGAAGAACAAATCAGGGAATGCTGTGGAGGCTGCTATGGGAAAATCCCAAAGGCTGAGATGAGTGGGGAAGGCAGAGGGAGAGGAGGGAGGGGAGGGGGCTACCCAGGCCTGAGTGCTATGGGCACAATGCAATGGTTACAAAGATAAGCAGCAAGTGCTTTCTGTCAACAACTGAAATCACCACCAACACAACAAAAAGCAAAGTCTTTCCTTCGAGATGATTCCACCTGCCTTTGACACCAGGCGTCACACATCTGGCTCACTGGTATTTCATTGAAGTGGCCGCCTGTGTAGAGTTCAGAGGGGAAAATAATGAAGTAGGTTTTGCCTCTTCCCTTTTACAGTAGCCCCCAAAAGAGTGTACATTTGATAAGGGCCAAAGTCTGTTTGTTAAAAGAAACCTCTGAGGGGAGATAGAGCACCTAAGACCAAAGACCTTAATTTTGCCTCAAATT
The DNA here is from genome assembly GCF_047511675.1 of Marmota flaviventris. Classification (NCBI taxonomy): domain Eukaryota; kingdom Metazoa; phylum Chordata; class Mammalia; order Rodentia; family Sciuridae; genus Marmota; species Marmota flaviventris. The sequence goes on from NC_092518.1 coordinate 119,169,448, forward strand.
TTGGCTATACTGTTTCTATAGAGACCAAAGGGAAGCTGTGGCTCCCCACTCAGCTATTAAAGTTTAGTGCATTGAAAACTGTCTTCATGCTGTGATACCCTTTCAGGGAGGAGAATAGGGTCTGAACTAATCCATGAAAGTTGTCATGCTATGAACTAGTAGTCAAGCTTTTTCCTTTCAATTGAATCTAAAACTATACTGTACTTCACACTTGATTGGTCCTTCAGATGGAAGGATTCAATATCCCTGCTGGAAATCAGCTCGTCTTCTTCACACAGTGCTGTTGAACGTGGAAAGAACTTATTTCTGAGGCATAATTACCAGCTCTAACATATGAAAAGTCGTAAGGATATTTAATTTTTTCCTTTTCTTAAATTTTGATCAAACTCTTTAAAATGGTAACTTTTATTTCCCTTCTGGACAAAGCCTGTTTGTTAGACTGTGTTTCTGTGCTTGGGCTTGCTGTTTGTCAATAAGATGTTGGGATCTAAACATACTCACCAGCCTTTCTTTCCTCAGGATGATAGACAGACATACAGCATAAACGTATCGAGGACAAAAAATATCTTCTGAATGCAGCCGTCAGCGAGCCATTGAATGTCCTGTAGCAAAGGTAATGGGTCACTTATTTACCATGAAGACTGGGATGAGAACTCAAGGAATCTGAGCGGTGCTATGCCAATTGTCTAAGGGAAAGGACGCTTTTCCTTTCCCACTCAAAGAGTTAGCTTTGTTTGTTTGCACATGTTTTAGATCAATAACTGGTAATAGTAAAGGCAGAACAAAAGCTCTAATAACCATGAGCCATCTGCAGTGTGAATCGACATTTCCCAAGTTAAACACTACGTCTTGTGAGTGAATACATACAGTGGATATGATTTTTTTTTAAATCGGGGGAAAAAAAAAAAAGCCTTGTCTCGCTACACCAAAAGGGGGCACCAGGGTATTAAAGAAGTTATGTTTTCGGAGTCTAAAAATAAAATTCTGTGAAGTTTGAAGAGGTTTTTTAGTATAAGTATTGCATACATTGATTTTTTAAACTTGTTATTTTAAAAAGTCGATTGAGTGATTTCAAGTATTTTGATAAGACCCTTTTAATACCTGAATGGAATTTTCTGTTGGTGCGGAGTCATATCTTTGGAGTTTGACAACATAAATGCCAAGTAAAAAACATATATTTTATTTGACAAAAAAATGATGTGAAGAAAAATCACTTATTTTGTCTCATTAGAATACTAGAATGCTATTGGCATAAATATAGTATTTTTCATGGAAGTTTTGGGTTATTGTGTCTTTTAAAAAATTGTCTCTTCTTTGTTGTATAAGACACTTGGTAAATGTAAGAACATTTGTTTTGTGTATGTATGTCTGCATGGGAAATATCAGCATTCTTTATTGGCTTTACTTAGATGTTGCAAAAAGTGGGGATCTGTGGGTTATGGAAAATAGTAGCTAATTTAGAGATTGACTATCATAGCTCCCAGAATTCAGAAAGATTAAATAAAGACAATAGAAAGCTTTTTTTCAGAAAGATTTTCAAAGTGCAAAGTTTGGTTAATGCTACCTTGTTTCTGTGATTTTAGTGAAGGGAATTAAGTGGAAGAAAACTGAGCAAGATAAAATATTTTTAATATGGTGGTAAATATATGCAATGCTAATAGATGTCTCTTTTGCTTTAATGTCACCTATGAAGACTAAAAACCAGTTCAATTTCTAATTTTGTTAGTGATTAAGTGCTATTTATGTTGTTTTTCTCATCACCCTGATCCAGTGCCCCTTTCCCTCTTCCATGTGAAATAGAGACCTTTCATATGTAATCAAATCTGAACTGGTTGGTTAGCTAATAATTCCTCTTAAAAATGGAAATCAGAGGCTGCATGATCCTGTTTTCTCTGTATCTGTACCCTTTCCAAAGATGGCTGCAATCTAAACAAAATGAGATGTCTTTTTACAGAAAATATTTTCTCCTTTTATTTTTACATGTCCAGCCACAGCTTCTTTTGAGACAAAATAAAGAAGATAAAATGATGAATTTAGTTGAAATCATGTTTTATAGTTCAATTTTTACCCAGCCTTAGGTCTTTCTGTTGTTTTATGCTTTGTGATGATTTATGGAATCATGTATTATGCAATGCAAAGCAATTTACTAGCTGCTATTACATCCCTATAACTTTTATGAAATATGTGACTAATTAGTATATTGTTTAACTGGGAGAATTAGATTAAAAAAACAAATGTCTTTCAGGTTTATTTGAAACATATGTACTTTATTCAACTGAAGCAATTATTCAGATACAATAAATTGTGATGTGTAATGCTGGAAGAGAGCTGTAATTTTATTTTAAAGTATGGCAATACTGAGAAGTCTTTATGACTGTTGTTCATTTGAAATAAAAATAGAATAGGATCATTGAATTTCATATCTTCTTTTTATTATCACCAGTGTAGTGATTAGCATGTACTGAAATGTCCATTTAAAGGCAAGGAAGAAAAGTTACTCTTGCTTTTTGTTTCTCCCCAACATGTATCATAAAGGATGTTTGGTCTGATCATGTAATTAAAAATGATCAACAAACACTGTTTTCAAAAATGTATTTTTTCTATTTTTTTAAAAAAATAGTAGTTATTTTGTTATTAATAATTGCACTATGTTACTTCTGCTTTGTGGAATTAATTTTCTTTTTTTCAGGGTAATGCTTTGTAAATTATTTCTGTACAAAATACTGTATAGATAATAATGGATATATTTTATCTCTGTATACTCTTAAAGTCCTGCCACTTTGACAGAGTTGATATGACTGATTAATTCAGGTGCTGTACATTTGTAGAGAAACAGAAAGCCAGAAGAGCTAAAAATCTGAACATGCCATTAATCATGATACTAATGACCAACGTTTTGTCATGGCCTCAATGTATGCTTTAGTAGTTCTTGCCTTGAGTTTCAAACCGTGTTCCACTTTGAAGAAATATTCTTATGGCAGCATCTGTATGAGGTCAGAACAGGCAAAATAGTAAGAAGTAGGCCAAATTCCAATCTATGTTTTTCAGCTCTTTTGTCTGTCGTTTCTTGTGACAAGATTTCACATCAGTAAGCCACAAAGTATTTTTCTGCCTTTATTTTAGCTTTTTTTCTCCCCAAAAGTCAGTTTGCTGGTGTTTAAAAATCTGTCTATCCACATGCTTAATAACATATTTTTGTGTATTTGCAAGTCACCTTTCCATGGAAGCAAATTAGTAGCCAAGTAGAGTTTATGAAAGAACCTTGAAACACAGAAAGGTCTCTGATGGGGATATTCTTCTTTAGCGAAGCTATGTCTGGATTAAAAAAAAGAAAGAAAGAAAAAAAATAATCGAAATCACAGCTGCTAGGATCCCTGAACTGTATGTAGGGATTTCACATTAGATATGTCTTTTTTTTCCTTCTTCTTTCACAAATTGATTTACCTACACAGGACAATCTGTGGGAGTTTTCAATCACAAGTTTTACCTTTTTTTCCCCACAATCTAGCTCGATCTCTTCATGAAGGGTAAAAGGGACATTTTGGCCTCTTTGATTATAAAGACATTCAAGAAGTATAGAAAACCTGATGGAATTAAAGGCAAACAAGAATTTCCAAAAACAAGTAATTAAATACCAAAATTTCCTTTTCAAATGAATCTCTATGTTATTCTAAAAATCAGACATTCTGCAGAAGAATCTTGCCAAAAAGAACTCACTTCAGGAACTAAAAAATGTGCATCCTAACCAGGTTCCTGCAGTACCTTCTAAAAGTTGAATTTTTATGTTGGGGGCAATAAACTGAAACCACAGAACCGAATTGGATTCTAGAAAAATCATATAGACCAACATGTTTTTATTTTCTCTCTAAAATGGACAAGCAGAACAGCTGAGATAAAACTCAAGGGCTGGTTTGGCTTGTCATTCGGCAGAGCTGTAATCTCTAAATTCACAATGGACTTTCTAGCTGAACCGGCCTTCACGCACTTGTTTGTTATAAATTGTGGTGTTATTTGTCAGTGTTGCTTGAGTAATGTGATAAGGAGTAGGAATGCCTAGAATTAAATTAAAGAGTTGTTCCAAACTTCAAAATTTAAAACATTTCCCTGAACTGATGTGGAGACAATACCAATCTCTCTATTTATAAAATTGAATTCTCTCGGTTTGAATAGTGAGAATGAAGGTGCTAATCTGTAGTTCTGAGAATGGCCAATTATGCCCTGTGCATCAGATGGGGCCTAATATGATTCTCAATAATTGCCAAATCAGATGCACATGAATGTAGTTTTATTATTTACTCAAAACCCATTAATGCAGTGTTCATATCAATGTGGATTTGCTCGGGTGCATTTGCAAATAAGTTTGTCTATATGGAAATGCTCCACCTCACCTTACAAAAAGACATTTCAGATCTGTTTTAAATCACTGGTACTGTTGTTCTGATTTCCAATGAGCTAGTTAGACAGAGCAACTGAAACTGGAATGTCTCAGGAGTCCTGTGCTTTGTACTTTTAATAAATTTTTTTCTTAATCATTTTCACATTTTTAATCTCATCAGGTTCCTTATCATATTCTGAGAAAGTAGACATGCATCCCCATTTTTCAGTTGAAGAAACCAAGGCTCAGAGAAGCTAAGTGAGCCTCACTAAGTCAAATGGCCAGCTAGTTGCAAAAGCCATCAGCTTCCTGCTGTTAAAGTTGGTAGCCTGTAGTCTTCTCCAGTGGCCTCACAGATGATGCTTATTTGGCTTTGCATAGTATTAAAAATATTTTTTAAATATTAGTTGTTAATACTTAAAAATTGGGAGAGATTTCACAGCTTAAAAAATAAAGATTTCTGGATTTGGTGGGAGAAAAGCTTTGGCAACCCTGGATCATCATGTCTGCATGTCAGACACTCATTGGGACTGAGTCTTCGTTTTCACATCCCACAGGGCAAACTTCTTCCATGTTGCCACAGTTTATACCTGGATGGCCTTGGTACTTACCTGGTCCTGTGAGCATTTGAGTTTATAATCTCCCACACTGTGATTATCAATGATTATCAACCTTTCTTGCGTATGAGGCCCCATTTTAAACTGAAAACAAACAAACAGAAAGTTTGCTGACTTCTGGTCTACGTCTTTGGTTTCCCCACCAGGCAGAGAAATCTTCAAGGGCAGGAACAGAGTATAATTCTTCTTTGAGCCCTTCACCCCAGAATGCAGCACAATGACTAGCATACAATATGCCCTCAGGAAATTACTAGGGCAGAGAAGACACGATATTTTCTTTATGACTAGAGTTACCACAATGCCAATCTGTGGAAAATTTCTATCAGTGGAATTGGGAGAAGGAAATCAATTCCAATAGATTTCAGAATTGCAAATCCTAATAACTCCTAATTAGAAGAAAAAAATTTAAATGTGCACTTTGCTCATTTGATCTGGAGACTCCATCTACAAAACCCCAAACAACCATGAGTAAAATGTATCTGAGCTGATGCTTTGGATGTCTGTATATGTAAATGTGGCCTCTACGAACTGACTATGGGAGCCTTGGCAGATTACTGAGTACAGAACAATCACATGAGATGCTTACATCCTTGTGACTATGGCCTGAAAAGTGTCATTTTTCATTTTCCTAGTTTTTAATAATTTCAAGGTGCCAGTCAGCGCAATGCCATGTATATGTTGTTCTAGGAGTAAGAGAGACATAGAATATATTTATCTACAGTAGCCTCTCTCCTCCTCAGAGCTTTTCCAGCAGATATGATCCATATTATTCCTGGAGTATTCACACTCACAGAATTAGAGAATATTATCCAACATCACATTACAGTTATAAAAATAGAGACCCGGAGAGACTTGTCCAAGGTGTCTGACTCCCCTTTTGTAAATTCCATGTGTTTTCATTAGATGACAAAGTCCTTTGGTGCAGAGATTGGGCCTTATCTCTCTTTTTTTGAACCCAATCCAGCACTTAGTATAGTGAATCTTGCATGTCTTACGTGCTGAGTCATTTTGAGTTCGTGGAAGTCATGACATTTTCACACTGACTTGTGATACAAAAGCTATGGCAATTTCCTTGTTAGGCTCTCATTTCAAGACAAGAGGCCTTCACCATGGCTGCACACTATGCTTCTCAGCTGAGCCAAAGTCAAGTACTTGATGACAAATAAAATGGCCACCGAAGGCATGCTTTTGAAAAGGATTTGATTCTCTTTTAAAGAGCTTTCTTGTAGGTGTAGAGAGGGCAGGATATTGTGTTTTTTTCCCTCCTATTAGTGACCTGATAGGTGTTTTAAAAATACTGTACACAAAATTTGAAGGGTCCAAACTGATCTGACTCATTAGATTTAATGAAATCCAAGAGATAGGACTTCCTGAATCCTGAGGCCTTTCATATTATCCTTTACCTAGTTCTTTATAAGTGATTTTTCAGCTAGTAAGTGCCAGAAATAGGCACATCTGCAGAGAGTGAGCACATTTTCCTCCACAATGTGACAATGCTATCTGACAGCTATTAGAACTTGAAATTCAGGGGCTTGCAAAGTAATTCTTCAAGTGTAGCTCGTTTCCAATAAAAGCATTCAGTGTTCTGTTTTTTTTTCTTCTCTCTCTCTCTTCATTAAAATTTCTCTTCCATGGAAACACTTTTGTGTTTCTATAATCATTATGTATGTGCTTTCTGATCTTATGCTTTTTAAAATAATTTCTTTTGATACCATAAGATATTTTTGTAAATTTAATACTGGGACAACAGGAACATGGCATGTATAAATGGTATACTTTTAAGCATCTTAAAATCATTCCATTTTTATTCTTCTTCACATTTGTTTTTTGGAGTTTCCCTCTCCAAACTCTTTCCGGAAGGAACTGCTGAGAGATGCTTAGAAGGGCAACTCAGTGCTTTGGTACATTCACAAACAGCTACCTTCCAAAATGGCAGCAATCATCAGCAACCAGACAATTCTTTTCCTTTCCAAAGAAAGCATTGCTCTACTTTTAATCAAAATAAAATGGGTTCCAGCTCTGCTGCTTCTAGCTAATGAAAACTTCAGAAGTTACTTAAGCTCTCTAGACCTCAGTGTCCTCGTCTATAAAATCAAGGATCCTATGAAGGACCACAGGGTTTTTGTGAACATTAAATGAGCTAATGTAACTGAAGTGTTTTGCCCAGTGCCCAGCACAATAAGTAGCATTTAAAAATTATTATCGGTAATAATGTTTGATTTCAAGTTCAGTCCTAAGTGGTGTTTGCAACTTTGATGAGGGCCAGGAGAAAAGGAAGTGGCTACTCTGGCTGCTGCTATAAAAAGATGCAGGGCTTTTAGAAGTACAGTCAGTCCATAACTGTGCTCTCATCTTCAGAGGAAAGGCAAGAGACAACAAGCAGGCCTTCACAAAACCACCCTTGATTGCAGCAAAACAAGCCCAAATAGCTCCAGTTCAAAGCTACTGGAACTAACAAGGTGGTTGGCTACAGCATCCATTGGCCTGCCCTGGCCCTTCCCACCTACTTTAGTTAACTATCTTTAAGGCAGCAAGGAGGTGGTACTTCTGTACCCAAGAAGCCAACAAACATTCAACATAATTTTTTTCTGGGAAGGGATTATCTTGTGAACCTAAAGGGCAATCTTCAGCCAGTTTTATGTGTAATCATTTATCATTTTGCTAAGCACTCTTGAAGACCAGAGGAACAGTTTGCTCTCGAGAGCTGCAAAAAACTTCAACATCTTTCATTTTCAAAAGTAAAAATTGTTTTAGAGTTTCATTTTACAGCCATTCTATGCAACAATGATTTTAGACTTGGAAAAATCCATATTGCAATTGGAAGTGGCCCATTTGGTATGTCTGGGCATTACGTCTCCCTGTCATCGTCTTGATGCCCTCTATAGCACCAGATATGCCTTTCACTTAGGGAGGGGAAATGAGGAAGTGGCAAGAAGGAGAACTAGAACTAACACGAGCAGTCATTTGCTAGGCATTTACCTTATCACAGTACTACAATAAATGGCTCTCATTAATTTTTCAATCCTTCCCAACAGCTATATGTTGCAGAACTATGATATTCATTTTAAAGATGAAAAAAGTCAGGCGAAGAGAGGTTAAGTGACTTTCTTAAGAGTTGCATGGCTGATAAGTAATAAAAATGGAGATTCCAGGGGCTGGGGTTGGAGCTCAGCGGCAGAGAGCTTGTGTAGCACATGTGAGGCCCTGGGTTTGATCCTCAGCATCACATAAAATAAAATAAGGATATTGTGTTCATCTACAACTAAAAAATAAATATTTTTAAAAGATGGAGATTCCAACCAGGCTAGTTGCACTCTCATGCCAACTATTTTAGCCATTGTACTATATTCTTTGGATAAATAAAACACATCCCCTTCTGCCCATTCTTCAAGAAATCAGTTCACAGTGTTGCTCTCTCATCTTTGTCTCCAAGGACTTTGACCTCATTTCTCCTGGTGGACTAACAAATGGAGAAGTTGGTGATAACTTGAGGCTACAAACTCTACTCAGGTCAGGCCAAACACATCCTTTCCTCTGTCTGAATCTTGAGTTAGATAAGATGCTCTGCTAGCTTCAAGATGAAATTTTGCTTCAAAAACTGCTCTGCTATTTGCAATTGATGGGAACCTAAGAGATTCTGACCCATAGTCTCTTCTTCTGAAAGGGAATAATTCCTACCTCATAGGTAAGAGAATTTAAAGACATCATGCATGAGAGCATGAGAGAGAGAGAGAGAGAGAGAGAGAGAGAGAGAGAGAGAGAGAGTCAGTGTAGGATACTGCACAGAGCCTACATGACAGCAATCTGACAAGATTGAATTTGAATTGCAGCTTCCATGACTCACCAGTTCTATGACATGAAGAGATTTGCTGAAACTTTCATTGACTTGTCTATGAAATGGGGAGTAATAGCTGAGTGAGGCGCTACATGTCTGTAAGCCTAAGGACCTGGGAGGCTGAGGCAGGGGGATGGCAAGTTGAAGGGCAGCCTCAGCAACTTATTGAGGCCCTAAGCACCCCTGTCTCAAAATAAAATGAAATAAAAAAGGGCTGGTGATGTGACTCCATGGTTCCTGGTAGCAAAAAGAAAAAAGAAAAGGGAAAACGAGGAATAATAACATGTACCTCATAGAGGCTGCTGTGAGGACTAAGTGTGAGTTAATATGGGAAAAATCTTCAAATAAGTCCTATCCCATAATAGCTCTTCACTTTTTTTTTTTTTTGCTTTTATGCAAGGTATTTGGTGTGCGTATGCAGGCACACACACGGCAGCTTTTATTGTTACAGTGTTACTCAGCAATTCCCCTTGTCTTCTAGAATAGTCTTAGCCTACATGTAGTTGCTGAGAACTCCTTAAACAGATGTACCTTAGATTTTAAATTCCAAGCAATTTTCTATAGTTCTTTTTTTACTTAAATAAAGAGCTGTGGACCTTATGCCTTTACATTATTATATCTAGGCACAGCAGGCAAAGAGAGAATAAGAGTCCATGTCCCCAGGACTTAGGTATGTGCTGGGGCAAAGGGACAAAAGAAGATATTCAGTCACTCTAGAGGAGCTCTCTTTGGAATAGTGATGACTTCCCATCCACAGGATTTTGAGAACTAGGTGTCATAGCTCCTTCCTCACAGGCCTCCAGCAGGCCTTGGAAAATGGTCCCTTTCTCCTAAGATGCAAGATGGGCAGTATACAATGGTCTAAAGGATACGGAATGTCCACCCCAGATCAGATTCCCTGCACAGGGATAGATGGAGTGTTGAGGGGGACAAGGCCAGCTTTTCATTCAGGTGAAGAAACCTTCCAGAGGGATGCTGTGTGGTTCATAACTGTGCCTGATTGTTGCAGTAAAATGTTAGATTGGGCCTGGCTGCCTACCCGCACAGACTGTGAGCCCCATGAAGATGGGGACTGAGGCTGTTCACCATCATACACCTAGCCCAGTGCTTGGCACAAAGACAAGGAATGTTTTCCTGAATGAATACCCTGCTCCTCACTCACAAGACCAAAGGAACCTAAGAGGAAGAAATGGCTTGCAGGAATACTGTCAGGGCCCATGTGATTAGCCATCCCTAAAAGGAGGGGATGGGAGTGTAAAGTCCCACCATCCAATTTACCCTCAATGCAAACTTTAAAAAATCTTTTCTAAAATCTCCTTTCTTTTCTCAGCTTTTCTGCCAGACAAAGGCAATTTAGGCCTGCCATTGGTTTTCCTCATTTCGGGTTACAAGGTTTTTTTGTCAATTTTCTTTTTCCTACAGAAACTTGATTGCGGCTGGGTATGGCATTTATGCAAATTTCAAGTGCCACTCCTATTTGTCTCTGGGTTAACCTAATGGTTTATGTTAATCTCAATCAGGTCTGCCACTCAGACCTCTTATCCCCTTCACCTTTTACCTAATTGCCAATTTCCCTCAAGGACCCCTCAGATTCCTTCTTTCCCTTCCTTCATTCGTTCCTACACTGTTGAACATCTATTCCACTTGATTGTTCCCAGAAGCAGTGAGTGGATGATTTCATGTGTTCCAGTCACATAATAACTATATGCAACCACTATGAAATTGCCTAATTATTTCCTAGATGTTCTATCTACACTGTTATACCCAATAATGGGGTGACCAGAGCTCACAAATGCTGTGTTGATTTACCTTTAGGTGGAACAACTGGGAAGAGGAATTGGAGGGCTTCTGGGGTGCTGGTCATGATCATTTTTATGATGTATGTGCTGGATGCAAGAATGTGTTTAATTTTTGAAAATTCATCACATGAATTACTTCTCATTTGTGTACATTTCTATATATAATTTATATTGCAATAAAATTTTCCCCAAAAAAGGGGTCTGTCAAGGCCCGTTTATGTAATAAACTCCCATGCTGGGTGATGTAGGAAATTCTTTTCCCTTCTAAAGAAATAAAATAATAAAACCTGAAATAGGCAAAAGACTCTCTGGGTTTCACCTGCTTCAGCCCACCTCATCTTATATGGCTCAAGTGGTTTTCCTGAGCACTTGAGTGTTGTTAGGTATCCTCTCTTCCCTTGCATTAGTATTTGCCAATTTCCAGCGAATTCATCTGGACTCAAAGCAGGGACCTAGTTCAGATATTTGTGACTGTCCACAATAACAGCATGACTAGGTACAAATGTTCAATTTGGAGCTACAGACAAAATAAATCCCAATAATCAGGCAGGATGGAAAGGGAAGGTTCTTCCATAATCAGGATGGATTTGTATTTCCTTATTCTCCCATTTCTAGTCCTACCTAATGTATTCTCGGCTCTCACATGAACTCTAGAGTCACTAGTTTTCTAAATTTCACACTGATATAATAAAGTTTCTCCTTTGAATTAGGACCAGTAACTTAAATACCTATCCAGGTTTGATGAGGCTGTCACTTTAAAGAATCAGTAGACCCTGGGCATTTTTGATATAACATTCATATCTTCAACTATTTATGAGTGAGGCTTCAAGGCTCATGACATGTAGTAATTTGTAATTTTGCTGAGGCATAAATTTGAATTGCACACACTTCAAGGCTGGTGTGATGGAGCAATTGACTTAGTAAAATGTGATGGTTCTTAGGAGAAAAATAGAAGTTTTATGGAGGAAATTATATGCCAATTACATAATTGTGGGATTTGTGAATTGGAGAGGGGGAAACGAAGTTTTCTGGATGCCCTTGCTGACTGTCATGAGTGTGTTGTACTTAATTTTCCTTCAATGAAATTTAATCTTCAGTATGTGTATCTCTTTAACATTCTTTTTATTAAAAACTTTCTTATCTGTAGGGCATACAAGTAAATACTTATTGGAGTGTGGAAAGAGATTCAGAAGAAAATGACCAGCTTTTTATACTGAAAGAGAGAGAACAAGAAATGACATGAAGTAAATTGAGGATCAAGAAGCTTATCTTTTAGTCCCAATTCTGCACTGAATTATTTTTCTTTTGGTAGATGAACTGACTACTTTTGTGATTTTGCACAGGCTACTTTCCTTCTCTAGTTCTCAGTTTACCTAATGTAAAGTGAGGAGGCTAGAGCAGATTCTCTCTTAGATGCTTGCACATATGACCTTATAGGAATTTCTTACTCAAAGCTGTATTTCTGTATTCATTTCAAGCTCTGTTCTTGATGATCTTCCCCCAAAGAGATTTATAAATGTCATTATTGAGTATTCATTGAGCTAAGCCATTAAAACACGAGCTGCACTCACAAGCAACTTTTACCCCAGGAAAGATATGGACAGTTCTTAGAGAACAATCAGATTTAAATAAGAAACAACCAATTGAGCAAACAAAGGACTCATATATTTGCATGGATTTAGAATCTTTTCCAATTCTTTGGATTTTATTTTGACTGTAAAAACAAAAATATTTTGCACTTGCTAATATTTCTTCGGAGTTTTAATGCTCAGGTTCTAAAACTAGACAAGTGGACCAAGGATCTGTCCTTTTTTTCAGGAATCTCTGTGAATGAAATGCAGTAGCCAAGAAGGGTAGTAGCCTCAAGAGTTGGGGTTGGCAGGTAGGGATGGTGTCCAACGTTGAATCACAAACTAAGTCAGAACTGGAAGAGAAAAATACAACATTATCTTTCACTAGGTGAGGGAGGAAACTGAAGCTTGAAAAAAAGAACTGACTTCAATTCAACATTTATTTCAAATATATTGATACAAAATGGAATACTAGTCAGCCATAAAAAGGAAGAAGTCTGACATTTGTGATGAACCTGAAGGACATTGTGTTAAGCAAAATAAACAAGGCACATAAAAACAAATACTACATGATCTTATCCATATGTGGAATATAAAAATGTTGATTTCTTACAAGTACAGAATAGAACTGTGGTTATCAGGGCCTGGGGTGGTTGAGGAGGGGTTGGATAAATTTTAATCAAAAGATATATCAATTAGATGAGAAGAAAAAGTTCAATAGATCTATTGTACAACATTAATAACATATTGTATTTTTGAAAATCCATAAGTGTTCTCACCACAAAAATAATAAATATCTGACATACTTCATGTGTTAATTAGCTAGATTTAGTTGTTCCACATGTGTATATATTTTAAGGCATCATGTTGTACGTGATACATCCAATTTTATCTGTCAATTAAAGATAAATTTGAAATATATATTATTTCAAATATATGTGCTAAGCCTATGATGTGCTAAGTGCTGGGAACACAGCAGTGAACAAAGCAGGAAAAATCTTAGTCTTATAGAGATGATTGAGAGACACTAAAATTAATGAGTTACACAGATAAACATGACAAGACCTAGAAAGGAGAGGTACATGGTACCATGGGAGCATGGCATGGAATGCCAAGCTTGACCTGGTCAGGAAAATCAGCAAATTTCTCCCTGATGGAATGAAGCTATAGTATGAGAGTTGAAGGATAAATAGAAGCTAGCCAGGTAACGTGACCACAGCTTGTTGGAAGGCTCTGAGTTCAGATAGAACATAGCACAAGGAACAGAAAGCAGACCATTTTGATTAGAGAGGAGGGCATTCATGTAAAATTAGTGCAAGATAAGGATATAGCCATGGGTAGAAGCCAGTTGTGCAAGGTCTTTGTCCATAGAACAATGGAAAGTCATTGGAAAGTTTTAAATTAGAGAAGGACATAGTTAGATTTTTTTTTTTATTTCTAGCTACTAGGGGGTTAGAAGAATGTGACAGATAAAGTTGGGGAGCAAATTTGGGTCCAGTTGTAAAAGGGTTTAAACAGCTGATTAGGGAAGTGGACATAGGCTGATAAGTGGGGGTATATCAGAAATAGAAGCTTCCAAACTGGATCCACCCAAGAAGCCAGTTGTACCATGAATGTGGTAAGTGAAAAATGGAAACCCTGATCTTGACTTGGTATTTTCTGAAATTGGCAGCTTATTCAGAGAATCAATCAGTTAAATTTCCTGGTCTTCATCTAATAAGAAATGTGATGTTATTTCCTCAAATATTTAAGTCACTGGACAATATACCAAAAGTATAATTCTCTCTTGTATGCCTGTAATTCCACACAAATAGATCCCTGTAATCAATCCAGTGGCTAGGTTCATACTACTAGTTATATAATTCTGTGTAGCAAATTACTCAAAAACTGTAGCTTAGATGAATACACATTCATTATTTCATAGCTTCTGTGGGTCAGAAATTCAGGCATGACTTATCTAGGTCCTCTGCTTCAGAGTCTCTCACAGGCCACAATGAAGGTTGATGTCTCATTTGAAGGTTGGATTGGGGAAGAATCCACTTCTAAGCTTTGTGGTTGTTGGCAGAATTCAGTTCCTGGAGGGTTACTGGATGGAGGGCCTTGGTTCCTTGTTGGTAGCTGGTGACTACTCTTAGTTCTTTGCCCTGTGGTACTGTGTATCCTGGTAGCCTGGAAGCCAAAGGAAGCAATAAGAACTCTTGATGCTTGTCCCCAGGGACTTTGAAATCTTGTACAGGCAACATCTGTTTATAGGAAACAGTTGGCAAACCTGTATATGACAGACTGTAATTAAATGCCTACATGTATGATAGTAGGCCATGAAGGATTCATAGAATTTTGGTGGGGTTATTTAATACCACACTGAGGAGGAAGGCATTATAGATAAGGAGTATAGTGTATGTGATAATGTGAAGACAGGACAAGTATAGTATATTCAGAAAAAAAATAGTGAGTCCAGCAGCCTGGATGGAAGATAGGGTAAGTTTTTGAATGTAATAGAAAGCAGTCAACCCAAACATCAGATTCTACATCTGCCTTAGAGATTTAAGGGAAAATCAAAGTTGTTTGAAATAACATTCATCATCTCTTGAACAAATGTTCCTGTCAATGTCCAAGAGGGTGACCATGTGACTGATTGATCCTCAAAGGCATACATGTTGATGGGTATGTACTCTGACAAGAACTGTGCTTTTTTTGGTGTTGTATTTAATTTTATTTAATTAATCATCCTTACTTTCAAGTTTTTTTTTTTTTTTTGAACACTCTCCTTCCAGAACAAAATAATTGGGCAGTAGCTCTTTCTTTTTTACTTTACATTTCTTTTGTTTCCAAATAAAAATGAGAAGGCTTTTTCCTGCTGTTGTATATGATTTTCCTTTGAGGTCAATATCAGAATATCTTTCTCTCCTATCCGGTCCCTGAGCAGATTCACCCCACTTTTGGTATACAAGACTGTAAACTAACATAACAGCCATCATTGCTAAGTAGTTGGAAATGACAGAGGTGGTGCGTTTTATTTCTAGTTCTCTATGGGGATTAAAAGTGACTTGGGAAAATTATTTGCTTTGTTCCTGTCCCCAGAATAGTGACAAGTAACATCTGATAAATGTGCCCAATAGATGACTGAGTGCAATGCCAATGATTTTTAAATGTGACAAGGAATTTAACTTGACCTGGTACAATTTTACCCAGTTCCTTTTGCAAAATGAGAAATCAATCTAGATGTGAATTGCATTTGTATCATTTAAAACTGCTCTGGGGGATCTCCACCTCCCAGGTAGAGGCTCCATACAACAATAAGCCAGTTTATCAAAGATGGGATTTACTGCTTGTTGTTTTTCTATTAGGGAGGAATTACGCTAAGCCCAGCAGCAGACATTTTGTGTTACCATGGCAGCCCATATTTCCTGCAGGGTTGTGACCCCTAATGACTACAGTGGGAAGGCAGGAAAAATAGAGACTCTTTGAAGATTAGTAAATAAATGCATTACTTATGCAAACCGTCTCAGAGATGGCCCCACAGTCAGAGGAGAAATGAGGAAGCTCTTCAGATTGAGCAAATGGTTATATGTAAATATCAGCATTGGAAGAAAACAAATCACCTTTCATTTGATTATTTCTTTAAAAGTCTGTTTGGTTTTATAATGAAAGTAGTATAACTGGACTTCATACCGAGAAAATAGTATTCTTGTGCATGAAAATACAAACGAACACTGATGCTTTCCTTTCACTCCCAACAACTAATTTTTCCCCCATTGGCTCTTAGGATATAATATGGCTCTTGGAATGATTTTTCAATGTTCCTGGATGGGTCTGATGGGGGAGGGGAGGAAGTGAGCATATTCAACTTTATGTATGCAGGCCGCCTTTTCTTGTTGAAAGCGATTTGATGTTATTTTTAAGTGACTTGATTTGTCTTAATTGACCTGCTCATTTCTGAACAAGAAGCTGAAAACAAAATAAAAAATCAAGTATGGAGTAGGGCCTATAATTTTGAAGGTATTTTCTTAGAACATGTTTTCTTTGAAGTCACATCTACATTAATTCATACAAGAAATATGTATTTGGTACCTACTACAGTACTACTGTTTCAGAAGGACTGTGTTCAGTTGAAACTGGATCTAAATGTCTATTATTTAGGTATATTAAATGCAAATGGATTGTATTTTCTTGCAATATCTTTTATTGCTCTTCAAATAAGTAGTTTTCTTGAGCATAAAGAGAAGGAAAATGTGGTATAAAGTAGATTAAGTACACAGTTAAGATATTGCTTATTGGTTTTTCTCACAATGTGTTTGTATAAAAAGCACTTGTTTACTGGGATGCTGTTACATACTAGGCATTGGGTATAGAGTTTGGGGCAAGACCTGACCTTTGTTCTCAGAACAACACAGGATAGCTATGGTTCCAGTAACTCACTTTGAGTCAAAAGTGTGCCCTGCTAGTTTTCTGCACTCAGGAGAGTGTTTCCAGTGGTGTGGATTGATTTGTGCTGACTTGTCAGTAGCCTGCCACATATTCTCCTGGTATCAAGAGCATAGATATGGGTGAGGCACTTCCTTTTCTTCCTCAGACTTCCTGTATTGTCTACTATATCTTCTGTGCAGTCTCTCCATTCAGGATGATTTTTCAAAACTTGATGTTCTATTGTCAATATTTGAAAGTGGTAGGAATACTGTTATTTTATTTTATATATAACCTCTATCACTTCTTTAGGGATTCTGATACACTTATCCTTTATGCCCCCTCACTTCCAAAAAAAAGATTGAAAAATCAATGGGAAAATCAGTCTAGAGTTAGAAAACAGCCCCCCTTAAACCTCCATTCTTCAATTTTAACTTTAATAATTTTTCACAGGTCACAAATGTAGCTGCTGGATGAACCAGCCAATATTTCAAGTCTTTGAAATTCCTTCACCAAAGGTAATCAAAATTTTAAAGTTACTACTCTGAGAGGCAGCATTTAACATCAAGCACATGCATGAGGTAAATGTCCCTTTTCATGAAAACAAATGAAAATCTCAACTGTGAATATAAACTCAAACCATCATTGCTCTTCAGCATAAAGTTATGAGGTTTCCCTGGGCATGATGGTGCACGCCTGTAATCCCAGTGGCTCGGGAGGCTGAGGCAGGAGGATCACAAGTTCAAAGCCAGTCTCAGCAAAAGCAATGCACTAAGCAACTCAGTGAGACCCTCTCTCTAAATAAAATACAAAATAGGACTGGGGATGTGGCTCATTGGTCAAGTGCCCCTGAGTTCAATCCTCGGTACCTCCCCCCAAAATTATGAGTTTTCATTTGGAACAGTCCATTTCTTGTATGCACCAATCTTTTCATATCTATTCCTTTTCCATACATTCCCAAAGATTGCTGAAGAAGGGAAAGAGGTTGAGATTCAACAAGACCACAATGTGAGGGGAGTACCTTGGGAAATAAGAGTGGCCAGTTGAGTTGAACACCATTAAGCACTGGTATTGTGGCTCCATGCTAGCCAGCTGAAGTGTGGTAAGCCTTGACTTGGCTGAGTTACCTGTAGTCGATTGTACTTGTAGCTATCATTATGGGTTATCCATCTCATGGTGTCTGAAGCAGCCTCCTATTGCCGAGCTGGAAGCCTGAGAAATAAACACCTCTATTCATCAAGTGAGGGCCCAACAGACCATAACTCTGTTCCTATCTTTCCGAGACAGCAAATTAGCATCATAAGTCACAGTGAAAATATTTATGAAAGTCTTCTTCCAACTTAGGACTGTTTGATTCTATGATAAACTTTCAGCAGTTTCTAAAAGAACTCACTTAGTATTCTGTCCTTTCTTGCCTCTGGCTTCCCATAAAATAATTCTGCACAACTTCCTAGACCATGGCTTGAGCAGGAGGAGAGAGTCTTTCTCTCTGTCCCCTTGCAAATTCGCCTGAATGATAAGGCTTAATTGCTCAGCAGCTGTGCAGCTGTCAAACACAGGGCTGGGAGTGCACTAGGGATTGGCAGCAGGGAATGGGCATATGGAGGGAGTCGTATTGGTGAGAGTGAGCTTGTTGCCTCCACCCTGCCTCTACCTCTTTTTTGCTGGTTCCAGGCAACTTTCCAGACAACCCAGTGCACTTGAAACCAGAGAATTGGAATAGCCAAATGTGGGCTGTTCTTGACTGCAAAAGAAAAGGGAGAGGTGCAGCTCATCTTCTGCACATCCTCCTGTGTGAGCCTACCAGACCTGAGGTTTGGTCCTGTCTGCAGCCATGATGTCAAATAGACCTGGGAGGAAGGCTTCAAATCTGTTACTGCCTTGGAAACAAAATATTAGCTGGAGGGGCTAACAAAGAAATGGGCAAATATTCTTAGTGGGCCACAGATTATAGGGGAAAATCTTTCAAAATCATATGGACTGAGAGCAGCTTTCTTTGCTGGGCTGGAAGTGCTCATGATGGAAAATAGATTTTAATGGTGTTTGTTGCATTCAAGAGTTACTATTCAAGCAATCTCTGTGACAAGCCTGCTGGTGGAATCTGATGGCAATTCTACAGGGAGGAAAGAAAAATAGGGCTGTTGAAAGAAATTGGGGCTCAGAAAATGGAAGAAGACAGGAGAGACGACAGGCTGATTGATGCAGCATGTGGAATCCAGGAGAGGATTCCAGTAAGTGACCAGGGGTGAGTCAGCCAGCAGCAGCTTGAAATCAAGGAGCAGTTGTGAGGAACGAGTTCATTGGAGGACAGAGTCACTGTGTCAGCAGGGTTGGAATGGCTGGGGCAGGCAGGTTTGCTTTGTATATGATTAAACTTTACTTTCTAACTGCAAGTGTAAAATACACTGATAGTAGGAATTTTGGAAAATATGGAATGTTATATAGAAACTAAAAATAACTCATGAACCTACTACCTAGCAATAACATTATTAATATTTGGAGTATGTCCTTCTGGATTTTTCACTCTAAACCCATATATATATATATATATATATATATATATATATATATATATATATATATATACATATACATATATATAAGTGGTTTTGGAGTGGAAAATTCAGAAATATATATATTATATATATATTGTTATGGTTTGGATGTGAGATGTCCCCCAAAAGTTCATGTGTGAGACAAGGCAAGAAGGTTTGGAGGAGAAATGATTGGGTTAGGACAGCCTTAACCCAATCAGTGAATCAGTCCCTGATGGGATTAATTGAGTGGTAACTGGAGGCAGATGGGGTGTGGCTGGAGGAGGTGGGCATTGGGGACATGACTATGAGGTAGACATTTTGTATCTGGGGAGTGAAGTCTCTCTCTGCTTCCTGATCATCATGTGAGCTGCTTCCCTCCACCACACTCTTCCACCATGATGTTCTACCTTATGTTGATCTCCAAGGAAAGGAGTCTGGTGTCTATTGACTGAGACCTGTGAAACTGCTAGCCTCCAAATAAACCTTTCCTCCTCCAAAATTGTTCTGATCAGTCTTTCAGTTATATATGAAATAGTGTTTACAAAATTATATACACATATATAAAATAGTCTTTACAAAATTGGGCTAAGTATCTTTTTTAAAAATTTCTTTTAGTTGTAGATGGACCTTTATTTTATGTATTTATATGTGGTGCTGAGGATGGAACCCAGGACCTCATACATACTAGGCAAGCGCTCCACCACTGAGCCACAACCCCAGCCCTGGCTAAGCATGTTTTATCACCTGTTGTTTCTCTCCACATAACATATTGTGGTTGTTCTCCTCTTCATTCATTTGAATTCTACTTATCTCTCAGGGCTCAGCCAAAGTCTCACTGACAGCAACTTCCCCTGAACCCTAGATAAGATGTGGTCCCCATTCTGTGGATTTGCATGGCACTGTATTCTTGATATTTGACAGTGCTCATCACACGTGCTCATTTCTTGTCACTTCTGTGAGTGTACAAGTCTATCTTGGTTACTATTATATCACCAGAGCCTGCCCCACATAGGCAAAAGTAAAAAAAAAAAAAAAGTTTGTCAAATACATGAATGAGAGCATTTATCATCTGTAACTTGGTTAGCCTATAACTTAGGATCTCTATGTGACTGAATAATGAAATCCCAAATTAGGGACCTAGGCAGTGAATAAAATGAAACAACAATGAAATCAAAGTGCTTGACTAATGGATAGTTTCTCTGTGCTATGCTGGCTTCCTCTACAAGGCAGTGCCTATCACTCATATTATCCAAATATGGCTTGAACCTGTTTCCTACTGGCTAATGGATTTGTGCTATGGGGAGGAATTTCCAGAAGCATGATGGTCCAAGGCTATTAGAGTGCTTCAGTTTTCCTCTCCCTTCCCCTCAGGTAGTGGCACTGGTGAGAGTAGTAGTAGGGAGTGTACCTAGTAATAGGGTGAAAGTGGTGGGGTAGTTTGGTTGTATTTCTTAGATAGGCTTGCCTCCAAAATTGATGGGCTGCCAAAAACCATTCATTAGTATCTTAAGCCCCAAGTTAAGAAGCTTCTGGTGCAGCTCAAGCACTTGATGGCACCATAGCAAACCACACACAGGAGGGTTTTGATCTATTTCAAGAAAGTAAGACTGCCTGACTCAGATTTTTGCTCTCAATTTATGGAAATGATCCACTCACCACGTAGATTCTTCTCATACTTTTGATGAATCTAGAGAATGGTAACCTCTTTTGACCATAATTTCACTGAATAGAGTTTTTTTAATCAATAGTGTTACAAAAGTTGATTTTGTTATTGATATTGTTCCTGCATCAATGCAGTTAAGGAGAATGTGTGGATATTGTTAAAGAAAGAATACTCAAAGACACTTCTTAAAGGACAAAGAGATTTTATTCAAGACCATTATAATAGGTATAGGGAAAACTGCAATGGGATTTTGCAGTGGGGGAGAGAGATTAGGGTAAAGTCTGAATATAGCAAAGGTAAGTGGGAATTTATAGCTGCAGAGCAGGGTGGGAATCAATGAATGAAAAATTGCTGAAAGGCAACATCAGGAAGCAGGACTCTGGCTAAATGGCCTAATAATTTTCTTTCTGAAGGTAGGCCAGGTGATCAAACATCACCTGGGGGATGAGGAACCCAATCAGATATCGGGTGCTATCACACACAGAGGGTGAGGAATTCTTCCTCAACTGACTTAGCAAAGTACTTTACTAAAATTGGATTTTATAAGAAAGTGCACAAATGGGCTCCAGACAAGGTTCAGGAGGCTGACTGAAATGTGGTCATGCAAAGAATCCTGATGAGGAGAAAGAATCATAAAGTGGAACTTCTGACTGTTTGATCATCTGAGAAGACTCGTCCTGGCATTTATAGGCAAGCTATCTTTGCAGAAATGGCAAAGCACAGCCAGACAAGCATTGTATATTTCTTGTACATTTCTAGAGTTAATTGGATTTCTTGTTTTCGTGTTTCTAACCAAGTCTAGGACTACACAGAAATGTCCTGTAAATCTTGAAAATAATTGCATTTACAATTAGCTCTACAAAAACTAACCTCCCTAAGGTCTATGACACATTACTTCATCTATTCAATGTCTTACCTTGTGTAACCCCTGGGCTAGACGCACAGTGACAAGTGGTGAAAGCAGGGCCCCTGTTGCCAAAAAGCTCATAGTCCTGCTCCGAAGACTTCAAGGGTTTCAATTTCAAAGTTCTTTTGCTTGGGCTTTAGTGGGCTTCTGCCTGTGAAGGTGATAGGACACCATCTTGCCTGGCCACTCTTCCTCTTCTTTTTCCAGCTTCCGCTCCAATCTTACTTTCTTATGACTTTCTTCCTGTCCTAAAGACATACTATGCACAACCCCACCTTCCCATCTTCACCCTTAGTGTCCTCTTTCATCCTCTCAAGGCCCAGCTTGAAATCTGCCTTCTCCAAGTTTGTTTTTTTTTTTTTTGCTGTACTTGCAGGTACCCATAGACAGCATTCAACCACTCTCACTACCTCCATTGCATCTACCTTGCTTTAACTTCTATTATCTCTTCCCAGGACTATGTGTTAGAACCTCCAACCTCTCTCTCTCTGCTCCCATTTTTGTACCCCAAAGTCAATGTCACCAGTCTTCTCAGAACCCTCCATCAACTTCCCATCTCAGTCAGAGTCAAAGCCAGTCTTTGCCATTACCTATAAGGCTCCATATGGTCTGGCCTCTCTATTCCTTTTCTGACCTTATTTCTTTCATAGTCGAAGTGCCAGATCCAAATGCTGATTGTTACAAGCACACTCTAGGGGGCTATTCAAGTACACAGAACAGCATTACTACCAGTGATAAGATTTTTTTTTATTAAAAATGAGCAAACATTTCTTTTTTGTAATTTTTAAAAACACAATGAATGAATTATTATTTATTATAATCACCATTCTGTACAATGGATCACTAAAGATTATACTTCCTGTTCAACTGAAATTTTGTAACCTTTAATCAGCATTTCTCCTAATCCCATTCGGGTCCTTCCCCAGGTCTCTGGTAACCATTAAACTATTCTCTGCTTTTGTCAGTTTGGCTATTTTAGATTCCAAATATGAGTCAGAACATGTGTCTTTATGTGCCTGACTTACTTCATTTGGCACAATGTCCTCCAGATTCATCCAAGTTGTCACAACTGACAGAATTTTCTTCCTTTTTAAGGTCAAATAGTATTCCATTATTTATATATACCACATTTTCTTTATCCATCCATCTATTGTTGGATACCAAAAGTGATTCCATGAGTTGGCTATTGTGAATAATTCTTCAATGAACATGAGAGTACAGATAATACCTTGGCATACTGATTTCATAACAACTTTTGGATATATACCCAGAAGTAGGATTGCTTTTTAATATTTTGAAAAACATTCATACTATTTTCCATAATGGTCCTATAATTTACATTACCACCAGCAATGTACAAGGGTTTCTTTTTCTCCACATTTCTCAGTAATGTTCCAAACAAAATGAAGTATGATATTTCCCGCCACCACCTCTCATCTTCCACATTGGCTCCTCCCATCACTGGAATATTTTTTTTTTTAAATGTCCACTTACATTTTCAAAATTCCCTCTAGGGGGCATTGGTGCCTCACTGAAAACTATTGCTCAGCCCACTGGCCTTGCTTCTCCTTGACCATACAAAGCTTGTTCCCACCTCAGGGCTTTTGCATTTGCTATTGTTCTCTCTGTCTAGAAGGTTCTTCCCCCAGATATTTGAGTGACCCTCTCTGTCACACCCTTCAGTTTTCTGCTTGAATAACATTGCTTTAGGAAGCCCTTCCCTAGTCAGGCACAATGGTGCATGCTTGTAATCCCAGCAACTCAATGAGGCTGAGGCAGAAGGATTGCAAGTTCAAGGCCAGCCTCTGTAACTTATCAAGGCCCTAAGCAACTTGACAAGATCCTATAAAAAAGGTCTGAGGATGTAGCTCAGGAGTAAAGCACCCCTGAGTTCAATACCCAATACCCTCCCACCAAAAGAAGAAAGAAAACCCTTCTCTATATAGTCTATCTAAAATAGTACCCCTTCCCATTCTATCTTCGCACACTTCTTAAATTTTCTTCATAATATTGTATTACTAACATTACTTTATATATCTATTTTATTATGTACTTATTGCCTGGCTCTCCTGTTAGACAATAATGACTAGAAGGAAATCTCCAAGAGGTGAGGGACTTTTTGTAACTTTCATACAGCTTTATTTCCAGGGTCTAGTAAAAGTGCCTGGCTTATCATAGGTGTTCGATAAATATTTGCTGAAAATTGTCTCATTGGCAAGTCTCCCTCCTCTGTGCTCCAATGAAAGTCTGCCCTGTCAAGGCCAGTGCTATTATGTATTATGTATAGCCTCAGTGAAGTTGATAACAGTTGTCTTCTCTGTGGCCTTTCTTATTATAAGCATCTATCAAAGCAGCCAGCTAGTCACTTATCCAGATCATCCATATTGAGCTCTTCCTTGTTCCCATCAAGGGTAAGCATTTATAAATCAGCATGTGAATTACCCATAATATGGTGCTACTACACTGCTTCAAAACGCCTTTTTCCATGGATGGGCTAAACATTGTCCCTATGGTCTTAGTTATCTCTTTGATTTACTTAGTAGTTGAACAAACTAAACAAGGATATGCACTGGTGTGTGACCTCCTATGGTGGGAGAGCGGGTATCAGTCAAGTGAAGGGATTAGACCCCAGGAACAGGAGTTTGGTGAGGTGAGAGGAAGGGGCTACCCAGAGCTGCAAGATATAGAGAAGCCAGAGTGTGAATGCAAATGACATACAGGGGAAAACACTAAGGATCAAGAGAAAAATAACCTACCATTTGGTGAAGGGAGCAAATGGAGAGAGAGGAAATGAGAGAGAGAAAGACAAAAAATCAAGAGTTGGATCAACACTGGAACAGAATGGCTATTGAAGAAAACTTCTGCCTGGAAGACTCTTCATTCAAGTAGTTGCATAGCTTGAGCCTTCGTTTCCTCAGGTCTCTGTTCAATACCTTATCATCGTCAGAATCATCCCTGAACACCCTAAATAAAGTGGGACTTCCTTTTAATCAAACTATGTTCGTCTTAACCTGCCTCTTCTTCTTTGTAGCATTATTAACAATGTAACATTTTATTTTCATATGCTATTTATTTTCTCTTTTCTACCCAACTTGCACCCCAACTAGGATGTCAGAACACATCAATGAAATTAAAATCAAATACTCTCCCCAAAAAGGCTTTCCTACTCTGCCTGATTGGAACAAGAAAAACCCAGAAGACTCAGGAGTACTGATTTCTCTGCAGGAGTACTTTCTGAAGAATTGTGCACTGTATTCTGCTTCCAGGTTCTTCTAGTAAATGGATTTGGGGTGATTTTAAATGTAACTTTCTGCTGCATGTTACTGTATTCCTGTATGTATTCATGTATGTATAGACACGGATACATTTGGATCCTACATTACCTACTTAGTTGATGTTCCTAAATCAGAAAGGACGTGGCCTGAGTCTTAGTCATCTTGTACTCTCCTAAGTAACCTTAAGCCTTCAAACCAGACTGATCATCTCATACCCCATGGAACATTATACAGCCTACTACACAGGGTTCATGAGGTGCCTGGTATGCAATAGACACTCAGTACATATCTGTTTGCTTACTGTATCTTGGTCTTCTTTACCGGAAAACTACAGACCCTCTCTCACTTTGGTTCTGCCCTTTCTTTTTCTTTCTTTGTTTATTCCTTCCTTTCTTCCTTTGTCTCTTTCTTTCTTTCTTCCTTCCTTCCTCTGTTTCTTTTGTATCTTCCCCATTGAGGGAGGGAGGGAGAGAGAGAGAGAGAGAGAGAGAAAGAAAGAGAGAGAAGGAATTTCTCTCTTAAAATTTCTTCCAGTCTGATTCCTGTAGTCTGAGCTCTGTGCACACACAAATCCATTCTTTAGCAGATTGGTCCCATGATGGTTAAAATCTTCCCCCAAGGGTGGCTGAGAACCCCAATGGGAACAACAATGATAGTCGATATTTAAATTGATATTATGAGTTTCCTAAGTACTTTCTTTTGCCTCTTGTTTGCATATCGCAACAGCCCTGTGACTTAGGAAGATCACAAAAATTCCCCTTTTGCAGAAGACCAAAGAATCTTAAGGAATTTAAATGATCCCCAAGGCCATAGAGCAGTTAAATGGCAGAGCTGATGGTTTTGGTATCTAGTTCAGAAGATGCTCTTTGTGAGGCATGTTGGGGGAACAGAAGATCCTGGGGACCATCTTATTCTACATAATGCCTCAGAAGAATGGATACATGGAAAGAACAGTTTCACTTTACATAGATCTCTTTGGGGCAGCATTCAATTTGTTTATTAGCTATAATTAGGAAGTTCTCCCAGATGTCCCATGTAGAGATATACTGATGTTCTCACCATGCATCTTACCTGAGACCAGCCTTAGTGCACCAGACCCCAGTCTGAGAGGCATTACCTTGGAACCAACACAAAGGGTAACTGGTATCTGCTGAATAGTAAACCTACTATCTCTTAAGACACCATACTTTCATCCTAAACATCCTTTTCTCCATTTGAAAATTGTCAACATCATCAACATTCTGATGTTCATGCCTATCCACTCTTGTTGGCAGCGTGTGCTAAACTTGGCCTGTGTTGATCCAAGAAGGTGCCAGTCCCAGCCCAACTGACTCTGTGTTGAGATGACCCAACTCATCTCAGCACAGCTTTGTTAAAGTCCCTGTGCAAAGTTGCAAAATCCTGATCCCTGAAAGAAATTATAAAGGAAACCTAAATAAATGGAAAGTCATCCTGCATTCAGGGATTGGAAGACTCCATATTGGTAAGATGGTAATACTACCCAAGTGATCAACAGATTCAATGCAATACCTTTCAAAACTCTAATAGATTTTTTTTTAAAAAAAGAAACTATAACCCTAAAACTCATGTGGAATTGCAAGAAACCTTGAATAGTGAAAATAAATAAATCATGGAAAAAAATTAGATGACTCACATTTGACAATTTCTAAATGTACTATAGAGGTACAATAGTTAAAACACGGTGAATCTGGCATAGCATAGTTATTCAAATCAATGGAATAAAACAGGATATAGAAATAAACTCACACATTTATGTTCTATCAGTTTAAAAAAATGAAAATAGCAAATGTTGACAAGGATGCAGGAAAAATTTGGATCCTTGTACATTGTTGATGGTGCAGCCATTTTGGAAGTAAGTTTGGTGTTTTCCCAAAAAGTCAGCATAAAATTACCATATGACTCAGAAATTCCACAGGTTATGTATCCCAAAGTATTGAAAATAGATACTCAAATAGCTTTAAACAAGTGTTCATAGCAGCACTATTCACAGAAACCACTGATTGTTGAATACATCAACAAAATGCATTATGGTCACACAATGGACTATTGTTCATTGAACACAAGAAATGAAGTGTTGATAAATGGTGCAACATGTATGAATTTTGAAAGCATGCTCAGAGAAAGAAGCCATACGCAAAAGGTCACACATTGTATGATTTCATTTAAATGAAATATCTAGAATAGGAAAATCAATAGATATGGAAAGCAGATCAATGTTTTCTAGGCACTGTTATGGGGGAGAGAACATACAATGTGACTGCTTAATATATGTTGGGTTTCCCTTTAAGAAGATGGAATATTTGGTGGATAGGTAGAACTGGTGGTTTTACATCATTATGAGTATTTGAAATGCTACTGAATTGCATGCTTTGAAATCATGAATTCTATGTTGTGTGAACTTTGCTTTAATTTAAAAATGTCGTGTTCCCATCTTATGCAGAAAAATCACCAAGAAGATCATTCTCCGTGCCACAAAAAGTCTGGTGGTACAGCAGAAATCAGGTGCAGTAGTTCTGCTTCTCTGGCTTTTAGTATTTTTAGAATGGGTTTGGCAGATCCTTCATGATCTGAGTTTCTAACCAGTGGTTTCTTTTTGATTCAGGGACAGAATTCAATCACCACTACTCTGTGCGCATGAATGCTGGTGCTGTATCATCTGAATGAAGATATGTCACATTCAAAATGCGCAGGTATTGCCTCTAGATTTGCCCATCACAGTTACCTGTGAGTAAGAGAGCAAAGCCCCCATTTCCCTCTTCCAAGAATAGATTTCAAGTCTGATGATGCCTCTAGCAGAAGGTTGCCACTCTCTGGTGTTTATGGGTTAGGGTAGGGAACATTCTGCCCTCAACTACAAGGTCTCAGCTTAGCCTCCTTATGTCAATGGAATCAGAGGTTTGTAAATGATCCTAATGTGTTGAAGATGAGAAATCAGATCTGTGCTTCAGTGATGGGTAATGTTTATTACATACTAAAGAGCACTCAAGGAGATGGCAGCTAATACAGAAGTTGTATGAACATGTGCATCATTAAAAATTGTAATTAAGCCAATTCCCTGAGCACCAATAATGAAACCCAATGAAGTCATTTGTGGGTGAATTGGGCTACAGTTCCACATTGTGAAGAGATTTGTGGCAGCATCTGCAATGGCTGCCCAAATGCTGGTGTTGACCATGGCTCCTGGAACAGGAAGGGCCGGGTGACCCAAACAGTGGGATTTGTCTCCACCTAGTAGGTGGCAAGAGTAGGCACAGTGGCACAGATAAAAATGATAGAAAATTCTCAGAGAGGGAAAACAAATGTGACTGGTGATCTCTGATGTAATTTCTCAGGAACACAAAAAACAAATGGTCATGTTTACTTTAAGAAAACTTTCATTGAGTGTTTGTCACGTGCCAATACTGTGCTGAGATCTTTTGTGGGAATTATCTTGTTTAAGTCTCATAAGCCTGTAAGGTAACTGTTGGTATCAGCCCGAAAAATAAGTCACATGGTAATAAATTATAGACCCAGGAATCAAATCCAGGACTGCTGATCCATTGCAGATAAGTGGGGATCTTTTTTTTTTTTTTTTTTTTGGTACCAGGGATTGAACTCAAGGACATGCTGCTCCTGAGCCACAACTCCAGCACCCCCATCCCTATTTTGTATTTTATTTAGAGACAGGGTCTCACTGAGTTGCTTAGTGCCTTGTTTTTGCTGAGGCTGGCTTTGAACTCATGAACCTCCTGTCTCAGTCTCCTGAACCACTGGGATGACAGGCATGTACCACTGCACCTGGCATCTTGTTGCAAGATCTTCCTCAAGAATGAGTCAGGAGAAAAGGCAGGAAATCAACCTTTATTGATAATATAATTTATGTACCTAATATTTACAACATCCCTGTCAAGGTGAACACTAACACTCCCACTTACAGAAATTGTGGAGTCCATGAGTCTGTGGGAAGGCTGTCCCTCAGGATGAAGACTTTTCACCCTTAGGAAGAAATGGTGGGACCTCTATAGACTAGTTGCAGGCATATTTCTGGACTCCATGATTTCCACAGGCCTTTCCTGATGTTGAGTTCCTGGTTTGTGCTCATATACACATAATTCTTAGGACATAACACATTAGTGAGTCTAGGGCCCCATTCCTCCGGCCGAGCTACCCTTGAAGTGTACATTGTGCTCAAATGACTGGCCCTTTATGGAGGAGTTTCTTCTGATTTGCCATTTTAGGAGGATCAGCTTTGATACTGTAAGATGCAAATTGCCTTCTGGAAAAGTCTTGGCTGCTGAGAGGTCAGGTTCTGGAGTTAGAAAAGAGAAGTTCCTGAAACTGGAGATGGGGAATACTAAGGTATTAGATGGCTAGTTCATGGAAATCATTATGTTTACTCCTTCTCTCTTCTCAGCCACCCAAATTGCCATCTGCAACACCTCTAACCACCCTACTTCCTGTGGTCTGGCTGGGCAGTGAGTGGGAAAAGAGGACTCCATTGGCAGTTACCTGACATAACCAGGAAAAAAAAAGACCACAGCTAAAGTCACTAAGCAGCACTCTCGCACTCTCTCTTCAGTCAATCCTCACAACAGCCCTACACAGCAGCAGATACTATTATGTCCTGGCACTTACCCTGCCCTATTTTTCTAATTAGGTATCCAAGGCCAAGAGAATTCAAGTGACCTGTCCAAGGCCACAGAGCTAATAAGTGGTAGAGGCAAAATTCAAATGCTGCCTGCTACTTCAGAGCCAGTGCTCAGAATTTGATGTTTTCCAGTTGTCTGGGAAATTCAGGACTTAAACTGGGCTTCCTAATGTCATTTTGTTGGTATCCCTTTCTCCCCCTTTGAAGATGTTGTTGAGACTCAGAGCCCTAAGAGGTTGCTCTGAGTGGGGTCAGTGGACAGAGCCCAGAGACAGAGAGAGACAGATGCTGATGCAAGTGAGGGAGGCTGGGGGGCGGTGGAGTCTGGATGAGAGGTGGTTAGACAGTTTAAGCTGAAAATTGCCAGCTTTTGAACTGCATCAGTAAGTGGAGTCGGGGAGAATGGGAAGGGTGAATTAAATAAAATTGTTATTCATCTTCCCTATTTTTTTTTCACTTTTGCCCTAAGAGGGCAATTAAGGAAACAAATGGTTTGTGGAGATTAGCTGACTGGTAGCTTTGCATATTAATATAATGACACTTGGCTATACCAGGCTGACTTTCTATTTAAGGTAGCTTTGTCCTTTCAGACCAAAGAGCTGATTTCAGAGAATTAGGACCCTGAAGATTAAAAGTAAAATAAAATTATTTGGGCCTCTATATCCACCCTTTTGTGTCCCCACCAAGAAAAATAAGCTGAATACCCTTATATCAACAGAAAGTGAGGTGTGCCAGACTGGGGTGGGGTCTCAACCTGACAGGAGCTAAAATGTAATTGCATTCAGCCAACATATGCCAAGCCCCACGTTTGCTAGCCACTGTGGATGCAGAGAAGGTTAATGCGGGATCCTTCTGGCAAGTGTCCAGCCTAGCAGGGGAGAAGGACACTTGGTTCATTGGAGAATTTTATATTGGGGCATCAGGGAGTTATTGTCTGACTCAGACTAAAAGAATAAGACTTGATAGGGGATATGGATTTTTTTAAAATAAGAACAAGCATAGTGGCTATGGTGGGTCCTGTGATGCGCATAGTAACCCTATAAGAAACCCGAGTTCTCCTGTGCTGTCTATCTAAGGAAGGATCCATTGGCAGTTGGGGATCTGTGGCTTAGTCAGTGAGCCAACTCTCAAACCAGACACTACATCTTGCTTCATGCCCACTCCCACTCTACGCATGATCCCTTTTTGGGGACAATTTGAAAGTGGTTAAATTCATGAACTTTTGAGTCAAACTGATCTGGTCTGGAATCATGACTCTGCCATTGCCAAGCTGTGTGATTTTGGACAAGTCTCTTAACATGTCTGAGCCACCATTGACTCAGTTTCTTCAGGTGAAAAGTAGTGATAAATAATGGTACCAACCTCCTAGGACTGTTGTGAGAACTTAAGGAAATACTGCTTGTAGAATACCGATTTTAGCTTCTGACATCTTCTTAAACTTAAGACATAGATGATAACATCTCAAACTCCCATTTTCCCTCCTCAGGACTGCTACACATTTCTGTGGGTCACCTCTACCCCTAGCTTCCTCCCACCTGTGAGTTTCTGTTCTTCATATTGGTGTTATATAGCTGTGAACTTGGAATTCAAACTCTATTTCTACACCAACAATACTACCCCAAAATATTAGCACCAATTCACAAAGCCTGTGTGTGAGTGTGTGTGTGTGTGTGTGTGTGTGTGTGTATTATTCAAGGTTGGGAAAGGAAAAGAAGGCATTGCAGAACAGCAAATAGCTTAAAATTGAAAATGTCCTTCCAAGTTCTTTGGCAGCTCCTCCATGAATCTCACCTTTCTCTGCACTCTTCTCTCTCTGTCTTGGAAACCTAGGAACCAGATTTCCCCACTTTTTTTCTTTCTTTCTTTTTTTTCCTTTGTGCCAAGGATTGAACCCAAGGCCACTTACTCACTAAGCCACATTCCCAGCCCTTTTTACTTTTTATTTAGAAACAAGGTCTGGCTAAGTTGTGTAGGGCTTTGCTAAGTTGCCAAGGCTGGCCTCAAACTTGCGATCCTCTTGCCTCAGCCTCTGGAGCTTCTGGGATTATAGGCATGTGCCACCAAGTCCAACTCCCCACTTTTTTATATAGAGCAATTCAGTGGTCTCTATCCCTTAGTCATCAAGCTTAGAATTGGGCTTTGTGAATAAGCAAGTATCTGACTGAAGCTTGGAACTGATGGCCTAGGAGGAATTAAGAAGTTTCAGGGGGATGTGGCTCAGTGGTAGAGTGTCCCTGAGTTTAATTCCTGGTGCCCCCCACTAAAAAAAGAGTTTTAGAATTAGAAGGTGGAGGGTGTTTTGTTTTCCTCATTATACATATAGAGCACTTTTTACAACATCTCATCCATACTAAGCACGCAATACAATCACAGCTGTTGTT
Source organism: Marmota flaviventris (assembly GCF_047511675.1). Lineage (NCBI taxonomy): Eukaryota > Metazoa > Chordata > Mammalia > Rodentia > Sciuridae > Marmota > Marmota flaviventris. Next base: position 119,201,460 of record NC_092518.1, read on the forward strand.
ATTGTAATAACTTTGATACTTTGAACTGATTCAAGCATAAATTAATGAATGTATTATACCTATATTAGTACAAGAGTCAAAGGAAATTTTCTCTAGAAGAGTCCTTAGAGATTGAGCATCTCTCAAAACATGTTTCTTGAAATGCTGTTTTCATGGGCTATTTATAGATCATCCAATAAATCTGGGAACTTCTTAATTATATTAGGGCATGATATATATATATAGTATCCCACTCTTGGGGATGTGAAAATCATATTAGACTATTAAAGGCTCTGAGCAATCCTGTCAAAAGAGAATCTATTTAATTTTGTTTAGGCTTGTGTTTCCCAATCATATTTGACCACAAAATTCTTTATGTTCACCAAACAAATATACAATTAAGAAGTCACATGATTGACTTCAGGATATGTCAACCTAGCTTCAAGCCATCATTTTACAAATGATCAAAATTATGATGCAAAGGGGAAGGACTTGAAAGAAAGGATCCAGTTTGCTAGTATTCTCTGCAGATAAGGCAGCAAGTGGAATGGAGACTATGAAGATTGTGTTCTAGAAGATCTGAAAACATCCAACAATCTTTTTATACTATTCACCTACTCTACTTGGCAAAGCTTGATGGCCTCTGTTGAAATAGAGTCAAGCAGAAGCACATAGTCTTTCTTCTACATCTATCTCTCTGTGACTTCCCCAATCCACACTAATCAGGCTTCCAATCCCATTGTGTAACTGAAACTGCTCTTATCAAAGTCACTAGTAACTTAAAAACTCCAATGTCATTTGTCTGAGCTCATCTTATATGACCTCTTGGCAGCATGGTGCATGGTTAACCATCCCTTCTTTGTTGAAATATTTTCCTTTCCTCATTTCTGAAACATGGGAGTCTTCTGCTTTCCTCCAACTCCCTTCATCAGGGTTTGTTGTTCTTCTTTATTGTTATTGTTGTTTGTTTGATGACTTTTCTGAACAAATTCTGTCAAGTCTGTATTCTTTGTCATGTGTGGCTATTGAAGTCTCTTTTTGGTTAGCCTGGTGGTCATCTAATGGTTGCACAGAGATTTCTTTAAATATCGAAAAGCATCAATTCTCTCAGTCTTTGTTGAATAGCTGCATGGACATGATGGGGGAAAGCCTCCAACATTCCTGCAGGAAGTTGTCAACTGTACATTAGCCTTCACTTCCTGTTTGCTCAGCACTCCAAGTCAGCTAGAGGTGAGGAAGGAAGTTCTTCCTAGGTTTGGTACAAGTATTTGCACAACCTTGTGCATGTCCACAGTCCTACACATGTATATGGCCTTCTAGATTCCCACAAGTACATTGGACTTCTTCAAAGCCCTTTATGAGCATCTCATTTCACAACTTTTATTTTTACAATGCTAGAGATCAAAACTGGGGCCTCATACATCCCAGGCAAGCACTCAACCACTGAGCCATGTCCTCTGCACCTCATTTCACAGATTTTAAATAAAAACATTTTAGTCAGTCTATTATTTGTTCCAAATTTTATATAGCTACCCCAGGAACCAGTTTTATTAAACAGTTGATGATTGTTTTTGACAAATGCCCATGGACAAAAAGTTGTTTGCAGGAGGTAAACCTGAGCCCAGCTGGTACTCTCTTTATTCTATATTCTGAAGCCCATTGCTTACCATTTCAACTGTCTCCCTGATCCAAGCCACCATCACCTCTCACCTGATTCCTGTCATAATCTCCTAACTGTTCTTCTTAACTCCATTCTTGTACTCCTATGATTCATTTTCCACACAGCAGCTTAAAAAAAAAAAACATGCCCTTCAAACGAGGCTACACCACTGTTTAAAACCCCTTAGCAACTGTCCTTTGGAGAAAAGCCCAACTCCTTCCCATAGTGCCCCAGGCTCTACATGCCAGATACTCCACCTGCCCACTACCTTTAACTCATACTTTTCATGTGTTGCATCCTAAACTAACAACCTTATTTATTTATTTCAATTGCTTGAACACATCAAACTCTTTCCTACCATAGAACTTTCCCACTATGTTTACTAACTCAGGCCAGTTTTCTCAGGACTCTCTCAGTGGTACACCAAAAGTCCCACGTCTCAGGAATTCATTAGTCCCAGTCAGGCCAGGACTGCTTGTCACCCTACCCCACACACACTGTGACCTCTAGTTAGAATGTGGTTGTCTCCATTCTACACCTAGATATAGCCTACTGATCCCTTATTCTTCATTTTAACATCCCTCTTTCAGGGATGCATTCCCTGACCACATATTGGCCATAGGCCTTTCCTGTTTTACTCTCCCATAATTAATTAGTTTCCTTTGCAGAGTTTATATTTACTTGTCATTTTTATTTATTTCTTTTTTATGTTTGTATTAGTGCATTATTGTCATACATAATATTAGAGTTAATTTTGAAATAGTCACACATGCTAGGAATATTATTTGCTCCATTTCAGTCCCCAGTACTTTGTCTTTCCCTCCTCCCCTCCCTCCCCCTGTTCCCCTTCCTTTACTCTACTAGTCTTTCTTTCTTTTATTTATTTATTGCTTCTTCTCTTTTTTTCTATACTGGGGATTGAACCCAGGGGTGCTTAACCATTGAGCCACATTCCCAGCTCTTTTGTTATATTTTATTTAGAGACTGGGTCTCACTAAGTTGTTTAGGGCCTCACTAGGTTACTGAGGTTGGCTTTGAGCCTGTGATCCTCCTGCCTCAGCTTCCTGAGCCTTCGGGATTACAGCGGTGTGCCACTGCGTCCGGCCGCCACTCTTGTTACATGGAATAAATTACCATCAATAATATTGAATGAACCTGACACTCATCCACCAGATTTTCACAGATCTTGGCACCATTTCTGTGTGCCAAGATGGTGAGGACAGCCGTGGCTCCTGTTACAGGCCAAGATCAAACTATTTTCTTTTGCATAGTTTATAATAATTTGTACTTTTGTATTTAGCTCTTTTTTTATTGCATGTGCTCTTCACTAGACTGTTAACTCCATGACAATCTTATCTCCTCATGTATTCCTAGCATCCAGATAATACATGGAACATAATAGGGACTCAATAAATAGGTTTTAAATGAATGACTGCTATGCCACCATAACTTGATCTGCCACTTGTAAAAACCCAAACAGAAAAATATGGTGGCAGACTACTCATGGCACAATCCAGAGCAGAAGGAATTGGGCTAGCCAATGTAGCACCTTTCTGTGAATTAGAAAAAGATGCCAATTCTGAAGAAAAGTCGGTTGGTGAACAGGACACAGGCTGCATTTCAGGTCCATTTTTTTCCCTCACTCTTCAGCCATGTGGTCTTGTCCAGGTCACACATCATGTAAATGGAAGCCATAGTCCTGACTCAAAGGGGAACTTGGAAGCAAGGTCAAAGGACAAGTGATGAGAAAAAGCAAGAGTCCCATGGGATACTGCCTGCCTCTGGTGAAAACTGAGGACCTTTCGCAAGTGGTTTTAAAAAAAACATTTGAGAAGCTGGGCTTGGTGGCACAGGCTTGTAATCCCAGGGGCTCGGGAGGCTGAGGCAGAAGGATCACAGGTTCACCAGTCTCAGCAACTTAGTAACACCCTGTCTAAAAGGGGCTTGGGATGTTGCTCAGTGGTTAAGCACCCTGGGTTCAAACACTAGTATAAAAATAAATGCATTTGGGAAAAAGGAATGAAGAGTAACTGGCACAGTCATCTCAACTCATGTCAGTGGTTAATAATCAAGAGCACATGCTCTGGAATTTGCATTTTGACTTTGTATTCTGGCTTTACCTTTTACTGGCTGTGTGACCTTAGGGAAGTGCCTCCATTTTCGCATCTGTAAAGGAATCATAAGGTCAATGTGAATATTAAATAAGATCATGCATATAACATATGTTCATTATGTAGCAAGTCTTAAATAGACATTACTATTATTGTTATGCAATATTAATTACATTTTATAAAATATAATCTACAAAATATTAGAAAAGGTCAGAATGGGTTTCAAAGGTAGCCTTGAGCAGGCATCTTCTTCCCCTGGCACCCTGCATTATTTTTGCAGCTTAGATTTTTTTATTAGAAGATGGAATTGGAAAGCTTCCCAGACTGTACAGCTGGCCAGGTCCCTAGCCAGCCTGGTGACGGTGTAGGGTGATGAGCAAGGTGATTCACTTGTCCCAGTAGAGGCCTCATCTCCTGTGAAACAGCAGGGATGGTAGTGGGTGCACTAGACAAGATATAAATAAGGGCCCCAAGAGCTATTCCCTTGCCAAATACCCAAGTCCTGTAGAAGTGACTGGCTGCAGGCCTACCCTCAGCACAAGACACATGGGCATCAGGATGACTTAACTCTTTTTGGACAGTCCAGGCTTCCAACTCAGCTCTTTGCTGGAAGAAGATTTAGCCCAGAACTCTATGGTTCCTTGGATGGTGTCTAAGTGGGCGCCTGGGCAAGAAGCAGGAGTTGTTGGGCATACAGGGGAAAGAGAGAGTCAGCCTAGCATTGGAACACCTCTAGCTGGCACCACTGAAGACAACTGAACCTAGGGAAATGAAGCCAACCTTCAAAGGGAAAGAAAGTATGGATGAATAGATTGGGGTATGACATATCGGGTCTTTCTGGGTTTTGACTAGGAAGTTACCTTTATCCAAGATCACTCAGGTGGTGATGTCTCTATATACAAGTTGGCCGTGGAGGACAATAAACAATACTGATAGTAACAATATTTACAATAACAATAGTCATTGTAACTGCTGAACCCCATATCAAGACATGACCTGCACAAAGTACGTATACAGGCTCCATTTCTTCATCTTTTCCACGGCTCTGTGAAGCAGGAGCCAACCATCTTTATTTTACAGAGGAGGAAACAGGTTCAGAGAGATGTAGTAGCTTATGTCAAACAATGGGACATGCATTTGAACCGACACAAAAGTTCCTAGCCCCAAAGTATAACCTCTGGCCTGACATTCCACAAAAATGAGGTTCACCAGACAACTCTAGTAGGAACATCCAGAGCCTTTGGTCATCTGCATAGCGTGAGCTCTGAGCACTAAGAGACTCACATTTTCTTTTTAATCCATTCACTTATATTATTACCTCATGCAACCTACTCACTGCCACCTACAGTAAGGGCTTAGCGTAGTCCCTGGCATGCCATAATATCCGCTGACATTGTATTGTTTTTAGTAGTCCTGAGGTCATTTTACCTGAATAAAATTGAGTTAAAAGAGTCCATATTACCTACCTGTCAGCCTATTGTGAGGTGAAAGGAGATGAGTAGAAAGGGCTTTGTCAACTGAGGTCAATGTGAGCATATTGTGCTATCATTTTTTTTTTTTTTGTAGTACTTGGGATGGAACCCGGGGCCTACACATGCTAGGCAAGCACTCTACCACTGAGCTCCATTCCCCAGCCTTTGTGTTACCATTCATGCATGCATTCGTTCCTTTGAGCATTTGTCTTGAATGGTTATTATGGGCTGGGGTAGACAGAAAGCTCCCTTTGTACCTTCACATCCTCCCTGATGATCTTAATAATTATTTCTTCGTGTGCCATGGGGCAGGGCTTTTCACCAGCATTGAGAAGATAAGGTGAAGTGATTTGTCCCAAATCACATAGTAAGACAGAATTAATAAGTATATGCAGTCATCTGATCCTTGACAAAGATGCCAAAAACCTACATTTGAGAAAAGGCATCTTTTTTTAACAAATGGTGCTGGAACAACTGGTTATCCATATGCACAAGAATTAAACTAGACCCTCATCTCAACCCTGCACAAAAATCAACATAAAATAGATCAAAAACTTGGAATTAGACCAGAAACTCTGCAAGTCCTAGAAGAAAACATAGGGCCAACACTCCAGCTTTTAGGTACAGGCAATGATTTTCTCAATAGGACTCCTAAAGCTCAGGAAATAATGCCAAGAATTCATAAATGGGAAAGCATCAAATTTAAAAAAAAAAAGCTTTTGCACAAAAAGGAAACAATTAGGAATGTAAAGAGAAAACCCACAGAATGGGAAAAAATCTTTGCTAGCTACCCTTTTGACAGATGATTATATCTCAAATATATAAAGACCTCAAAAAGTTACACCAAAAAATCAAATAAGACTATTAATAAATAGGCAAATTAAGGATCTTGATATAATCTTGAGAGTATACTGAGTGGTCCCTAAATGCAATCACATGTATCCTAAGAGAGAGGTAGAGGGAGATTAGGTACAGACAAAGAGGAAGACAATGTGATCATTCATGGAATGACCACAGATTGGAGTGCTGTGTCCTCAAACTAAGGAATTCCAGCAACTACCAAGCCTGGAGGTGGCAAGAAATGGGTTCTCCTCTAGAAACTTCCAAGGGAGTGTGGCTCTGCTGCCATCTTGATTTTCATCCGATAAAACTGATTTTGGACTTCTGGCCTCCAAAATTCTCAGAGAATAATTTTATCTCATACAACCTAATGAGTTTGTGGCAATTTGCGACAACAGTCCCAGGAAATGATTAGACTCCATGTTTCAGTTTCATCACTTGGAAAACAGAGCTAATAATAAGATCCACTTCATAAGATTGCTGTGAGTATTCTCTGTGTTAAGACGTGCAAAGTCCTTTCAAACACTGTCTTCCATATTGCAATCACCTTTATGTACCACCTTTTGTCAATGCTATTATTATTGTCACTGTTGTTGCTAGTTACCAAATGTTCACTATATGCTAGGCTATATACTTAGGTCTTTTAATACATTTTTTTCATGTGAGAATGTGCTGGAACTATAACTCAAGTTTTCAGGATTTTTTTTACGTTGAATTATAGCTGTAATTTTCACATAAAGGTTCCCATAAGAGAAGTTTGTGTTCAGTTTTTACAACACTCTATACTACACCATGCACTGAACCTGCCATCCTAGAAACCCAGGCTTGGTGAGTCAGTCGAGGCTACCCCCAGCTCTGGGGTCCCTACTGGAAATGCTGAAGTGTGATGAGATGGAATGAAGCCTTTTCCCCTCCCAGGATGAAAATAGTATCTCCTCCTATTAATAGGACCATGGACATCTCTGCTTTCTTATTTATCCTCTGGGCATTTGGTACATAAAAACATTCTCTAAACATTTAATGGGCAATTGACTCTCCCTGAGAAGAATGGAAGACAAAACACCATTACCTAAAAAGAATTTGAGCCCCACAGAGGTTAAGTTAGTGTATTCACCATGACATTGACTGGAGTGTGTGTGTGTGTGTGTGTGTGTGTGTGTGTGTGTGGAGGGGGGAAGATGGCACACACAAAGGGGTAATTTAAGGAGAGTTTAGGGAAGGGACTAGTTACAAAGGTGTTTATTGGTTGAATAAAGGGAAACACAAGGGGTGGCAAAGACCCTGGTACTAGTCAAAGCAGAGAGCTTTACCACATACTGCTACCACATAACAGTTACCACATAGCTGTTACAGACAAGATCCACTAAAGGCGTAGTTGCAGTAGAGATACTGCAACAGGATGTGTGGCTTTTGGTAAAGCAACATGGGCATGGCCAGCATGTGGCCCAGGCAGTGAGGGAACAAGGGAAGTCAAGACACCAATGTCTCTCTCCTTACGCCCTTCAATCATGTGCCAGTACTTGTCATTGACTAAACCCAACTGGCTACCAGAGAGGATCAGGGAGTCAGGTGATGGGTTCATGTGTGCCAGCTTCTTGGGGCAGACAGAAAGATAGAGAAGTGTGCAAAGTGGATCTGGAGAGAAAAATGGAGAACATTCAGCCAAGCTTGTCCAAAAAAATGCCAAGGTTGTCCAGCAAGACCAATGCCAAGTTGAAAATAGGACTTCTAGTGAGTCTGGGCTTATCCTCTGAGACCTCAGACTTCTAAGCCACCTAGCCTGCTGATGTATTTAGCCTTAGGCCAAGTGCTTGTTATCCTCGTTTGTTTTCAGAACTTCTGACATATTTTTTTCTTCCATCATCAGTGGGTTTGAAAAGTGAAATCTCTCTAACATTGCTTCATTTTTAAAATTAATTTTTTGTGACACTTCATTTTTAATTATACTTCCTACAGGCTATAAATGAGTTAATATAGGAGATAAATGAATAAAATCTCTTGTAGTATTCCTTCAGGCTATACTTAAACACTTATGCAAAATTAGAACTGAACTCTATAGATTCTTCTGAAAGTTTTGGTTGACTACAAATTAGAATTATAAATTAGAATATTTTTCCTTGGGATGTAGATTTAATTGCCTGGAGAAATATTGGCCAAGGACAGAAGAATCCTGACATGCATGCTGTAGATATTTTAGACAGTATAACCTTACTTGGCAGGACTGAAAAGGCCTGCCACTTAGCCTCTGAGCCACTGGTGACCACTCACCAATGTGTACTTTCCACACACAGATTAGGAAGGTTGGCCAGTGGAGACCTAGACTCTGGGGTCAGCCAGATCTGAGTTAGTTCTCAGCTCTAGAATTTCTTTGCTGTGAGGCCTTGACTTAGTCATTTATGTCTCTGAGCCTCAGAGTGCCCCCTCAAAATGTTAGGAAATGATGTTATTAAATTTCAGAGCTTCTGTGAGGGTGAAATAGGCTAAGCCCCAATATGCTGCTGGGTAAATGTTCAGCACTTCCTAAGTGACACAACCCCTAGCAGGGGTTCAGGCCTCAAGAGTCTCCCTCTTTTCTCACTTCTCTGGTCTCCTAGCTGGCATGCATTGCATCCCATCTGCCTGATCTGTATCCCCAATTTCTATACCTTCTGCTGGCTTCTTTTCATGCACAACCCTCTGGGCATATTTTGTTTCTTTGCTCTCCTGTGCATTTCCAACTTTGGTCATTCTTTTGGCCTCAGTGCCTGTCACAATCCATTTGCACTGCTATAATAAAATACCTTAAACCAGGTAATTTATTAACAACAAAAATGTTTTGCTCACAGTTTTGGAGGCTGAAGAGTCCAAGATCAAGGCACTGGCTGATTTGGTATATGGTGAGAACTTGCTCTCTTTTTCATAGATGGAGACTTCTTCTTGCTATACCCTCATATGGCAGAAGCACAAGAGCTCCCTTAGGCCTCTTTTATAAGGGCACAGTCTCATTCAGGATGTAATCACCTCCCCAAGACCCCAGCTGTTAATACCACAACACTAGGGCCTAGGCTCCAGCATACAAATGTGGGAGAGATACAAATATTCAGATCATAGCAGCACCCCTCTCTCATTGTTTCAGGTCAGAACTCCTTGTTAAAACCTTAGCCTCTTAGAACTCCAGCTGCCAGCCAGGCAAGCCTCTGTGTACCCAGGAACCAATGGAAATGAATGATGATTTTCAAACAACAGTCAAGAGCTAGGTGCAGTGGCACACGCCTATAATCCCAGTGGCTGGGGAGGCTGAGGTAGGACGATGGCGAGTTCAAAGCCAGCCTCAGCAAAAGCGAGGCCCTAAGCAACTCAGCGAGATCCTGTCTCTAAATAAAATACAAAATAGGGCTGGGGATGTGGCTCAGTGGTTAAGTGCCCCTGAGTTCACTCCACAGTACCCAAAACAAACAAACAAACAAAAAGCAGTCACATAGTCCAAACCAGCCCCTTACACATAAGAAAGTTCCAGTGAAAAGCATTAGGTACCAACATCAGTTAGACTGTTTTGAGTCCCAGTTTGGCTACTTACTAGTTATAGGACCCTATGTAAGTCACTTAATGTCTTTCTGTCTCTACTGCCTCATCTGTAAAATGGGATAATGATAGCACCTACTTCAAGGGGCTGTTGTGAGACTGAATGAGGCATTGTTTGGAGAGTGCTTAGAACTGGGCTCTCTTGTGTTTATTCATCTCTGACCCCACACAGAAGCCCAGAACAAAGGCACCCGCACCAGACGTTCTTGATGCAAAGCCCCCTATGATAGTGAAATTTTTGTGTCAACTCAACTGGACCAGAGGATGTCCAAGTATCCGGTTAGACATTATTTCTGGGTGTGTCCATGAGGGTGTTTATGGAAGGGACTAGCATTTAATTCAGTAGACTTGGTAAAGTGAATTGTCCTTCCCATTGGGAGTGGGCCTTATCCAATCCACTGAGGGCCTAATAAAACAAAAAGATGGAAAAGGGAGAATTCCTCCCTTTTCTGTGCAACTACTTGAACTGGGATATTGATCTCCCCTGCCCACAGCATGCCTTGATCTCAAACCCTCATATTCAAACTGGAACCTCCACTGTTGGTTTTCCTTTGATTCCAGCTTACAGATAATGGACCATGGGACTTTTTAGCCTCTGTAACCCATGAGGTAATAGCTCATTACACACACACACATGTTGAGGGCTGTGATCAAGTCAAGATGGCCCCTGGCAGTTTGCCAGGAGGAGTGGTTTGTGAGGCAACGCTACAGAGCCATTAAGATGGTGGAGATTCCTTATTGGCTGACTGCTGTATCTAGATGATGCTAATTGAGTCAAGCTGTGTGTAATCAGTTAGGTATATATACCTCTGCTGTCCCACAATAAAGCGGCTCCCGCTACCTTGGGTGCCCGCTACCTTGGGTGCCCGCTACCTTGAGTTCCTGCTCAGTTCCCGCTGAGTTTCCCCACAATAAAGCAGTTCCCGCTTCAACCTTCAAGTTGCTTGTCACCTCCCAGTTATTGTGCCCAGCTGGACTGCAGCACACACACACACACACACACACACACACCTAAATTCATTCCATTTCCCTTTCTATCTCCTTTACGGAAACATCCCCAGGAGCTACAAGCCTCAGGGTCAGTAATTGGCATTTGATTAAGAACTTGGTCCATTTTCCACTTATTCTTTTTCTATTTATATTCCTCATACTTACACAGTAGGCTTGAGGCTCATATTTGCATCATGCAGCCCCTTTATCTGTCTCCATTCAACCCTTAGAATCTCCCTGCATTAATTCCCTACCCCCAGCTTCCTGCACCTAGCAGAATGAGAGAAGCCCAGGCAGCAGAAGTGGTTGGCTCAAATTCCTTTAGTCCTCACTGTGCCCAAGACAAAAAGAGCTACTTGTCAGAAAAGCAGCTACAATGCCTGCACTTCTACCAAGGAGTGAAGGCTAATCTGAGCTGCCAGATCAGATAGCTACAAGCAGTCCCGATATTGTTACTACTCCCTGGACACTCCGACCTTGCTGGAGGACCTCTCCATGCCAGGCTACACATAAAGCTTGAAGCATTATACCTTGCTGCTCCCATACTGGCCAGAATGATCCCACCCAGAGCCTTCATGCTTGTGGTTCCCTCTGCCTGGAAGGCTTCTTCCATGTATATCCACAGGACTTCTCCTTCATCTATTTCAGATCATCTTTTCAATAAGGCCTTCTCTGACTGCTCTATACAACATTGCTATCACCCCCCACCACCACAACACTCTAGCCCTCTCCCATAAATGCATAGATACCATTCACCACCATCTAACATCTTGCGTATTTTACTTACTCACCTTTTTATGTATCTGTATCTATAAGGGCCAGACTTTTCATCTGCTTTGTTCTTTGCTATGTCTTTAGAACCTAGCACCATGCCTGATACATAGTAGACACTCAACAAACATTTGCTGAGTCAATGAAGGGACCCAAGAAATAGCTGCTGTCTATGACTCCTATTTCCAGATACAGGCACAGAGAATGAAAATTAATTTGTTTTATAGCACACAATTGGAAGCTAAACAAACAAACAAAAAAGCCTGATTTTCAAGCTCTAGTGCAAAACTACTACACTGTATTTCCATTGGAAACAGAAGGCTTTAGAGTAGGGGCAAAGTAAATTCTCAAACTGGACTTGCTTGTGGAATTGGAAACTTTCCTGACAGTTCACCTGACTCTCCCCTCCAACTTTGGGGGAAAGATAAGGTGAATCACAGGCAGGACAGAGTTTCCCAGTATCTTGCACTATAAAATTCAGGGTGCAGACTTGGAGCTGGGCATATCTGGGCATATCAGCTTCTATCCATCCAGTCCCCTGCTACCCAGCACTCTAGCCATCTTCAAAAGCCTCTGGAATATTCATGCTGCCTCTGTCTCTTTGACTTCTGGCTCATAATCTTTCTGTCCTTGCCATGTGTCAGAATCTTTGGAATCCTCTGTGTGTCCTTGTGATGATTCTACAAATACCTGGGGCTCAGAGTTCAATGAGCTTCTTCTCACTTCCATTGACCTTCACTTTCTCCTTACTTCAACCATGTACTACATCAAAGGCCTCTCAGAGCCAGTCCCACCACCCCCAAGTTCCAAAACTCTGGAATCCCCCCCGGTCATTCATGATCCCCTCTTGTCCTCTCACGTCTGCCACTGAATCTGTTCTTGGTTCATACCCTTCCACTCTCCAACCTTCCCCAGTTCCCCCTTGAGGCCCTCCCTTCATCCAGACAATGGATCAATACTTTCCTGGAATCAGACATTTCAGCCCCACTGGCCAGAATTCTAGAAAACCCTCTGAACTTCCAATGGGACAACCCTGTTCATTCGAGCTCCACATGAAAAACAGTACCCAACCTCCACTCTCCTGTAGATACTTGCAGGCTCCAGTGTATTGTCAGTGAAAGTCCTGACATGTTAAATCAAGGGTGGGATAAGAGAGGTCACTTGTCACCAACGCTGTCGGGCTACAACTCTGCATGGCTATCCTTCTTTTCGCTTCCTGTTGACTTTGTAGGTAGGTGGAGATCCACATGTTTAAACACGTTTAAAACATGTTTAAAAAGACCCAGACTCCAGCAAGGCACAGGGGAAGAAAATGTAGGTTAGTCTAATTCATAAGCTGGTGTTTCCTAAGTAAATTCAAACAAGAAGCTCCCTGAGGATGAACTATATTGTAATCTTTTGGAGGGAGTGGGTTAAGTGAATAGAAAATGAGCAATGTTGTTTTTTTAGATCTAGATTTCTGTTAGAGAATATTCTAAAATGGCTTTCTGAAATTTCTGTCTCAGAGTGATGCAAGTTGGTATCTACATGACCAAATATCATTTTTTAAGGTTCATCAATTCCTGGCACAAGTAAATATACCTATTAAACTATTGAAATCATATGTTCAGATCAGTTGAGAAAATATGCTTTGCAATATATCCATATATCATACAAGTAGTTGTACTTTAGCTGCTTTTATTAAGTCAGTGAGCAGCTCCCTTGCACTTCACAATTTTTATCTACTTTTCTATCTTTATCTACTCTTGCTCCCTACAGTTATTTTCTCCACAACAGCCAGAAGAATTTTCTAAGGACATAAACTAGAGCTTGGGCATAGGTCAGAAGTAGAACACTTGCCTAGTATGCATGAGACATTGGGTTCCATCCTCAGCACTGCATAAATAAAATAAAAATGTTTTTAAAAAAACAGGTCACTTCTGCCCCTTGTTCTCAATTTTCCAATAGCTTCCCACTGTACTTAGTATGAAATTCCATGTCTGCCCCCATGATCTAGAGGGCCCTACAGCACCTGTCCACTGTCCTCTCTACTGTCATTCCCCCCTTCTTTTATCCCTTTCTTTCGGCATGATCCATCCTAATCCATGCCTTCACCATCTCACTTCTGCTACACTCCTTGCCTCCCTCTACTTTTGCTCTCTGGAGCCCGCTCTCAACTCAGCAGCGAGAATGAGATTTTTGAAAACAATATATCTGATCATTTAAACTTTAAATTCTCTAATAGCTTCCCTTTATAACTAGAACACAATCCAAACTCTTTGGTATGCAAGGCCCTTATTGTCTTGATCCCTAACTGCCCTTCTGTTCTTCTAAGCTATTCATCTTTGATTAGCAGGGAATTTTTTAAAATTACAGGAGCAGAAACAAGTTTAAGTGGTTTGGGCAAGTAATGAATCCTTTATTTAGTGGACACACCTTAAGTTCCTTCTATGTGTCATTGTACAGGTCCAAAGATGAAGCAAGCATTATCTTTCCTCAAGGCCTTCCAGTCCAGGGGAGGTTATTATGACAAAGATGAATAGGAACATATCTCACTGTAAAGGTAGCAAAGATTTTGGAGGTGACCTTGGACAGCTCCTGACACCAAGTACTCACTGTGTAAACTCTTTGGTGGTCTGGGTGTCTGGCTTCAAATTCCTTTTGAAATGTGAAAACTTTCATCTATTTTTTACACTTTAGATTTATTTTTAAACTGATACATGAAAACATATGGATGGGGTACCATAAGAACCTTTGATTTTTAAATTCTGTGCACAAGTCTGCATTCAGTGTTTTTCTGCAGAAGGTCCTGTTGATTTTCTAGGATCACATCAGCCTTTGTTGGAATCTATGTGGTGGTAAATTAATTTCATCCATAACCCTTTTACTCAATTTTCTTTCAGAGGGTCAGGCCAGCTGTCTGACATTTCTCTGCCAGTTTTTTTTTTTTTTTTGTCTAAGGAAACAAGCTCAACAATAGCTTTGAAATAGCTACCCCTATTCAAGTATTTACTGAAAGTGACCTAGTAACTCATCACTGTAAGAATGTCTTTTAACCCTCTATTACAGTGGTTCTGGTTATAGTGGTAACAAAAGAGGGTGGTGAATCAGAATGACCTTTGGACATTTGAAAAAATAGCTTGCCTCGGGGTCATTTTGCATTAAAGCTATATATCCTTTTCTAACAATACCCGCTATGAGTATCTCTACTTTATCCCTATATATTTTCATATTAAAATGTTTTCCTGAGAACTATGGCTATGCATCTAGACCATCAGTTTTCTTCAGTTTCTATGCAGCATATGCTACATCTTGATCCACTTAATACATGTGGTTCATAGAGTCCACTTTGACTCATAAAAGTCACAGAGTAAATACTCTGAAGTCAGTGCAGCTCAACAACTGTGTATTGACCATCCATTGGCCAAATACCACACATGACCCAGTAGAGACTACAGAGAAGAACATGCATTCTCTGCCCTCATGAGCTCTCAATCCAAGTTCAGTCCATGAGTTCAGTCCAAGCTCCAACTCTAGCCTTAGTTTTCTCTGCCATCTTGAGAAAGTCCCTTGCTATACTTATTCCTATGTTTCCTCATCTGTCAAATGTGAGGGCTTGAACATTTAGTTTCTTTTAGTTCCTTAGTCTAGATCAATTCTGATGTCCTCTTCTCCCTTAAGGACATTAGAGACCAATAGAATGAAGGTCTATTTTGTTACATAGAACCTAATGGTTACACTTGTTTTTGAATATTAATTGTCATTGGTTCTTTATTAACATTAGAATTAGATGTTGCTGAAAATACTTATCATTATTGTTAATAATAATGTTTCTAGGCATTAATTTCTTCTTTAGCTGGGAATTATTTGTGTGGTGCATCAAATTTTCTACAAATTGCCCCGGGACATTTTGATAACATGGATTACTTCATCCCTTAAATAAATATGCATTTCCTGAAATAATGACAAAGTTAATGTTAGAAAAATATTTTGGTGAATTACTGGGCTAAACACAATCTTTTTTTCTGGTTTTCCTCTTCTTTATTTTTTTATTTTATTTTTTAGTTGTAGATGGACAGAATACCCTTATTTTATTTATTTTTTTAAATGTGGTTCTGAGAAACGAATGCAGTGCCTCACACACATGCTAGGCAAGTGCTCTACCAGTGAGCCATAGCCCCAGGCCTGGTATGCCTCTTCTGAGGGGTGTTGGCTATCACCACAGAAACACCCATCTTGGCGTCCTTAGTGCTTCTTACAATAACTTTGTTGGGCGCTATTATCATCCCTATTTTGGATGTACACAGAGGGTATTAAAACTATTTTGTGTGGTGAATGATAATCTTACTCAAGCTCACAGAACTGTTTCAGTCCCAGGAGAAATATTTTTCAATCCCAGGTATATCTGGTTGGAAAGTCCATGATCTTATACTCTTGAAATTCTAGCTCTTCTACTTAATTGTGATTTGAATTTAATCTCTGTATCACTTGACTCCTCCACAAGCAGGAGGTAATAAATAGTCCCTGTCTTTAAAAGTTCATTATCCTGAAAACAAATGAGATTATGCATCAGATATCATAATCTCTAAAGGTGAAGCCCAAGTATCCATAGTTTAAAAAGCTTTCCAGGATCATCACGTTAAGTGAAATAAGCCAGACGTAGAAAATCAAAAGGTCAAATGTTTTCTCTGATATGCAGAAAACTAGTCCAAAATTAGGGGAAAAAAAGAAAAGAAAAGGAGGGGGGATTTCATCAAAATAGAAGAAATATCAGTGGAGTAGAAAAAGGGGATTGATGGGGAGAGTGGAGGGATGGGATAAGGGAAGAACAGTGGAATAAGTCTGTCCTAACTTTCCTATGGACATATATGAGTGGTCACAGTGAATCTCACTTCTGTGTAAAGCCACAAAGCACTAATATTTTTTTTTTAAAAAAGCTGTAAATAAATAGCAGAAAAATCAGCAGAGTAGAGGGAAGGGAACAGGGAGTGGGAGGAGAGGAGGAAAAGGGGAAGTTCTGGGGACTGAATTAGAGAAAATTATATATCATGCTTCTATGATTATGTAAAATGAATCCTAATGTTATGTATAACAAAAAAAGAACTGATAAAAACATGACAAAGCTCTCCAGGTGATTCTAACACACAACTAATATCTTCATCTGTTTTCTGTTGCTACAACAAAATACCCAAGGCTGGGAAATATATAATAAAAGAGGTTTGTTTAACTTACAGTACTGGAGATCCAAGAGGATGGTACCATTATCTACTTAGCTTCTGGAAAGAGTTTCATGATGAAAAGGCAGAAATGAAGGCAAAAATGTGTGCAAGAGGGTGAGAGTAAGTCCTAGGCTTACTTTATAATAGCCTAGTCTCATGAGAACTAATCCATTCCTGCAGGAACTAAACCAGCCTCCAGAATTAACCCAGTCTCTTGAGAAAGACATTAATCCATTAGGATGAAGACCCTATGACCTAATTATTTTCTAAAGGTCTCACTATTTCTCAACATTGTTACATTGGGGACAAGTCTCAACATGAGTAATGGCGATGACAAACCATGTCCAAACCAGAACAACCTGGTAAATCTAATATATAAAACACTGAAATACTGCAAATGAAGTGCTTAACTCAAAATATGGTACATAGTGATCAGAAATTATTAACTTTTATTATAGTTGTTGTTTTATTGGTGCAATTTGTTGTGATGCATTTTGAGTAAATAACTGATGATCAAGTGTAAAATATGGAAAGTCAAGATTTCCTGCACTGCCCACTTCCAAATAATTTTATTCTCACCACCACATGCTACATCTCTAAATAAACTAGAAAATATAAAAATGCTTAGGAAGGGATTAGTAGAAGATAGTATTTTGATGTTATAGAGAAAGTATTAATCTATATGGTCAGGACACTTGAGGCTTAAGTCTCAGCTCTACCAGTTAATAGCTCTGGTTTGGGGGATGAGGGAAGAGCAAGTCAGTTAGCCTCTACTAGCTTCAATTTTCTCATCAAAAACTGAGTTTAAAAACATTCTTTGTTTATAGATGGAGTAACTAAATTCTATAGTATATTTTAAGTACTCAGGAAATTTTCCCAGCACATAACTGGATGTTAATGATCAATAAATGTTTCAGTAAAACAGAGGAAGGAAAGCATTTAATTTTACAAACCTATTCCTTGGGATTTACTTAACAGACTTACAAAGGGAAAGGCAATAAGATTGTATGCAATATTGAAGGACACAGTTTTAGTCAGCTTTTTCTCTGCTATGACTAAAAGACCCAACTAGAACAATTGTAGAGGAAGAAAAGTTTATTTGAGGGCTCAAGATTTAGAGGTCTCAGTCCATAGAAGGAAGGCTCCATTCCTTGGGGCTCCAGGTGAGGCTGTCCATCACAGTGGAAGAGGGTGACAGAGAGAAGCAGCTCACATGGTGATCAGAAAGCAGAGAGAGAGACTCCACTTTTGCCAGATCCAAGTATATACCCCAAAGGCATACCCTCAATGACCCACCTCCTCCAGCCACACCCTACCCACCTTCAGTTACCACTAAGTTAATCCCATCATGTGACTAACTCACCGATTGGGTTAAGGCTCTCATAACCCAACAATTTCTCCTCCAAACCTCTTGCATTGTCTCACATGTGAGCTTTTTGGGGATACCTCACATTGAAACCATAACAGACACTTTGATAGATGACCATTATTAAGACGATAATGAAAATACTTTGCAGGACAAATTCCTAACTGTCATCCTTGCTTTTCAGCAAGCAAGGCAGGTTAAGGAAAACTGAAAGCTATACATGATGGTGTTAAGTTCTATGTGCTGTGTTCAAGGGGAAACAGAAATGGGCAAGTTTTATGCTCAACTGCATCAACATGGATGTGTTACCTTTTCATATCTGTAACCAAAATGCATGACAAGAACAACTTAAATGAGGAAACATTTATTTTGGTTCCTGGTTTCAGAAGGTTCAGTCTAAGGTCAGCTGGCTCAATTGCTTTGAGTGTGTGGCAAAGCATAACATTATTGTGGAAGGGAAGAGGTGAAGATAGTTGCTCAGTTCATGGAAGCCAGGAAACAGAAAGGAGGGGGAGCAGGTAGGGATGAGATGTAGCCCTTTATATCTTGGGCATGCCCCCAGTGATCTAATTCTTCCAGCCATGTCCCAATTGCCTATAGTTTCTACCTTCTCCCAGTAGTCTGTTCAAATTGCTAATGCATCAAATGGATTAACCCACTGAAGAGGTCAGAGCCCCCATGATCCAATCACTTTCCCAAAACCCCACCTCTGAACATTGCTACACTGGGGGCCAAGCCTTCAACACATGAACTTTTGGGGAACATTACAGATCCAAATAATAAGAAATACAGATTCTTCTGGTTCTTGAGGTGCATTTTTGGGGTGACTAAATAACTGGATCCTCAAAGTATACCCTATAATATCTGCATTATTAAAACTGCCTCTTGGCATGGATGGAATTAGGCAACACTCATATCACATCCTACCATGGAACTCTCTCCCTGAGGTCTGGCTGGGCTTTTAAGGGGGTTGAGCCAGTCAGCAAGCAAGGCAGGTTAAGGAAAGAAAACATGGAGCAACTTCACATAATTGAATTTGCCAGTTACATGAACAGTCCACATTTGGGTCAAGCCCTTCCATCTGACTGATACAAGGCTGGATGGTACAAGGATCAGTATAGACAAGAATTAATAGAAAGTGTCATTGCCTTATGTGATATGATAAAATCCAGCCATGCATTGAATTGTGCTGAAATACTTTTGAAATGACTATAATTAATTTGGTTTTGGCAGTAGCCAAATAAACAATCAAAAAAACAAACTGTGTCAAATTCCTCTAGCTAAATTTGATTTTGTTAACATTTATTTGTGAGGTAGAAATAGATTTACTGGGTTTGACTCATGAATTACATTGTCTTAGAGTTTCTCTTTCTTTCCTCTGCAGTTATAGTGACTGAATACATAACACACACACACACACACACACACACACACACACACACAACAATATGCTTCTTCTGAGCTCTTTTTGTTAATTGGAGTATTCATCCACACAACTCCCTTTGTGTGCACCTGCTTTGTGACAATCAAATAAGATAAGGCTGGGGAGTGGTCATATATATAAGAGAAGAAAACCAAGAGGAAGAAAAGGAGTGAATATATAGGAATCTGTAAAGACCTGAGAATCGTTCCATGTCTCTTCATAAAAATACACAGAGAAGGGGAGGAGATGGAGTGGTAACTATTATTATGCAAACAAAAGGGATCTTATCATCTAACTTATTTTAGCATTCAAATTATCTAATAAAAGCAACTAGCATGACTTCAAAAGGATGATTTATCATTTTTATTATTATTTATTATTTTTATTATTTATTATTATTGACCATTTAGTATATTTTTCCCAGAGAGTTTTTATTGATATTCATTCCCTAACAGTACCTGAACTCAACAAACTCTCCCTTGGTTTCCAGGTCAAAAGACATAATAGATGGGGCCTATATGGTTGGTCTTTCTAGAAGCCTCAGAGGTTTCCAGTAGCAGGATGGGCTCTTTTCTCTGCCATGGACACTATTCATTAAGAACCTTCTTGGTACATGCTACTGTGACAGGGGGCAGGATTCACAAAATTATTGAATTTAATTTAACCTTTTGAAAACTAACGTAATAATTAGACAAATTTGTGGGGTACATGACAATATTTCAACACATGTATAGAATGTGTACTGATCAAATCAGAGTAATGATCCCTTCTATCTCCTTGTTATTTCTTTATATTTGGAGACTTCATGCTACTCTGTTCTAGTTCTTCATAAAAAACACAATAGGTTATTATGAATAGTCACCCCACTGTGCTGCACAACACTACAACCTATTCCTTCTCTCTGACTTTGTTTTAATTTAATCCTTTCAATGGCCCTGAAAGTAGGTAGGATTTCTGTTAGCACTTGTTTCTGTAACTTCATGTCCTAAATTGTTAAAAGGCAACAAAAGCACAGCTGTTGTTTTTAGTTCTCGCTAAAAACAGTAATTGCAATTATGACTGGAAAGATAATTAAATAATTTGTGCCTGTGATAAAAACATAGAAAACTTCAGTTGGAAAAGTTGGTTGAACTTCATGATAGTAAAAAATTCTCTCTACTGCTGGCCTTGAAGAAGAAGCTGCTCTGAGTTTTACTGTTGCAGAAAAAGAAACTCTGCCAGCAACCATATGAACTTGGAAAAGGACCTCCATACTTGAGAGCCAACCCTGGCCAATACCTTCATTGCAGCCTTGTGAAACCATGAACAGAGAACCCAGCTAATCTGTCCCCAGTTTGCTGACCCATGAGAAATGTGAGATAATTAACAAATGTTGTTTTAAACCACTAAATTTATGACAATTTGTTACACAGTGATAAAAAAAACTTGTATGAAGTTCATGAGTCTCACTCTTCCTCTTAAAAAGTGGGAATGTCAACTAATGACACCTCAACAAGTCACAAAGATTCAGCAGTTTGGTTATTTTCGCATTATTTAGGTAGTGACTAAGAACTTGGCCTCTGGTATGAAAATCTAATTCTGGGACCAACCCTACCAATTACTAGCTATTTGACTTTAGGGAAATCACCAGAGCTTTCTGGATCTGGTTTTCCACCTGAGATGCCATTTTCCATGCCTGTTTTGCTGTTGCCATTTAACAATTGAAGACATGGCATTACCAAGAGTTTGAAATGTTTACACAGATTAAGCAGGATCTAGTTGGTGGTGATCCACATACTGAATTCTTCAGACTGGGGTTTCAATGAGGGAAAAGTTTTCATAAAACAAATTCCTAGGCTACTCATTCTTAGAGAAGGTAGAAATGGTAAGGATTGGTGTAAAACTTATTTTAGAGCCTCTAAAGTTTTAGTTTGAAGGCTTCTGGAATCTCGCCCAGTGTTTGCTGGCTGCATTTGATCCCTATTCTGTTGTCCAAAGACAAATAAATAAATCATTAAATGTTAGCAAGAGGAAGTAAGTGGCTCTTAGAAATCACAGTCCTGATGGATGTCAGAGTAAAGACCAGCATTTAAGTTCTCTGGGCCTTCATGCCCCCTGCTTCTTCAGCTGCATCATCCTGTTCCTCCTAGAATATCTTTTGATTTGTTGTGAGGCCCCCAGAAAATAATTTCCACACATGGTTTCTTTCTTTGTTATTTTGCCCAAGGCCTGTATTCTTTAACTTGATTACATCTTGTCTCACTGATAGGAAATAATTTCAGCAAGTACTTAGCTTTAATAGTTGTCTCCCCATCATGGACTGCTAGTACCCATTCACAAATTCCACAGTGCTGTTCATCTCCATGATTTTTTCATCCCCTGCTTGCTCCAAGATGTAGATGTGGCTTACATGCACTTTCAGTGGAAAAAGTAAAGGTAAGAAGAACACACAAAGTGAAAAAAATACTCGTATAGAATTTTTTTAAAAGTGAAGATTGGGTTTAGTGGATTTCATGGAAGGATAGTGTTATTCCCCCTGACAAAATCCCACTCATCTTTCAAGACACAGCTTAGCTGACACCTCATCTAGGACTAATCCTCTGTCCTACCTTAGACAGACTTTAGCTCTTTTTCTAATCCTTTGTGCTTCCATTGCATTTTTTCTAGAACTCTTCTTTGGTATTTATCATGAATAGCCTTATAGTATTCTTCCCAACACAAAGGCAGTACATTCTCAGAGAACAGAGACCAATTTTTATTTATCTTTGCTTCATTCACCACCAGGGCAATGCTGGGCAAAGAAGAGGCACTCGATCACTGTTTGCTGAGTTGAATCTAAAATCAACTTTTTTAAACTTTGAAATTGACTGCAGCACACTTTTTGACAAAGCCCCTTTGGTGATTAATGAAACTGCTTGCATTTTTTGGATGTCGGAGGTGGGGGATGGTGCATAGGCACCTTCCAGTTGTAAACTTTTTACCAGAATCTCACATTCAGAAAGCTGGTTGGTGAAGGCTCTCTCGTTTTCAGTCTCCTCTATTTTTCACTCCTTGTGGGGCAGAACATAGGTTGGTATATCAGTCAGGATTCAGCACAAGAAACAAACATCACTCAACATTTTCTAGGCCAGGCACGGTGGTGCACACCTGTAACCCCAGCAGCTTGGGAGGCTAAGGCAGGAGGATTGAGAGTTCAAAGCAAACCTCAGCAACTTACCAAGGCCTGAAGCAACTTGGTGAGACCCTGTCTCTAAATAAAATATTAAAAAGGGTTAGAGATGTGGCTCAGTGGTAAAGTGCCCCTGGGTTCAATTCCTGGTACTAAAAAATAAAAACAAAAAACAAAGAAATATTTCCTAATCAGAAATCACTTAATAGAAGGAATTCATACTTTAAATTATTTGAAGGGATAAAGGAGTGGGCTCCATGCTCAACATAGAAAACTTATTCCTAGGACATGATAGAACTGACCCATCTGAAGAACTGCTATTTCTAAGGCCACTTGTGGAGTCATGAAATTCAAGAACATACTACTTTAGCCACGCTCCAGGAGTCAAGGCAGATGGAATCCAGAAGCAACCACTGCTACTCCTTGTACCATAACTGCCTCTTGGCTTCCACAGAGATGGTGACTGGATAATAGGACATGGACTTTGACCAGTGTGTCTGTTGCAACTTTTTATCAATACCAAGAAAATGAAAGAATGGACACAGGCCACCAGTTCAGAAAAATTGCACACCTCTGAGACTGAGTTTGCCAGCAGAAAACAACTAAAATGGTGACAACATAGTCTATATTTCACTTCTGCCTTCAAAAATCCAAGCAAGTGCATCCAGCTGGAGAATAATATGTTTTGCATCCAGACTCCCAACTACCAGACAGACTTGGCAATGGAGTTTCTAGCTTTGCAAACTATATAGTATAAAAAGGTGCATCAAAAGGAGACTAAGTGAGCTAATACACAATATGCCCACCAGCTAATTTTGGGATACTCTGCTGGCCTTGAATGACTATGGCACTAAGGAACTTTCTGTCCTATAGTCAGATAGACGTATTGTTCTGCAGACATCATTATACTAAATGTCAGTCATTGTTTGCCATGCTCACAGCCTTGGATGTTCCATAGCCTTGTTGAAGGATTTCCTGGATATATGATATGTGATCAGGGGTGGGCCATGAGACCAATGGTGGCTTATATGAAGTCTGACTATGGAGCTAAGTGGCTTGGATTGACTGATTTGAAAACAAAAATGAGCTAAACTAATAGAGTTATATCTTCACGAATTTAGATATAACTCTATTGGTTTAGCTCCTTTTAAACTTAAATTTTCAGGACAACTAAGCTGAAAAATCATCAGGGAGACTTAGGGCTGGAAAGGCCTTTGTATAATATGTACAAGATGAAATTGTTATGAAATCAGATTGCTAGAGAGGTAAATGGAGCAACTATGCAAGGGGAAACAGATACTCCAAGCAGAAGACGTGGCAGCCCCTGAGTGAGCCCCAGAAAAAGTAGCTGTCACCATTCTTGGTGTCTTTGGAGGTCAGTTCCATTCCAGGGCTATATTCTCTTTATTTGCCTTGGGAGTAACTTCAGTGGCAAAAAAATCTCTGAATAAAACCAGTCCACAATGAAAAATGGATGGGAAATTCACTTCCTCCCATGGGACATGTGGCAAAGGCATGCTATGTTTGTCAACCTATTTGATCTTCCTGAGCAGCAAGTAAGAGTACATTTCCCATCCCTTCTTGGAGGGTCACTGTAAGTTCTTACCATGGGGAATGAGAGCTGCTATGATATGTTATTTCCAGTCCAAGGAAGTTTAAAAAGGTGCTCTCTTCTTCACCCACGTGGCTGAGGCTAAACTCTTTGATATCAAGGCATTGCACTATTGAAGTAGCCAGGATCTCTGAGTCCCTTGGAAGAAAGTTGCAAAGAGATCTACTTGAGCTTCACTAGACTATAACATGACCTTTCTTGTGTTACAACACTGATTAAGGGTAGGGATAATTGTCCACTGCAACAGCTAATATTCATTATTCCAGTTAACACAGACTGGCATCCTGGCTGAGGGGTCCACAGTGCTTCTTACTGTGCAACAGTGTCCCTTCAGCATAGTGTTAGGGATGCTGTTGTTCATATGACATTGGGACCTGAAGGTTCTCTGTCAGCTTCCAGGAATATACTTAATCTGATTTAGATGTAGTAGGACTTAGTAGCAGCAATTTGGAGAACTGTTTTTTTTTTTTTTTTTTTGATGGGATACCTCAGGAAGATATTCCCTTATGCCTTTATGAAAAATAGTTACGGCATATAAACTTTAAAGTCTCTTGTATATAAGAGAAAATATTTCCCACTTCCAGAAGAAACTGCTTCTACCTAAGAGTCAAGGAGAAAGGACTGTGGTCTCCTTGCTGATGTCAGTGGCAGAAATTCTATGTAACTCAGTGAATGACTGAGTGATGAAACCTCTAGAAGGAAGGGGCCTTGACTGTGTTGTTTGCCACTATGTCACTGGAGCCAAGAATAATGCCCATTGCAGGTGTTCAAAAATTTGTTACACCAATGATATGAGATGAAGTTAACCTTTCACATCTTTGGTTAGGACCATTATTTGACTTTAAATTCACTTAAGGGGCTGAAGGTGTAGCTTTAGTGTACAGCACTTATCTAGCATGTCCTGGGTTTGATCCTCAGGTTTGACTACAAAAGTAATTAAAGCATTTTAAAGGGCTTTCAGTTAGCCAAGAAATATAAATTGATCCCATGAGCAAATCCAGGAATTCATAAAAAACTCATGAGAATGATACCCAAGTAATTATTATAGGCAACATCAGTAGACATGGGGGATCTGGCTCCCTCAGCAGTTTCTCTGATTTGTTGTGTGAACTTGGGCAAATGATTTCATTCAGCCTCAATTTCCTCATTTACAAATGGAGATATGAATCTCGGTCTTGTATGTCCCAGAGAGTTGTGAAGCTCAAATAACTCAACAAACAGGAAAGAGTTTAACAAACTCTAAAGTATGTGTGTGTGTGTGTGTGTAACGCATATACATATATATACACTTATGTATATTTGTATGTACTTGTAAAATAAGTCATTGCCAGTCACATGTTTGAAGCAGACTATAAAGTCTTAATCATCCTCCAGTATTTATGTTTATATTATCCCCTTTAGACATTGTTCTAATCAGATGTTTCACTGCTGTGACCAAAAGACCAGACAAAAACACTTTTAGAGGACAAAAAGTTTAGTTGGGGGCTCACAGCTTTAGAGGTCTCAGTCTACAGACAGCCACCTCCATTGCTCTGGGCCAGAGATGAGGCAGAACATCATGGAGGAAAAGTGTGGTGGAGGAAGGCAGCTTGGGACATTTCACCAGGAAGCTCCACTCACCAGAGACAAGATATAAACTCCAAAAGCAGATCCCCCAATGACCCATCTTCTCCAGCCACACCTTACCTGCCTAAAGTTACCACCCAGTTAATCCCTACTAGAGATTAATGTACTGATTAGGTTAAGGCTTTCATTACCTAATCATTTTACCTCTAAACTTTCTTGCATTGTCTCACACATGACTTTTGGGTGACAACTCATAGCTAAACCATAATAGGCATATATTCCCAAATTCTGTTCAGTGCAGGAGAAATTTACTGTGCTGTTTGTATAATTGTTGACATAAGAAGAAGATAAAGAGGTATGATTAACTTGCATATCTCAGGAAAACCAGTGAAAGATCCAGATGACCAAATCCATAATGGAGAAGCTTGTTTGAATTATGCATATCTTTTATCATCCAGGGTAACTAAAACTTGTCTAAGTAGCCCAGAGAGCAGAACTACCATCAGATATCTTGGTAGTGTTTGGACTATACAATGCAAGCATACTTACAGGTTGCCTCACTCTGCAAAATAGTTGATTACCTATGCAGACATTCTCTCACTTTAAGTGCAAGAGATACTCAACAATTTATTCACTCATTCACAATCCAGAAGCACTTCTATAATTTGATAAAGCAAAAACTTATTTTTAAAGGGAATGTTTACTCTGTGATACTTTTAGTCAGACAATTCAATCTATTGAGTGTTTTTTGTTGTATTAGGCCCTGCTTGAAGCAGTGAGGTCCATGGTGATATTTAACAGATGGGTCCTATTTTTCAGGTCACCACCAGTTAAACTGGGATTAATTGGGGAAAGTGTCCCAGAAGAGAAGAACCATTAGTTTTACATTGCTGCATTAAAAATTGACACAACTATGGTGACTTAAAAATCATACATATTTCTTTTTTTCCACATTTTTATTAGTGCAATATACTTATACATATTGATGGGATTTGTTGTTACATATTCATACATGCACGTAAAATAATGACATAATTTAGCCAATATCACTCCCCAGCAATTCCCACTTTTCTCCCTACCTCCCACCCTTTGGTCCCTTTCCTCCTCTGATCTCCCTTTGATTTTTAGGAGATCCACCCCCACCTTTGTTTTATCTTTTTTCCTCTCTAACTCCTGCATATGAGAGAAAACATACCACTCTTAACCTTCTGAGTTTTACTTATTTCACTTAACATGATGATCTCTAGTTCTATTCGTTTTCCTGCAAATGCCATAATTTCATTTTTCATACCTGTTTCTTAGCTCACAGTTCTGTAGGACATACCTCAGATGACTTCTATGCTCAGAATGTCATAAGGCTGAAATCAAGGTATCAGCCAAGCTGAATTTTCATCTGGAAAATCCATAAAAAAAATCTGTTTCCAAACTCACTCAGCTCATTGGTTGAATTTAATTTATTGAGAGTTAGGACTGAAGTTTCTGTTTCCTCCTGGATGTCAGCCAGAGGTTACCTTCAGCTCCTAAGGTGGCCCACATTCCTTGTCATGTGGTCCCCTCCATCTTCAAAGCAATAATGGTTTGCAAAATCCTTCTCAACCTTTAAATCTCTGACTTCTTCTGCAACCACCTAAAATAAACCCAGTTTTTAAAGGGTTCACTTGGTCAGGTCAGCCCATCCAGAATAATCTTCCCTTACCATATATTGGAACATCATCTTGGGAGTGATCACTTATTGTATTCCAAGCTTCTACTCACACTTAAGGGGATTGTGCAGGGCATTGCACACACCAGGAGACAGAAATCTTAGTGGCCCTGTTATCATTTTGCTTACTACAAGTGGATGTCAAAATAGTCCTGGAGAGTGGCAATCTATAAATGCTACAGAACCATGTTGCAGAGTTCAGCAAGGCACATTTTGCCTGTTCCCAGTATCCCATATTTGCTTCCTTTATTGTTTTCTATGACACTCTCTTGTTTGGATTACTGAATACGAAAGAAGATCAATTAGAAAAGTTAGTGTTTACATCTGGCCTTTGGGCCTCAAATAAGATCTAGCACAGGAGTGACTTTCTACATGGCAAATTGGAGCAGTACTTCTTGAATCAGTAGAATAAGTAAAGAAGATGGCTTTCATCAATGGGGTAGGGAGTTAGCCAACCTGTTAAGGGTCCAGATAGAAAATAAAAAAAGGTAGAGGAAAGGAAAATTTGCTTTGTTTTTGAGCTGGAACTTCTTTCTTCTCCTGCTTTCAGACATCAGAGCCCCTCATTCTCAGGCTTTTGGACTCTGGGACTTATATTAGTGGTGGCATATAATGGGACTTTTTAGCTTCTGTAAATGTGTGAATCAAATCCCATAGTATATCCTTTCATATATATAGTCACTTATCTAATATATGATTATCCAGGCATCAGTTTCCTCTTCTATAAAAAGGAGATGATCACATTCAACCATAAGAATGGGATCCTGATTGGAATGGGTTGTACACTCCATGTATGTATAATATGTCAAAATACACTCTACTGTCATGTATATCTACAAAACAAAAACAAATTTTAAAAATCAGGGGGTAATATCCATGCTGAATGAAGTATTCTAGTGACAACTCTTATTTTTCCATAATTCTAAGTTTCTTGATAGCAGAAACAATATATTAAGGAATCACAGTCCAGTCTGATACATCTGTTTTGACACTGGCATTTTGATAAAATATCACCAGAAAATCCTCATGTCCAAATGAGACTATGAAAACATTCTCACTGAGAATTGTACACCCATATCACCCTCATTTCCTTTCACAGTGCTTCACGTATAACAGGAACTTCACTGATATTTGTAAGTGGTAGAAATGATGAATTGGTTTATATATTTTCTTCATGTAAATTGTATGCTCATTGAGGGCAGATAATTTTTTCTTGTTATCAATATTCCACGTGTTTTGTTCTTTCAGAAGGAAATATTAATTTTATCATGATTTTTTTCAAGGAGTAAGCAATATTTGGTCATGAACAATTCCTTCATTCATCCAAATTCTCAGATTTAGATAAAACCTGAGGGAAGATTGAATTTGAGCATTCCAGTAAGAAGATTAGCTTTTTAATGTTTAGGAACCATCAGGGAAAAAGAGATTCCATAACCTTCCCCAGGAACTTGCTTCAGAGTTAGATTATATAGAAGGAAGACAATAAGGATTATTAAAATCCCTCATGCTCTACATAAATCTATTTCCAAGTGCTAATAGGGTTCTCAGGAAGTCAGACACTTCTTGCCTTCTTCTTGCAAGTGTGCATGCACGTGTGTGTGTGTGTGTGTGTGTGAGATGTGTTTTTACAAGGCAAGAGAACAGGTTGTTTGGTCTGCCTAAGGTAGTGAAGGAAATGGGTTTCCTCAGAGAATCTAAATTAAAGATCTCCTATAGCAGAGTAGTTAATGAATAGACATTAGTCTTTCAAAAAGATAGATTCTGTTACAGATTCAAGCTCCACTGTCTGATTTTGAAAGTTCTTTAACCACCGAGAGAGCCTCAGTTACCTCATCTAGAAAATAGGGTGGAAGGATGGTCATTAAGATTAAATGAGAGGTGGGCTGGGGATGTGGCTCAAGCAGTAGCGCGCTCGCCTGGCATGCGTGCAGCCCGGGTTTGATCCTCAGCACCACATACAAACGAAGATGTTGTGTCTGCTGAAAACTAAAAAATAAATATTAAAATTCTCTCTCTCTGTTTAAAAAAAAAGATTAAATGAGAGGGCTGGGGATGTGGCTCAAGCAATAGCACACTCGCCTGGCATGTGCGAGGTGCTGGGTTCAATCCTCAGCACCACATAAAAATAAAATAAAGATGTTGTGTCCACCAAAAACTGAAAAATAAATATTAAAAAATTTTCTCTCTCTCTCTCTCAAAAAAAAGATTAAATGAGAGAATTCACATAAAAACCATAGCACATGTTTAGCAGGTAATATAAATGCCAGCCATTTATATCATAAGTAGAATTTTTTTTTAGCAAGAATGTTTTAATACTTAACTTGGCATAATGGTCATCATGAAGGTATTTCCTCATCTTGGCAAATTAACAACATAGCATTACTTTACTGAAAAAAAAATGAATATTCCTGTGAGAACCACAAAGGATCTACAAGATTCTCTTTTATTTATCATTTATTGAAATATTATTATCATTCTGTGTAAGAATCTCCAAGCACGGTACCAGACACTTTTGACTACAGAAATGGATCAGACACAGATCCTGCATGGTCTAGGAGAGAAGATATTAAGTGCATAAAACTAACTACACCTGAGGGACAAAAGACTGCAAGAGACACAGGTAAAGCATAAGAGAATTTGGAAAAGGGATCACTTTTAGATCTGCCTGTGATGTCCCCATGTCTACCTCTAAGTCACAAAGTAGCAGAGAACATCAGAGGTTCACTTTCTCAAACATCTTTCCTTCAAGTCTTGACCTCTGTCTATTTCCTGCTATGTAAAATAGACGTGATACTCAAACCTGTCCCATATGGTGGTGACACAGATTAACTCTCTTCAGACATGGTGTGTCCTTGATCAAGGGAAAGTATTGCAATGCTTTTTACTGAAACTCCTCAGGCTCAACTTACTATGAAGTCATTTCAGAAGATAGGTGCATCCAGGTACTTTGTGGAGGCTTCAGATTTTGTCCATTTAAAGTGGAGTGAATCACTGTACTGGCATAACTATCATCTTCTCCTTCTAGTGTGCCTTAGTTTGGGAAATCGACAAAGATATCAATAGCACTCTACTTTACCCTGATCTTTTGGCAGCCCAACTGCCCTAAAATTTCAGATGAGGCTTTTACATGCATATAAAAACTATGAAAATCATATGTAATCATATGAATCATTTCATATGATGTTTTCAACTGTACCTACACAAGAAAGAAAATAGTAATGTATGTTTCCCCCCACACACAGGTTTCTGGGGCATACTTTGGGGTCAGCAAGGCAAATCCTTTGGGGATAACATAGTTATTCTCCCATCTCTCTGAAAATGGAGAATACATCTAATAATTACTTATGCTTCAAACGTCATAATTCATATGTTCTGATGTCTACTCAAGCTTCTTAAAATAGGATTTTTCTGGTGTGCCCATTGGTAATTGTTTATGAGGCAGAAATATACTAATTAGTTGGTATTATTAGTTCAATTCCCCAGAACATTAGCCAATGTTGACACTAAATAAGATGGTTCTTTGCTGTGAGTTTCATGATTTTGCTGCAACTGTACTGATTTTTAGTAATGAGAAATCATAGCCTTAATATCAGCACAAGTTACATCTGAAACATATTTTGGGGGTCTGGATGGGGGTTTTCTGCAGAGGTGAAGGAAAGTGCAGACTATAAATGAAGGAGACTCTGGACGAAAAGGACCATTCATGGGGCTGGGGATGTGGCTCAAGCAGTAGCGCGCTTGCCTGGCATGCGTGCGGCCCGGGTTCTATCCTCAGCACCACATACAAAGATGTTGTGTCCACCAAATACTAAAAAATAAATATTAAAATTCTCTCTCTCTCACTCTTTCTTTAAAAAAAAAAAAAAAGGACCATTCATTATTTCTGAAGTCCAAAGGTTAAATGTTTCTTTTTTTAAAAAAATTATTTGTTGTTAGTTGTTTTTCTTTTTTAAATTTTTTAAATTATTTTTATTTGTTTTAATTAGTTATACATGACAGGAGAATGCACTTATATAATTTGATATATTATATATAGATGGGATATAATTTCTCATTTTTCTGAGTTTACATATTGTAGAATCACATTGGTCATGCAGTCACATACATACATACAGTAATAATGTCTGTTTCATTCTACTATCTTTCTTATCCCCACATCCCCTGCCTTCCCCTCCTTTCACTTCCCTCTACCTAATCTAAGGTAATGCTATTTTTTTGCCTTTTTACATGTACTTTTTTGTTTTTGTTTTTGTTTTTTGCATTACAATTCTTAATACACATATATACTACAATTTTTATATCTCTGTTTGTATATAAATGGTTTCTTGCAGTAATGCTGTAGCACTATGCCACAGAAAACAATTGGTAAAGGCTTCAGAAGTGTTGGCCAAGGGGCTAGCGATGTAGCTCAGTGGTAGAATGTTCACCTATTCCTGCCCAAGGTCCTGGTTCAGTTCCCAGTACCATAAAAACTATTGATTAAGTTCAGCTCAATTCCCCCCACCTAACATTGCTTGAATACACTCACACGTTTACATCTTCTTGTGATTTATGATGTGGGACAGATGCCAGCATTGCTTCTAGAATCATCTTGAACAACATGAGAAATCAAGAAACTGTGGTAATAGCCCTGGCTGGTTATATAACTGCAGAAAGCAATTAAATTTAGAAAAACTAAACAACAGAACTGGACTAAAGTTTTCTTATGAACTATCTCACAGTGATATTATTGATTTGTAACTCAATCCTTAGTAATATGTAAACACACACATATATATGTGTATCTAATAGGGTCATCCTGAAATAGGTGTTAGTAACTTTTCCTTCAATCCTCTCACTTTTTTCTGTGAAGTATGTACCTTTTCACATGCTAATAATCTTTTCATACTTTTTTCTCACCCCTAATAATCCTTTCACACTTTTTTCTCACAATGTCCTCCAAACACATTTGTGAAACAGGTAAAGGCTCCAGGTTTCAGAAAAGGAAACTGAAGGTCTGTAAGATTAAGCCACCTACCCAAAGTTACACAGCTACCACATGATCCCCATCCTCTGCCTAGTGAGAGAATGTTCTCTGCACTCTTCTGCCTGGATCTGTTTCATTAAATAAGTGGGACTCCCCCAGTGGCCAATCAAACCTATTCAGGAGACATGTTTTATCCCTCCCCTGGCTTAAGCAGAACTAGCTCTGACTTTTCTGGTCACTGTCAGATAATGAAAACATATCATCACTTCAGCTAATAAACCACATTCCATTTCCAATAAAGAGTCCATCTCCACTTAGGAATTGAAACCCTTATCTTCATTCAAAGCTAAATCTCCTCCATTTCCTCAACTAGGACCTGCAGTGGGAAAAGTTCTGCACCTTGAACTTCTACTCCTCCCCACCAAGCTAACAGTAGTTTCTGACTTCTTCAAGGGTCATAGCAGGGACAGAGAAGAGAGTTAAGGAGACAAGAATGACCTTGCTCAATGAGTGCTGCAATGATAACCCAGCATTAGTGCTCTCTGAATTTAGCAGATGTTTCCAGTGGCTCTCACTCTCTGGGTTGCTTTGTGGACTCCTCCTTTATATGCTTAATGTTAGAGCAAGATTAATAATCAAAGGCCAGCTTTGTAAAACCTCCTTAGTGTTGAGGTCTCAGCTGTAGCGGAGATAAAATTAATTTCATTGTAACATCCTGTTACATGTAGCTGATTTATGTTCTCATAATGTGACTAGGATCACAAGCTTTGGAGTTAATGAGACCTGACTTTGAATGCAGGTTCTGACATTGGAAAAGCTTTCCTAGCCTCTCTAAGTCTGTTTTTTTAAATGTATGAAATGCATATTATAATGCTTACTTCATATGCATATAAAATTCTATAAATAAAATTATATATTAGTTTTCTGTCATAAAATAGACATTTGATAATTGGTGGTAGTAGCAGCCATTTTGTTATATAGGCAAATCTGACCCCAATAAACATTGCAGAGTAGATAGTTTTCTTTAGCATACTTCATCCTGTGCTGCCTCCTGGTACCCTAAAACCTGCAGGGTTCTTCACTTTTTTTGCTGTGCTTGAAATCCTTCACTAGGTTATCCCACCTAGGGCTACCAGCCATGCAAAAGGATTTTTTCCAAGTTGTAATGATTAAAGGGGGTGATACATTTAAGATGATTGCCTAGCATCTGACACTAGTAAGTGCTCAAGAAATTTGAATTGTTATTATTATTGTTTGTGTTATCATTATGATCTTTCCATGTTCCTGTTTTTTTTTTTAAGTTCCTTATACCTACAGTCTCAACTCCTTCATTCTCAACAGTGACCAGATGTGGAAAGTTTCTTCTATAACAATTTGCTTGTGACTCTTCCAAATGACAGTGTATATTGGTTTAATTAGAATGCAGATTCTGAGAGGGAGGGAGGAATGGAGAGAAAGGGGAAGTACTGGGGACTGAAATGGAGCAAATTATATTCCATAAATTTGCTGGGTGTGGTGGTGCACACTGGAATTCCAGTGGTTTGGGAGGCTGAGGCAGGAGGTTTGCAAGTTCAAAGCCAGCCTCAGCAAAAGTGAGGCCCTAAGTGACTCAGTGAGACTCTGCCTCTAAATAAAATACACAATAGGGCTGGGAATGTGGCTCAGCAGGTAAGTGCCTCAGAGTTCAATCCCTGGTACAACAACAACAACAACAAAAAAAAAACATGATATATTCTATACTTTTATGATTATGTCAAAATTAATCCTAAACTTACTGTGTGAAGAAATGGTAGAAATATACATGATTGTTAAGGACCTTTTGGAGTAATTAAGTGAATTTGGATTTTATTATGTAGCTAGGATGAATCCAATAAAAGGAAAAAGCAGAGAATAAAAACTGAATCTATATAATTCAATTGTGTACATACTGAATTTTGGTAAATTAAATCTAACATAGAATCAGAACCCTATTGGCCAAGAAGCCCTTGGAATTGGGATGTAAATGTCTTTGTAGTGAAAATAAAATTGCCCTGTAAATTAAAAAATAAAAAAGACATTCAACTCAGAAATTTTTTGAGATACTGTGATGAGCAACAAAGGAACAAATAATAATAAACCTAGTTATTGGCCAAAAAATCCTAATGTTATGTGTAATTAAAAAGAACCAATAAAAAAACCTGTAGGGCTGGGGTTGTGGCTCAGGAGTAGAGTGCTCACTTAGCACATATAAGGCCCTGGGTTCATTCCCCAGCACCACATCAAAATAAATGAACAAATAAAATAAAGGTATTGTGTCCAACTACAACTAAAAAATAAATATTAAAAAAAAAAACAACCCTGCAGGTTCTGTGCTAGGGGTGTAGCTCAGGGGTACAGTGCTTGCTTTGCATGCATGAGGCCCTGGATTTAATCTCCAGCACAGCTGGAAAGAGAGAGAAAAAAATAAGAACACAGGTTCTGAAATTATACCAGCTTGACTTCAAGTCACAGCTCTGTTCCTTAGTAGCTGTGTGACCTTGAATAAGGCACCCAAACTTTTTGAAAATCTATTGTCTCATATGTAAAATGGGGACAACAATAGTGTATATCTTGGAGGTTTTCTTCTGAGAATTAAACAAGACTAAGTATATAAAGCACTTGGCACAAGTCCTGGACCATAGTAAACACTCAGCAAATGTTATCTGTTCTTGTACTGCTGTTCCTATAACAATCAGTTAGCAACTACCCACCATGAGGTCCTTTATGTGCTACAACTACAGATGGAAAGATGAAAGGAAAAGACACAGTTCCAGAACTCACAGAATATACATTATACTGCAGGAGTTCTCAAATCTGCATATCGCCTAAGGGGCTTGAAAAACTCTCAATGCTGCATCCTCACAATGAAATCAAAATCCCTTGGTGGCAACAGGCTTGGGACCTGAGCATCAGGATATTTGGGGGGTGGTTTCACTGTGTAGCCAGAGTTGAGAACCACTGACCTAATGCAGAGTTTGACAAAAACATTCTCTTAAAAGGACCAGAGAGTAAATACTTTAGACTTTGTGGACCAGGTATTCTCTGCACTGATTGAAGTTCAAAAGCAACTGCAGATAATACATAAGTGAATGATCAAGGCTGTGAGGCAATACAACTTTATTTACAAAAACAGGTAAGCCATAGTTTCCTGATTCCTAATAAAGAGTAGCAAACTAAATCAAATATCACAAAACAGCATAGT
Source organism: Marmota flaviventris (assembly GCF_047511675.1). NCBI lineage: Eukaryota > Metazoa > Chordata > Mammalia > Rodentia > Sciuridae > Marmota > Marmota flaviventris. The sequence goes on from NC_092518.1 coordinate 119,237,045, forward strand.
GGGTGCAACAATAGGTCTAGAAGAACATTCCAGAAGTGGTGAAATTTAAGCTGAGACTTGAAAGAGCTAGTCAGGAGAAGCAGCACAAGGCAGGGGCAGGTGGAAGAAAGATCTTCCAAGGAGAAAAAAGTGACAGCACTAGCAGCAATAGCTGTTAAGTGAGCATGGCGAGTTGATGGACCTGAAAATAGTTGGTATGGCTCAAGTGTACAGTAGGTATTAGGAGAGAGGTAGGAGATTACTCGGGACAGATAGGAACAAATATGCAGGAGCCAGACCATGACAAACTTTATATGTTGGGCTAAGGATTCTAAACTTTATCTTGAAGACCCTGGGAACAATGGCATTATAGAATCACATTTTCAAAAGAGCATCTGACAGGTAAGGATACTGATGGGGAGGGTAGTGCTGCAGACTGGTAGCAGCTGAATACAATTATAGTGATAGGTAAGAAATAATGACAGGGAGCTGGGTGCAGTGGTGCATGCCTGTCATCCCAGCAGCTCAGGAAACTGAGGCAGGAGGATAGTGAGTTCAAAGTCAGCCTCAGCAAAAGTGAGGCACTAAGCAACTCAGTGAGACCCTGTGTCTAAATAAAATACAAAATGGGGCTGGGGATGTGGCTCAGTGGTCAAGTGCCCCTGGGTTTAATCCCCAGTACTCAAAATAAAAATGAGCATAGGAACTATTGCATTGATAAGAAGAAGGGGAGGAATCTAAAATGTACAAAGAAGTAGAGCAGACAGTAGGAGGTAGACTGATGGAACTGAGATGGTGCTGTCTGAGAGAATAATACATCAGGAAGCCATTTATGGCTTGTGCAGCTGACAACATTGGTGCTATTCCTTGAGATAAGGTGCACTGATGGAAAGATTCAGGAAGATCATGAGCATGGTGTCATACATATGGAGTTTGCAATGCCAGTGGAACATCATATGGATCTGGACACTTAGCAGTCTTGAACTTAGGAGGGAGATTTAGATGGATGAAAGAAATGGGAAGTTAATAGCATATAGATGGTTGTTAGAGCAGTGGTTTTTGATGAGTTCAGCCAAGCAGTATGGACAAAGAGAAGAAGGGATTTAAAAAATCATAATTCAGGGCTGGGGTTGTGCCTCAGTGGTAGAGCACCTACCTGCCTGGCATGTGTGAGGCACCGGGTTCAATCCTCAGCACCACATAAAAATAAATAAGACAAAGGTATTATGACCATATACAACTAAAATAAAAAATTTTTTTAAAAATCATAATTCTGGGCTGGGGTTGTGGCTCAGCGGTAGAGTGCTTGCCTAGCATGTGCGAGGAGGCCCTGGATGCAATCCTTAGTACCACATAAAAATAAGTAAATAAAATAAAGGTATTGTGTCCAACTACAACTAAAAAATAAATTTTAAAAAATCATAATTCTGGGAATACATGGATATGGCTATCATTTATGGGGTATTTGTATGTGTGTCAGGAACTGTGCTAAGCTCTTTATACAGATCATCTAATTTCCACCCATCCTCTATAGTATATAATATTACTATCTCAGTTTCCAGCTGAAGGAAAGTGATACCAGAAGGTTTAAGCAATATATTCCAGAACACAAAGCTGGGTTGACCCTACGGCTCTCTAACTCCAGAGAACATGCTGGTTAATGACTACACTTTCCTGCCTTCCATAGGAAGTCAAGCATGAGGATATTTCAGAGAGGAATTAGCCAGCTGGTTGCGATGGCACACACCTGTAATCCTAACAGCTCGGGAGACAGGAGGATCACAGGTTCAAAGCCAGCCTCAGCAATGGCAAGGCCCTAAGCAACTCAGTGAGACCCTGTCTCTAAATAAAATACAAAATAGGGCTGGGGGTATGGCTCAGTGGTTGAGTGCCCCTGAGTTCAATCTCTAGTACCCCGGCCTCCAACAAAAAAGAGAGAAAGAAAGGGGAATTAGCTAGACTCCAATGCTTCAGAAGCTACATAGAGTGAAGATGAAAACATGTGTCATTTAAGATTTGTCAGGACCCAGTCTACAGTTCATCGGTGAGCAAATGAGAGGCGAGAAAGTAAGAAAATGCTTTCAAGGGTAGACAGTCCATCAAGACCTTGTATGTTCCAAACCATAACACCATCAGTGAGGGTGATTGTTTTTTAGGATACTGCAGCACTGGGTAGAAGGGATTGACAATAGAGCAAGAGAAAAATGACACAAAGCCCATTTCTCTTGCAAAGATTCTATTGTTCTCTCAAATAAGCATACTTTGGACTATTGTAAGATTTGGGGTTATTTCTAGATTTCTGAGAAAGTTGATTTCAACTAATATGGCTAGCATTCTTTTTTTCTGTTTATTTGTTGTGTTGTTTGTTTATTTGTTTTGTTTTTTTGAGAGTAGATTTTTGGAATTCTTTATACTGCCATTCCTGCTAACATTGCCATACAATTTGTTTTTTAATATCAACTTTGTATCTTCTGATATTTCCAAATTTTCTTGTTATAACAGAATTTTTAACATTCTTTAGAATTTCCTACAGACCTGATTATGCATTTGTGAATACCACATGTTGTAGGATTATATCACTTCTTTTATTCCTTTATTTTTCATGTCTTTATTAAAAATAATACAATGAAAAAAGATCTTGTCTGTGATGTGGAAGAGATGGATAATGTGTCATGAGAGAAAGTGTTCTATTTTGTTTTGTTATTTGCTTTTAATATGGGAGATGCTTAAATATGTTGAAATGCAAAGTTGGAAGGAACCGGAAAGAGACAAATCTTGAAGACAGAAGTGAGTGATGGGATGACTCGTGGTGACTCAAGGTCGCAGGAATGTCAGGATGAGTGACCCTCAGAGCACTACTTCCATTGGAGAAAGAAATGCAGAAATGGAGGGGAAATTCTACTCATTGGTCTTAATTTTTCTCTGCACTAAAATGCACTGTTCTCCCACCTGCTCTGTATATGGGAAATTAACTTACAGGAAACTTCTGATTGGATTTGACCAATGGGAGGCACCAGCCTGAAGTGGGAGATGGAGAAGCAAGCAAGACCTGGGTATTAACTTCCCTGGGGCCTCTCTTAACAGTGTAGCTTCAGGTTCACTATTTCCCTCTATCAAAGGCTACAGCTCCAGTTGGGTAGCCATCTCTACAAAGTTGCCCTCTGCAAGTTGTGATGACCACTTGCTTTCTTAGCCCTTTCAAAGCTGGATATTTAACACACTCCACCTTTGCTGGCTCCAGGATCTGCACTATATCATGGTAGCTTCCTTGTAACTATGCCTTCCTTTATGTTCCCTTCATTAAACTCTAATTATCCAGTTTGGATGGAACATCTGATTCCAGCCAGGGCCCAGATGGATAGAGATGGCAAAATCATTTACTAAAAATGAGGGAGGTGGTTTGGGAAGATACTATAAAGAGATTGGAGAAGGTTTGAAATAACTCAGATGGGGAAGAGAAAAGGAAGCTGACAAGGGACAAAGGACAAGGACAGCATTGCCTGGCAGTGTTGAGATGGAGTTCTAGTCAAGATTGGAAGCTGCCCTTACATAGGATCAGAAAAAGCAGTTGGTTCGCTTGATCCATGGTCAGAATTTTGCTAAAAGGTCAAATAATTGATGGTAAAATAGTTTAAATGCTGGCAGATGAGAACATGACTGGAGAGAGAAGTCATAAAGTAAGCTGGTTGCTGAAACACTGGGGAAAATAGAGAAATAATGACTGAGTCTCTCCTTTACAGGTACATAATCAAATAATCATTTGAAAACAGGCATTTAAAGAGTTCAAACCTAGCCAGGTGCAATGGTTTATGCCTGTAATCCCTGAGGCTCAAGAGGCTGAGGCAGGAGGCTTGCAAGTTGGAGGTCACCCTCAACAACTTAGCGAGATCCTGTCTTAAAATAAAAAACAAAATATAAAAAGGGCTGTGGATGTAGTTCAGTGGTAAAATGTCTCTGGGTTCAATCCCTGGTACCAAAAATAAGTAAACAAATGAAAAGTTCAAACCTCTTCATATCACAGTCACCCAGGCTGAGGACCCAGACTAGGATGAAGCAAGCAATGAACCTAGAGCACAAAATGTCAACAGGCCCTTGCTCTAACATGCCAACCCTGCACTTGCACTGTTCTGACATTTGATGCTGTTAGTGCCTCCCTTGCACACCCTAGCCCAGGCCTGATCCCAGGGCCAACTATTAACATTTTAGCATATTTCCTTCCGGTCTTCTCTCCTAATCAGTTATCTATTTCACTAAGTTCAGACCTTACTGCTTATATGATTGTGTATCCAGTCTTATTTACCTGAAATAATAATGAAATTGAATCTTCTTTAGAACTGCTTTTATTATGTCTCCATTCACTGGTAATATATATTCACTGCAGCAAAGCCAGACAGTACAGATAAGCAAAAGGAACAAAATAAAGAATCATCTGTAATCTCGCCATCCAGAGACAATGACTGTCGTCACTTTGCTGCATACTGAGATTGATTCATAATACAAAAAACGATTCTGAAGTAGAAATATACTGCCAGCTTGTGGAAGGCTGTGAAAAGGATATCTGCAGCTAACCAAGTGTGGCAAAGTTAGGAAAAGGATTTGGGGGGAAGGAAGGCCACCATCTTTCCTGAGTAGAAAACAAGCACCCCCTGCCTGAGGACCCCACATTTTATCCCACACTGCCCCACCGTCTGAGAGCCTATTTCCCAGCCCAGTGTGAAAAAGGCTCCATGCATGGGAAAATACTTTAGAAAAAAAAAGGAAAAACAGAAATTCCTCTTTATTCGAAATACCTTATCATTGAGGTATTCTTGGCAGTCTTCTTACCATTCTGCAAGCCTGTATTTTGGGAAACTTGTCCTACAGTCCTCCAAGTGAAAGATACATGTCATATTCCCAGGTGAGAAGCAGGACGCATGGTCATATCTATATTAAATGTAATTATGGTCATGTTTTTAACTATAATTTTAAATTTTACTACATAGGATTTTTTTAATGGCTTACCAAAACAAACAAATGAAATGACACCAAGGATTCCCCCAACCTAGTCTGTGAGTTGGAAGGCAGATAAATATTAACTTCAAAGGGTTTACTTAAATCATGAATTGGTACTACACCTCTACAAACATTGGTGATACTTAGTACACCAATAGACATGATCATTATATGTATGCATGTGACAATCCTTGCCACAATCAAATGAAATAATGTATGTAAACGAGCTCTGCACACTTTGCCTGAATCTCACAGAAATGCCTGTTATTATCATAAGACAAAGGACAAGTAAAAGAGGATACATACTTTCTGTCGTTCCTTGATTCATTTTGTGAGCCATGCAGTGGGATAGAGGAGAAGCTTCCTTCACCAAGTCCAGTTAAGGAATGCTAGCACCTAACTGGGAATTTTCTATTACAAGAAACCTGAGCTCCTGGGGCATTCTTAAGAAATCTACCCTAAGAGGATGTGCTTCCATGAGGGACAAAAGGAAATAAAACAATCAGGAGACGGTGCCACTGTTTCAACAGCCAGAACTGGAACTTATTGGGATGAATTTTGCAGGGCAGGACCTGAAAGCCTGAAATCTAACTTGTCTCCCTCCTATTGTGTGAGGCTGGATTATAGTCCTGTCTATCCGGGGACATGCTTGTCTGATCTCCCATGTTGCACACACCCTGGTCAATCTCACATCTAAAATAACACATCTGCTCATTGAAGACTTATGCTATTGTTTTTTGAGGATGGGCTTTGGTGACAGAAAGATTATAGACTTAGGACTAATTTTTTTTTTTTTTTTGCAAAAGCAATGCCCAGCAAAAGGAGGCCCTCAATCCTTAGGAGTATAAATGATAGAAAAAGTAAACATGGGTAGATGAAAACCAGAACCTGGAATGTGTTCATAAACTAAATGGGTGGAAAATAGATTTCTGGTGCTATCTTGCCTCTAGGTAAGTTTGAGCCTGTACTTCCTTCCAAAAGGAAGAAACCTCCTGTCTGGCTCCAATGTCCCCCTTCTCCTTTATTAGGATGCAATTGACTGAATATATATTAAATTATACACTTTAGTAGCTGTTAATATACACAGAAATATATGTCTGTATAAATACATATGTGTATATGTAGGAAATCCTCATCATTATCAAGATAATAAACACATTTTAACCCCAAAAGTTTTCAAGAACCCCTTTCTTTTTTTTTCTTTTTTCTTTTTAATCTTTTATTTGTTTTAATTAGTAACACATGACAATACAATGATCTTGACATATCATACATTTGAATCAAACGGGGTATAATTTCTCATTTTTCTGATGTACAGGCTGCAAAATCACATTGGTTATACAGACACATATATACATATAGCAATACTAGTGTCTATTTTATTCTGCTGTCCTTCCTATTCCCCCTTCCCCTCCCGTCCCCTCCCATCACATCTCTCTACCCAATCTAATGTGACACATTTCTTTTTTTCCCTCACATCTTCATACATGTATTTTGTATAACGAAGGGGGTCGCCTTCCATCTTCCATACAATTCCCCTTCTCCCTCCTTTTCCCTCCCACCTCTCTTCCCTATCTAGAGATGATTTTCTTCTCATGCTCTTCCTCCCTACCCCATTTTGAGTCATCTCCCTTATATCAGAGAAGACATTCAGCATTTGTTTCTTAGGGATTGGCTAACTTCACTTAGCATAATCTGCTCTAATGCCATCTATCTCCCTACAAATGCCATGATCTTGTTATTTTTTAATGCTGAGTAATATTCCATTATGTATAAATGCCACATATTTCTATCCATTCATCTATTGAAGGGCATATAGGTTGGTTCCACAGTCTAGCTATTGTGAATTGTGCTGCTATAAACATTGATGTGGTTGTGTCCCTGTAGTATGCTCTTTTTAGGTCTTTTGGGTATAGTCTGAGAAGGGGAATAGCTGGGTCAAATGGTGGTTCCATTCCAAGTTTTCCAAGGAATCTCCATACTGCTTTCCAAATTGGCTGCACCAATTTGCAGTCCCACCAGCAATGTACAAGTGTACCCTTTTCCCCACATCCTCACCAGCACTTGTTGTTGTTTGACTTCATAATGGCTGCCATTCTTACTGGAGTGAGATGGTATCTTAGGGTGGTTTTAATTTGCATTTCTCTGATTGCTAGAGATGATGAGCACTTTTTCCGTGTATTTGTTGATTGATTGTATATCCTCTTCTGAGAAGTGTCTGTTCAGGTCCTTGGCCCATTTGTTGATCGGGTTATTTGTTTTTTGTTGTGTAACTTTTTGAGTTCTTTGTATACCCTAGAGATTAGAGCTCTATCTGATGTGTGAAGGGTAAAAATTTGTTCCCAGGATGTAGGCTCCCTATTTACTTCACATATTATTTCTCTTGCTGAGAAAAAACTTTTTAGTTTGAATTAGTCCCATTTGTTGATTCTTGGTTTTAATTCTTGTGCTATAGGCGTTTTATTAAGGAACTTGGGGCCTAATCCCACATGATGAAGATTAGGCCCAACTTTTTCTTCTATTAGATGCAGAGTCTCTGGTTTGATTCCTAGCTCCTTGATCCATTTTGACTTAACTTTTGTGCATGGTGAGAAATAGGGATTCAATTTCATTTTGTTGCATATGGATTTCCAGTTCTCCCAGCACCATTTGTTGAAGATGCTATCCTTTCTCCAGTGCATGCTTTTGGCACCTTTGTCTAATATAAGGTAGTTGTAATTTTGTGGGTTAGTCTCTGTGTCCTCTATCCTTTACCATTGGTCTACCAGCCTGTTTTGGTGCCAGTACTATGCTGTTTTTGTTACTGTTGCTCTGTAGTATAGTTTAAGGTCTGGTATAGCAATACCACCTGTTTCATTCTTCCTGTTTAGAATTGCTTTAGCTATTCTGGGTCTCTTATTTTTCCAGATGAATTTCATGATTGCTTTTTCTATTTTTATGAGGAATGACATTGGGATTTTGATCAGAATTGCATCAAACCTGTAAAGTGCTTTTGGTAGTATGGTCATTTTAATAATATTAATTCTGCCTATTCATGAGCAAGGTAGATCTTTTCATCTTCTAAGGTCTTCTTCTATTTCTCTCTTTAGGGTTCTATAGTTTTCATTGTATAGATCTTTCACCTCTTTTGTTAAGTTGATACCCAAGTATTTTATTTTATTTTATTTTTTTTGAGGATATTGTGAATGGGATAGTTTTCCTCATTTCCATTTCAGAGGATGTGTCACTGATATACAGAAATGCCTTTGATTTATGGGTGTTGATTTTATATCCTGCTACTTTGCTGAATTCATTTACTAGTTCATGAACCCCTTTCTAATCTTTACTTCCCACCTCTGTCCTCTGTCTCCCCAAGCAGGCAACCACTGCTCTGTTGGTGTCATTAGAGATTAATTTGCATATTACAAAAACTTTTATGAATGGAACCCTACAGTACACACTCTGTTGTCTGTCCTCTGTTACTCAGCATAATTATTTTGCTTTTTATCTATGTTGTCTCATGTATCAATGGCTCATTATTTTTTTTTATTTTTTAAATATTTATTTTTCAGCTTTGGGCGGACACAACATCTTTGTTTGTATGTGGTGCTGAGGATCGAACCCGGGCCACACGCATGCCAGGCGAGCGCGCTACCGCTTGAGCCACATCCCCAGCCCTGGCTCATTATTTTTTATTGCTTATCTTATAATTTATTTATCCCATGCATCATACTTTGTTTCTGCACATCCTTGACGATAAACATTTGGGTTGTTTCCAGTTTGGGCTATTTTGAATAAAACTGCTATTTACATTTATGTATGAGTCTGTATAGACATATGCTTTCTTTATGGAGGGTAAATTCCTAGAACTATACCGTATGATAGCTATATATTTAAATTTTTAGTAAACTTCCAAGCAATTTTACAAAGTGGTTCTACCATTTCTAAGAGGAATATAAGAGAGTTACTGTTCTTTTTCACCATGGTCAACTCTTGGAATGTCACTATTTTCAATTTTAGTCTTTTAAATACTGTGTAGTTGTATTTCATTATGATTTTATTTTGTATCTCCCTATTGATTGATGTGAACCATTTTTTTCATATTTTTATTTGCTATGTATATATCATATTTGGTAAAGTGTTTATTGAAGTTATTTGTCCATTTCAATGTATCATTTATTTTGATATTATAGTGTTTTAAGAGTTATTCTACATATGCCTTGCTTATTAAATAAGTGTTTGAAAAATATTTATTCTAAGGCTGTGTTTTGCCTTTGTATTTTCATATGACTTTCTTTTGAAGAGCAGAAGGGTTTTGTTGTGATTCAGTTAATTTTATCAATTATTTTCTTTGATAGATCATGCTTTCAGTATCATATCAAAGATATTTTTACTAATCTAAGGACACAAGTCTTTTTTAGTGTTTTCATGTATAAGTATTTTTTAGGTTTTACATGTAGGTCTATGAACTATTTTGAGCTAATTTTGGTAGGCAGTGCAAGGTATTGTTTGAAGATTTCTTTGTTTATGGATATCCAATTGTTCTAGCACAATTTGTTGAAAAGATTGTCCTTTCTAAATAAATTTTATTTGCAACTTTGTAAAAAATCAGGTGTTTTGGAAAATGTTTCACATTTGTGTGAGTCTATTTCTAAACTTTCCTACTTTTTTCCTATCTTGATGTCAATACCACACTGAGTTGATTAGTGAAGCTTCAATAGTAAGTCTTGAAATTCTCCAGGTTTGTTATTTTTAAAAGTTTATTTTTGGCAATTGTAGATTTTCTATGCTGTTATATTTAATGTAGAATCTAATTGTCCATTTCCATTTCCATAAAAGCATGGTGTAGTTTTGACTCAGATTATTTTGGATCTGTAGATCATTTGGGGAGAATTTACATCTTAATAGAATTATCTTTCAATCAATGAACAAGCTAGATAACTTCATTTATTTAAGTTTTCTTTTATTTCTCTCAGCTATGGTTTATACTTTTCAGTATGTGGGTCTTATACTTCTTTTGTAAAATGTGTTCCTAAGTATTTTATTCATTTGATGCTATTAAAAATATGATTATTTTCTTAATTTCACTTTTGGAATTTACATTGAGAGTTTATAGATACACAGTTGGGTTTTGTGTATTGATCTTATATCTTCTAAGTTTTCTGAACTTGTTTATAGTTCCTATAGTTGTTGTTGGATTTTTAAGGATTTTCTGTAGTATACAAGATCATTTCATCTGTGAGTATAGATAGTTTCACTTCTTTTCAATCTGGAAGTCTTTCTTCTCTTTTTTATTGCACTGCCTATAACTATCAGGACAATGTTAAATAAAAGGGCTGGAAGCAGATATCCTTGTCTTTTTCCTGAACTTTGAGAAAACCATCCAGTCTTTGATCATTAAGAATTAGGTTATTTTTTTGGTGTTAAGTTTTTTGAGTTCTTTGTATATCCTGGATATTAGTGCTCTATCTGACACGTGTGTGGCAAAAATTTGCTCCCAAAATATAGGCTTTCTCTTCACCTCATTGATTGTTTCTTTTGCTGAGAAGAAGCTTTTAAGTTTGAATCCATCCCATTTATTAATTCTTGATTTTATTTCTTGCACTTTTGGAGTTTTGTTAAGGAAGTCAGGGCCTAATCTGACATAATGAACATTTGGGTCCATTTTTTTTCTATTAGGCTCAGAGTCTCTGGTATAATTTCTAGGTCCTTGATCCACTTTGAGTTGATTTTTGTGCATGGTGAGAAATAGGGATTTAGTTTCATTTTGCTGCATATGGATTTCCAGTTCTCCCAGCACCATTTGTTAAAGAGGCTATCTTTTCTCCAATTATGTTTTTGGCACCTTTGTCTAGTATGAGATAACTGTATTTATGTGGGTTTGTCTCTGTGTCTTCTATTCTGTACCATTGGTCTACATGTCTATTTTGGTGCCAATACCATGCTGTTTTTATTATTATAGCTTTGTAGTATAGTTTAAGGTCTGGTATAGTGATGCCTCCTGCTTCACTCTTCTTGCTAAGGATTTCTTTGGCTATTCTGGGTCTCTTATCTTCCCAAATGAATTTCACGATTGCTTTTTCTATTTCTATAAGGAATGATGTTAAAAACAAACAACCCGGTCAATAAATGGGCTAAGGAGCTGAACAGACACTTCTCAGAAGAAGATATACAATAAATCAACAAATATATGAAAAATGTTCAACATCTCTAGTAATTAGAGAAATATAAATCAAAATTACTCTAAGATTTTTATCTCATGCCAGTCAGAATGGCAGCTATAAGAATACAAGCAATAATAAGTGTTTGCGAAGATGTGAGAGAAAAGGCACACTCATACACTGCTGGTGGGACTGCAAATTGGTGCAGCCAATATGGAAAGCAGTATAGAGATTTCTTGGAAAACTTGGAATGGAACCACCATTTGACCAGCTATTCCACTCCTCAGTTTATACCCAAAGGACTTAAATCAGCCTACTATAGTAATGCAGCCACATCAATGTTTATAGCAGCTCAGTTCATAATAGGTAAACTGTGGAAGCAACTATATGCCCTTCAATAGATAAATGGATAAAGAAATTGTGTGTGTGTGTATATATATATATATATATATATATATATATATATATATATTCCATTAAAAGAGAATAAAATTATGGCATTTGCAGGTTAATGGATGGAGTTGGAGAATATCATGCTAAGCAAAGTAAGCCAATCCCCCCAAAACCAAAAGCAGAATGTTCTCTCTGATTAGTAGATGCTGATCCATAATGAGGGGATGGGGGGTTGGCATGGGGAAAAATGGAGAAACTTTGATTAGGCAAAGGGGAGGGAGAAGAATGGAGGGGAGGGGGTATGGGGGCAGGAAAGATAGTAGAATGAGATGGACGGATTACCATAGGCATATAAGGTGCAATGCTACATCATGTACAATCAGAGAAATGAGAAGTTGTGCTGCAATTCTATATAAAGAATAAAAAATAAATAAAATGAAATAATGAGGTTAGCAGTAGAATTTTCATAGATGTCTTTTACCAAGTTGAGGAAGTTCCTTTCCAGCATTAGTTTGCTGAAAGTTTCTATCAGGAATATGTTGTTCTTTGGGTCCTGAGGGTTGTTATTGCTCTATCTTCTGTCCACCTTTCAGAATCTTCTTGTGTTTGCTTTACATATAATGTGCAAAGTATTTCCTATATTTGGCAGGAGAGATAGGAAAACAAGCTCAAAAAGGCTCAAGAAGTTCAATTCTGGTAAAGAAGTAATGAACACGTAGGTTTGGAGTAGCCAAGTTTATGCTTAAAATACATAAATTTGAGATTTTAAAAAACCTCCTAAACATTAGGCTGGTTGACAGCTTTGGAAGATAAGAGAGACTGGTGTCAATAGTCTCAACTGTAAGGTGACAAGGGCATAAACAAGATTGGTGACTGTATTAAGAACTGGAATGAGAAGCTAGGCACAGTGGCACATACCTCTAATCCCAGTGGCTCAGGAGGCTGAGGCAGGAGGATCTTGAGTTCAAAGCGAGCCTCAGCAACGTAGCAAGGTCCTAAGCAACTCAGTGAGACCATCTAAAAATAAAAATAATAAAAAGGATTGGGGATGTGGCTCAGTAGTAAAGGGCCCCTGAGTTCAATCTGCAGTACCAACAACAACAACAAAAAAAAAGGAATGAGAGAAATGGATATGAAAACATACTTGAATGAAGAATACTATTGAGGGGAAAAGTTAGTTTGAGATGAAATTTTACAGAACCTTGAGTGCCTCACTTAGGAGTTTTGACTTTGGCCAATTCACTGAGTCTCTCCTTAGCTTTACTTACATCAATATGACTGATGTCCTTCAGGGCTATATTAGCGTCCTCAGATTGCCATAACAGTATACCACAAACTGGGTGGTTTAAAACAACAAAATCCATTTGATCATAATTCTTGAGGCTGGTAATCTAAGATTTGGTGCCAATATGGTCATTTTCTGATGAGGCTCTCTTCCTGGCTGGCTGGCAGCGTTCTTTCTGGGGAAGCATGGCCTTTCTCTGTGTGTGCATGGGGAGAGAGAGCTAGCTCCAGGATGTCTTCTTCTTATAAGTACATAAGACCTATTGTATTAGGGCTACACCATTATGGTTGCATTTAACCTTAATTCCTCCTTCAAGGTGTCTTCTCCAAAATAGTCACATGTAAAATTGGGGCTTCAACACATGAATTGTGCAAGAACACGAACATTCAGTCCATAACAGAGTGATTACTAGGAATGCTACTAAAAATATTGAGAAAATAGTTTTATGGACCAAGAATCATATTTGCAATAGATGATGATTATAACCTTTGTTAATATAGAGCATGGTTATATAGAAATTCTTTTCTAGTTATGGACTTGTATGCTAAATAATAATAATAATCTGTATAGATATTGTATCCATATATTGAAATACTACACTGTACCCCGTGAGTATAAATGATTTAACTACAATAACTAATAAAATTAATAACAATCCTTGTAGAAGTTTACAGATTAGTTGAGCATAGCTATCATCTTTCAGACCATAAGAAAGTAATGTAATAGCATCCATTGGTTGCCATCCTTACTCAGATTTTGTGGCTTTGAGTTAAAAAGAATTGTGCTTTATCAGTAATGTAGGCACCAATGTGTTCATGACTGCAGAAATCATCTGAATTATTTTTAAAATAAATCCATTCACTGATGTGGCTAATGCAGCAAAAATCAAATTTATTGGAAGTAGATATTATCTGATGACTAACCTTCTTGATGTATTAAATGGCTTTTACTTTACATTAAGACATTCTGAGCTCTGATTTGAGCTATTATTCTATAAGATCAGCTTCACTGAGGATTAGTGAAAGCACTGAAAATGTAGCTCAGTAGTAGGGTGCATGCTTAGTGGGCATGTGGCCCTGGATTCAATTCCCAGCACTTCTCCTGCCTGAAAAAAATAATTAGTGCTTAATTATGAGATAGTTGAGGCTAAGATCACATTGTGAGTAGCTGATGATACTTTGGAGAAAGAAGACTGATGTGCATAAGGTTCACACATATACTCCTTAGATTTTCATTCATTTCAACCATGTCACTTTTCTACTAGTACTTTAAGAGAGCTGTTTCCTTCATATCTCCCAGAATCTTCCCTACTTGGCTTCCCCAAGGTGCTAAAAATGCCCATGGTAGATATTTCTGGAATGATGCAGACCTGGATGAAATCAGAACCTCTTCAGGACATTTGGACAATAACTTCCAAGTCAATCCCCATTTGTTCTGCTCATCAAATTGTTTCTTGTGATTCTTGCCCTAAAAGCAAGCAGAACTCAGGTTTATCTCCCACTCCAAGCCTTAAAACCAAAGAATGATGGCATTCCAGTCCCCAGGAATTCAACTGGGGAGATGGGAATTCAACTGTAAACTAGCCAAAGGAGTGTATCCTGGGTGAATTTTATTTTCTGGGGGGTGGGGGGAGCACCAGGGATTGAACTCAGGGGCACTCTACCACTGGGCCACATCCCCAGCCCTATTTTGTATTTTACTTAGAGACAGGGTCTCACTGAGTTGCTTAGCACCTTGTTTTTGCTAACGCTGGCTTTGAACTCGCAATCTCCTGCCTCAGCCTCCCATCTGCTGGGATTACAGGTGTGCACCACTGTGCCCAGCTCCCTGGGTGAATTTTTATAGGTTCTGTGTGAGACCTTGAGAAGGGGACAGCCTTAAACAAAAGACGAGTGGAAAGACTACAGTTACTTCTGCTAAGAGAGTGGAGGCAAGATTAGAAGTGTGAACAGCAGAGAAATGAAAAATGGCCATGGGGATTTGGTTATTTACTGTTGTCATCACCTCTGGCAAATTTCCTATGACAATGGCAGAGCCTATAAGGAATGTATGAGGAATGGCTGTGATCTAATCAAGGGCTTTAATGTTGAGAGTTTTGGTAGTGCCTTTAATTTGGTGAATGACTTTTGTCTTTACTTATCATCCTGTTTCCTTCCCCCTTCACACCTCCTGCAATGCAGACCAGAACTTTATAGTACACTGAAGTGGTGTGTCTGCTAACTGTAACATCCATCCTGGGGACAGGAATGCCATCATCTGCTGCATAGTTGGGCATATTTGACCCACACTCAAAGTTACATATAGAGGTCTCTGAGCCACAATGTCTCTCTCTATGTAATAGGTAATA
Organism: Marmota flaviventris; assembly: GCF_047511675.1. Classification (NCBI taxonomy): domain Eukaryota; kingdom Metazoa; phylum Chordata; class Mammalia; order Rodentia; family Sciuridae; genus Marmota; species Marmota flaviventris. The sequence goes on from NC_092518.1 coordinate 119,252,181, forward strand.
GCACAAAAGGATCTTTTGGGGCTAACAGGTTTCTATTAGTATAGGATCATATGAAAATTTATACATGCATCAGTGCTCTTGAACTTGAATGAGACATTCTCCATTGTATTGGGTGATTTTATTGTTTAAGTTGAATGAGGTAACTGGGAAATTTCCAGACTTTGCATTTCCTGAGCAGGTCTTTATTATTTGTGGGCCAGCTCATGTTACATTGAACTGAATGAGAAAAATCAGGAATATTGCTTGCACATAGGGAAGGAAATTGGAAAGGAGGAGTGCCCTTGAGGACATCTTTTTAAACATTTATAATGTGCCTGGTACTGAACGTATATAATTTTACTTTATCCTCCTGTCAACTCTGGGAGGTAGGGGCTGGTGCTCCCCCCATTACAGAGCAAGGAAGCTGAGGCATCAGATAGGCTCACCAATATGCCCTTCATTAGACGGCTCTAAGTTTCCAAGCACGGACTTAGATATCTAGAAGATTCCAAGGCTATTACACCATGCAACTTCCAGAAATCCTGTTTTTGCTTCTTCACAACTTGTTGTATGCTTCTATAAATATCATTTCTTGCTTGAAGAATGCATTTAAAGTTTGAGCTTTGCTTCTATCTCTGGTGTGACTGAGCCAAAGCCATGACAAGCTTGGACATCAGGGGGAGATATGCCAGGTATGGGCTAAAGGAAATGCTCTCAGAGACCCTAACAAAGGGCCTGGCTTAGCAATTGTGACTGCCAGAGGGTGACTGGGTAGATGTGGCTAGGTAAAGAGAAACTGAGCCAGAGCCACTGAGAGAGAAAGACAGCAAGCATCTGAGCAGACAGAGAGGTGAGGATGGGGATGGAGCCAGGGATTCCACAGGCTGAGTAGCAGCTAACATGCAAAGGACCCAAGGACAGAAGTAGACAAGTAAGTGGGACAAGCCTTACCCTCTGTAGAACATTCTGGTGCTGAAACGCAGGTGTCTGTGACAGAGTGAAACTAAGGTGAGGGAAAGAAGGGAGACAGAGACAGAAAAATAGATAAGCAGAGAGACACAGGGTGAATTTGTGCAGGTAACACTTCTGCAGGCCAAACAGGACAGTAGAGGTGTCACAGAGTATATTACAGAATGCCATGGTCCTCACTGTGAGAACAACTTTCCCATTGTAGATGCACAACACCAGAGTTTGTAGAGCACTCTAATCCCTCCAATAGACTCTTCTGCTTTTCCTTTCTCTGTGCCTGGCCAGAAAGCCTGAACAGCAGTAACAATGAGCTTCCAAATTGCAGATGCTTAGATAAAGCATGAAATTTCGTCTGGCCACAAAAATGTCTTAGCTGAGCTCATGTTTACCCAACTATCTAATTTTGCCACCTTCCAAAATAGCATGGCACAACACCTGGTGTGGAAGCATCTGTACACATGCATGTGTATGTGTGGTAGGCTGGGAGACCAGAAGAAGGTGGAGGGACATCCATTTATACAGTCCATCCTCCCCATTCATCATTTCCCTCCCTTGTCTGCATGATGCCCTCCCAGCCAGAGTAGAAGAGAAGAATATGCAATTTGTTTCACATTGTTTTTCTCCTCTGGATCTCAGCAAGGCAGAAGGTATTCCTGGAGATGACATCAGTAGGAGACAGGATGTCGCCAAACAAGGAAACAAGTGACCCTCCATGTGGGCCCTTTCTGGATTCATTGGCAGTTTTGCCAGAAGGACATCTCACACAAGTTCTTAAGTGACCTATGGTTTTTCATGTTTTAAATTCTTTTAAAAAGTATCTCCAGTCTTCAGCTGACAACAACATTAGAAGTGGGGGGATTTGCTTTCCCAGGCTTGAGAATGAAGCTTTAAACCCCCCTCAAACATGGGCCTGCAGGAAATACTATGTTCTCCCACCCTCCTCTCAATCCCCCAGCCCCACCAAAGGTAGGGGCTTAACCCAGGTGCAGGATTTTCTTAGCAATCAGATTCAGTGTTCCTTTATAACTAATGTTGAGAAAACTTCCTGCACCCCCCCCTTGGAGTTGGAAATTGTACTTTGCCAACACATTAATGAACATAATCCGCAAATTTCAAAAACCCAGAACTCAGCAAGGTTCTCTCCTGGTCAAAAGTATTCTCCTGTTCTATCTAAAAATGGTATGAGGGCCTCAAAGGCCATTTTTGGACTGTGTTCCTCCACCTACAATTACCTTTAATAATAATAATGCTTGAATGGAAACATAATGGGTTAGCCTGGAACACTGGAGTGGGTGTTTAATTGGCCCTGCCATTCTCAAAATTGGAGATAAAAATAAGACTGCTTAAGAATGCCCTTTCCAGCTGGGCACATGAGGGAAAAGTCAGTGTGCCACTGACTCCTGAGCAGCATTATGTGCCTATCTGCCAATCCTTAAATTAGCCCATTCTGCATCATGGCAATCAGACTGTTTAGTTTCCTAAACTGATTCGGTTCATGGAGAGCTATTCTTTTAGGCCAAGTCTATTTTTGTGGTGGTCTGAAATGGTTTTCCTCCTGGAAAGACCTGGCCCCTTTTTTTGGTTTTCTTTGGCATAGATTAGGCCCTAGTCTAATTTCAGAAGATAGCAAAGAGGCATCAGAACAGTGATTCTCAAAGTACGAATTCTCAAAGTGGGATTGGAGGAAGCCTGGGCCTTCCCAAGGTCCTGTCCCTCTTATTCTGACTCCATGTCTATGTGCAACTGATTTGCTTCATAGACTTGCATCAATTCCTCTGAAAGGTTCCACAGGAAGAGCAGCAGTCAAGCCAGAAGAATGAATTGGAATCAGGGCTTCAACATCATGTTCACCTACAATGTTCTTTGACAACAGATGCTGCTTACTGATTTCCAGGACAGGAGGAAATAGAATCAATAAGTTTCTTTCTAGGATGAATTTCCAAATTATCTATGAAACCATTTTAAGATGATGAGAAACCAAGAGGCTTCTGTTCAATGTTCCTAGCTAGACTACATAAATAACTTCTTTCACTCTTCTTAAATTTTTTTCATATGTCTTCCCCATACAATACTGCAAACTTGGGGATTAATAGGCAGCGTTTGCATATGCTGTTCTTTGCCGATCTGGCTCCTGACTACCTCTCCAACTTCATCTTGCACATCTCTTTCTCTAGTGCTCTGCACCACAACATCTTTGGTCTCCTTTCATTTCCTCAAATACACCAGGCTCTCTCTACCCATAGGGCCTTGGCATAGGTTCCCTTTGTGTGGAATGCCCTTCACCTCCACTTTGTCTGATTAAAGCCTATTCATTCTCAGAGATCAGCTCAAGCATCGAAGCCTTCCTTCCCTGATCCCTGAGCCTCAACCTGGCCTCATTAAGTCATGTGTTCTTTCCTATCAGAGCACCAATCTCGGTGCCTTCTTATATTGCTCCAACTGCTTGACTGAGGTCTGTTTTCCTCATAAGACTACAAGACCCATGAAAGTAGAACCATATATGGTTTTGCTCACTACTGCCTAGGACAATGCCTTATACATAATAGCTGCTCAGTAAATGTGAGTTAAAGGAGGGCATGAGGACACAAATGCTCCTACTTCCTGATTTACAACTGTCTCTCAGCCTCTCTCTGCTGCCAAAGAAAAGCAGGCTCATATTCAGGGCTACATTTGCTCTCATCCCACTCCCTGTCTGAAATGTCTATTCACTTCCCTCTGACCGTGGCTTCACATGTACAATGCCCAGCTCAGACAACACCTGCTGCTAAAATGAGTGAGTTAAACCATCCCAGCCTTCCTGACTGAGGATGCCCCTGCCCAGTCCTTCTCTTCCAATCAAACAGATGTATTACTGTGTACTATGGCAATGTATCTTTTCATAAGAAAGATCTTGTTTCCCCTATGCACAGAGGCACATGTCCATAGTCCCTGTGACTCAGGAGACTGAGACAGGAGGATCTCATGTTCAAGGCCAGCCTCAGCAACTTAGTAAGGTCTTGAGCAACTTTTATTTTGAGACATTGTCCCAAATACAAAAATAAAAATGGCTGAGGATGTGGCTCAGTAGTTGAGCACTCCTGAGTTCGAATCCTGGTACAACAACAAAATAAAAAAAAGTTTTGTTCCCTCTGAAAAGGGAAGGAGGCCTTTTCTGTATATACAGTATAGAGACAAGGGTCTGACTTTGGACTCAGGCTGATGTGGACTCAAATTCAGGTTTATTACTTAGGAGCTGTGCACCCTTGGGAGATTGCTTCCCTGCTCTGGGTATCAGACTGTTCATCTGCAGTATCGGGGGTCAGACAATGTGGTCTTTTGGGTTATTTCCCATTTTGAAGATTCTGGGAGCTCTATGAGATGCTGCTTAAATGGTCTGGAGTCTTTTTAAAAACAGTTTTATTAAGATATCTTTGACATATAAAACTTGTACATATTTAATGTGTGCAATTTAATGTTTTGATAATGCATATACACTGTAAAATGATCATCACAACTAATTTAATTGACATATCCATTGCCTCTATCTGGTTACCAATGTGTTGTGTGTGTGTGTGTGTGTGTGTGTCTGTGTGAAAAAGTTAAGTCTATCTTCTTAACAAGTATATAGTACTGTTTTATTTTTTTCTAACAAGTTATACATGGCAGTAGAATGCATTTTGATACATCATACATAAATGGAGTATAACGTCTCATTCTTCTGGTTGTATATAATGTAGAATCATGCTGTTGATGTAATCATATGATCATATATGCACATAAGGAAATGATATCCAATTCATTCTACTGTCCTTCCTACCCCTATATCCCTTCTCCTCCCTTCACTCCCCTCTGTCTATTCCTAAGTATCTCTATTTTTCTAAAGCCACCCCCACATTACTTCAAATTAGCAACTGTATATCAGAGAAAGCATTCAGCCTTTGGTTCTTTGGGATTGGCTTATTTCATTTAGCATGATATTCTCCAGCTCCACCCATTTACCAACAAATGCCATAATTTCATTTTTCTTCAAGGCTGAGTAATATTCCACTGGGTATACGTACCACAGTTTTTTTTCTTTTTATTATTTTTTCATTGTAGATGGACACAATACCTTTATTTTATTTATTTATTTTTATGTGGTGCTGAGACTTGGACCCAGCGCCTCACAATGCTAGGTGAGCACTCTACCACTGAGCCACAACCACAGCCCCTACCACAGTTTCTTTATCCATTCATCTGTTGAAGGACACCTAGGTTGGTTCCATAATTTAGCTATTGTGAATTGAGCTGCTATAAACATTGATGTGGCCATGTCACTGTGGTATGCTCATTTTAAGTCCTTTGGGTAGATACCAAACAGTGGGATAACTGGGTCAAATGGTGATTCCATTCCAAGTTTTCTGAGGAATCTCCATACTGCTTTCCAGAGGGGTTGTACCAATTTGCAGAACCACCAGCAATGTATGAGTGTTTAGTAACGTTTTAAATATCATCTTGTACATTTGATCTCTGGAACTCATCTCTAGGGCATAACTAAAACTTTGTACCCTTTAACCAACCTCTCTGCATTCCCTTGTCCCTGGCGACCTCCATTCCACCTTCTGCTTTGCTGTGAGAATTGACACACTGCCCTGAAGAAAGGGAAAGATGTGAAAACACAGATATAGTCCAATGGACCATCAAAAGCAATGGGGGAAAGCTATTGTAAAATAAAGAAGATAAATGAGTGGTTATTTTGGATGATATGACAGGTGACTTTTGTAGTTTGTGCCTTTTCTGAAGCTGGCTCTCCTCTAAGTGGTTTCTAACTGCTCCTTCCTACACCTATTAAAACCAGATCCTAATCCCAAGACTACTGCCTATTTTGGGATTCTGTACACATCTCAGGGCTGCCTGTGGTCTAAGAAGGGAGATATGTAAACAGCAATTCCCTGAGCTCCCACAGGCCAGCCCCTGTGCTGGGCTTTGGGACAGTGGGAAGGAGAGCAGTGGTCCTCCCAGGGCTAAAATGACTGAACCACTCCATTCAAAACAAAGGTTTTCTGCATGTCCTGATACTAGGTGTCCTGATGCTAGTGAGTAATTGCCAGATGAGCATTTCTGCACACAGTATGGAGACATTTATTTACCTTTGAAAAAAACAAACAGGAGTCCTTTTCCCTGTTTCTGAATTTAGCGTGTTTTCCCCCTGATCCACTTCCCTCTGTGGACTTGCTTCTTTTCATTCTTTTTACTCTTTCATTTCTTCAGTCCCAACAAGGCAAAGAGAAGCCAAAAGGAATGATTTCTCATTGGCTTTGTGCATCTGGGCTCGTCCCCAAAACATCATTCCCCATTGCTGAAGAACTGGAAGCCTGAAGTGAACTTGAACTGCTATATTATGCTGCTCGCTTTCCATGAAGTCTTATGCATAAAAATAAGCTGCTATTGTTGAGATGAACCAACTTCCAGCATACCATGGGTGCTTATTAAGTGTTAAATAATAATAATATGTTTGGTGATGCAGTAGGCTTGATTTATACTCATTATTATTATTTTTGCTTTCTTCCTAATCCACGGAGTTGGATCATGTGGGCTGGGCCACCCCATTGTTCGGGGAAATTAGTGAGGCAAATTAGTGACAGGCTGCACACATCTCTCTCCACCTAGCACACCACAATGACAATTTACCTGTCAGCCGTTCTGACACTAATCTTTGCCTGTGGCTCTTTCTGGTCCAACTTTCTAAATCCCCTTGTAGTTATTTAAATCTTTGAAAGCTGGTTCTTTGGGAGATTGAGAAATGATGGTCATGGGCAATATATTATTTCTGGGGTGGAAAAAAAACCAGGCTTTTCAGAGCTTTCTCTCACTTTCACCAGAGCTTGAACTATATTGTGTTTCTCCCAGGTATCAGCAAATATGTGGGCGGTTGCACGGAGGCATCTTTACAGAGTGTGGGTAATTGTTTGGTCACGCCTATCAATCAGCAAAGGCTGTACTTGAATTTTTTTCTGATTAGCTACAGACATTTTGGGGGGATATTTGACTTGGGACCAGGTTTCAAAAATGCATGTTCTCTGTAGAAGCTTATCTTCATGTCCTAAAACATCATACTTGGCAAAGGTCCTATTTGGTGACTTTTATCTGCTTACATTGTCTAATTGCGGGGACCAAAGGAAGACAGAATACTTTCAAAAACGAAAACAAACAAGTTGGAACGCTTTTGTGCACACAAGTTGTATTTGAATCCTTCTGTGGGTGACCAGAGCTTTCCCTGGGCCTCTGACTCCACATATGACAGAACATGAGTTCCTTAAGGATGAAGAGTGGACCTGTCTTCTCTCTTTCCTCTCCCCATACCACAGGCTGACTGACAAGAACATAAAGGAAGAAAAGCTCAGTACTGATAGACTGGATTTTCCAGATTCTAAATTAGAACATAGATGTTCAAGGGGCATAAGTATGTGGGTAAGGATAATGAAGTCAACGGTTTAAAATGGGGATCAGTGTGAAAGTTCTGAGCTCTAAGCCCTTGGAGTCACTGTATGCTCAGGCCAGTAACCTCCTAGAGTGATGCTCTCTTATTTTAAGAACTGATATGCATGGGCTGGGGTTGTGGCTCAGTGGTAGAGCACTTGCCTAGCATGTGTGAGGCACTGGGTTCGATTCTCAGCACCGCATACAAATAAATGAAAGTTCACTAACAACTAAAAAAATCTAAAAAAAAAAAAAGAACAGATATGAATCTATCGAAGCCACATTTTTAAAATTCTAATTATTATTTTTTTAAATTAACACATAATTATACATACTTACGGGGTACATTATGATATTTCAATTCATATATACAATGTATAAGGTCAGATAAGGAAAATTGGCATATCCATCACCTTAAGCATTTATCATTTCTTTGGGTTAGAAACATTCAAAACCCTCTCTACTATCTATTTTTTTGAATTCTATGCAATTAATTTTTGTCAACAATAGTTATACCCCTGCGCTACAGAACATTAGAAGTTATTCATCCTATCCAATTGCACCCCTGTACCCAATAATCATGTTCTACCCTCAACCCCACCCCCATGTCATTCCTAATCTCTGGGGACCTCTGTTCTACTCTCCATTTCTATGAGATCACTTTTTATCTTCCACATATAAATGAGAACATGTAGTATTTGTCTCTATAGGCCTAACTTGTTTCACTTAGCATAAATCAAAGGCACATTTATATATAAACTCATGGGTTAGGAGATGGAAGAGCCTTCCCCATGAGCTTTGAAGGCCTCTAGATACAGATTCATACCTTGGACCTGCCTCTTACTAAATGAGTAACTGTGGAAGAGTGACAACCTTGGAGTCTCTTAACTGTCAAATAAGGGTCACAGTCTACTCCAGAGTTTTTGTGATGACTGAATGGGTCGATGTGGGTAACGCAAGCAGAACAGTATCTGACGCATAGAAAGGGCTATGTAAATAGAAACTATTATGCACATTATTCAATCTTATTCTTTTGAAAAAAAAAAACCATCTATCCACTCAAGTGATAGGTGAAGAGAAGAGTAGAATAAACATTGTAATCAAAAGCCAGCAGACTCCCAGGAGTCAAGGTTTCAGATCAGTGCACAAAAGAGATTTTTTTATGTCCCTTTCATTTTGAGTCTATGAAGGTACAGATATCTGTGTTTGGATCACCCATTTGCTCAACCTGTTCTCAATAGTTGCCATCCAGCCAAGACACATGGGTTCTTCTGAGTTTTGTCTTGACAATGCAGAGTAAAGTAGTGATGGCCCACATAGACAGTTATGGCACTTTTGTTGACACCACTCAGGGAAATTAAGTTGTAAACTGGTGGCTTAATGTACTGAAAATGCCTATAAGTGAAGAGGATTTTCAGGGTATGATATTAGTTTAGCCTCAGCACAAAGTTAGGATTAAATGACAACTCATCTTGGAATACTAAAGGAGAATATCTAGCAATGGTTAATCTAATATTCTTTTATTGATGTATTATAATTATACATAATAGTGTGATTCATTGTTACATATTCATACATGCCCATAACATAATTTGGTCAGTTTAATTCCCCAATATCTCCCCTCTCTGAATATGCAACACATTCTTGTCAATGTCATCCTGAGGCCATCATATGAAAAATGGGAAATGCAAAAAGGAGGATGCTTATAACAAGGCTTGTGCCCATCCCATCCACTTTTGGATAATGGCGCTATTAATATCTTACATCCAAAAAATAATTTCAATTTAAAATTAAAGTTAAACAAATTGTTGGGACTTAGGGTACACTACTGTAATCCTACCAGCTCAGGAGGCTGAGGCAGGAGGATCACAAGTTCAAGGCCAGCCTCAGCAAGTTAGTGAGGCCCTAAGCAACTTACTGAGACCTTGTTTCTAAATTAAACATAAAAAGGGCTGAGGATGTTGCTCAGTAGTTAAGCACCCATGGGTGCAATCCCCAGTGTCAAAAAATTTTTAATTTTAATTAAATTGAAAAGAATTAGTTCTAAAGCTAAAATTGGGCTCTTGTTCTGGGCTCTGATTCACTCCTATTTTCACCATACTTTTTAACACCTGCTTTCAGCTTTACCCTACCCCTATTTTAGGCTTACCCTTTCTTGTCCAGACTCCAGACTTCTCAAAATCAGTGTTTTCCATCTCTGCACTTAGATATGTCCCAGCATAAAATGATGTCTTTGGGCTAGGAGGGACTCTAGAGACCCTTCAGTGTTGGCCCTCAGCAGCAGAGCCTATAAGAACTCGCTCAGGGCTGCATGTGTTTCTGCTTGGCCTCCAGGGGCAAAAAGGGAAAAGATTCAGTATCCAAACCTTCCAAGTTGATAGTTATATGCCAAAGGCATTCTTAAGGGAAACGTAAAATAAAAAGAAGCATAAGCATCTGCAGGCTTGAGATCCATCAGCTTCAATATTTGAAATGCCACTGCAGTCATGTTGGAGTGTGTTCACTTTTAAAATGAGCACCTAACCTTTTAGAGCTTTGTCATGAGAGCATTTAATCCAAATTCATATTTCAGTTGCATAAGCAGGAGTCCATTTCTCAGACATTTCTGGCCCAAGTCAAACACTTGCAGCACTATTGGAGAGTTTTGGCTTTGTCGGATGGCTGAATCTAAGGAGATCTTCATTAAAGTCAATGGAGAAGAAAATTAAGTCATTTAAATTGCTATTTCTGGAGTTGTGGAACTTGAAAGTGTCCAAACAAGAAATATTCCATTATTTATTATGGGGACTTGATTTGTGACCATTGAAGTGCTCATCTAGTGCTCTTCCATCTTTCCAGATAGTCTGTACTGGTGGCAGCACTGAGGAAAGGAGAGGTAATACATTAAATAAATGGTCCCTCTGGGGCCCAATGCTAATTCTTCTTAGTTAGTGAAAAAGTGCTGAGAGATAAATAGCAAATTGTGAGCTAAAATTCTGAAACTGTCTCTTGCCTGACAGGAAAGAAGAAGACTTTTTCTAGAATTTTGCTCATTTTTTTATTTTTCCTTATTTGAATAGTTTTTTTTGGACCCAGCAGAAATTCACTAGTAATAGTAAAGGTGTTTTTTTTTTTTTATTGGAAACTGAGGTTTACTGTGAAATGTTTGTTTGCTTGGGATTGGCAGGGCCCATGCCAATCAATCCCAAAGTTTGACTACCTTTTCCCCATTTCACTGAATAATTGTCAATTATAACTTGATAACATGAAATAAACTGGAGTATCTGTTGAGATTTGTTTATCTCTCGAGATTTGGAACACCTAGCTCATCTTTGTGATATCATTGCCATCTAACATACACCTTGGGTGATAGAGGTTCTTAATCTGAGTTTAAAGGGGTCCACAAGTCCCTTGAAATTGCAGGTAGCCTTTGCTGGGGAGGTATACATCTGCTTCTTTCTGAAGAGAGGACAATCCCTTTCATTGGATTTCCAAAAGATGCTGTGGCCCCAAAGAGACTAACAGAAACTTCTCTGTCTGCCAGAAATGTGAGCTAACTTGTGATACTTCCTTTGTGTTTTGACTGCATTGCATTAATCCAGAATGGACACAGCAGAAAAGATTTCTTTTGTTCTCGCAGCTTCCTTGATTCTAAGAGCATTGCTCCTTCCATCTCTTCTGTTTGTATTCTTCTCCTGACAGGGGCCTTGATCAGGCCTGTCTGCCTGCTTTGCTGTTTTGGACTGGCTAGTAGAAGTATTCTGCTCAAACTCTTGCCTCTTGTAAGTTCACTCTCTGAGTAAGAAAAAGGAATATGACCTTTCTTCCTTTCTAGTACTTGTCCCTGTACACTGAACCTGCTGCCCACAGCATGGCACCTTACATCCAAAAAATAATTGAGAACATGTAGTATTTTTAAGATGGTCTGCTTTCAAATTGCTGCCTTGGGTCTGGCAGAGTGGGTGTCTCTTCTAGGGAACAAAAGCAACCAGCAACAGTAATTTTTGAAACCTAATACAAGTAATCTATTAAGTGCCTAGTATGTGCCAGCCATTGTGTTGAAAACTTTACACACATCCTCTCTTGGAATTCCCACAACCACCTTGTGAGCTAGAAGATGCTTTTGTTGCTCAGGTTGGATCCCAAAGTCCCAAACTGGCATTTACATTCTCTCTACTCCTCACATTGTTCTCCCAACAAAACCAAAGTCTGAATGTGCTTCCAGAAGTAAAATGGCCACTGCTTTCTATTTGGCTAACATCAGCTCCTCCACTAATGGATTTGCTGCCATCAGCCTCCAATTTCTGAGCCGATGCTAAAGTCCTCTCTGTGGTTACTTTGTTCATTTCCATTTAAATTCTTTTTCCAGAGTCAATACTGAGAGTCACAAAGGTTTCCTCAACTACTAAATCTCGAGTGAGTGACTCATCCAAACACAATTATTATGCCATCCTATTTGCCCATCATAATTAGCTATCCATTTTAAACCTCCAAAATGCCTGTTTCAGTGGTTAATAGCAATGGGAAAATAAATGAAGGGATATATGCCAGTGTGTATGTGTGGTCATTACCGCTCTATTATGTGCATCAGCCCTATTGTCCACCTCGGAGCTGTAATCGCAGACGAGCTTCCCCTTCCCCTCGGCACACTCCAGCAGCCGCCTGCTCCCGCTGTTCAGCCAGTGTGTGCTTAGTGGATGCAAATTAATATTAATATCAATCAGCCTAAGCCAAATCAACCTCTCCTAAGTAGGGAAGTGAATCTGCATAAAATCAAATGAGATAATGTATGTGAAAGTGCTCTGGAAATTATAAAGCACTATACAAATCAAGGTATTTTTATAATAAAATCATAATGTATTACAAAACCAAATATGAATTATTTTTAAGATGGTCTGCTAGTTTAGATTAGCTGCACTATTAGCAAGTGCTCAATAAATATTTGTTCAATTGTATTGTTGAATTGAGATAATCAAGAGTTGACTGTACATGAAAACAAAGAATTCCATGAAACATTTAACTAAGTACAATAGGTTGGAGAGCATAGAAAAATGCAGTTTAAAAGAAGGATGACTTCGAATACAAAAAAAAATAATTTGTGTTTTCATTTGAGGATGAGAAGATCCTCTTGAAGGCTCTTCCTTTTTTCAACACCAGGTGAAAAGGAAAACCAGATGGTTTCCCTTGTTGTAAAAATCTTTTACAAGTTATAATACAATGAGATCTGCACTGCATTTAAATTTGAAGCTAACTGTATAATTCTAATCAAACATTTTTATAGTATCCATGATGAAAAATAATGTCATCTCATGTCAAAGTACTTTGGTGGTGGAAGTACAGATTGTGATGAAGGTTTTTGGTGTCTCATCAATGTTTTTCATCCCCATTTACTGGTTTCTAAGTAATTTTGGAATGTGCTTCAGAACAATTCTGGTTTCTCCCAACACACACTGCTTGTAATAATGTCACTTTTGATTTATTTAAATGCAACCAATTATAGTACTTTCACAGCTAAAAGAGTGCCCATGATAAATAAAGTGTGAGTACATTAGTGAATGAGCATGAATCTTCTTTGCCTGATGGTGTTTATCCTCCTTTTATAAGGAAAACTGAAGATACCTGGATAATTGACTGAAACTTGTGAGTGAGGAAACAAAGTCTCGTGACTGAAATTTTGGGGGAAAAATGAATAGCTTGGTCTCTGAGTGAGTCAAGAGTTTTATTTCATAAGGAAATTCTAAATTTTTTGTAGATCGTATCACTTGGAAGCTGGAAATGAAAACTTCTCACATTAGGAACATTTAAATTCAGCTTTAAAAAGTGGGCTAGGCAGCCTACTGGAAAATGGTGACAACACAAATAGATGACGATTGCAGAACCCTTCCTGTGGCTTTTATTTGCTAAGTAGATAAACCAGTCACTTGCTAAACTTATGAACAAAGGAAATCCCAAGTGCAATTTCATGAGCTTCTGGAAATATATTTTATTTTTTTAAAATTTTTTATTTGTTCTTTTTAGGTATACATAACAGTAGAGTGTATTCTGACATATTATACAGACACGGAGTTTAACTTATTCTAATTAGGATCCCAGTCTTGTGGTTGTATATGATGTGGAGTTTCACTGTGCTGTATTCATATGTGAACACAGGAAGGTAATGTCCAATTCATTCCACTGTCTTTCCTATTCCCATCCTCCTCCCTTCCTTTCATTCCCCTTTGTCTAACACAATGAACTTCTATTCCATCCCCGACTATTGTATGTTAACATACTCATATCAGAAAGAATATTTGGCCTTTGTTTTTTGGGGATTGTCTTATTTCACTTAGCATCATGGTCTCCAGTTCCATTGATTTACAGCCAAATGCCCTCATGGAAATACATTTTTAAGAATATATTTACCATTACCATGATAAAAAGTGATGTAGCTTTTTTTTAGAGAAAGTATAAATTTCTTTAATATTTATGTAAAATTGGTGTCAAAAGAAAACATTCATTGCTTTTATAATTATGTTGAAATGTATCCTAATATTGTATATAACTAATATGAGCCAATAAAAAAACTAGAAAAAAAAGATTTGACATCAAGCTGAACTACTAATCCCATTCTTTCCTAACACAGCTACATGATAACATTGGTCCATCAATGTAACCAAAAGATTTAAAGTGATTGTATGTTTCTAGTTATACTTTGGTTTAGTTAATTTTAATTTATGAGGGAATGTTGAAAGAACCAATCAGACTCAGCCATAGATTTTGGCACTGGAAACATCACAATATAAAGGCTGGATGACGGTCTACTTAACTGTATCGAGAACTGGTCGGGTAGTTGTAGATAGAGTGTAGATTATTGGATTACTGACAATATGGAGGGGACTCTCTTCTAGAATGTTATAGAGATTTCTTCTTTTTTGTTTTGTTTTTGTTTGCTTGTTTGTTTGTTTTTTGAGACCGTGTTTCACTGTTTCCCAGGCTATGACTAAGTGATCCCCTGCTGCAGCTTCCCAAGTAGCTGAAACCACAGGCATGTGCCACTGTGCCCAGGCTAGAGCTTTCATCTTGATCTTGCACTGTTAGCTTATTTTTTCAAGGCTTAGATGAAAATAGGCATGCTTATCAAGTTTACAAATAAAACAAAGAGGAGAAAGTAAATATAATGGATGGCAGGACTAAGTTTCAAAATCTTGATATGCTAAAAGGGTTAGGTCAAAACCAAGAAGATGAAAGTTGACAAAAATAAAGTGAAAGAACTGAATTTAGGTTTTAAAAATGTCAATTACCAAAGTACATCATGAGGAATATTTGTCCTGACAGCATTCCAAGTGAAAAATATCTCAAGTACAGTATGAGTCACTGTTATTTTGATAAGAACAAAAACAAATAGACTAAAGAAAAACTGATAGTGCAATCATAGCCCGCATTAATAGAAATGTACAAGGAAATAGGTCTAATTTAGTGTAGTGGATAAAGGCATGAGTCTTAGACTCAGAAAATTCTGTTTTGTTTTTTTTTTTGCCACATTAAGTTAAAGATGTCTATTAGACCTCCTATTGGCAATATGGAGTAGGTTGTTGGCTACAAGAAATGGACAGGTTACAGATACAAATTTCAGACTTGTCAACACATAAATGGTTTGTAGAGCCAAGGGATTGGATAAAAATCAGAAAGACAGTGATTATAGACACAGAGAAGAGGTCTATATTATCTGCTGAGACTGCTGTAACAGAATTCTCAGATGGAGTGGTTTAAACAAGAGACATGTATATTTTTTAATTATATTAGATGGTGGAAGTCCAAGATCAAGACATTGGCAGGCTCAATTTCTTCTCATAAAGACACTAGTCAAAATGGAGTAGGACCCCTCCTACAGGCCGTATATTCACTCAATCAGCACTTGAAAAGCCCTGTTTTCAAATACAGTCACATTTTGAGATGCTCTGGGTTGGGGTTTCAAGATAAAAATGTAGGACATACATCAGCCCATAATAAATTCCAAGAAGGAAACTTCAGTCTTATAACATTTAGAAGTTGGGTGAAGAGGAAGAATGAGTCAGGATAAGATGGTGGAGGAGAAAACCCAGAAGAAAATGGATTTTTGGAAGCATAAGGAAGAAAGAAGTTTCAGAGGAGAGGTGGTAATCAGCCATGTCAGACACTGCTTAGAGGTGATGAAAGATAAGAATTGAGAATGACCAATGGAGTTGGCAAATAGAGCTCACCCAGCTACATTCTTTGATGTATATCCTAAAGAATTAAAATGAGGATACTGTATCCATGTTTATAGCAGCATAATTCATAATAGCCAAAAGCATGGAACCAGCCTAGTCATCCATCAGCACATGAATGGATAAAAGCAATGTGGTATACATTCACAATGGAGTTTTCCTCAACCATAAAGAAGAACAACTTATGGCATTTGCAGGAAAATGGATGCAATAGGAGAACATCGTGTTAAGTGAAATAAGCCACATTCAAAGTCAAGGGTCATATTTTTCTCTCAAACGTGAAAGTAGAGAGAAAAAAAAAGGAAAGAAAAGAGACATCATGAAAATACAAGGGAGACCAGTGGAGTAGAAAAAGGGGATTAAGGAAGAGAGTTGGGACAGAAATGGGAGGTACAGGAGAATGTAACAGATCAACTTAGGCTATGCACATGTACACATATATCACAATGAATTCCACTATGATGTATATTGAGAATGAACCAGTAAAAATGAATTTAAAATAAAGATACGAGTTACTGTTGGCCTTGACAATAGCTTTTTCTTTTTTGGCTGATA
This sequence comes from Marmota flaviventris, assembly GCF_047511675.1. NCBI lineage: Eukaryota > Metazoa > Chordata > Mammalia > Rodentia > Sciuridae > Marmota > Marmota flaviventris. Next base: position 119,268,326 of record NC_092518.1, read on the forward strand.
GAATTGAGAGCCTGAGAGGAAAGAAAGATCAATGTGAAAGTAAAGACTGCACCCACAGGGCCAGCAGTATCACTCAGTGGTAGAGGACTTGCCTAGCATGTATCAGGCTCCATCCCCAGCAAAAATAGGAGAACAAAAGACAGCAACTAAAGCCATCTATTCTGTAGAGTTGTGCTGTGAATCGGGAGAACCTAATAAGAAGTGAGAAAGAGGAAGTTTTCAGTCTATTTCTATATGTGTGGGACTCTGATGTGCGAGTCCATAGTTTCTCTTCTTATAAAGACATCAGTCAAAATGGAGTAGGAAGGGCCATATATTCACTCAATCAGCACTTGAAAGGTCCTATTTCCAAATACAGTCACAGGACATTTTACAAGTCTTTACAAAGTGATTGTGCCACTCTTCTAATCATAACTGCGTGACCTCAAACAAGCCTCTTTACTCTTCTGAGCCTTTATCCTCACCCACACATTTGGGGCAAAACTATCTCTACATATATTATGTTTAAAAAGCAAACATGAAAATGAAATACATTCTGGTAAAGCCTAAGTCCTCTAAGCAGCTTCTGTAACCACATTGGTCTTTTTGACGCTTTGAATCTTTACCACTCATCTGCTGTCTGACACTGTTACCTAATTGTTCTCAACTGTATTGTTGTTTATTTGATCACTGGATTGTACATTTCTGATGAGGAAGAAATTAGTTTCCTATGTATTATTTGGGGGGAGTGAGTGAAAAGGGAAAGGGACTGATTTATTGAGCATCTATTTAGGCATATTATCTAAATTAATTCACCCAAAATTTCTATAGAAATGGACATTATTTTACATGTGAAGAAATGGAGGCCCAGAGAGATCAAGAAGCTTTTCTAAAGTCACACAGCTAATCAGTGATGAAGCCAAAACTTGAATTTAAAACTCTAAACTCTTACCCAGTGCTGTTTCTACTATTCCATCCCACACACTCTTATATGCCAGGCAATTTTGGCTGCATTAGGATTTCTTGCTGAGGCTTTAATTACTGAGAGGAAATGACATTTTGATTAACCCATGTTTTTGCAGCTATAATGCCAAACAAACAGCTTCTGCCTTTCTCATAGAAATTTATGATAGTACTGGTTCATAGCCAACTCTCTGGAAATTGGTTATCTTGCTACAAATGAAACTATTTTTATTTGCTTTTCTTGTACCATCATAATAAGGAAATCAGAAATGATGAGTCATAAACTGCTGAAACTAGAAAGAACCTCAGACACCATGTATCTCAAGCCCCTTCCTTTTAGAGGTGAGGAAACTGGGCCCAGAGGAGGCAGCTGACCTGTTGGAGAGCACACCAAAAAGTGACAGAATCAGGATTGGCTATTTTTCCTCTCCCAGCTTGATTTTAATTCCTCCACTCTACTTACTCCATCTTATAAGCCATCCCTTTGTCTCTAAAACAGCAGCCCCAAGGTCCCAGGGATTTTTCTAAATATCTGCATGAAGTTTGAAGGGCAAAATCTTAAAACATGCCTCTCTAGGTCAATGTCAGAGGGACTGGGAGAAAAGCAATGCCAGGAAAGCAAAGTCAGTCCATACTTCTTACATTTGCTAGTTTTGTTGCTTTGTTTTGTTTTCTTGAGGGATTATTTGATTGCTTCTAAGCAGTAAAATTTGAGGTCTTAATGTATGAACTCTTTGGAAGCAAGGTACAATTTCTCTGTTTTAAGGCTTCATCAATGACCTTTTCTTCTCAAAACAACCCTGAGAAATGGGCAGCAGCAGGTAAATTTTAAGGTTATTTTCAATCTAGCTCTCCTCCCCAAAGTAACTGAACAACTCGCCTGATCTATTGCTTCCCTTTCAAGTTTATAAATGACACTCAGGAAATATCTTCATGGAAGACTGAACCAAAGGAACGCGTAGGTGAAGAATGGATAATGCCAAAGGGCTCCGTTGCTGTTTCCATCTGTCTCCGGAGATGAGCTTCCTCCTGACCGCTTTCTGCCCTTGAATGCATACTGTTTAGCATTGGTTGCAAGAGGCTTCCTTTTTTTAATTGATTAATTTATTTATATGACTTCCTATGGCCTTGCTGGTTCTATGGCTAGGCCAGTGGGATAGGTAGCCCACTTGTATATCATTGTGAACTGGCCAAGTGCACACCACACTTTTTTCCAACACCATATCATCACAGAGGGGTCATTATCTCACACTTTAGTGTCAACAGCAAAGGATTTCATGTCTGCAGCCAAGCACAACCTACCATCCACAGGTCTGTTTAGAGTAGCAAATGCTCAATGTGTAAAGGGAGAAATCAACAGCAACAAAACAGCAAATAAAAAATACTTCCAAACCTTTTGCTTCTTTCAAAGAACCTCACAAAAGAACATATAGTTCCTTTATATGTTCTTTTATGTTTTCTAAGTCCTTCCAAAAGGCAGGGTTCAGTACGTTAAATCACGGTGATCTGAGCTAAACCTACCCACCAGTTATTGACCAAGCAATCTAGTAGCAAGTACCTAGCATATGCTATGATTGTGTTTGGCACTGAGACACTGTAAAGCAGGAGCTAGGGGACAAAGAGGAGACCAAATCTGAGATAATGTGTGAACATTAGATATTGAGGCTGAAACCCAGCCCATTGATTTTCTTTTTTTTTTAATATTTATTTTTTTAGTTATCGGCAGACACAATATCTTTCTTTGTATGTGGTGCTGAGGATCGAACCCGGGCCGCACGCATGCCAGGCGAGCGCACTACCACTTGAGCTACTTCCCCAGCCCTGGCCCATTGATTTTCATTTGTGACCTGCACCCACCTTGGATAAGCCCAGCAACCAAGTGTTGGCAACATGGGTTCAAATCCATTCCAAAGAAGCTTATACCACTCTGCTTAATTATCAACCAACATTCAAGCACCAAGAGTGGCAGCCAAAATATATTTTCTTATTTTTGAAAGATTTTTTTTTCTAGATTATTGAGAATTATCTCAAAACTGTGCTTCGCTTTTCCCTAATAATGGATGTACCACATAACCAGCGCCTAAAGCAGCCAGTGAGTTCGAGTCTATTGAATCATTTTCTGTGCAAAGACGGTTGTTCAGTGCCCCACAATCGATAGACTTCCATTTGCCCATTATGCAGCAGCATACCCAGAGAGGGCTATTTTAAGGGATAGAAGATTTTCTTTTTTCCTTTTCTTTTTAATGAATAAGCTTTGCAAGACAAAAACCAAGATGACTTCCTGCTTGGCTTTTGTTTTTAGGTCTTATTGAAGAAAGAACATTGATTCAACTGTCTAGAACATGTTCCATTTCCCTGAAGAGTTGGATGCTGGAAGTCATGAAAAGGGCATTGCATTAGGAGTCAAAGCTAAGGATATAGCCATGACTCTGCCCCTAATCACCTGTACAGCTTGAAAAAAGTAGCTTGTTGTCTCTGGACCTCAGTTTCCCCTTCTTTAGAATTAGGGAGACAAGAAAGTATACAAATCAAGAGGCAGCTCTCCCACTTAACAACTGTGTACATTTGAGAAAAGTTACTTAACTTCTCTGGGCCTCAGTTTCCTAATTTGAAAAATGGAGATAGTAACAATATCTGCCTAATAATGTTTTTATGAAGATTAAGTTAGAAAACACCTGTGAAGAGTAAATTGACGTGTGTATTGTGATCAGGAAATACGAACAACTCTCAATATTTTGACTAAAAGTTTCTGTGACCCCTAAAGATCAGTAAATACTTAATGTCATTGTAAGTCAAAAATTATCTTCATTGACTATTATAATATTTATTAACCTGCCAGAGCATATTAAACAATTGGTACATGTTGATTAATAAGAAAGGCCATCAATCTATTTCCTTTGCTTCACAGAATTGTTTCTGGATTAAAAAAAAAAAAACAACCAAACTCTTGTCCCTGAAACTCAAAGGAAGCAAATATTTGATACTTTATGTCTATAGGAGAAATTCCAGAAGACCGAGGCCACTAATTCTCCCATAAGTTTGTGCTTTAGCCCATATGAAAGACAAGGGTAAAGATTTACTGTTTGTCATGAATCTGAAGACTTTTCTCTGTCATCATTCTAAATGTAAAATTGAAGAAATTCACTTTGAACTGTGGCTATGTTTTATCAGGATTTAGTGAGCAATGTGTGGTCTGGGTGACATTCATCTTCCTATATGGATGGAAGAGGAGACTAACTGAGGTAAGACCATGGCACCTACTAAAATAAAAATCATCACAATCCTCCACACAGATTTCTCAAACTACCAGGAATGGAATCATCATTCTATCCCACTCCTCAGTGTTTATCCAAAAGAACTGAAATCAGCACATTATGGTGATGTAGTCACAGTGAAAATATGGAACCAACGAAGGTGTCAGTCAAAAGATGAATGGATAAAGAAAATGTGGCATATATACACAATGGAGTTTTACTCAGCCATAAGGAAGAATGTTATTATGGCATTTACTGGTAAATGAATGGAATTGAAGAACATCCTACTAAGTGGAATAAGCCAGACTCACAAAGTCATGGGTGGAATGTTTTCTCTCCCATGTGCAGCTAGAGCAAAGTAAAGAGGAACTATGGGGAGGTCAGGTATCATAAGGATAGAGGGAAGACCAATGGAGTAGAAAGGACACGGGGGTGGGGATGGGAAAAGGGAAGAAATGCAGAATGAATTAGACAAAATTATGCTATCTGCATATATAAGTATCCAATTAAAAATAAATAGATTAGCCAGGTGTGGTGGCACATGCCTGTAATCCCAGCAGCTAGCTTGGGAGGCTAAGGCAGGAGAATTACGAGTTCAAAGCCAGCCTCAGCAAGGGTGAGATGCTAAGCAACTCAGTGAGACCCTGTCTCTAAATAAAATACTGAATAGGGCTGTGGATGTGGCTCAGTGGTCGATTGACCCTCAGTTCAACCCCCAGTATCTAAATAAATAAATAGGGCTGGGGATGTGGCTTGATGGTTAAGTGCACCCGGGTTCAATCTGCAGTAGCAAAGAAAAAAAAAAGATAAATAAGTAAAAGGAAGACCAGTAGAGTAGAGGAAGGAAAATAGGGAGACAGAGGAGGGGAGGGAAAGAGGAGGCACTGGTGACTGAAATGGAGCAAATTAAATTTTATACATGTGTGATTATGTCAAAATGAACTCAACTATTATGTATAACTATAATATGCTAATAAAAACAAAATATCCTCCACACAAACCCAGCACTGTTGCTTAAAATACTAAGTGTGTGTGCACATGCCTTACACAGACTATTTCCTATATATACCTTTCATAATCAATGGACATAGAATATAGAGTTGTGAAAATTATTTCTTCATCACAGTAACTAAAAAATGCCAAGGGTATTCAGGACAGTAGTCCCAGTCTACCTCTGCATGAGATTTTTATGTCTTTTTCTGGTCAACAAAATTGAAGCTACAATGGCCATGTGAAATTGTATAAGAGCTTGAGATGAAAAGATGGAATCTGGGGCTGCTGCCAGGAGATTTCACTTTGCCCACCTAGGTAGGTGTTGTTTAATCTGTGTCTCCTGAAAGAGCAAGCCATGTGATAATTGCCTTTTCATCTGTTGATGAAGAGCCTCTCGCTCATGTTAATGTTCCCTAGGACAGGAGGGCCAGATCCAGTTAGGTGCAGCTGCTTCTTGGCTTTCATCTGAATTTGGTAGCAGTAGCGCATTATTTACCAGTACACTCTGGCAGAACTGACTACAGCAATCATGGTGTATGTCTGTGTGTGGAGGTGCAAGGTGGCTTGTCTCTTTAGATGAAATGGGAACATAACAACATTGCTAAAAGCTTTGCCTCGTTATCCCATCTACATCTTCTATTATATATACTGAGCTAGTGAAAGTACAGGAGGTAATTGCCAGCCTGCCTGGTAGATCCAATTTGTGCATTAAGGTAATGCTGTCCTGATCTTGCAGCACCCATTGGTTTATTGTTTCTTCTGTGAAACGTTTTTGCTCATCAGCCCATAAACTCATACTCACCATATTGAGCTTATGATAGGGCCAGATCGCCCTATAAATATGGAAGGAAAAAAATTGAAACTCTTCTCAGGGGAAGCAGGAAACTCCAGAAATATGAACTGGTGGTAGGAACGATGGGAAGATGGTGTGGAGTGATATTAGCTTCTGAAGCTAATTGGGTGCATATTCAGTCAGTGATAACCTTACTCGATAGGGGTCAGAACATATCTGGAGTGTCATGTTCTAATATAGACCTTGTACTTTAGGAGAAAGGGTGGGAAAAGGTACCAAGAAGGTGACCAGGATTTGGAGAGATGTAGAAACCATGCCATGGCCTGGAGGGAAACAAACTAAGCTAATCCAGGCTGACTGAATGGAAGAGAGGTGTGTAATTGTTTTGTATGACTCCCAAGGAAAAATACAGAGCAAAGAGATGGAAACGACAAAAAGTACATTTCAGATAAATAGAACAAATAAACAGAACCTTATTAGAATAAAGACTATCCAGAAATAGAATGCATTTACTCAGTAAGTAAAGACTTCTTCCTTGAGGTGTTCAAACTGGCTGAACCTCTAGCAGGAATACTATAAAGTGGAGGTTTGCATCCTCTAGTCAAGTAATCCCAAAGTTATCCCTTAAATACTCTCAATTATTTTTTTCTATGATGCCAGTGAAAAACACAGAAAATAAAATCATATGTTTTCATCCATTCATCCATCCAAGCATCCATTCATAAATCCGATCTTTAAACACTTAACAAGTGACCATGATGTCCCAAGTACTATGTCAACCCATTAAGTCCCAAGTTTTCAATTCTGTGAATATTTCAACAAAGTTGACACAGATGCATTAAAATAGGCTGGAAATCATAATCTAGAGATTATATATCCTTTATTGCCATTAAAAACAAATATAGATTGTTCTATAAATAGGACACTGGAACAATATAGTAACGTTTACATATATAAGTCATCCTATAAATAAGACATTGGGCAACTATGATATCTGGGATGCTAGGGGGAAATGAGGAATGTAAGACATAGAAACATAGGACAAAGACATAGACACATATAGTTACAGTACAGTTAGATACATGCAAAACCAGACACATGTACAAGTAACAGAAAGAGTCACAGAGATGTTTTGAACAAGTGCAAGCCTAGGAGAAAGACATGCCTGAACAGAATCATAAGAGATGATTTGGAGCTTGCCAAAGATATGAGGTGGAGAAGGTGGGAAGACCATCCTATATAAGGTTATCAATGTGCTCAAAGACATGGAGATGTGACTCTGTCCAGCAAGTCTGTAAACCTTTAAGTAACTCACCATTGCAGAAGCAATGTAAAGTCTATCAGGAGAAGGGACAGGGGAAGAGATGAGGTGTGGAATTGGGCCAGGTCTGGGGACCATCCCAAACTTTATGGATGACAGAAAGCTGGGCACTGATGTATCTTGCTTCTATACTTGCCCTTGATTTTCTCTATACAATTCTTGTATCTAAGTTGGAAACCACCTATAGCAAAACAAAATAAAAATGTAGGTCAGCTATTTTCTGCTGCCACAAAGTCAGCTGAATTTCCAGAACCATACTCCCTAACCTCTGTATCTGTTCACTTTAATCCAAATGTAACATAAAAAAACCTAACATCAAAGTTTTTCCATTTACCACAAATTGAACAATATTATGTAAGTCTTCTAAAATATTTCAAATGTTCATGGACAGGAAATGAAATAATGTCTATAGCTACATCTGCATGGAAGATCTGTCTGCCAAATCGGTGATATGTTGTTTGCAGGTTAAAAACAAATGGAATCATCTTAACAACAACAAAATAAATCCCTTCACGATTTTGTTCTGATTTTCAAAGAAAGCTCTTATCTTTTCAGAGTAACATGATTCAAATGAGCTTTAATTTTTGTGAAACCCCCATAATTGGCCCTATTAATTAGATGGCCAGTCAGATTTGGGGAGAACTCAGACTTACAGAAGTCCTTTTTTTTTTAATATAACCTGCCAGGTTATTACTTTCAAGTATTGTACTTGAGAATCCTGTAAGTGCTTTTTAAAAACCACACATTCTTGTTTGAATGCAAATGCTGCTGTGACAACAGTTCTTGAAAACAATTCATCTGTGTTGGGTTTTTAATATTCATCTTTATTAATTCCATTCTGAAAGTACATGAGATGTTCCAGATCCGAGAGAGATTATTCTTATTCCACTAAAAAGCAAATAATGACCTCAGTTTCCCACACCAGGATTCTCACCCCTGGGGTGACACAATGAAAGTCAGGTCAAATCTTTTACACATACAAAGTCTGTATTACAGTAAGGAACAGAGAAAAATGGATTTTTCTCTACATACAAGAGAAAAAGGCAGCTGTCCCCCCCTCTTTCCTCTCAAAAGAAATGGAAAAGAACTATATCTCCAGTGTTCAATAAATAAGCTCAATAAGTCTTGTTGAATGACAAACCAAGAAAAAGAAATGGGAAATATCCTTAGTTTTTATTCCAACTTTTTAAAATAGAAATGCATTTTTTGAGAACCAGATAAGTCTCCAATTTTAGTGACCTAGAAATATTTCTAAGGTCCCTAGCTTCATTTGTCCTTGAAATGTAAACATAGACCTTCAGAATCAGATAAATCTCCCTGGAGTTTATCACTCTCTATACATTTATAAATTACCTCCCCAAAGCACCTTACTAAAGTGAGCTCTTGGTCCAAGATCCCAAGCTCTCAGAAAAATTTATTTAAGAAAACCTGAATTCTGTTGTTACACAAAATATTCTTTTTATACCCCAGAGTCAGCCTATCAATGAGGGCAACGTTTCTTTGTGTTAAGGATGCAGGCTTGCTTAACAAATCTTTTTCTTCATACACAATTAAAAAATAAGCTTCAGCCCAGTATGTTCTCATCATTAAAATCTTAGTATCATTCACTCAATAAATTCAAAAATAGTCATTGTGTGCCTACTGTGTGCCAGGCCTTGTTCCAATGAAATATTTCACTGTGAGTAGATTTGGCATTTTACTGGTGCCTATATGCTTTCCCTTGATTTAGAATGATTCTTCTCCAGCTAGATCAATTATTGTTCTACTCGCTATTTCAAAAGTTGTAAATGACCATGTACCAAAAAATAAATGCAGTCTGAAATATTTCGAGCAACATTTGGAACATTGTTCTTTAGGGACTATTAAATTCAATCATCTTTTCTTTGTACTTTGCCACCCTTCCTTATCACGTATAATCCTAACTGCTAATCTTTGAGACATTCACATGTCTTCCTTCACTAAACTCAAGCACATTAATTTGCATGCTAGACTAACTCAAATGACTTCTCAGCTTTAAGCCAAGGAAAGTTTTCCTCCAAAATGTTTCCAAGTATCGATCAGTTTTGTTTGCCAAATTTTGAAGTCCTCTTTTGCAACTCAGTAGATTGTAGCTTAAAAGTATATGGGGTTTTCACAACGTGCTTCACCTTTATAAAACAAAATTGGAGGGTTTAGATTAACTAAATTCAATATCATAGATGATACTAAATCATTATGATACTAAATTAGTATCATATCATAGCTAAGTCAAAATGGCTACTTTATACTTCTGAATCATTTCTTAATATCATCTCAGATCTAGGAGTATACCTCTGTGATAGATTGTGTGTTTGACATGTGCAAGGCTCTGGGTTCAATCTCAAGCATCCAAGTGTTTTTGAAAAAAAAAATCATTTTAGAGGAAATAGCAGTTTAATCCATAGAAAATAATAACAAAAAGATAGCTTAATATAGTTAAAGGAGTAAACTTGAATTATAAAGGATAGCAAACCATAACAACTTGTTTCTCCTAAAGCACTGAATTTAGCACCAAGATAAGTTGGAGCAATTAGAAATTAGTCATGACATAGTTTTTATTACCTTCCAGTTAATAAAATACATGAGAACTTTAATATGATTTTTAATGTATTGGACTTTTAGTGAATCCATTTATACATTTTCAGTATGGTTCAGAGCAAGAAAAGAAATATACCAGAAAACATTCAATAATAGCATATGTATTGTGTTATTTTCCCCCCATAAGAGTGGTTATGGGTTTGAGCCAGGCAGAGCCAGATCATCTACATTGGCTGAGTGTTGAAGACTTGCCTCAACATACAAGTAGAGCCCTTTGACAAGATTGGGATATTTATTAGTTCTAGAAATGTAAGTTAATCTCTGTCCAGTTGTTAGCTGACTTGCTAAGATGACCAGTGAACATGCACAGCAATGGATACAGACTTTAAAGAATTCATTCAGAAATGTCAGTAACACAACAAATAGTAAAAGTAACAACAAGAACTCTGAGGAGGAAAAATCTGATCTCCAGATTTGTCACATTATAACATGTAAAACATTTAGTTTTTCACACACAAGGACACATAAAAGCATCATATACAGGGGATCAAATCAATCAACAAAAAATTGTCTCTGAGGGACCCAAGACATTGGACTCACTAGACAAAGACTTTAAACCAGTTATTTTAAACATGTTCAAGGAACTAAATGAAAACACTTCTAAATAACTAAAGAAAGTATGAGAATCATGTCTTACCAAATAAAAAATATCCTAATGAAATTGACATTATAAAAAAGAACCAAATAAAAATTGCACAGTTGGAAAGCACCACTACTGAAGTGAAAAATCCAATAGAAGACCTCACAAGCAGATTCAAGCAGGTAGAAGAAAGAAATCAGTGGACTTGATGATAAGCAACTGAGATTATGCAGTCTAAGGAATGGAAAGAATAAACAATGAAGAAAAATGAATACAGGCTCAGAGACCTGTGGGACACCAAAAGACATCTTGTCTATGGGAATTACAGAAAGAGAACAAAAAGAAAGGGGGCACAAAGAATATTTGAAGTAAACCTCCCAAAATTGAAAAAAAAAAGTTATTTACACATCCAAGAAGCTCAACAAACTCAAAGAGATTTGCATCTAGACACACAATTAGCAAAATGTCAAAATATCAGGACAGAGAGACTCTTAAGAGTAGTGAGAGAGAAACAACACATCATGTAAAAGGGATATACAATATATTATGAGCTTACTTCTCATCAGAAACCATAGTCAAAAAGTCAATGGGATTACATAATCAAAGTTGTGAAAGTGCTCCAAGAATTCTCTATCAAGGGCTGGGGTAGTGGCTCAGTGGTAGAGCACTTGCCTAGCATGTGTGAGGTACTGGGTTCGATTCTCAGCACCACATATAAATAAATTAAATAAAGGTCCACTGACAACTAAAAAATATTTTAAAAAATAATTCTATATCAAAAACTATCCTTAAAAAATGAGGAAGAGGGCTGGGGTTGTAGCTCAGTGGTAGAGCACTTGCCTAATAAATGTGGAGGCCCTGGGTTCAATACTCAGTACCACATAAAAAATAAATTAATAAAACAAAGCTATGAAAAAAAGTTACCTCATCAAAAAATGAGCAAGAAATCAGTACATTCCCAAGTAAACAAAAACTGATACACTATAAGAATAACAAACTTGTACTATAAGAAACACTAAAGGGATCTCTTTAGGCTGAAATTAAAGGACAGTAACTTGAATTGACATGAATAAAGAAAGATCAATGGCAAAGGTGTTTACAGAAGCAAATACAAAATAGAATATAAATGTATTTTTATTTGTAATTCTTTTTTCTCCCATTCAATTTAAAAGACCTGCATAAAGCAACACTGATATGTCAATGTTTGTGGACATACATATGATGTCCAAACATGCAATTTGTACGGCAATCACAACAAACAGGAAAGGGGAAAGAATGGAATTATATAGGAGCAAATGTTTTATATATTATTGAAATTAAGAGGATGTCAAATAGAATAAATTCAACATAACTTTCTAATGTTCATATATGAATACATGACCAGTTTAAGTCCACATATGTACGACCACAAAAACGGGATATTATACACCATGTATGTATGATATGTCAAGATACATTCTACTGTCATGTATAACTAAAAAGAACACATAAAAATTTAAAAAGATGTGAATATGAACAATATTGTTATAAATTAAAATGTAAATTATAGCTGGGCATGGTGGCACATGCCTGCAATCTCAGTAGCTTGGGAGGCTGAGGCAGGAGGATCGAGAGTTCAAAGCCAGCCTCAGCAAAAGTGAGGCACTAAGCAACTCAGTGAGATCCCGTCTCTAAATAAAATACAAAATAAGGCTGGGGATGTGGCTCAGTGGTTGAGTGCCCCTGAGTTCAATCCCCAGTACCAAAAAAAATTAAATTATAATTCCTAGGTAAGTCATTAAGAAAATAATGTACTGCCATAACACAATACCTAAAGCTGAGTAACTTATAACGTAAAGAGATTTATTTGGCTTATGATTCTTGGGGCTGGAGGGTTCACACAGCATGGCACCAGCAACCTTATGAGGGATTCCTGGTGTATGGAAAGCAAATGTGTTCCGTGCCTTTTTTCTCTATATATATTCATATGCCAGTACTTCACCATCTTGATTATTTTTACTTTGTGGTAATTTTTGAAATCAGAAGGTGTGAGTCTTCCAATTTTGTTCTTCTTTTCCAAGATCACTTTGGCCTTTTTGGTCCCTTGAATTTTCAAATGAATTTTAAGAGCAGATTACTAATTTCTACAAAGAAGCCAATTGGGATTCTGATAGAGAATGTTCTGAATCTGTAGATCAATTTGGAGAGTTTTGTCATATGAAATATTAAGGTTTCCAATTAATGAGCATAGGCTATCTTTCCATTTATTTAAATATTCTTTAATTTCTTTCAACGACTTATAGTAGTTTGGGGGTATCAGTTTTTGCAGTTCTTATGTTAAATGTTGTCTTGGTCCAGTCACAACATGACAGAGAAACAGAAAGGGAACTTAACCACATGCAGAAAGGATCAAGCATGAGGTGGCCTCACTTTATAATAATCTGCTTTAATCCAGTCCCAAGAGACCTGACCCACTCTCTTAAGACAGCATTAATTCATTCATAGGATTGGAATCCCCATGACCTAATTACCTTCCACTCAGCTCCACCTCTTAAAGGATCCACCACCTCAACACTGCTACACTGTGAACCAAGCTTCCAGCACATGAACCTCGGGGGAAAACCATATTCGACCATAGCAAATATATTTCTAAGTAAATAGTCTTTTTGATGCTATTGCAAATGGAATTATTTTCTTAGTTTTGTTTTCAGATTGTTCCTTGCATGTATATGTCATGCTATGATGTTACTAGTGATGGCATATTAAAAAAAACAACAACACTGAATCGCTCACTTTTAAAAAGGTTTTTAAAAGTTGCCTAGGCAACTAAAAGGCAGTGACAAATATGGTGACCAACTGTCCTAGTTTGCCTGAGAGTGAGTGGTTTTGTGGGACACAGGACTTTCACTGTTAAGCCTGGAAATATCTTCAGCAAACCAGGATACTAGCTCATGTAAGACAACAGAAGGTCAACAGTTACACCTAATGCCCTGAATCTAGACTATTCATGAGCTGATGATACGTACATCTGTTCAAAAATCCCCTGGGTATCTAAAAAGCATAGGAGATAAGCAGAAGACATTCCTGGGTTCCAGTGGTTGAAAATCCTAAACAGAAGAAAAACAACAAAGAAGAGGACCATAAATGTTCCCACTTATGGAAATAAATGAAATGGATGGACTATTATACTAAGGTGAGACCCTGTCTCCATACAGTCATTTTCTAAATGAATAAATGGCCACTGATAAGAATGGAAGGGCAAACTCTTGTGTGCACACATACTTTTGGAGAAAGAACTTCATTTCAAAGGAAAACACATATGTAAAATATGCCTACCACATGCCAAGCTTTGTTCCAAGCACCACAAATATAATTTCCTTGTAGCCTCAATGAAGTATGTACTATTATTATTGCCATTTTTATTATCTCCATTTTAGGTATGAGGAAACTAGTACACAACCACAATAAGTAGCTTACTTGAGGTCACACAGCTAATAGTTATTGAAGTTAACCCTGACAGTCTGGCTCCAGAACCAGAAGTCTTAGCTACTGTGTTACACTGTATCCTCAAATATTGTGAATAAACAAAGTGCAGACCTACAGGAATAAGGCAAGGAAGGAAGGGCTAGGACCTGAAGATGATAATCCTAATAAATCAGGAAAATTACCTTCTCTATTCTCTTATGCTACTCAATTCATAATCCATAGTTGTACCCCCTTCTCCTGAGGTGGGACTTTGAAGATTCTTTGTGTACATAATCTTCTCCCCACATCTCCAATTTCTGACTGCAATTTGGGCCTCTGTTGAAAGGGGGAGTATGTAATTTCCAAAGACACAAATGTGAATACTTAGATTTAAAATATTCAGTGTTTTTTCAAAGGGATTGACATCTAAATTCATGGTTTGACTTAACTACACTAAGTCAAAGCATAGTTCCAAAGATAGCAAGGACAGCGATGATAGGGTGGGGCTCTGATAGTGGAGTGCAGTAAGGATCAGTCAGTAAGCACATTAAAGAAAAACATAAAGCTATTTCCAGCGGAAATGCTCAGAAACACTATAGGAAATTAATGCAAGCGACTGGCATAATCTCACCTAATAAAACCAGGAGCAGGTGTGTCTGCTAGTCCTACAGTCAAAACAACTTAATAAGATTAGTCTATAGCACATAGAGGGCTTAGGGATTGCATGGCTTAGGGTAAGTAGGATTCAGTTTTCATTAAGGAGATAGATGAATAAGAAACTTTCTGTTACAGCTGAAAATCTCTCATTCAATAACCACTCATCTTGAATGCCTACTAGGTGCCAAAATCTTTACTAAATATTAAAGACTCAGAAATGAAAGAGAGAGAGATACCATTTCTGCCTTCATGATCTTACCATCTATTGAGTAAAAGAGACATTTTTAACTTCACAAAAACAAATGCATATGATTCTGGTAAGTGCTTGAATGAAAAGATTGGGATTTTATGAAAAAGACTAACTACAGAGGGTAATTTGGACAGGAACCAGAGAGTCAGCTCCCCTGAGTCAGTGAAACTTAAGCTGACACCTGAAGATATGGAGTTGGACAGATTTGGAAGTGGAGTTGGAAGTGGACATCCAGGTCAAGAGTCTGGAGGTGGGAAAGAGCTTGGCAACATTCTACAAACTGAGAAGGCTTGTGTGGCTTCAGAGTAATGAGCAATGTGTAGAGTGACTCGGGATAAGAATGGACAGGTGAGAATGGCCCATATCATTTAGATCTTTGTAGATCATGAAAAGGAGTCTGGATTCTGCTCCATGTGCAATGGCACATCATTATACAGGAATTTAATTGGGAGGAGTGGGTAGTGACACTAACCAATGTATGGTGTGAACATCTCCAAACTATATATAATCAAGCTCTAAGTTTAGAAATCCAGATTGTTTTCTGGTAGAGTCATTGTGAGCTGCATCCAGGAAAGGCATTAATGGTTGTTGGTGGTTGTTAAGTGGAAAATGGACTTTAGCTGAGCTTTGCATAGAGCATATGAGGCAAAGTCATCATAGTGGCAATATAGCTAAGTGGAAAAAATATCTATAGGATATGAAATAGGGCTTGGAGACTATCAGGACACCGGATAAAGATATGGAATAGTCATTGAAATCATCAAGGTTTAGAGCCACTGGACCTGGAAAAAATATTATGAACATTCAGATAAATGGAGAAAAAGAGATGAGGAAGTAAACTGCTAAAGAAAATTGTCATTTCTGAGCCAGGTGCAGTCGTGCATGCCTGTAATCCCAGTGACTTGGGAAGCTGAGGCAGGAGGATCACAAATTTAAGGTAGCTTAAGTAACTAACTTAACTAAC
Organism: Marmota flaviventris; assembly: GCF_047511675.1. Taxonomy (NCBI): domain Eukaryota; kingdom Metazoa; phylum Chordata; class Mammalia; order Rodentia; family Sciuridae; genus Marmota; species Marmota flaviventris. The sequence goes on from NC_092518.1 coordinate 119,284,140, forward strand.
TTAAGTAAGACCTTTAAGCAACTTAAAAATAAAAAGAGATGAAGATGTAGCTTAGTGGTAAAGCACCCCTGGGTTCAATATCCAATACCCCCAAAATTGTCATTTCCATTTTTGAAATGTTGATTATAAACATCAGAGGAACAAAAGAGCAAATGCTATGTTGGTCATGTTAGAGATTAGACTGGAAACTTATTTGGGAATAATAGAAAGAATTGAAAGGTGAGGTTGAAGGCAGCTTTGAGGTAAAAGTAGCTGGGTTCCTCAGGATGCAAGGGCAAAGTGGAGCCCTAGAAAGAGACACCAAAAGAATAGCAAATGGAATTGGAATAGAACTCAGGTAGGGTACTGTCTCAATGAGAGTCAAACACAACCACAACACTGCAGGTGAAAAGGGAGGAAAGAAGCCTGAACTTACTCACCTTATAGAAATGTCTTCAGAGTTATAAGTACAAAATATTAAGAAAAAACTAAGGCTTCACTTAAAATGACAACACTAGAACCAGTTCATACATTGTTCAACCTGGGATGTCACTAAGAATCTGTGTGATATCATGTTGATTATTCTTATGTCAATATTATGTATCAGGGAAGGAAATTCTCTATTTTTTTTTACTTTTGCCAGTTCTTGAGGGATTAGTTGCTTCCAAAACTCTACTTTCTACTGTATGAAGTAAGAACTACCTTAATTAGCCAGAACATTTTTTATTTTAAAATTCAGGGGGCCCCCTCTACCCAGCATTGTGGAATTCAGCAAATAAGTTTTGTCAACTATGAACTCCAAACTCACAGAAGGTCACAAGAACTAACAAGACTCCAAAAAGTATTACAAAAGAAGAAAATTAAGGCTAGAAATTTAGTTCAGTAGTAGAGTTCTTGCCTAGCATATACAAAGCTCTGATTTTGAACCCCGGTACTACAAAAAAAAAAGTAATTAGCTTGTCACAGGTGCCAAGAGTAAGCATTGAGATTTAACACATCACAGCAAGGTGATTTAGTAGTTACAATACAGCAAACGTCAGGAGAATCATTATGGTAGCACCAACTCTCTTAAATCCAAGTCTTCCAAAAAAAAATGTGATAGGTCCTGACATCAGCTGTGTGTGCAGCTCATTGTGCAACAGCTGAGGAACCCAGGGTTCAGAGCTCTGTACCTTGGTAGCAAGAAATCAACAAAACAGTTCTCCATCCCCATAGTGTGAGTACTTCTAGAGTGGTCACACTTTGGTTGCCTTGACCTATTAATTGCCTATGTGACTAACTGCAGAAACTGCTCAGCGTTGGTGTGAGATAGGCCTTGAAAAATGTCACTTGTATCAAGGATGCACAGGGACATTCTAGGCTCAGCAGAATGCCTCTTCCAACAAATCAGAATACATCTTATCTTTTAAGCATTCATAAATCACATAGATTTTGGTTATTAAAAGTCTCTTGGGAAGCCAGGTGCTGTGGTGCATGCCTGTAATCCCAGTGACTTGAGAACCTGAGGCAGGAGGATCACAGTTTGAGGTCAGCATCAGTAATGTAGGGAAACTCTGTCTCAAAATAAAAAATAAAAACGAATGGGGATATAGCACAGTGGTAAAGCACCCCCAGATTCAATCCCTAGTACAAAAAAGACTCTGATCTTAATTCTTTCCAGAATTAAAAATTCTAATCTTATCAATCTGTCCTCTAATAGCTGGTGGCACTCCCATTCCCCCAACATTCCAAACTTCTAAACATCTTTGTCATTTTAGCTCTTTCCTCTCAATTTTTTCCTTTTTCCCAATTCTCTCTTTCTTATGGAATAACTGAATTTGCTCCCAGAATTCCACATCTAGATACACCACAGTTTGGAGCAGGAATCAGCAAATATTTTCTCTAAAGGGTCCAATAGTAAATGTTTTAGGTTCTGCAAGTCATACGATCTCTGTCATACTATTCAAGTCTTCCACCATAATATGAAAGCAGCCATAAACAATACTACTTAAATGCATATGTGATAATTCATACATAATAATATAAAAATGAGTGAGTATGGCTGTGTTCCAATAAAACTTGGATGTGCAGCAAAGTTAGCACACAGATCATCTTTTGGTGACCTAACTTAGAACAATAGTAAGATATTTTACATTTGCTTCAAGAAAAGAATTACAGATATGCCTCATAAACATATAGGGAAACATTCTTTAGAATACTAGGAACTAAATCCAGCAACAGATAGAAAATATTATACACCACATCCAATTAAGTTTTATCCAAGTAATATAAGGCTGGATTAACATTAAAGTCAATAAATATAATTCACCATATTAGCAGAATAAAAGAGAAAATACATAATTATCTCAACAGATTAAAAATGGAAAAATTTAATATCCATATATATATATATTATATATACTATATATATTCTTTTCAAACTACAAATAAAATAGACTCAAACAACTAAAAGGCATTTATGGAAAATCTACAGCTAATATCTTACTGGCAAAATAAAACCTGAATGTTTTTCTTCTAAGATCAGGAGCATGGAAATCCTCATTCTTGCTGGGTACAGTGGCACATGCCTGTAATCCTAGTGACAAGGAAGGCTGAGGCAGGAAGATAGCGAGTTCAAAGCCAATCTCAGCAACTTAGCAAGACCCTAAGGAACTTGGTGAGACCCTGTCTGTAAGTAAAATATTTTAAAAACCTGGGGATGTGGCTCAGTGGTTAAGCACCCCTGGGTTCAATCCCTGGTACCAAAAAAAAAGAAATTATTTTTTTTTCATTTCACAACTTCTATTCTTTTTTTTTTTTTTAGTCCCATGGGCCCAGTGTACAAACACAGTGTTACAGCCTGGCCTTGGTCCCCAGGCTCCCAGACCAATGCCCAACCAGTGTGCTGCTGTTTGTGTCCTAGGATAACCTCGGAGAACATGACTGAGCGGTTTGGTGTTTCTTTTTTTTTTATATTGGTTGTTTAAAACATTACAAAGCTCTTGACATATCATATTTCATACATTAGGTTCAAGTGGGTTATGAACTCCCATTTTTATCCCAAATACAGATTGCAGAATCACATCGGTTACACATCCACATTTTTACATAATGCCATATTAGTAACTGTCACAACTTCTATTCAACTCTTTAGTAAATATCTGAGTGATTTTAAAGCAAGAAAAAAAAGAAGCCATACAGACTGAAAAAAGTAAAACTGGTTTTATTGGTTCATGACATGGTTCTGTACAGTTTTTGAATCCTAACATATGTACAAAAATAATACTAGAACTAATAAGTGAATTTAGAAAAATAAAATAGGACAATATAAAACAGTTATACATTCTAGCAATACAAAATTAAAAATTGAATTTTTAAAATCCAACAACATAGATATTTTGGAATAAATTTAACCAAATATGAGCAGACCTATGCACTAAAAATTCTAAAACATTATCAAAAGAAATTGAAGAAAAACGTCCCCCCCACACACTGTATATTGAGAAATACATCATGTTCCTGAATCATAAGCCTCTAAATTGATATCATTTCTCACAAAAGTAATTTACAGATTCAATATAATTCTAATGAAGATTCTAGCATTTTTTACAGAAATTGACAAACTGAATCTGTAATATACATGGAAATAGAAAAAACTTAGAAGGACCAAAGCAATTTAAAATTAAGCAAACAAATGAAATAGAACCAAGTTGGAGGACTTAAACTATCTGATTTCAAGACTTAATTTAAAGCTCTATTAATCAAGAGAAGGAACATAGGGGCTGGGGGTGTAGCTTCATGGTAGAGTTCTTACCTAGTTAGAATGCTCAAGGATCTGTGTTCCATGACCACCACTGAAAAAAGCAAGAAGCAGGTGTATAGATAAATGGAATAGAAGAGAGTCAAGAAATAAACCCACATCACAGAGTCAATTGATTTTCAACAAAACTGCCTTGAAAAATCAGTTGGGAAAAAATAGTCTTTTTAATAAATAACACTGGGACTGAGAAATATCCATGTGGGGAAAGAATCAACATCAACCTTTTTCTCACAGCATATACAAAATTAGCTCCAAAAGGATAATATATCTAAATATAAAATCTAAAACTAAAAGCCCTCCGAAAAAGAATATGGGAAAAATTTTTGACTTTGAGTCAAGCAATTTCTTATAGAGGATACCAAAATTCTGGACCATTAATTAAAGGTTATTAAAATTAACTTTATAAAACTAAAACCTCTGTCCCTTGAAAAGAATAATTAAGAAAAAATGGAAGTTGTAGGCTGAAGAAACATATTATAAATATATCTATCTGAAATGGAACTTTTATCAAGAATATATAAGGAGGTATTACCGTTCAATAAGAAGACAAACATGCCACTACTACCACCAAATGGTCAAAACACATAAACAGAAATTCAAAAAAGAAGATATAGAAATAGCCAAGGAGCACATGAAAAATGCTTAACGTTTTAGATCTTTAAGAAAGAAAAGCCCCACTGAGATACTACTATACAAACACTAGTATAATTAAAATTAAAAGAGTGACCATACCAAATTAATGAGAATGTGAAACAAATAGAACTTTAATACATTCCTCATGGGAAGGTAAAATGGTACAAATTCCTTGGAAGCTTCTTATAAAATAGAACACTCATTTAGTAATCTAGAAATTCTACTCCTAAATATTTTTTTAAATATTTTTAGTTGTAGATGGACACAATACCTTTATTTTATTTATTTTATTGATTTATTTGTATGCAGTGCTGAGGATCAAACCCAGTGCCTCACACATGCTAGGCAAGAGCTCTACCTCTGAGCCACAACTCCAGCCCCTACTGCTAAATCTTTACCCAAGAGAAATGAAAACTTATATCCATACAAAGGCTCATACACAGATATTCATTTTAATAGCTAGTGGAGTTCTGGTAAACTGGATCTCCAGGGGGAAAAGTCCCAATTTGCCAATTTCCCTGATGTACGGTCGATTTCAAGCTACCCACTGAACCTTATTTCAGAAGAGATGTGCACAATCAGCTCCAGCAAACCTGTATGAGCCAGCTTCAGTGGACCACTAATTTATCATTCAAAACTAGAAATAACTCCAATGTTCATCATTTATCCAGGTGAGTGGATAAACAAATTGTGGTATATTCAGTGGGGTGCAGTAACATTCAGCAATGAAAAGAAATGAATTAGATTCATGCTGTAGTGTGGATGAATCTCAAAGACATAGACTGAACAAAAGAAGCCAGAAAAAAAGGAGTACCTACTGTGTGGTTCCATTTCAAACAATCGCCAACTTACGATGGTTCAACTTAATGATGATGTGAAATTCATGTGCATTTGGAAGAAACCACACTGAAGTTTGAATTTCTGTCTTTTCCCAGGGTAAGAATATGTGGTATGATTCTGTCTCTTAATTCTGGACAAAGAATGGCATTTGAACCTCCCAGGCAGCCACACATCATGAGGGTCAGCACCCATGGAAAACCTATTGTTAATATCTCTATTCCCAAAAAGGTATCAAAAATTTAATCACCAGTCTTTCTATACTAATTCTAAAATGGTTTCCTATTTGTCTCTACTCATTCTCCATAGCTAGTGCTAGTCTTTGTGTGTTGAATACAGAGTAGACAAAATGTTTATCACGTGTCATCTGAAAAAGATCAAACCTCACACAGTAATAATATCACTAGCCTAAAATAAAATCTCCAAGACGTGGAAACCTTAGCAGCAAACTATTTAATCCACAGAAAGCTGGCAAAATAATACTGAAAACATGTAACACTTAATGTCAGGTGCTGTTCCATGATCTTTTCCTTAACTCAATCCATTTGATCCTCACAACTCTCTGAAGTACCCTATCATTAGTTCCGTTTTACTAATGTGGAGACTGAGGCTCAGAGTAATTAAATACCTTGTCCAAGATCACCCAGCTATTAAGTGTGTGAATTGGGATTCAAATACCTTTGCTTACAAAGAACTTCAAGGTACCGGGCTTTTATAATAAATAAAAACAAAGTCCTGTGGCAAAGACAATATGGAAGAAAACATTGGTATTTTCATTGCAGCTATATGTGCAAAACAACCCATTTTGATACTGCATATCACAGACATGAATGGATAGATATGTAGATAAGAACCTGTTCAAAAGACTTTGAAAATAAAAACAAAAATGTTAACAAAGATTGTTTCTGGTTGGTGAAATTATATATGATCTTTTTTCTTCCCTCCTGCACTTCTGTGTTTTCTAAATGTCACACAATAAATATGTATTACATTTATAATTTTGAAAAAAGTCAATGTCTTTTCAACTTTGCATGGATTTTAAATATTCCCTGGACTTTTATGGGATTGAAAAAATCTTTGCAATAAGTCAAAAGTTCTCTTCATACAAACTATACATCACAGTAAAAAGCAGGGAACATTCAAGCTATCTGTGGCATGTTACTATTTTACAGAATAATTTCATATACTATTTTATACTATTCATAATGGTGGCAGTGTGAATTTTAACAAGGAAGGCTTTAAGAAAAAGCTGCAAACAACATATGACAATCAACTTGTTTTGCTATACACTTTAGAAAAGAGAAGGATTCAGAAAAGAGATGGATTAATTGAAAATTTATATGCAATAGCATGGGAGTAATTATATGTACTAAGCCAAATTTACTTATGATAATAGACTTAATTGGAAAATTCTTTAATGTACAATTTTAATAAGGGCATTAAAGAAATTGGGAAATTTGAAGAACATCTAATCATTTCTGAATTATAATTGTAAATGAGTGCAGATGACCTAATCTGCTTACGTAAATGATAATTATTAATTTAGCAATTGTACAAATGAGCTCAAAACATGGACTACAATAATTACAATACAAACCAATAACTTCCTTGTCTGCTATTTGCACAAATGATTAAATTATATGAGAAATGTTTTCTCCGTACTTTAAAAGCTAATGTAAATTTAAGAATCCAGGGAAATTATTAGTGTAATTAAAACTAATCGGTATACACAAATATGGGAAACAAACAGCTGGAATTGTAAAGCTGGAAGAAAGAACATTTCATTCTACTTTAAGTCCTAATGTCATGCATCTTTCACTGTAACTGTAGTGAATAATGAATCACCAGAAAAATAATATTGCTTCCTGTAATAAGTTCCCATTTATGATACTGATTTTTTGAAAGCGTTTTGCACTTCAGGCTTTTCATCAAAAATGATATTTTTTCATTTCAATCTCACCACAGATAATTTTACATTTTGAAAATAGTGCTATACACACTAAGTGGAAACCCAAGGTAATTTTCAAATTGTCTTTAAATGCTCAATACATTTGATAGTATTATGATTCACGTTGAGTTTGTGCAGCAAAAGTTGGGAGAGGGGGGTATCAGGAAAATGCAGATATTGGGGTAGGTGGAGAGGAAGCACAAAAATCTCCTGATTAAGGAGTAATGGCCCAGGAAATATCAGAAATGATGGTGACAATAGAACAGTCACGCTGGAAAGAGCGAGGCCGGGCTCTGAGCTGGCAGGGTCTGCTCCTCTGTGGGGTAAAGAGCCCCCAGTGGATCTAAGCCATCGCCCTTCTGCCCAGCCACCATGTGCTTCAGTGTCGCTCTAAGAGCTCAGTGTGAGTTTCCTCCAGCAAATCGCTCCAATTTGCCCATGGTGCCACCTGCCCCATCCTGGATTGAGCACGCTCTGTGGAGAGCTCTGAACTTAAGGTGACAGCAGCACAGGAGAGTCCAAGGCTTCTGTCGCTTTTTCACGTGGTCCTAATGCAGGCAGGTTGGACTGTAAGGGAACTCACTGGTAGCTTGCAGAGAGGGAGGGACATCTGCAGCATGGCCTTGAAGACCGTTCTGTCCCCTGCCCCTGCCCACATCACTGAGGCTGAGGTGAGTGTATCCTCATGGCTGGGGAAGCTGTCCACAGCCCTCCTTCCTGCTCCACCAACACTGACGTACCCTCATCTGCATGCCAGCTTTGAAATAAGAGTTTGGGAGATTAATAGGAGCTTCCCAGATCCCAGACATGCCACCTGAATCATAGACTATTTGCCCTTTATATCTGGCTTATTTTACTTAGCAAAATATGTTCAAGGTTCAGTTTTAGTGACCTTTTCTCATCTCTGTTTTCTTATTTGTAAATCAAGGACAAGAATTGAGTCTACTTTGAGATTTATTTAAGATTCAGTGAAATAATATGTGTGTGTAGATGTTCATTACTAGCATTATCATTATTATTAATGTATGTATACACAACTCTAGTTACAGCAGATAGGCAACTGCTCATTTAATAGCTTGATGGAACCTAAAACAAACTAGGATCATTTTTTAAAAAAATATTTTTTAGTTGTAAATGGACACAATACCTTTATTTTATTTATTTTTTATATGCGGTGCTGAGGATTGAACCCAGGGCTCCACATGTACTAGGCAAGCACTACCTCTGAGCCACAACCCTAGCCACAAGGATCATTTTTTTAAAAATTATGGTACATGTATTACCTTGAGAAAAAGCTCATAAAGCTGTGTAAATTTCCCAACAATGCCTCTCAAACTTTAATATGCATGGGAATCACCAACTACATAGTCACCATCAACATCAAGAAATGAAATATTGCCAGCATCTAGAAGGACTCCCATCAATCCATCCCCTGTTACTTTTCAAGTTAACCAAGCTACCGATTTCTATGGTAATCATTGCCCCCTCCTTTTTTTCTTTTTCTTTTTGAACCTATATTTGTGTCCCTAAATAATATAGTTTAAATTGTTGTTTAAAATGTATGTAAGTAAAATTCGAATTCATTGTTGGGATGTTTTTAAATACTAATTTGATCTTTTTACTTTTTATGGTTTGTTAATGTTTTCTATTTCTTCTGTGTCATTTAGATAATGTATTTCTAGGAATATGTCCATTTTGTCTAGGTTTTCTAATATTTTGGGATATAAAGGTTCATATTATTCTCATAACTTTTTATTTCTGAAAAATTAATAGTTATTTATATGTTATCTTTTTGTCTTTTTTAAAAAAATATTTTTTTAGTTGTAGTTGGACAACTACAACTAAAAAAAAATGTATTTATTTATTTATTTTCATGAGGTGCTGAGGATTGAACCCAGGGCCTCACAAATGCCACTGAGCCACAACCCCAGCCCATCTTTTTGTCTTTGTCACAAAAATTTTGTCAATTTTGTTGATCTTTTCATAGAACCAACTTTTGAGTTCCTTGATTCTCCCTATTGTTTCTCTCTTCCCTATTTCATTTATCTCAAGTGCAACCTGTATTTTTCTCTTTCTGCTAGCTTTGGAGTTAGAATAATTTTTACAGTTTTCAAGGTATAAATTTAGATTATTTATTTGAAATCTTTCTTCTTTTCTAAATATAGGTGTTCATTGCTACAAATTACCCACAAAACACTGCAAATCACAGTATGCTGTGTTTTCACTTTAATTTATCTCCAAGTATTTTCTGAATTCTTTAGTAATTTCTTCTTTGACCTTTTTTTTTCCAAAGAGTGTATTGTTTAATTTCCACATAGTGGTTCATGGTCTAGTTTTCCTTCTGTTATCAATTCATAGCAGGCTTCCATTATGGTTGAAAAGGATACTTGTAGCATAGCATGTGGTCTATCTTGGATAGCATTCCATGTGCACCTGAGAAGAATGCATGTTACTGTTGGGCAGATGGTTTTATATAAGTCCAGTAGGCCTCATTAGTTTACATACAGTATTGTTCAAGTCCTTTAACTCCTTATTTCTATGCCACGTTTTATTTACCCATTCTACTACTGGTGAGCAATTGCATCAGTTATAGTTTTTGACTATTACAAACAAAGCTCTATAAAAATGTCTCTTGATGCAAAAGTTTCTCATAACATATGAGAACAGTAGAATTGTTAGGTATAGGGTATGTGTGTGTTTGTTTTAACTAACCAGTGCCTATTTTCCAAAGTGATGGTGTCAATTTACATTATTATACATCCTCGGTGTATAATAAGAATTCCCCATACTCTACAGCTTGACTACTGTAGATATTGTCAGACATTTTAGTTTTTGTCAATGTGGTAGTTATGTCTTATTGTGAATCTCATGTTTATTTCCCTGACTACAATGAGTAAAATTAACTACTTTGTCTTTTTCTTCCTTTAGTTTCTCTCTTGTGACCCTATTCTTTACTTTCACCAATTGTTATGACCCTTTCCTTCCCATATCGTTCAGGAAGAATCAGTACAATGATTAAAAGTGCATATTTGGAGACTGGGGATGTAGCTCAGTGATAGAGTACCTACTTAACATGCATAGCCCTTGGTTCAATCCCCAGCATGGCAAAAAATACTTTTTTAAAAAAAATTGCATATACAAATATGGCATATTGATTCCCACTATTACATACAATTATAATGTACCAATTTAAAAGAGAGAGAGATGCATGTTTAGAAATGTACTTGGGCTCTAGTCCTGCACTATCACTTTCTGACTGTGTAACATCTGGTGAGTCACTTAACAGGACCTGGTCTAAACAGTTAATAGAGTATCATTATTATACAGTTTAACTTTAGAATCAGATAAATCAACATTCAAATTCTCCCTTGCTCCCAATATTTTTTTAATTACTTAACATTTTTAACTTTTTATTTTTATGTAATTATAGTCACAGGATGTTGTAAAAAATGTACAGGAAGGTACTGCATACCCTTCACCCAGTTTCCCCTGGTAGTTATATATTACATAATTATAATACAATATCAAAACCAGAAGCTTGACATTGTATAAACCATATGTAGGTCACTTTATAATGTTCACCTCATATAGCCAGCACTTCAATTTTGGTAGAGAACTATTCCATAACCACAAAAGTCTCTCTGTAGCTACACTTTTATAACCACTCCCTCATTGTTCTTCCCTTCACCTTAGCCCCTGGCAACCACTAATCTCTTCCTCAATAGAATAGATTGCTTCTTTCAAGAAATTTATTATTATCATTATTATTTTATTTTTAAGAATATTATATAAATTGGATATAATTTTATTATTTTAAGAATAATATACAAATTGAGTCATAGAGTATGTGCCCTTTTGAAACAAAGGGAACTTAGAGAGCCTTCTGTTCCCACAAGGAGGCTCTATATAATATTTACATCCAGTGTAGAATCTCCAGGACTGGAAGACACCTAAGGATCCCAATGTATACATGGGAAAAGATGTATAATATATATAATATAAAGTAAAATATCACAGGCATTTATTAAGCTCTCCTTTGTGCAGTACAGCCTTTATAACAAAAACCATTTTGGGATGGGTTTGTGGCTCAGTGGTAGAACAATCACCTAGCACATGCAAGGCCCTGGGCTTGATCCTCAGCACCACATACAATAAATAAAAGTATTGTGTCCAACTACAACTAAAAAATAAATATTTTTTTAAAAACAAGCAAATATTTTTAAAAAAACATTTAGATCCCTTCTCTCACAGTCTTCACACAAACTGTTGTGATTTCAGCAGGGACTGGAAGAGGTGCTGAATATCTGGTCTTGTCTGTAGTTACTTTTTTCCAATTGCTTTTCAGGTGTGGATCAATTGTTGCCTTTCTAAACTCAGAAAGCAAGGCAACTGGGGTCAGGGGGACTTCGACCACTTGTACCGAATACCAGTTGTGTGTTGAATGTTGCCTAGTGAGAAAAGTATTTTAGTCAAAGTACACAACTGGGCATTCCGAATACAGCAGATAACATGGAAGAACATAATGTGAATAGAAATCCTTTTTTTTTTTCTAGTGGTGGTGGCAGCTCCAAAAGCAGCTCATCCACCTGGGTTCCTGCAATGCCATTACCATCACAGCTGTAAGCAGCTTCCTGGACCTTTTGGCTGCCATCCTTTTTCAGCTGTGCAGCTTTTCTTCTGTTTTATGCTACCACCACCTGCTGTCCTATTCCTACCACACACAAGCTCTTCTCCCCTTTTCCAGAAAGAACTTACCCCACCGGAAGCCCGCAATAGGAACGTCTTTTAAGGAGTTTGAGCAATGAGAAAACTTTAAATACTTGATTTTAACATTGCAGACTTTTAGAAATAGAAAGGTCTTGTTTTTAAATGCCTGTAAACAAAGTACAGGCATTTTTCTAGGCATGTGATAATGAAACACTGAGATTACAATTTTCACCAGAACAGGAGGAAATGATTGTATGGATAAACGTTGACTTTATTTAACAGATACTTTTGCAGCATTTACTACATGCCAGGCACTATTTTAAATGCTCTAACAGTATTAAGTCTTTTTAATCTTCATAACAACTTTATTAGATTGAGTTCCAATATTATTCCCATCTTAGAGATTAGCAAACCGAGGTATATAAAAGGCAAGCCAGGTGTGGTGGTACACATCTGTAATCCAAGCAACTCAGGAGGCTGAGGCAGGAAGATTGCAAGTCAGAGGTCAGCCTTAGCAACTTAGCAAGACCTTGTATTAAAATAAAATAAATAAATAAATAAAAAAGGCTGGGGAGGTAAGCCAGTGATAAATCACCTTGGGTTTAATACCCAGTAACAAACAAACAAACAAAAAGTCAACTAAATGCTCAAGGTCACTATGGTGGATTGTATTATGGTTTAATATATTAGCTGCTCCTTCCTGTAGGGGATTATATATTCCTGCTGTGTTGCCAGCAGCTTTGGCTATGTGACTTGTGGTAGCCACCATATGAAAAAGTTCCTCTTCCCCTCCACATATCCAACCATCTTAGCCATATCATTTGCTTTGTTCTGTGATATAACAAACAGAAATAAAATGTTCTGAACAAAAGCCTGAAGAATTGGGCTCACTATGTTCTTTTTTCCTACAGGTATAAGAATGACGGTGAGAGAGAGGGCGGGTGGGGGGGAGAGCTGTTCCTTCATGCTGAATCCTAGAATGATGACAGAACAAGCAGAACTGAAGTTGATCAAGATAACAAAGTATGTGGAACATGATTGAGAACTACACCTTTGTGTTTATAAACCACCAAAATATTTGGGTTACAGATATCCACCACATCTCAGTGGCATGCAGTGAGAAACCTTTCTTGCTTTCAAGTTCACAGGTCAATAGGGCTGTTCTGCCCCATGTGTCTTATACTAGGTCTCAGGATAGAGGGCCAGCAGCTCTCAGTGGCACATTCTTCTCAAGCAATGGTAGAACTGCAAGAGGGCAAGCCCAACCGCTTAAGTGTATTCCAAACAACTATTGATATCATATCCTCCAATATCCTATTGGATAAAGCAAATCACATTGCCAAGGCTGAAATCAAGAGGTAGGAAGCTATAATCTGCTCACCATAATGCAAAGTCAGGGTGTGGATTTATAGTAAAACTACTAATGTAATGAAAAGTTAAGACTAATTACTGAATCTGTCATAGCTACTTAAGGTGACTGATGGGGTCAAGAGGCAGACTTCAAATCCGGGCAGTCTGACTTTATATACATTTATTAAATTTTGTAAAAATATAATTCACATCATAAAATTCACCCACACAGGTGCACAATTTAGTGTTTTTAGCATATTTACAGAATTATGCAACTATCACTACTGTCTAAATTCAGAATATTTAATTGGCCCCCAAAGAAATACTGTATTTATTAGTGATCACTCCCTTTTGCTTCCTATTTCAGCCCCTTTCAACCACTAATATGTCTTCTGACTATAAATTTGCCTTTTCTATATTAATTCTTATAAATAAAAATCATACAATGTGTGGCCTTGCATGTCTTGCTTCTTTCACTTAGCACAATTTTTTCACCCATATTGTAGCATATGTCAGTACTTCATTTTTATGAGCAAATAAATATTGGCAAGGATGTGAGGAAAAGGATACACTCATACATTGCTAGTGGGACTACAAATTAGTACGAATGCAGTGCAAAGCAGTATGCAGATTCCTCAAAAGACCAGGAATAGAATCACCATATGATTCAGCTATCCCACTCTTTGGTATTTTTCCAAAAGAACTGAAATCAGCATACTATAGTGATACGGCCACATTAATGTTTTTAGCACAATAGAGAAGCTGTGGAGACAACTTAAGTGCCCTTCAACAGATGAATGGAAAAACAAAATATGCTATATACACACAATGGAGTTTTACTCAGCTATGAAGAAGAACAAAATTATGGCATTTGCCAGTAAATGGATGCAATTGGAGACCGTCATTTCTAAGTGATATAAGCCAGATCCAGAAATTCCATGGTTGAATATTTTCTCTTATATGCAAACCTAGACCAAAATAAGGGGGAAAAAATAAAACTGGAGGAGGGTTTCCTGAAAATGGAAGAGAGATCAGTGGAGTACAAGAAGATAATGGAGGGGAAAACAGGATAAGGGAAGAATGGTGGAATGCATCTAATCCAACTTTCCTGTGTACATCTGTGAATATACCACAGTGAACTTAACTTTTATGTATATCCACAAGGCACTAATTTTTTTAAAAAATTATAAGTAAATAGAAGAAACATCAGAAGAGTAAAAAGAATAGGGGGAGGGGGAGAGAATAAACTGGAAGTACTAGGACTGACTAGAGCAAATTATATTCCATGCTTGTATAATTATGTCAAAATGAACAATGAACCTAAACATCATGTATGACTAAAAGGAATAAAATGCCAAAAAAAATCATTTTAATGAGCAAATAATAATTCATTATATGTAAATACCACAATTTGTTTATTCTAGTCATCAGTTAGAAGGATCACTGCATTGTTTCCACTTCCATGTCAATTCTCTGGGATATCTTACTTAGGCTTGGAATTGCTATATCACTTGGTATAGGTTATCTAGTATGTTAATACACTGATATTCATAATATTTACTTATAATTTTTTGTAAGGTCACTAGTAATGTATCTTATCACATTCCTAATTTTAGGAATTAGAGTCTCCTTCTTTTTTTCTTAGTCCATATAGCTCAAGATTTGATAATTTTGTTGATCTTTTCAAAGAACCAACTTTCAATTTCATTGTTTTTTTCTATTGTTTTTCTAGTTTTTTATTTCATATATTTCTGCTCTATTCTTTATTATTACCCTCCTTCTACATGTTCCAGTATTGATTCATGACCTTTTCACTGATTAGGTTATTGATTTAAGATTCTTTTTTATATTTATACTTTTTGTAGTGCCAGGGACCAAACGCAGAGCCTCATGCATGCTTGAGCAGGTGGTCTCCACCTGATCTACATCCCTAGTCCTGTGGATCTTCTTTAAAATATATGTATAACAGCTATAAGTTTCCCTCTTGGTACTGTTATCACTGTATCCCATCATTTTCCATACATTGTATTTTTTTCATCTGAAAGTATTTTCTAGTTTCTTTTGTAATTTCTTTGAACCATTAGTTATTTAGAAATGTGTTTTTTAATTTTCACATAATTGTGAATTTCTCTCTGCTATTTTTGATTTTATCCCAGAATGCTCAGAGTACATATATTTTATGACTTCATTTATTTTAAATTTAACATTTTCTATCTTAATATATTGTCTATGGTACAGAACCTTTCATGTGCACTGGAGAAGGATGTGTGTTCAGCCATTGTTGTATGGAGTATCCTGTAGGTATATGCTAGTTTCAGTTTGTGTATAGGGTTGCTTATATTTCTATTTCCTTGTTGATCCTCTGTCTTGTTATGTTATCCATTATTGAGTGTGGATATTGAAATCTCTAAATATTTGTGTTGAATTGTATTTTTGTTCAGGACTCTTTCTCCTATCTTATTTAAAAGACAACTGCATAAAACATTAATTATGAATGTGTTTTGATGGGCATACAATGCATAAAGCTGTAATTTGTATGACAGTAACATCACAAAGGAGGGATAGGAAATAACTAAGAGCAATGTTTTTATGTGCTATTGAAATTTAGTTGATATCAACCAAAACTAAGTTGTTATGGTAAGATATTACTTGCAAATCCCAGGGCAACCACAAAGAAAATAACTCAACAAATACCATAAAGGAAATGGCAAAGGTATTAAATAGTACATGAGAAAATACTTATATAATATAAAAGGAATAAAGGGACAAAAAAAGACATAAAACATATAGAAAACAAATAGCAGATATAAATACTACCTTATCACTTATTACACTGATATAAATTGATT
Source organism: Marmota flaviventris (assembly GCF_047511675.1). Classification (NCBI taxonomy): domain Eukaryota; kingdom Metazoa; phylum Chordata; class Mammalia; order Rodentia; family Sciuridae; genus Marmota; species Marmota flaviventris. The sequence goes on from NC_092518.1 coordinate 119,300,242, forward strand.
AAACAGCCCAATTAAAACAGAAAGATTGGCAGAACTGATAAAAATACATGATAAAACTATATACTGTTGAGAAGAGATATATTTTGGCTCATAAATATATGGAGGTTGAAAGGAAACGGATGGAGACAGGTACAGTGGTACATGCCTGTTATCCCAGCAATTCAGGAGGCTGAGGAAGGAGAGCTGGGGAGATAACTCAGTGGTAAAAGCACCCCTGGGTTTAATACCCAATACTATGGTGGGAGAGAAAAAACGTAAAAGGATGGAAAAAATACCTATCATAAAAGCAGCAATCAAAAACTGTAAATGTTATACTAATTATCAGACAAAACATACTTTTAAAAATTTCGATACATAGTGGTTAGGAAGATGGACTCAAAATCCAGGTTGCCTGGATTTGATGCCTTGCTCTGATAATTCCAGCTGTATAACTTTAAGCAACTCATTTGATTTCTTTGTGCCTCAGTTTCCTCATCTTAAAAGTGGATCTAATAACAGTACCTGCCTCCAGAGTTACTGTGCATATTAATATTGACAAATAAAAGTAAGGTGCTTAAAAGAGTGCCTGGTATAATACTGTGGCATAAGCAAAAACAATAGCTGTTAATTTGAGAAGTATTGATATTCTATTTCCTCATCAGGGCCTTTGCACTTTCTTTCCCTCACATTTCTCATGATACATCTCTTCTTGTCATTTGTGTCTGCTCAAATGTTTGTTCCTCCAAGAGACTCTCCTGGATCACTGCTCAATCTAAAGAATGCTTCCTCTATGATTCTCCACTACAGTTTCCCTGTTTTGTTTTCTTCAGAGCATTTGTCACTCTTTGAAATTCTTCTAATTTTTTTCTTTACTTGTGCATCTATTTGCTAAGCCTACAAATACAATGCTCCAGAAGGATGTGGACATTGTCTGCTTCTAGTTACCCATCAGTGGATTCTCAGGGTCCAGAACAACACTAATATATAATAACAATTTGACATGTATTTGATGAGTGAATTTCCTTTGCATAACTTTCATAGAAAATAACAACAAAAGTTACAGAAATGGAAATCAAAAGCCAACATAAGTGGAGCACTACACTATATTCATGGTACCATAAAAATAAGAATTTTTCCTCTCAAATAACCTTTAAAGAAATTCTAGACATGGCTTTTTTAATTGATGCATATTATTTAGGCAGAACAGTGAGTTTCATTGAGGACTACTAGTACATGCATATAACATAATTTGATCAATTTCACTTCCAATATTTCCCCTTACTGTCCCCTTCCCCCAATCTATTTTTCCTATCCTTTTGTTCCCCTTCTACTTTATTATTATTATTATTATTATTATTATTAGGTACCAGAGATTGAACCCAGGGGTTTTCAACCACTGAGCCACATCCCCACCCCTTTTTATTTTTTTTATTTTGAGATAGGGTCTTTCTGAGTTGCTTAGGGCCTGGCTCAGTTGTTGAGGCTGGCCTTGAACTTGTGATCCTCCTGCCTCAGCCTTCTGAGCTGCTAGGATTACAGGCACACACCACTATGCTCAGCCACTCCTTCCACTTTCATATCCTTTTTTGGCCTCCCTTCTTTTTCTACCATTTTAGATGTAGCCTTTTCATAGATCTCAACAAACTAATCTATACTCCATATGAAGAATAATGGACCAAGAATAATCAAGATAATTTTGAAAAGGGGTGTAGAGGAGAAAGTTGAAGAATTTTGGAAACTAAAAGCACACTTTTAAGTAATGCATGGGTCATACATAAAATGAAAAAGAAAAATTAGGAGGTATTTTGCATTGAAAGAAAATGAAAACACAACATACCAGTCAATGGGCTGCTACTCAAAGCAGTAAGTCTAGTGCAATGTGTAGCACTACATACCTGTATTAGAAAGAAAAGACAGGTATGAAACCCATGATCCCAGTTTGTACCATAAGAAACTAAAAAGGCAGTTGAGATGGTGCATTCCTGTAATCTCAGTGGCTCTAGACGCTGAGGCAGGAGGACCACAGGTTCAAAGCCAGCCTCAGCAATTTAGCAAGGCCTTAAGCAACTCAGTGAAACCTTGTCTCTAAATAAAAGGGTTGGGGATGTGGCTAAGTGGTTAAGCACCCCTGGGTTCAATTCCTGGTACCAAATAAATCAATGCCTCATCATAAAAGCTTATATAATGAGACTAAACCCCTTCCCACCCATCTTGTTGCTTTTCTTCACAGACCCCCATGGTTTTCTGCCACAAAGTGGGCAAACCTATGGGTCATAGATAAAATGAAAAAGAAAATTTAGAAGGTACTCTAAAGTTAAATGCAAACACCAGAGAGCACACATTAGATCAGTTGGTTTTCTCTGCAAATAAGCCCCAATGAAAAGAGATACACAGAAAAGGAAATAATATTCTGTGACAAATGTTGCCAACACGCAAAAGTCACACCTCTCAACCCATATTTTTGAAGATTTTAAAGGGCAGTGTCCTCATAAAACAGTGAAGACAGGGACACAGGAGTGCAAGAGATGGGGACCAGAAAGTAAGTATTCTTTTCACATAGAAAGTTCTCCATTATGGAATTTTAAAGGACATCTTGATGTATTATTGAATCAACTTACCTAAAGTTGCAAGATGCTAATGGAAAAGGTATTAATTATGTGAAGCTAATGTTGTTTTTTTGGTTTTATTTAAAATTTAAGATATGATATGTCAAGAAATTTGTAATGTTTTGAACAACCAACAATAAAAAATTTAAAAAATAAATAAATAAATAAAATATCACACCAGGAAAAAAAAATAAATAAATAAAATTTAAGGATCAAAAACTTTTCCAAGCATTTTAAATATATGAATGAAAATGTGATGATGTAAATAATGAAGAAGGAGGAGGAGGAAAAAGGAGAAGGAAGAGAAAGTAGAGAAAAAGAACAAAGGAGAAAAAGCAAGGCTAGGGGGCTGGGGTTGTGGCTCAGTGGTAGAGCACTCACCCAGCACGTGTGAGGCACTAGGGAGATCCTCAGCACCACATATAAATAAATAAATAAATAAATAAAATAAAGGTCCATTAACAACTAAAAAATATTTTTTTAAAAAGTAAGGATAGGAATTATCTTTGCTTTAGAGAAAGAACTCAACTGCAGAATTAGAGGTAGTAATATTGGAAAATGGACTTCTGGAGTAAATTTACTTGGTTTCTTTTATAAGCTTATAGTTAGTGTTTACACTGTCAAAGCTTTTTGAAGAATATGATACTGCTTCTAGCTTGTAAATTCCTTGAGGGCACAGGCCGTGTCTTATAGATCTTTGTATCTCACATAGCATCTAGATAATTGCTAGCCACAGTGGAGGTGCGCAATAAATATCCGTGGAAGGGATGACTGAAGAAGTTGAAGATATTAAATATTTTCAAAAGAAATAAAAATATAGTTTAATAAAATTTAAAATGCATTTTTCCAATATTATTTAGGTTAATTGTGACTCTCTACATTTCAAAGTAAACAACCAACATTTTGCCAAATAATTTACGTATTTATACATTAACTTTTTAATTATTTAATATGCATTGAAACGTTTCTGATTCATGAAAACCTTTACATGTATGTTCCCCTAGCTTTTCATTTTTGAAAATTTTAAACTATAAAAAATTAAAGGAATATGGTCTATTATCTAGATTTATCAGTTGTTAATACTTGGTTGCATGTATTTTATACTTAGTATTAAGTAGTTTTTAAAAATTGGGGGGAGATAAAAAAAAAAAGCTCAGTGGTAGAGTGCTTGCCTAGCATATACAAAACCCTGAATTTGATTCCCAGAACTGACAAAAAAAATTACATTAATATGTCTAAGATAGATATTGGTCTCTTAATTATTGGTGCATTTTCATTTCCAATGTAAAAAATGGATGTTTAATTTATCAGAGTGCAGGACACCAACGCATTCTGTGTTCTGTTTTTTCTATGTTATAGAAGAGAGTTAAACTTGTAAATCTACTCTGCATGTCAAGGTTGAATTCTAGGCCAGGTAATAAACATTTGAAACCACAGCATATATTTCCTGGAAATTAGCCAAATATTTGAGATAGTTGCCTGCAATCCATTGTATTTGCTCACAGTGCATTTGTAGTTTTTCACTGAGTAATATAAAACTAATCTTATTTAAATTTAGTCATATTTTCATATTTAATATTTTTAAAAGTATTTTAGAAGTTTGAGTCAGTTGAATTTTGGTGCCCTGATTTTTTATGGATATAATATTTTTATTTTTATTTATTTATTTTTATGTGGTGCCAAGGATTGAACCCAGGGCCTCACAAGTGCGAGGTAGGTGCTCTACCACTGAGCTACAATCCCAGCCCTGTGCCCTGATTTTTGATGTGTAAATCAGGATGACTTATCAATCTATATCATATTTATCAGTTTTAAGGAATAAAAATGTTTGTTTACCTCTTTCACAGTTCACCAAGTGTTTTTGCTAACATTGCCTCATTTATATTTCCCAGTATTCCTATGAAGTCATTGGTAGTGGGATCCCTATTTTATGAGTAAGAAAACTAGATCACAGGGCTGGGGTTGTGGCTCAGTGGAAGAGCACTTGCCTAGCAAGTGTGAGGCCCTGGGTTTGATCCTAAACACCACATAAAAATAAATAAAATAAAGGTATCGTGTCCAACTACATCCAAAAAGTAAATATTCACAAAAGACTTCTAAAAAAAAAAAAAGAAAGAGAACTAGATCACAGAGAGTTTAAATGACTTCCCCTGGTACATACTACCATGAAGTTGAGGAGGCTCTTGTCTTCTAATTCCAAAGTTAGGGACTTGTGCATACTAAGCAATGCCTCATTTCTGAATTAGAATGGGCTACACAGCAAGATGTAAATCTGATAACCTTTTAAAATTGCTTAACTGATAATACTAGCCTCATGGTCTGAGTCAGCGGTAGAATGGACAAGGAAACCTTCTTTACATAAGGATATAGCAGGATTTAGAACAATTCATAATTAGACCTTTTTCAGAAAGGCAGATTTAGGAAGATAGACATTCTTCAACATGCTAAACACCTCCTTGAGGAAGAAGAATCATACTTAATATTGCTTCCAGGCAAGATCTAAAGCTAGTAGATGAAAAATAATAGCAATAATAATGAACAGTTTCAACAGATGTGTTGTGCTGAGTACTTAATTAGCACTTAACATACATCCTTTCATTTAACAAAGGCAACTATTATGCCAATTTTACAGATAAGGAAACTGAAGCTTGGAAAGGTTTGGTATATTGTCTTAGGTCATATAGACACTCAGCGATAACTTAGGGATTTGAATATGTGTCTGAATTCAAAACATGTGAGCTTTCTTTGCTTTCTGCATACTGCCTACACTTTGGAAATGGAGTCATCCTTGGATGCTTTAGGAGTAAACTGAAGACTGTCAGAGGTATTAACCATTGATGTTTGCCATACACACCAGCTTTGAACTAGATGTTTGCTAAAATTGAACGCTGAAGTTAAGTGGTTAAAATCTGGGTGTTCTGAGCATTCTTGGGGGGAAACATTGGCATTCATCCTGGGAAAGAAACATGATTCAGTGGTTGAACAATTTATAGAATTCAGAAAGGCAAGATGGTGCCCTGAGTCTACACGGGTAAAAAGCAAGAAAGAAACTCAATACCAATGTCTATCTAGCTGTTCAAATCCAAACCTGTCAGTCATCTGTGAGTTATTCCTCTTTTTTCATCTAACCATCCTCATCTGATTCACAAGGAGGCCCCATTAACTCTACCTCCAACAAACTTATTAAATCCCTCTATTTCTCTCCACTGTTGTCATCCTTGCCCAGGTCCTCCCCATCTCCCATTTGGATAACTGCAACGCCAGTAACTGGTCTTGCTGACTTTACCTTTTACCCCTACGGTCTAATCTCAATAAGAAGCTAGAATGAAAAAATATAACATAATGAAATGACACCAGATAATGTCACTCCTCAGGTCAAAATATGTGAGGGGATCCTTACTGTTTATACGATAAGGACAAACTCCTTTCGAAGACCCTACACTATCTCACATTAATGGACCCCATTGACTCCCCATTCTCCCCCCAAACCACAATTCCACTTGTGCATTCCATGCCCCAGGCAATGTAGTGTAGGGATTACTACCTCTTGGATTCAGGAGTCAGAGCCCCTGAACTTGACCACTTACTAACTCTGTGACCTTAGACAGCTAAATTAAGATTCTTGTATCTCAATGTCCCTCATCTGTTAAGTGGAATAAGAGTATCTAGGTCAGCCAGGCACAGTGGCACACACCTGTAATCTCAGTAGCTTGGGAGGCTGAGGCAGAAGGATCACAAGTTTAAAGCTAGCCTCAGCAACTTAGCAAAGCCCTAAGTAATTCAGTGAGACCCTGTCTCAAAATTAAAAATAAAAATAGCTAGGGATGTGGCTCAGTGGTTAAAGACCCTTGGGTTCAATTCCTGATACCAAACCAAACCAAACAAAACAAAAAAACCTAGCTCATAAGTATCAACTTGCTTAGCTGAAAGAATTAAGTGAGTTTGTGTATGAAAATTTCTTCAAATTTTGCTTGTCCTGCTCAGTCCTGCCTTGGGGTATTTGCTCTTGCTGTTCCTTCAGCTCAGAACTTTCTTACCCCAGGTCTTTATCAAGCAAGCTCACCTTTTCACCATTAAGAACAGAGCACAAATACCATCTGTTTAGAAAAGCATCCCTGAACTCTCCCACCCTGAGTCAGTCAACTGTGTTACCTGATTTCATTGCCTTCATGGTACTCATCCCAATTTGTTAAATGAACAATTGTACCTGACTTCTTAAGAACTATATTTAAACATAGTTAGAAGAGGAAATGGAGCCCTGTAAGGCTCTTTGCAACCTTTACTAGGATTAAAGGATCAGAAACCTCTGTTTTAGAAATCTATTTTTATGCTGCTAGTTTATTCTATAATTGTTTCCTTTTTATTTCCCCATAGTGATTAGTAAAGTTCTCTTGGAGAATGTCAGGTCTCCCAGCTGTGCTAAGGGCAAACACAGAAAGAGTTTTTTGTACCTAACTGGGCCTGAGTCAGGGGGACTAGAAGGGAGAACAGGAAAGAAGCATTGGGAATCCAAGGAGGAAACCCCCAGTTTAGTGAGAAACAACCAAAGACTGAGGATGAAAACAGAGCCACAGCTTCGTTGCTCTTAAGAGAACTATTACACTTTCTTGGTGATTGTTTTAATAAGAAAGGCGGATCCCTTACCACTCCCGTCTGTCTCAGTTGTGGAACAGGAATCCTGCAATAAAGAGGAGGGCTTCACACAGTAAATATCTAATAGCTAACCATAGGCCATGCTGACTACTGGCTTACTGTGTGCTGGGCACTGTGCTAATCTGTGAGCATCTTATTTAATTCTCACATGGGTGTGTGTGTCTGTGTGTGTGTGTGTGTGTGTGTGTGTGTGTTGCTGAGGATTGAAGCCCAGGGCCTAATCGCTACATAAGTGCTGTACTACTGAGCTACACCCCTGACCCTAATTCATATGGATCTTTTGAGGGTATTTTTACAGAAGAGAAAACTGAGGCTCAGGAGGTTCAAAAACTTTCCTGAAGTCACAGAGCTAGGATTGAGAATTTATACTCAAGTCTGTGTTCTTAATGGCCTCCCTATTTGATGAATAATGAATCTCTTATGATCTTTGTTGACCATATGATTGTATTTTTATGAAGTTCAATCCAAAAAGAATAGTTTGGGAGCTGGCAATATAAGTCAGTAATAGAGTGCTTGCCTGGTATGCATGAGGCCTTGAGTTCCATTCTCAGTATTGGGGGAAAAAAAAGAAAGAAAGAAAAAAGAAAGTTTGTCTCAAAATCTAACATTATACTGTACAACTGTTGCTCAACTTGGGGTGATTTGGGCCCTGAGGAGACACTTGGCAATTTCTGGAGACACTTTTCATTACCACAACCAGATGAGAAGCTTCTACTGATATTAAGTAAGTGGGTAGGGAGGCTAAGAACTCTGTCAAACATCCTAGAGTGTACAAGACACTTTCCCACAACAAAGGACTATGCAATCCAAAATATCAGTACAATAAGTTGAAAAATCCTACTGAAGAATGTTTGTTTAAGGCAGAAAAGGAAATATGTTTCATTGGAAGAATTGTAGGTAAAGGAACGGAACAGTTCTGGGTACCACTTTCTGTTTTTGTGTCATGATGAACTACTCCAAAAATTAAAGGTAATATATGTCTTTTGTAATAAATCAATGAGGGTCAAAATCAGCTAGTTCCTCTGAAATCATCATTCTCTAAACAGAATGAAGTAAAATGTTGAACCCCAGGACTGACCACCCATGTTTTTGCCCACCCATACGTTCTTTGCTCCTTTAATTTTGCATTAATCCAGGGTGCAGATGGAGTTCATGTGTATGAGCTCACCACTCTGGGCCAATCCTGATCTCTTGCTGCCATCTTACAGAAATAGCTTCTCCAATGGCCTTGGACACAGTAGTCCTAGTTACATGAATGGTAGCTTCCATTTTGATTAAGCCTTAAGCCACAGTCATATTTCCTTTTGCCTTTGTGGTGAGCCTGTGTGAAATAAATTAATGCGTCCGCACACACAAGAGCAGGGAGATGGGACTCTGGCAATTCTAAGCTATTCACAATGTTTTTCCATAATTGTGAATTCAGGGCACAGTTTTGATGACCAGAAACAAATGGTTTGCAACAACTCATCCTTGCACTCTCTTTTCCAAAAGGTTGAATATAACTATTGCTTTGTTAAACTTTATGAATTACATTTCAAAAGAGAAAATACCACTCTAATCCACTTTCTATTGATGACAGCAAGATTAACTGTTGCCTCAAACTCATGTCCCTCCCACAATGAGTAGCAAAGTATTTGTAAGTGTTGCCCTGGGATCCATTGCTTATTAAAAAGGCTCATGTTGCAAATACCAATCTGGAAACCTATTGGCTTCTAGAACAAATACAAATAAGCAGATTATGTCGTTTATCCCCTCTCTCTTTGTATCTGTAGTTAGATGTATGGAATAGAATGTGATAAAATGGATTTTAAGGAAATAGTAGCATGCAGAAACTTTGCCATTGAGGAAAATACTTGTTTTAAGAAATAAACATACCAACAGAAAGATTTACCCGAGGTCTGGAGGAGAGAGAGAGTAACCATTTACTGGGTAGGGGGTTTTATTTTGAGTAGATCAGCATGTTTGAGTAACTAGACAGTGGTGGTAATCATACAATATTGTGAACATATTAAACACCACTGAATTGTTCGTTTTAGAATGGTTTCTTTTAGGTTATGAAAATTGGATCTCATTTTTTTATGTTTAAAAAAGCTCTACAAATTGGGCTATTGAAATATATGGTTAGATAATGTCCTTTCAACTTGATGTTCACAAAGTTAACCTGCATCTCCATCATCATGAAGTGCCTGATGCATGTTTGCATACTTAAGATGTTTATACATATTATATCTTCTGCCCCCTTTTTTTTTTTCAGAGTAGAAATTAGAAGTTTATTAGAAGTTTATTAAAGGACAGCAGAAAAGACTTCTCCCGGAGGAAGAAGGGGACCCAAGAGGTGGAATCCCTCTTCTGCCCCTTTTTGATGAAACAAAGTTTAAACTAATAAAGATAACCATATTACCAAGAAACATAATCCAAGAATATTAAAAATGTGTGATTGAATTTTAAATTATTGGTGAACCTAACTGCTGGGAACACAAGATGTGTCCTAAATGTTTAAGCCAATTCCAGTCCTTCAGGCTCTGTAATGAACAGCAGTGGGTCTTTCACTCACTGAGACCAATATGATTTATCCTCCTACCTTGGATCTCTATTTCAGCTGAAAGAAAAAGAGAAAACTATGAAATAAGTGGCCTTTCTATTTATTGTAGATCACATCTCAATTGCTTTAGACAACTGGCTTTTTGTCCAGGTGTCTTGTTTATCTCTCCCTGGATTACTGTGATAACCCAGCCACTCTGAAATCCCCATCTGTTAAACCAGGTGGGAAACTAACACACCATTACTACATTCCTCCAGAGCCCCGTTTAAAAAAGACTTCCACAGAAATGAATAACGCCCTCCCCAAGGCCGACATAACTCAAGGCATGGAGTTCAGATAAAAATTCCATTTAAGATTGGGTCGCCCAATTCCCTCCAACTCCCTGAACGGCCAGTCTATCTCCTGGGTTATTTGATGTTCCAAGAGACATCCCTACGTTGAAAGATACAAATCAATTGTTTTATGTACAAATCACACACAGAGAGAAAAGTAGAAAGAACTCAGCCAGCCATTGCTAATATCTCAGCGAGAGGGGGGACAATCGCATGCGCGCGCGAGCACACACACACACACACACACACACACACACACACACACAGCCAATCTATAAAGCCCAGTACCTTCCCTCAGGCTGGTTTTTTCTACTCCTGCTGTGCTGCCTGGATACACGTATGGGGGAGGGGACCAGAGGCAAAGTTCTCAGCGCTTTCTTTCTTCCCCCAGCTACCCCTACAAGGAGCTCTGGTGTTCCCCTCCCCTCCTCCTCCCCTGATCCCAGGAATGGCCCCACGCATTTTCCCCAGCTAAATCCTCCATCCTCACCAAAATCTCATTGATGGTACCGTCGAGTTATTCCTTGAAAGAAGTCATCTTGCTACCAAGTGTGAGCCAGCCCATACCAGGGGATGGGGTGGTAGGTGGGGGTGGGGAGATTAGTAAGCGGGACCAGTAATGACAACTCATACCAAACAAAACTGACGATTGTTAGATTCTATTTAATTTTTAATGAATCATCACGAGAAATAATGTTTTCGTTTCCAACGGATCCCTATCCTTTCCGTGGGCGCTCTCGTCCGCGTGGACGGTCCCCAAGTCCCGGGAGCCTTGCAGCTCTAAGGCAAGGAGTCCCCAGATAACTATTTAGTATAAACAAACCGTACGGCTTTAATGGAATTACCTCAGCCTGCTAGTAAATAATTTATAGTAGGCAGTAAATAAAATATGGTTCTGCGTCTTTAAAAGAGTTGTCAAGTGGAAAACACCCACCAGAGGGACGTAAACCCAAAGATTGCCACGCTTAAAGACGCCGGTTGGGATCGAGAGCCGGGTGAAAGAAAACACAACATGTTTTTATATCCCAAAGGAAGGCGTGGGTGCTGCCAGAGCCAGAGCGGGCAGCTCTCAGGCAAGGTTCCCGCAGGGAAAGGGAAGAGACAGGATGTCTTTTTCACTTAACAGAGGGGCAAGTGATTAAAATGCAAAGGGGGGGGGTTGCACTTTCATAATAATACCTTCCATTTGAAAGCCTAAACGCTTTCAGATTCGTTATCACACTTAATCCTTGCAGTTACTCTTACAGAAATACCAGGCGAGGGTCATGATTTCCCATTTTCCCGATGGGTTAAAAAAGGTTCTGAGGCTGAAATCCATGTATGCCTGGTGAGGATTAAGCGGGACTCAGGAGTACTGGTCTTTGCAGCTCTGGTCAAAGCAGTTCTTTCCCGTGGCGCCCCCAGCAGTAGGTGGTGCCTACCCGCCACCGCCACCAACACCACACACACACACTGTCTAGCCCAGCACACTTGCCTAGTTTGTCTTCTTTTTTCGGTGACCTGAGAACCCTCTAAATAAATTTTCTGCCCCCCTCTTCCCCGCATCCTGCCCCTGAAGGGCTCATCCCCAGTTCAGAGAGAAGGACAGATTTATGAACGTCTCCTCAAGGCTACCCCCAAGACAACCTTGACCATGAAACCAGAATCTTGAACACTTGACCTAAATTTCCAAGGGCATCTGTTTCCGTCTGTAATTGTCACCAGGCTTCATTTGAAATTCGATCCTGTGTCACTAATGGTATTAACAGGAGCTGAGATCCAACCTTCCAACGGGAAACTGTTGCATATGATTTCACATCCAAACGAAAGTAAATCAGTTTCTATAAACCTGCAGCCACCCCCTCCCTGAGTACAATAAAACTGTTGTCGCAATCAATAAATCTCTGGTTTGGGGCAATGAAAATTAGATAACTGTTCTCTCTCTCTCTCTCTCTCTCTCTCTCTCTCTCTCTCCTGCTGTCTCCCCCCCCCCGCCCCCTTAAGACAAAGCCACTATTGAAAGAACGGGGCGTCTTGTTAACCATTTTTGAAGTCCCTCGCTGTACCCGGCGCCTTTCACACACGCACTTCTCAGTCATCGGAGAAAACCAGACGTTTAATTACGGTGACTTTTGTTCGATCATTACGGATAATAAAGGCAACCTTTTCGCTAGATACAATTATAACGCAAGCTGCTCCAACACCTGCACGGATCGCATTTGTCCCCAGCATGGTTTTTCACTCCTCCTCTAAACTGCCTTTGAATTTCTCCCTCTCTTCTGACCAGAAGATTTAATATGTTGCAAGAGATAGATTTCACGAAAACGCGTTGTCCCTTCTGTAGCTACATCTGCTCCGACCTATTAAGAAAAGTAAGACATTTTGATACTAATTGCAAATAAATTGTGATGTGTTCACCGAGTAATTGATTTAATGAAGTTCATATGAAACTCCTGAGATTGGCCAAGTGAAAGGCCCCCTGGTGCGTCTATTGTGGAGGAAAAGGAAGGTTGGTTTTTCGTTTTCTTTCTGAGAGAGAGAGAGAGAGAGAGAGAGAGAGAGAGAGAGAGAGAGAGAAGAGGGAGAGAGGGAGGGAGGAAGAGAGAGAAGAGGGAGAGAGGGAGAGAGGGAGGGAGGGA